>NC_135477.1:52458172-53114172 GCF_052094955.1 Ictidomys tridecemlineatus
GACAACCACCCAGCACAGTGCCTTACAGTTAAGAAAACTGAATATTGTTGCCAATACTGCAATCCCTCTCCCTTTGAAATAGTTACCCCACAACAATAAGGAAAAGGTTTGCCATCAGGCAAAGTGCCTTCCCTCAAAATATATTTTTAAATCATTTTTATTTTAGCCTCTTTTTAATTTTTTTAATTGTAGATGGACACAACATCTTTATTTTGTTTATTTTTATGTGGTGCTAAGGATGGAACCCAGTGCCTCACACATTCGAGGCAAGCACTCTGCCACTGAGATACAACTCCAGTCTTTGTTTTAGCTTCTTCACAGTGGCTACCATATAAGCCCAAATGTAAGACAAGGTTTCTACCTCCCTCAAAAATTATCTGTAAAGCCAGGCATAGTGGTGCCCACCTGTAATCTCAGCATTTTGGAAGGCTGAGGCAGGAGGATGACAAGTTTGATGTCATCCTGGGCAACTTAGTGAGAACTTGTCTCAAAATATGAAGTAAATAAATAAAAAGAGCTAAGGATGTAGCTTTGCAGTAGAGCACCCCCTGGGTTCAATCCCCAATACTGGGGAAAAAAAAAAATTATCTGTGAGAAAAAGAGTCAAGAATATTTAAGTTTTTAGAAAGTCTCTTATATTTATATGGTACTCTCCCAAATGTTTAATTTCAAATAACAAACAATTATTTGGAAAAAAAGGTGTCTACCTTAAACAAGCCAAAATAGCAGAGATGAAGGCTCACCTGTAACAATGAGGAGCACACAAAGGGCTGCTTCTTATTGATAGGGGCTGTGCAGAACACGTATCTCACTCGGAGACTTAATGGGATATGCTGGATTAACTCTGCAGAAAACTTAAAATCATCCATATTGCAGACAAAATACTGCCCATCAACTTGTGAGAAGTCTACAAAAATATCCTGGGGGAGGAAAAATATATGAAGTTACTGGACTGCATCAATGGGCAGGAATAAAGTCTACAGAAGACAATGTCTTTAATACACAAGAGACTTCCAGAAAGGCCTGCTTTATTCACTGCCTCCCGAAGCTAAGAGATCTCCCCTACAGCCTCCCAACCTGAAACTCAGAGAGAACATTCCTCAAGAAACTCCCAGAGAATTTTGAAAGAAAGTCTTCATCTACAAGATAAGTTCCATGGAGAGCAACTTTACAAAGGCAGACTATCCACCCAGACCCATGAGGTGGACCAGTAACTCTCTAGCATACCACCATTTTTAGATGAGACTTCAAAGTTTCTACTTACAATGAGATTGGAAAGTGTTGTATCAGGGAGGTGGTAAGCAAACATTTCAATCTGTTCAGCAGTTGGATGAAGACCTGCTGCCTTTAGGAAAAGTAAAAAATAAAATAAACGTGAGCTGATTGTTTGGGGTTTTCTTGAAAGGATAAATTTGCTTAAATTATTTCAAATTAAAGTCCTACATTCAGGCTTATCTCTCACCAAAGGAGTTAAATGACAAGAATTTGAGTAAAACAGAAAACAAAACAAAAAAATCACCATCATTTTACTACTTATTACCAATTAGAAAAGTTGATGAGATAATTTAATAAAAATAACAGATAATTCTCATTAAGGAAACAGTCTTGTGCTTTTATTTTAGTCATTTTCCTAAAACCTATTATGAGCTGATGGAGTACCAAAATGCTTTACTAGATAAAAATTTTCCAGGTCTCAATTCTCTCCACTAAATAAAAGAGAAAAACCCAGTTGATTTAACCAGGGCAATAAAAATGATACACACACATACCAAGAAAAAGTTTCTAAACAGGAGGCCAGTTATCTCTTTAACAATATATTGCAGCATTAAGAAACGCCCAAGGTAAATATAAGGGATAAAGAAAGCAAAGACAGAAAGAAAATAGAAAGGAAGGAAGACAGATGGGTCCTGAGGGAGGGAAAAAGAGTCTGAATATAAGAAATAAGGTAACCCAGAGGGAAATGAGGGTGTGTCAAACTTCAGCTGTAGTGAACCTAACCCTATGAACCTAACCACACTCCACTGCAAAAATTATAGAAGTGGTTTCAACCACTGCTTTCCTCCAGGAATTTTTGTCTTGCATTATCTCACATATGTTCCCTTTATCTAGTGTTACTGACAAATGAGCCACATGTAAGTGAATTTTTCCAGGCAACATTAAACTAATTTTTAAAAGTTAATTTGTTTAAAATGTGTACACTTCTGATTCAATAACTACGTTGACCAAAATTTAACACTGTCTTTTCTGGCTTGAAGTTGTGATGCTCAGAGCTGTTACTGATCCATACTTCTAGAATCAAACTTCTGGTGATTTTTCAGTTCATTGACATAGATAATGTCACCTGAAGCAACTTTGCCCCTCTCCCCCTACCTGCTGCTATATTTCTAGGAAGAACTAAAGGAAAATCAGGTCAACTAAACTTGTTCAATCTGTATCTTTCACTTGCATACCATTCTCTGAACAAGGGGTCTCTATGTCTCTTAAAAAAAATAAAGGAGGGCTTTCTTTCTTTTTTCTTTTAGTTGTAGATGGACAATACCTTTTTTATTTATTTTTACGTGGTGCTATGGATCGAACCCAGTGCCTTCCCCACGCAAGGCGAGCACTCTACCATTGAGCTACAACCCCAGCCCCAAGTGGGCTTTCTTGATGAGGTTTCAAAGGCACAAAATTTTCTTTTGCTTATTTCTGCTTCCAGGCAGGAGTATGGATGTGGGAGAGGGAAGATATGACTTAATTCCCCACAGAAGCAGTAATTCATGTGTTATACCTTACCCTTATGGGATCCACTGGCCTATTCAAAATTTCCTTTAATAAACCGAGGTCCTCGCGATTCATCGTTGTAACCTCTCCTTCTTTGTACTGTGAGCTGAATCTACCAGCTCTGCCGGCAATCTGCAAGGCTTGGGAGGTGGTGATTGGTTCTAGTTCTTTCTCTCCCTTCTCATTGATACTGGGCTTTATAAGAGAGTAAAAAATGATTCTCCTTATGCTCCTGAAATAGAAATGAAAGTGATCCCACAGAATGCATAAACAAGCCTCTGTTACTTGATTCTAATTAAGGCCTATTTGCCATTTTGCTGCCATTTAAAAAAAGAAGACAGATGTGATGGAGCACACCAGTAATCCCAGCTACTCAGGAACTGAGGCGGGAGGGTCACAAGTTTGAGGCCAGCATGGGCAACTTAGTGAGACCAGTCTCCAAATGAAAAATAAAAAGGACTGAGGGTATAGGTTGGTGGTAGAGCAGCCCTGGGTTCAATCACCAGTACCACATACAAAGTGAAATTTTTATTAATAAAAATAAATAAACAAGGAAAAAATGTTTGTTGATGGGGTTGGGGTTGTAGCTCAGTAGTAGAGCAACTGCCTAGCATGTGTGAGGCACTGGGTTCAGTCCCTAGCACCACATAATAATAAACAAAATCAGGTATCTTCTCCATTTATAACGAAAAATATTAAAAAAAAAAAAAGTTTGTTGGTAATTCTTTTTCTTCCTTTCTTTGGGAGATGGGGGTACCGGGAATTGAACTCAGGGACACTCAACCACTGAGCCGCATCCCCAGCCTTATTTTGTGTTTTATTTAGAGACAGGGTCTCACTGAGTTGCTTAGTGCCTCACCGTTCCTGAGGCTGGCTTTAAACTTGCAATCTTCCTGTCTCAACTTCCGGAGCTGCTGGGATTAAAGGTGTACGCCAAGGTGCCTGGCTTCTTCCTTTCTTTTTTTCAATAATAACTCTACCTCCAAGCCACAACCCCAGCCCAGAGAATGACTTTCTTATAAATAACCCAAGGTGTTCTCATACTGCTTTAAAAAGTTAGCTATACCAGGTGTAGTGGTATGTGCCTGTAGTCCCAGCTACTCAGGAGGCTGGGACAAGAGGATTGCTAAAGCCCAAAAGAGTTTAAGGCCAGTCTGTGCAACACAGTGAGATCCCATCTCAAAAAAAAAAAAAAGAAAAGAAAAAGAAAAAAAAGAGCTGCTATTAAGAACTATTAATACTTCTTGTATTCTTAAAGGTATATAGGTACCTTCATTACCTACGATGGAATATTGTGGCTTAACATTATCACTAGAGAGAATGGCCAGCCCCATGTTCAGAATAGGCACTTGGATACCTGCTAGCCAAGAAACTGAAAATAAAGTGAGGTAATGACAGGTTAGCAGAGTAAGGGGCAACACACCAAAGTCCTAGTACTATATAATATTTTCTTTTTATTCCTTCAATATATATAAGCAAAATAAAACTCAAATCCATACTGTAATGGCCATTCTTCTAAAGTGAAGTGTTTGGTTATTCATCCCAATTCAAAAATTGAAAACAGGGATGGGGATATGGCTCAAGCGGTAGCGTGCTCGTCTGGTGTGCGTGCGGCCCGGGTTCGATCCTCAGCACCACATACAAACAACGATGTTGTGTCCGCCAATAACTAAAAAAAAATAAATATTAAAAAAATTCTCTCTCTCTCTCTCCCTCTATCACTCTCTCTTTAAAAAAAAAAAAAAAATTGAAAACAGGGGCTGGGGCTGTAGCTCAGTGGCACAGAGCTTGCCCAGCATGTGTAAGGCACTGAGTTCAATTCTTAACACCACATAAAAATAAACAAATAAAGGCATTCTGTCCATCTACAACTACAAAAAAATTTCTTTTAATTGAAAACAAAAACAAACACTGCTATCTAATTCACTGAATATCGATGCTTATTAAAAACAAATTACTTACAAATTAAGTCCCATGCCAATTGCATCTGTAGCAACCAGGATTTTGCACGGATCACTGGGATCATTAAACTTTTTTGCTTGAGCAAGTTTGGTTCCTGCAATAGGAACAGTTAGATCAGCACTGTCCAGCCTTACTACATCACACTAAGCATGTTTAGAAACCCTTGCCCCTGCTCTATTTTTATGAATAAAATTTTTATCATTTCAAAATTTCTTTCTTTATATCCTCAAAGAGTCACTATCCTTTACCTCCATTCCTTTAAGTTGCCCCTCATGCAGCAACACACTTCCCCAGCATACTAATCTTATTCTGAGGATTCTTATTAGATTTCAGGACAATAATTTGAAGGGAATTACTGGGTCCATATTTTAAGACATTTTGTAAAAAAATCATAAACTCACCATTTAAAATATAGTCTATGATAAGAGCAAATTATAAGAGCTATAAGTAATTAAAATACTCCTACTTCCCACCAGGTTAACTAGAAAAAATATTTATTCCATATGATCTATAAAAAATTACCAATAAGCCAAATGGCTTACTTCAATTTTTTTTACTATGTTTTCTATACATATTTTAACATATTTGGCAAAAATAAAAAATTTCAGATCCTATCACAACAAAGGCCAATAATTACCAGGTGGGAGACTGCCATATATAACAGCTGATTCCAATCCTCGAATTTCAATCTGCCGACTCACAGAATAAATATCATTCTTGCTAAAACAGACAACACAGTCCCCAGGCCGAAGGTTGTCTAAAGATTCCAATGCATGATCCAGCACAGAAATGGGGGTAAGCCTCTTATAGTTTCGAACCTACAATAAAGACATGTAGTGGTAAAATAACATATCCAACACAACTTCCTCTGACTAATAAATTAAAAACTTGCCAAGCAATCAACAGTAGCTAAAAACTGATGAGTACCAACGTTTTTCAAGGGAAACAGGAAAGGATTCACTTCAACATTATGTGTTACCATCAGTTCTCATTGGCATTTCTAAATTAATAGAATATCATACAGTGTTCCATACATTTTCAAAGCATTTTCACATATATTGATTTTCATGGAAACATGGCAACTTCAGAAGAATTAATTGTTATTTCCATTTCATGAATGAGTAAAATAGAGCCCAATAAAAAACTGAGTCAGAGCTTTTTCCAATTCTAACTATGATCTGCCGCCAAATGCAAAGGTAAAAACAGCAACACTTAGAATGGAATCCAGAATTTCTTCCACTACTTTCCAGAATGTCTCCCTGAAATTGAGCATAAAACTAACACAATGGCCAATTAAAAATATTTCTTCATCTTATTATAAAACTCAGGTAAAGAAAAAGAAAAGTAGGAGTTAGAAGGAACCAATTACTTCTACTCTAGGAATTTGCAGAAGGGATACAAAAGTCCTAATTTACTTATTCTAAACTGATATGGTCAAATCCCAAAGAATTTTGTGAAGATGAAGAATCACCCAGGCCTTGGGTTTGATCTCCAGCATTAGGCTGGGGGGGGGGGGGGAAGAATGCCTCTTATTCTTGGAAGACTCAGGATGCAATTGTTACTCTGTCAGAACTTCACACTTCACATCATGAGGTTCAACCAAATATATGAGATAGTCAACTATTAAAAAAAAAATGAAGTTTTCTTTTTTAGTTAGGTTCTAATTTTGCTACTGCCTAGGGTCTAAAGCCACTGTATAGCTACTCTTAGCTATTTGCTTTGCCACCTGAAAATGAAATATATAATGTAGTACCTCCACTTCCTCCCCAGTTGTATACATAAGCTCAGTGACCAGATCGATAGCAGCAGATTCTCCACATAAATGGATTTCTTCAGCACACAGTCCTGTAAATGCACAATTGGGATTTTTTTAAAAAGACTTATAATTAAGTATATAACATTCACAAATAAAAAATACTTTACCTTTATTAGCTTACCTATTATTTTACAAGTCTATCAAATGTTTTCAGCAATGTCTCTTTGATGCAAATGTCAAACCACCACTGCCTTCTAATGGGCTAAGATCATCCCTGTTTTTCTAAATCTCAAAAGTTCTAAAACTCCTCTGGCCAAGGTTTCAAGTCTATCAGGGTGAAGTCAGCCAGGACTGGAACGTGGCATCCTGATGCTTAGGGCTCAACATTAGTCCTACACTTGTGTTTTTCAAATTAGGCTCCATGGAATCACAGAAGTTAAGAGCTGGAGGGCAAAAGAAAGTCCAAGTTGCTTACCCCTGGCCAGATCCATTTCCACCTGTTTTATTATAGGCCTAATGCATCAGTATTATTTGAAGAAAGAGTTCAGTTATTTGTTTTTAAATTTGAAAATACCTGCCCTACAACATGCTGATCAAAAATTTACTCCAAAATCAAGTAGTAGAATAATCATTCACATCCAAGGACATTAAGAATTCCATACTACCAGGACCCTACCCTAAATGAATAAATAAAAAATAAAAAGCCACGGCCACAAGATTTTTACTTCAGCATTATCAATAATAGGGAAAAATGTTCCAACTCTGCCATCTTGTGATGCACATCAGTAATCCCAGTGACCTGGAAGCTAAAACAGGGAATTACAAATTCAAAGCCATGCTCAGCAACTTACCAAGTCCATAAACAACTTAGCAAAACCCTGTCTCAAAAAATAAAATGGCCTGGGGATGTGACTCAGTGGTTAAAATGCCTTTAGATTCAATCCCTGGTACCAAAAAAAAAGTTCAACTTTAAAGAACAAATTCTGGTACAGCTCTTCAATGGAGGAGATGCAGTTTCATTAACAATATGAAAAAATGGCCATGAAATAACAGAACTGAAAAAGAGAAAGATACAAAATTAAATGTTCTGAAAATACCACATACATAAGAAAAAGAAATGGCACAAAATATTAATAGTGATTGTGCAAATGTGGTAAGACTTGAACTTTTTTTTTGCCTTGGGGTACTGCAAATTGGACTCAGGGCTCTGTGCATACTAGGCAAGCGCTCCTCCACTGAGCTACATGCCCAGCCAAGAGACTTAAACATTTTGACTTTAATTACACAGCTATACCTATTTTGTAATAGAAAAAGTAGATTTCCCATTATTGAAATAGTATTTCAAAAATCAAAAACTCACACTTCACTGACTTTTATAGAAGACTTTTGTTAGAAAAAGGGGATCTGACAGACTACTTGGCAATGACAAGCAGATATATAAATAGTGCAGATGTCATAAAGCCCAGGCTTGATGCACTAAAACCACCAACCTAGAAGTGCTCTGGTCCAGGCCCATCCTCTGGCTGGATCTCGAATCATCTGAATTTCATCAATTACAGCCACTTCATCTTAAAATGAAAAAGTTATTATGAGCAATACAATTACTTAAATAGTATTATAAACAAATCCAACATCAAAATTCAAGCTTTCATCACTACCACCATCACCATCATCCTTCATTATGGGTCTCTTGGGCTGGCTTGTTCCAAGGATTTTATAATTGTATCTCATTTAATTCTCAAAACAACTCTAGGAAGTTAAGTACTTCCATTATCTCCATTTGACAAAAGAGTAAACTGAGGCCCAGAGAAGTTAAGTACTTGCCCAAAGTTAGACAGTAAGTGAAATTCAAACTTAGGTCATCTCTCTTAACCACTTAGATCATACTCTTAACCACTGGAAGACACCATTCTCTGTAGTAAGCAGTTCCATTTACCTTATTTTCACCAACCTCAGAGACTGCCTTGAGAATCTGCCTAAAAAGAACCACCATGGGCTGAGGTTGTGGCTCAGTGGCAGAGCACTTGCCTAGCACATGTGAGGCAGTGGGTTCAATCCTCAGCACCACATTAAAAAAACTTACCGTGCCCATCTGACAATTAAAACAAAAACAACAACAAACAAACAAACAAAAAAACCCACCACATTGCTGGGTTCAATGGTGCACACCTGTAATCCCAGCAGCCTGGGCTTGAGGCAGGAGGATCTCACATTCCAGGCCAGCCCCAACAATTTAGCAAGGCCCTAAGCAACTCAGCAAGACGCTGTCTCTAAATAAAATGTGAAAAAGGGATGGGGATGTTGGCTTAATGGTTAAGTGTCCCTGAGTTCAATCAAAGGTTACACCCCCACTCACGGGGGGGGGGGGGGGGGGGGGGGGGAAGGGTGGGACTGGGGTTTGATGGCGCACGCCTGTAATCCCAGGTACTCAGGAGGCTGAGGCAAGAGGATCATAAGTCCAAGGCAACCTCAGCAGCTTAGCAAGATATATCTCAAAATAAAAAGCATTGGGGATAGCGCAGCAGTAAAGTGCCCCTGAGTTCAATCCCTAATACCAAATAAAATAAAATGCAAAAACCCCCAAACATACATAAAAGAAAAAAGGGAACTAATTTCTATAAGTAAGCATGACAATATTTGTATTTATTACTAGTGGCAGGCAGCATTTGTTGTACTATTCTTTTTCCAGATATGTAATGTTTTTTCACAACAAGAATCATATTTCAGGGCTGTGGCTGTAGCTCAGTGGCAGAGTGCTTGCCTAGCATGTGTGAGTTCGATCCTGAGTACCACATAAAAATAAACAAATAAAGGCATTCTATCCATCTTTAACTACAGAAATTTTTTTAATTAAAAAAATCATATTTCACAAGTACAACCATATTTTAAAATAAAAAATACTAAGTCATAGTTTTTCAGTGGTATTTACATACATGGTGTGGTGACACTGCACATCTCAACAGTACAAGCAACATGGGCAGCCTGTTTCCCATCTGCTTCAACTGTCACACGCTCTTCACCTGTCACCAAGTCACATGGCACACCCTGAAATGACAGAAAGAAACCCAGTCATATTTCTACCTTGAAAACAACAGCAAAAAGTAGTTTTGTGTGTCTATTCTCTTCATTACCAAGGAATTTATTTAACAGCTGAAATAGAAATATTCCCAATGCCTTTTTCTTTTCTTTTTTATAGAAAATGAAATAAGAGCTACTTTCTTATATAACTTAGGTAAAACTGGAAATATCTCCAACCAGTGAAATCCTTAATAAGAACATGAGAAACTGAAGCACATTCATTTTTTTTAAATTTATATATATATATGTATTTGGTTGTTGATGGACCTTTACTCTATTTATTTATGTACATGAGATGCTGAGAATCAAACTCAGTGCCTCACTCATGCCAAGCAAGCACTCTATCACTGAGCCACAACCCAGCCCACAGTTTAACTTTTTAACTTTGTTTCTGTACTATTGGAGTTGTTAAAATGAACATGATTGTTTCTATACTCAAGAATACAAAATGGGGGCTGGGGATGTGGCTCAAGCGGTTGCACGCTCACCCGGCATGCGAACGGCCCGGGTTTGATCCTCAGCACCACATACAAACAAAGATGTTGTGTCCGCCGATAACTAAAAATAAATAAATAAATATTTAAAAAATGGGAAAAAAAAAGAATACTAAAAATTAGCTGGGTGTGGTGGCACATGCCTGTAATCCCAGTGACTGGGTAGGCTGAGGCAGGAGAATCATGAATTAAAAGCCAGCTTCAGCAACTTAGCAAGGCCCTAAGTAACTTAGCAAAATCCTGTCTCAAAATTAAAAATAAAAAAAAGGCTAGGAAGCCAGGCACAGTGGCGCATACCTGTAATCCCAGTGGCTAGGGAGGCTGAGGCAAGAGGATCACAAGTTCAAAGGCAGCCTCAGCAATATCAAGATGCTAAGCAACTCAGCGAGATCCTGTCTCTAAATAAAATAAAATAGGGCTGGGGATGTGGCTCAGTAGTTCACTGCCCTTTGAGTTCAATCCCAGGTACCAAAAAAGCTGGCTAGGGATGTGGCTCAGTGGTTAGGTGCCCCTGGGTTCAATCCCTGTAACAACAACAAAATATACATATTTTTTTCCCTAAAAATAAAAAAATTATAAAGAATACTAAAAATAAAATTTAAGACTGTAACAACCTCCATATATTTCCTTGAGAAGGAAATACCAATGCTGTAGTATAAGAGAGTGCTCAAACAACTGGCTTGCCCACTACTGAGGGGTTCCCCAGAACAAAGAACTTTGAGTAAAGTTCAGTCAAACTTGGAGGGTTGGTCACCACCCCTAAGTGATCTGAGTCATAATAATTATAAGAGAATATCAGACAGATACAAACTAAGCAACAGTTTGCAACAAAACTGACCTGCAGTCTTCTAAAAGTACAAAAGTTATAAAAACAAAGGAAGACAAAGGAATTATCCCTGATTAATGGAAACTAGAGACAATTTAGAACAGTGGGAAACCTCAAAAGGAGTCCTGGAGGGGAGCGACAGGGTGCTACTGGACAACTGACAGATTCTGAATATGGACTGTATATTAAATAATAGTATTCTATCATATTAAATGATTTATCCTGCTTCAGATAAATATCCTGTGGTTATATTAAAAAAAGTTTTTGTTCTGAGTAAATACGTTTTCAAATATTTATGGATAGAAGAATTATGTACCCAAATTATTTAAAAAAATACAAATTACCTAACCAAAACTGGTTAATCTCACATTGTAAAATTTTAATAAAATAATAAGTCAAAATGTGACCCATTTAGTGAAATGATGTCTCAGTGATTATAGGGTTTAGTCCTTTCAGTTTTGAACAAGTAGTTTCAGCCAGTTGTGGTGGTGCAAACCTATAATTGCAGTGACTCAGGAAGCTGAGGCAGGAGAATTCAAAGTTTGAGGCCAGCCTCAGCAATACTTAGTGAGGCCCTAAGCTACTTAGTGAGATCCTGTATCAAAATAAAAAATAAAAAGGACTAGGGATATGCTCAGTGATTAAGTGTCCCTAGGTTTAATCCTCAGTACCAAATAAATAAATAAATAGATGAAGCAAGCTGGGATCTGACAGCTTGAATTCAAGGTTATTTATATGCCACTCTGCATTTCTCTCTAGGCATAAAATATTCTACAATGTTTTATTCATCCCTTCTATCATGTTCACTTTTCCGCATTTTACTATCTCTAATATCAGGATGCATATTAAGCACTGAGAGCATGCCAGAGCTCAATTAGCAGCATCTTCTCCTTTCTTTTGTTTTCTTCTTTTTAGTACCACAGATTGAACTCAGAGGTATTTAACCACTGAGCCACATCCCACCCGTTTATGTTTTATTCTGAGACAGAGTCTCTTTAAGTTGCTTAGGGCCTCACTCAGTTGTTGAGGCTAGCCTCAAATGTGAGATCCTCCTGCCTCAGCCTCTTGAGCTACTGGGATTACAGGTATATACTGCCACACTGAGCATCTTTTCTTTCTTAATTACACATATAATAATGGCACCTCTTACAATCAATAGTTTCCTAGATGCAAAGAAATAAGGTATAATTTGTTACTAGTAAACTACTACATCTTTCTTTTCCCCTTGTCCAACTTCAACCCCAAAAGAAAATGGAACAAGAAAAAAAGAGCAAATATTTGGTGATATACTGACAGCAGCATTACTCTTTTCAAAGATCTCATGTGCCAGTAATTTCAAGGGGCCACAATATACTCCAGACTTTGCTGACAAGTATTTCTGAATTGCATGGTAAGTTTTTCCACTGTTTGTGGGGCCCGAATGGAATATTATCTTCCGCCGTATGGCTCTGGCTTCTGAGTACCTAAAACATGAATGGGTAAACAGTTTAATTCTATTAAACCTAGCAAAGATACCAACTGAAAAAAAAATTTTTTTAATTTAAATAAATAGATAGATAACACCCCACAAAAACATCCTAACATTCACAGATATTTTGAAAAACTAAGTAACTGGTTTCATATGCACATTAAAATAATTACCGATTTCCAAACAATGTTAACTAAATGGAGGACAGAAAACCCCCAGTACAAATTAATGTCTTAGGTATTTTCCCCACTGCATAAACCTCTTTTCTTGCAGAGTTACTAAATTTAAATTGCTATCTGCTCCACAGATATGTTCACATCATTCCCACAGCTCTAAATATGTGAACCTAAAAGCAAACATTCCCAGATCTCTGAATTCAATATAAACTATTATAATAATTGAGCCTCCTGCTTCTGGTCCTGATGGCTGCCTGGTAATGAGTGGACTTGTGCTGTCTCTATAAGCAAATACAAAACTGGGCAAAATATATGCAGCAACTGTTTACAAATGTGTGGAACAGGTGCAACCCCTGAAAGGGGGGGACACTGGAGATGATTGAAGCAGGGCACAAGGAGGTAGACTCTGAGCAGAGTAAGAAAGTCCCACAGAACAGAGCATAGAAGTCAATGCAGAGCTGCGGAAGCACCTAGAATCTGAAGGGCAGAATGTGGGAGAGCATAAAGGGTGAAGGAAGTAGGGAGCCCTGAAGTCTCTGCAATGATTTCAAGTGGGTCCTTGGCCACAGCCTGGCTGAAGGTAAGAATTGGCAGGGCCTTCAAGAGTGCCACTTAGCAAGGGTCTGAGCAGAAAGCTTCTGAGAGGTCTTGAAGTGCTAGAAGATGCTGCTGTTCCACCCATAGGGGAGAGAATTCAGTATTAACACCCTGGCATTCAGCTGACTCCAGGAAGGCCATAGCTCAGATGCAAGGCTAACACCCTACTCAAGCTGCTTCAGATCTGCCTTAGGAAAATACAAGCCCACGCTTGAATAGGATCAAGGGGAAATAGCCTAACAGAATGAACAGTACTGTTCAGACTCCTTATAATTTGCCACCTAGCATATGATACAAAAACACACAATAATAGTCTTCCCAAATTAGAAACAGAAGATTTCAAATCCACAAATGAAGGAACTAACCAGTTTGGTGGTAATCTCAAGTCACTGATCTTACGTAGATCATCCTTACATTCCAACACAGGAAATATTTGTTTGGCATGTCTCAAGAAAAATGGAAATAAATCATCCACATGAGCTAGAAAATAAAACACAGATTAACATGGGCAATCTGGGGTTGGGGTGTGGCTCAGAGGTAGAGGGCTCTCCTAGCATGCATGAGGCACTGGGTTTGATACTTAGCACCACGTACATATAAAATAAAGATATTGTGTCCACCTATAACTAAGAAAAAAAATGTTTTTTTAAAAAATGGGCAATCTACTTGCTATCTACAACCAAAAGGAGTAAAATCTTTTTTCTTATTGAGGTAAATTAGGGGAGCATGGCCAAGATAAGAAAAGTCCTAAAAGAGGAGACCCTATCCTTTCCTAGAACTTTCTTTTTCTTATTTTTTCATCCAAATTCCACTTATATTTTTAGGAAAAAAAAAAAAGAAGAAAAGTAGCTGCCAACAACCACATTCTACTATCCCAGTATAACTGGCAAAGATTAGCACTATTCTTTTTTCTTAATTTAACAAGAATAAAGAATGGTATTGCCAGCCTATAATCTCAGCAGCTCAGGAGGCTGAGGCAGGAGGATCTCACATTCAAAGCCAGTCTTAGCAAATTCAAAGCTAGTCTCAGCAACTTAGCAAGGCCCTGTCTCAAAACAAAGAAGGGGTGGGGGAATGTAGCTCACTGGTTGAGTGTCCCTGGGTAGTTCAATCCCTGGTACAAAAAGATAAATATATAAAACTATATAAATATTACATAGACAGATAGATAGATGGATCCCAATGGAATATTATCCATTTTATTTTATACGTGTGTGTGTGTGTGTGTGAGTGAGTGTGTGTGTGTGTAAAACTAGCCAGATATGGTGGCATATGCCTATAAGCCCAGATAGTTGGGAGGCTGAAGCAAAAGGATTGCAAATTCAAGGTCAGCCAGAGCAACTTGGTGAGACTCTACCTCACAATAAAATTAAAACGGCTGGAGATGTATCTCAGTGGTAGAGCCCTTGCCTGGCATGCACAAAGCCCTGAGTTTAATACAAAGCACCACCAAATAATAATAATGTGAGTATTTATATAATTCCATATATGGAATAAAATGATGTTCTTACTTTGTGTTTTTTCTTTTATAGCAAGAACTTTATCCTGACATGATGGAGAAATAAGCCAGCGGCAGAAACAGGTAGAATATGCTATGAACTAATCCTATCTTGTGTGAGAGCTCATTCCATTGTGGCCCATGTTAATACACAGCAGAAAGAAGATGACAGATTAAGGTCTCAGTCTAAGACATTCTCATGACTAGCTGAGGGACCCAATATAAAAGCCAAGTGATTACAAAGCTTCCTATCCAAGCACTGAAATATTTACAAAGGATATTACCAAGACATATTCTAAAACAAATAAGCCCTGCTAGAGAAATAAACATGAAGTATGTAATAAACAGAAAGTACATTCAATAGAATTTTCAAAATTCTCTAAAGACTTGCCTGCACTGAAGCAAATGTCATTCAGAACAATGTGAATGTCCACATCCAGGGAATGAGACTGCATAATATAATTTCTAAAGCTTATGAAAGCTTGGTGGAAGAGACGAGCTGCAGAAAACAAAATCAAAATATGTAAGGCTTAGTTTTCATTTCAGTTCTCCTTTTAAAAGCACAAAATGCACCACACCAAATTCAAAGTATCTCTATATTTTTACTATGTGGATAATTCAGCTGGTTTAATTTGATCTAGGCTAAAGCTGAAAAACTAGCACAACAGGAAGGAAAGGTGCCCAGGCAGCTCCTATGCTGTGTGCTCTGGCTCAACAGGTGAACCTTGCCAGCCTCCTATCCTCGAAGAAGCAATGGTCAGAGGCTTGTCTCCAGACCACAATTGTACTCCTACTTTCAGGGCATAAGAGGTCCCATAGAACACTGAAAAAGCTATACAAAGCTACACAAAGTAATACTACATCTCTATAAAGATATTATATGTCTTACCATCAAGTCCATAATCAGCACCCAGTTTCTGAATTTCTTTCCTCTTATAAAACTTATCTAAGATCTTCTTTACTTCGTCTAGAAGAAAGACATAAAAATTCAACATTCATTTCATATTTTAGAGAAATGACCAAATGGCAGAAGAAACTTGAAGTCATGATATGTAAGAAGTTGAAGATTTTAGTTGGTCCTCTTTATGGGTTAATATGCAATGAAATATCTAGAAAAAAATAATAGTCAAATCAGGCAATATTCCTGTTATACTGCAGAGGAAATGGGCAAGGTGTAATGGGCTCAGAACTAGGTTCTAATTTTTATCAAGCCATTTTTAGATAACCATGCCGTTTCATTTACTTACAACCATTCTGCATATTAAATAGTAAACGGGTCTGGGGTTGTAGCTCAGTGGTAAAGCACTTGCCTCCAACATGTAAGTACAGGGTTTGATCCTCAGCACCATATAAAAATAAATAAACAAAATAAAGATATTGTGTCCATGTATAACAACAACAACAAACAGTAAACAACTAAAATAAATGCAGAAAAGACAACCAATTTGGCAAGGATCAGATCATCATGCTTTTATGCAGAAGACTACAGAACTGGGATGATCTTTAGTTTGAAGATGATGATTTTATGAAGAACACATTCCTCTCATTTTGTTCTAGATGGCATAAGTTAACTCAGTGGGAGGTAAAGGAAGCTGATTTCAATGGAGGTAAAGGAAGCTAATTACTAATAATTAGAATAATTTTTCAGACCTAAAATCACAAACACAGACACTTTATTAATTTCCTCTACAAGAGACAAAAACATCAATCTTTTGACTGAATGTCGGGTCCCTGGAAAAGCCAAACAGATTCCAGGAAGGAAAATGAAAATTAAATAC
This sequence comes from Ictidomys tridecemlineatus, assembly GCF_052094955.1. NCBI lineage: Eukaryota > Metazoa > Chordata > Mammalia > Rodentia > Sciuridae > Ictidomys > Ictidomys tridecemlineatus. The sequence continues at coordinate 52,474,569 of NC_135477.1, forward strand.
TTAAAAGGTACTATAATACCACCTAAAACTTATGACCACGGTAGGCTAAGGAAGGTTAAGCAAATTATCTAATACGAATGTTAACAATTACATAGCATGAAGCAGGTTTGTGTTCCTGAAGACTATGGTACAATAATTTTTTGGGCCCAAGAGGATATTTGGCCAGGAAAAGGTCAAGATGGCTAAAGGCAAAGCCATAGAAAGGAATAGATACAAAGGGGAATCCAAATTACATGATTAAGCAGATGATGATGAATCAGGCTTCTTTCTTCAAAGAAACATTTGCTGCACTCTGCTATCCTCTTCCGCCCTCAGGATCCCACCAAACAGTTTTTCAGGCTGAGCTGCCTGCCCCTGCCTTACAGGGTGCTTGCTCAGCTACAAAGAACAGGTTTGGGGTTGCCCAGGATCCTTGCTTTTAATTTAGCGTAGACCTTGGAGAACTAGCTGCTTCATTGCTAACTGTTCTGACAAAAAAAATCTCCAAGAGCAATCACATGCAGAGTCTCAACATCCCCAACCATTCAAACTGGCTTACTCAACACCCTCAGAAGTATGAAATCTTGCAGCAGCTGAACTCTAGTTAAAGCTGCAAGGTTCACAAAATCATTTAAGGAAAATGAAATTCCAGCAGTTGATCTCCATCTTTCTCCAATTTATAATAAACCCCCATTTACATGATGTGGGATGTAGAAATCTACAGCGGAACAAGCTGGGTCTTCTGCGAATTTGTCATCAAATGCCAAGGGAAAAAAACAAGGAGCGGGGTTTGTTTTTACTTTTAAAAATGCCTCAAAATAAATAAATAAAAATGTCTCAAAACTTATTCTATTATAAAGAGACATAACTGAACAGTAGGAAAGAATTCCCCATTAAGAGCTCTCCTGATGGCTTCTGCAAGAATCATAGAGATGTCAATCACCTGTAATTTGGAGCAATGCTTCACCTTGACCTCCTGGGGTATGGTATTGGTAATCACTACTGCTTCAAAACTTGCACTGTGATGCGAGAAATGACTGGGTCAGAAAAGATTCTATGAGTCAAGACAAACTCTGGTGGCTCCAGCTGAGAAGTTTGTCAGCCACAAGGCAAACTGTGCCACAAGTGTCAGTCATGTCATCCACAAGGATAGCCACTGGATTCTTCATTCCCACCGACTAGCACCATGCAGTCCACATCACTGGCCTTCTGTTGCTAGTGAATCTAGACAAAGTCCACATTCAACCAGTCTGCAAGGTCACACTCTTGGCTCCATCAGGTGACACAATAGGGCAGTTCCTCCACTCAGAGATATTCTCCCTCATTCAATTCAGGATACCCAGCTCTGCATACAAATTGTCCACTGGGATATTTAAAAAGCCTTAAATTTGAGAAGCACGTAGATCCATGGTGATAATATGACCTGCACCAGCTACAGACAGCATATTTTTGACAAGCTTGGCTGAGAGTGGAGTCCGCTTCTTGTCCTCCTTATCGTGCCAGTCATCAGGGAAACATGGGATGACTGCAGCAACTAAGCTGACTGAAGAGATCTTGCAGGCATTAACCATGATCAAAAGCTCCACTAGATTGTCATGGATTTCAACATGATACTCTGAACATAGACATCTTCTCCACTTATACTTTCACCAATTTCCACACAGATCCCCTTGATTGCTGAATTTCTTAGTCACCACCTTGCCTAGCTCCAGGCCCAGGGAGGTCAGCAATTTTCTGGGATTAGTCCCAATGGGAGGTGGCGCTGAAGATTTTGATATTCAGCATTTTGGGTAACTATCCTAGGCACTCTTCACTCAGTGATCACTGTTGCTGCAAAACCAGAAGTGAGCCCCACAGACTTAATACTATCCACCTTGCATTGCTTCTTTGCCATCTGACATTCCACCTGGCTCTAAATTACCCAGGGCCAGGGAGGCAGGATCAGTGGGGAAGCCCATATCCCATCCACCTGAATTAGCTGAGCCTGGGGCCTAGAACAATTTTAAAAAGGGGTTGCCTCACAATAGTGAAAGTTCCTTGTAGCTCTGGGTTCCATCCCCAGTACTGCAAAAAATAAATAAATAAATAAAATAGTAACAGAAATTTCTGTGACACCAGAGAGGTTGAATTAGACACCTGTCTGGGTGACATACCACTATGAAAAAATAATTTACCCTGATCCAAGGGCACTCCACAACTAAGCCACATCCCCAGCCCTTTTAAAATTAATTAATGGTACTGGGGATTTAGCCCAGGGACAATTTACCACTCAGTCACATCCTTAGACCTTTTTATTTATTTATGTATTTTAAACTTTTTTTTAAGAGAGAAAGAATTTTAATATTTATTTTTTTAGTTTTCGGCGAACACAATATCTTTGTTTGTATGTGGTGCTGAGGATCGAACCCAGGCCGCACGCATGCCAGGTGAGTGCGCTACCACTTGAGCCACATCCCCAGCCCTAGACCTTTTTATTTTGAGACAGAGATTCATTAAGTTGCTGAGGCTGGCACTGATTCTCCTGTCTCATTCTCTCAAATCAATGGGATTACAAGCATGCTGTGCACTGGCCTATTTTTACATTCTGAGACAGGATCTCACTAAGAGAAGAGACAATCTTAGAAAGATCACAATCTTTCTGCCTTGGCTTGCAGAGTAGCTGGGACTACAGGCATGCACCACAATGACTGGCTAAATCAATAACTTGATAGGAGAAAATATTTTAAATTTATTACACTGAGATTGTATTAAGGTCATACATGTTAAAATACTATCGTATCATTCTGTAGAGATAAACATTTTACTGACCCAGTCACACACTACACATTTCTGAGAAAGGCCAAAAGTGAGGATGGTTTCCTGCCCATGAAACACAGGCCAAGTGGCCTGTATTTTTACTTCCCAGAAAAGTACCAACCAGATTTTCATGCAGTCATGACATACTCAACACTCACTGAAATTAAGCCTGAACACAGCATCCTACTAACAGAACTGTATTTTATATAACCGAATTTCAAAATTGCTGGTCTAGCCACTAGATTTGCCCACACCTAAATATAAGATCCACAGATACATGCACACACATGTACATACTCACTCCCTGGAGTGGATCACAGGCAACTATCATGGTATTTCTGGGCTTCTGTTTCTTTGTATCTAGTGGGGGCAACAGTTTCTTGGGGGGGGGGGGGAAATCAGTGACCAAAAAAAAAAAAGGTTAGAAAAAAGCATATGAAATTGCATGAAAAAATTCTGCTAACCTATAAACTACAGATGGAGCAAATCTATTTTCTGAGACTAATATGCAGTATTATGTTATGATCCAGATACATATCCAAAGGAATTTAAATCAGCATGCAAAGATATATTTGTGCTTCCATGTTCACTGCAGTACTATTTGCAACAGTTAAGCTATGGAAGCAATCTAGGTGCCCATACCTATTTTATATGTGGAACATATTTATATATACAAACATATCAAAACATCACATTGGGGCTGGGATGTGGCTCAAGCGGTAGCGTGCTCACCTGGCATGCGCAGGGCGCTGGGTTCAATCCTCAGCACCACATAAAAATAAAATAAAGATGTTGTATCCACCAAAAACTAAAAAATATTAAAAAATTCTTTCTCTCTCTCAATAAAACAAACAAAACAACAAAAAACATCCCATTGTACATAACTATTTACAACTATTTATATTTATGTACATAAGTGTGTGCGTACATACATATACATATATAGTTGTATATAGTCATATAGCTTTATGTAGTTATATAAACATATATGTGTAATGCATATATATATAAATACACACACACACACACACACACACACACACACACACACACGACAAACATTATTCAGCCCTAAAAATGAAATTGCTATTTGAGACAACATAGAAGAATCTGGAGGACATTATACTAAATGCATCACTTATACATGAAACCTAAGAAAGCCAAGCCAGAGAAGTAGAGAGTGGAGTGGCAGGGTAGGTTGAAGGTGAAAGTGAAGACATTGGCCAAAGGGTACAAAATTTCAGACACACAGAAGGAGTAAGTTTTAGCAATCTATTATCCAGACAGGAAACTATAATAAATGTTATTATATGTTTCAAAATTGTCATCACCACACATAAAAAATAAGTGTGGGCCATTTCCTCTCCTGGAAGAGGTCTGCTCCATGCCTCTTAGAGTGTCAATTCCATTTCACTAAATAAATCTTATATTTTAAAAAGTGTGTACATTAAAGAATTTGTTAATTAGCTTGATTTAATCATTCTATGACACAAACATATCAAAATATCACATCATACACCATAACTATATACAATTGTTTCTCAAGTTAAATTCTGACTGGGACTGGAGCTCAGTGGCAGAGTGCTTGTCTAACATGTGTGAAGCACTGGGTTCAATCCTTAGCACAGAATAAAAATAAACAAATAAAATAAAGGCATGATGACCATCTACAACTACAAAAAAGTTTTTGTTTTTAACTCTGAAGTGAAGGCAGTACTCAAGCAGAAGCAGTAGTATGTTTCGTACACCTGGAGCAGAGGCACATGTCATACATATGGCTTAAGGATGGAAAGTGGGAGACAATGAAGCTGAGAGAGAGGCCAGGTCAGACAGGGTCTTACCAGCCATATTAAGACTTGGGGACTCTTTTAAATTACAGACAATGAAAAAATATAATACAATTTTTTTAGCAGAAAAGCAACAGGTTCAATCTTTTTAAAAGAACATTCTGATTGCAGGCAGAAAATAGACTAGAACCCAGGCATGGTGGTGCACACCTATAATCCCAGCAGCATGGGAGACTTGAGGCAGGAGGACCGAGAGTTCAAAGCCAGCCTCAGCAACTTAGTGAGGCCCTAGGCAACTCAGTGAGACCCTGTTCTAAATAAAATACAAAAAAAGGGCTGGGGATGTGGCTCAGAGGTTAAGGACCTCTGGGTTCAATCCTAGTACCAAAAAAAGAAAATGGAATAGAGAGATCAAAGGTATTCCAGGAGACATGTAAGGAGTTATTTCAATGGTCCAGTCCAAGATAGAAGCTAGAAATTTAAGTTGGCTGAAGTGAAGAAGTGAATGGACTCAATATTTATCAGACAGAATCAACAAGCCTTGTCAACTGGACCTTCTGTTAAATATGGGAGGTGAGGAATGGGAAGAATCAAATCCACCAAGTTGTTTATCTTAGCACCTGGACAAGGAGCAGGTCTTGAACATGCTAGTATAAGGAGTAAGCAATCTGAGTGCAGCCACCTGGTAGGCAGCTATATAAATCAAGGATGAATGAGAGGTCCATGTCGGAGACAATGGTCAGAAAGGAGTACTGATTTTAGGGGAGAGGAGTACTGATTTTAGGGGAGAGGGAGAAAATGAGACACTTAATAGCAAAAGTATGAAGTATGGCAAAATGATGTGGAACAGAACCTTGAAGTAGTACATCAACTTATCAGATAAGAAGCAAGCAAAAGAGATGGAAATGTATCAATATTTGAATATAAAAAAGTTAGCCAAATTACCTCACACAAATTACTGTATGCCTTCAGTAAATGGGAAATTGTTGTTTAATGGGTTAACTGTTGTCTGAGTTTCAATTTTACAAGATGAAAATGTCCTAGAGGTCATTTTCACATGTGAATGAACTTAACAGACTAAACTATACACATAAGAATTATTAAGATGTTAAATGTTACGTTTTTATAATTTAAAAATAAGCAGAAATAATACAATTACATTATTAAAATTGTTGTTAAAACGATATAGACCTCAACTCCAAGTAAAGTGAAAGGCCTTGCTGAGCACTGGCCTGGTGGTATATGCTTGAAGTCCCAGCTCCAGAGGACTACTGAGCCAACAAGGCAGGAGGATCACTTGAACCCAGAAGTTTGAGGCCTCCTGGGCAACATAATAACACTGTCTCAAAAAAAAAAAATTAAAAAAAAGGGAAAAGAAAGAAATAAAAATAACATAGACATGAGGTGCATCATATACTATACTGCTCTGAAAAACAAGATTTGACCCAAAGCATGCTATAATCCATATTTTACTTTTAGTTTTATTTATTTGGTACTGAGGATTGAACTCAGGGTGCTTTACCACTGATCTACATCCCCACCTTTTATAAATTTTGAGTCGTTCTCACTAAGTTGCTGGGGACCTAAGTTGCTGAGGCTGGTCTCAAACTTGAGATTTTTCCCGACTCAGCCTCTGGAGTCCCTGGGATTACAGTGTGCACTGCATCCGGCTGAAATTTGTATTCTTAAATTACAATAGGGGACGTACTGTTGCTGGTCGGAGTAACTCCCTGAAGACAGTCTGGAAAGCTAGTGCCCAGCAGAGTTGTGGCATCCCCTGGATCTCCTTGGTCAGAGGAAACCTCTCACCTTCTTCATCAGCCAAAAGCCAAAGTGCGGGTATATAACGCTAAACTCCCCTCGAAAATATTTACAGATCTCGCTGTCAAGTCCATCAAAATTAGTTTTGGTGACAAAACCTACTGCCACTCACTTATGCTACACTTTTACTTTCTCTCTAGCTCCTGGATGATTATGGTCCCTCTTTTAGCGAGGACCCCTTTATCAAGCTGCGTCTTGTATGACAGCAGATTATCAGAATCTGTCTCGTTCCTCCCTTCTCCCACCATGCAGCCCAGCATTGCGACCTCGCCCAATGACAAAGAATCCTGAAAGAACTCCTCCTCTGGCTTTTCACTGCTCATCCCTTTGCCCCATCTCGAAGGCAATAGTTCTGTGGCAGGGGAGGAACAGAGAAGGACACCCGGCGGCGGGGCAGAGGGAGCCAAGACGTCCCAATACAAGAGGTTTTAAACCAGTCGGAGAAGAGGGAGGTCAAAGGGGAAAAGGTCACTCTGGGCGGGCCATTAAGGATGAATTAGACACAATCTCAAGAGTCAGAGGACTCTCAAAGCAGCGAGGGAGGCAGAAACTGCCAGGCACAACGACAACCCTCGAGGGGACTCGGGTCACCAAGGGGAAGAGGGACAGCTGCCCCCGGGCCGCCAGGGCAGACATCGGCAGACATCGCCCGCCGCCTTCGCTGGCTCCCGCACTCACTCTTGTCCAGAGGCCGCGTGAGCTCGGCCCCGACGTCGCCATCGGCGCTGGGGCCCTGAGGTTTCACAGTCAGCGGCACGAACAAAGACGTGTTCGGGGCTTTGGAGCCACCGGAGGCAGACGAGGCGGCAAGGGCAGGAACGCGCCCCAGAACCGCAGGGGAGGGCCCGCAGTGGGCACGAAGCGCAGAGCACACGGCCGCCCGGTGACCAGCCTGGCGCCCCGCCGGGAGCCGAGCCCACAGCAGGGCACACCGGGGGAAGGACATCGAGGCCGCGGGCTCCGGGGAGCCTGAGCAGCCCCCCGACACGGCTACGGGCTATGACGCGAGCTGCCAGCGCCTGCGGTCCGGAAAGACCTAGACCCAGCGGGGAGCTGCCCGAGGTAAGGCCTGATCAGTAAAGGAAAGGGAGTCCGTAGGATCGCTCTTCCGGGAGGGAGGAGCGCTGCGGGGAAAACCATCAAGATGCTTGTACTTTCTCTCTTTCCTTGGGAGTCGGGATCAGCTTTGCCCAAGAAGGGGACATAATCAGGCATCATTGTGGATGTCACAGATGGGAGGCGGGGGCCTGCCAGCTGGGTCACGTGACGCAAACAGGTCGGTTGGGTCCTCAAGCTCCAGAAGCACGTGGGTAGGAGGATGCTGAGCGTGCACGAGCGTGTCCTGCAGACTCGTACACTAAAGAGCATTTCCCCAAAGTTTATTGCATTGTTAATCTTGGTTTCCTAATAGGGCAATTAACGCTGGAGAACATAACTTGATCCGCTGTTAAGAAGGATTGAGGAGAAGTTTGGTTGTACTGTAATAGGTAAAGCCCCTGTATGACACGCGTGTAAGTACAGCAACTGGTGCCTCCATGCGAGCTGTATATACATATATATATATGTATATATATATATATATATATACATATATATATATATGTATATATATACGTTATCCTAGTATCTGGTGTTTCACAACCACATAGCAAAGGTGTATGCCGCACAGGGCCAAAGTTTAGTTTCATTTGTGTTAATTGGATACTGTACTCTCATGAGACTGCAACAGAAGCTCAAAACAAGTTGTTAAAATGTTTCACCTCCCCTATAACGTTGAGATATTGCGGCTTGGGAGGCTGAGGCAAGAGGACCGGGAGTTCAGAGCCAGCCTCAGCAATTTAGCGAGGCCCTACCCAACTTGAGTGAGACCCTGTCTCCAAAAAAAAAAAAAAAAAAAAAAAAAAACTGGGGTTGTGGTTCAGTGTTAAGCACCCCTGACTGGGTTCAATCCCCTGTAGAAAAGAGGAAGGGAAATAGAAAAAAGCATTTAAAAATTGCATTATTAGGTATGGAAACCAAAAATGAGGCTTACTAACGTTTAAATCCAAAACACAACTGAAGCCAGAGTGATGATGTTCCCTTTAAGTCTATTCATATTCCTGACAACCATTTAGAGATACTGCCACCAGTTTTACAGATAGAATTCATTAGGGTAGTAACCTGCCCCCAAAATAGTTTATTAAGTGGCAGAGTCAGATGCTAATCTAAATCTTTTTGGCTTGTAAGTACATATTCTCACCACAACATACTAACACTAGAGGAAATACTCCAGAGAGGGAGTAATGTTCAGTTATACTTACGGATGAATACTGCATGGCTTTTGGCATGTTTTTTTGTGGGGTTGAAGGGGGGTGCGGTTGTCGTTACAGTGTCATTCCAAACCATTGGACGTTTTGGACAGGAACAGGATACTAATTATTGGGCCAGACAAGTCCAATAATAACTTTGTTTGTACCTCCTTGCAGTTTATAAAACTGTAGCCAGAATTTTATAATACATACAGGGTTTCCTCTTCATTTCATTCATGGAATTCTACTGTAAATATTAAGTTTAAAAAGCATGAAACTTTTGCCTTTATGAAACAGAAACATGCCACTCTCTTCGGAGAGAGATTCCTAACACCAAGTATATATAATGAATACCTAGCACACATTAGAACCTCCATACATGTTTTGCTTATTGAATGAATGAATGATCATATAACTGATGTTCTTGTCAACCTTTCTTCCATACTTGGCAGAGGCTTCCTATGCTCTTTTGAAAACACTAATCTGGCTTTTTATATCCTTCAGTGATTCTCAATTTAAGTGTTCAGATAAAGCCCACACTCCATTCATTTGTAGGGCGGGCACTCAAGCTCAGTCCTGAATTGGCTTTCTCTATATGCCTCTTCTAGCCTCATCTCTCTACTGCACAGGTACCATTCTATTCATGCCAGAAGTACACATCTGTTATGCCTTTGCTGTCAGGTCTAAACACATTGGGTTCGTCTCTAATATGCCATAGGGAGCTGTATGGCCTCTACCATAGCACTAAAACGAAGAATGTATCTCTAAACCAGTGGTTCTCAAACATTAGGGTGCATCAGAATCTAGGAAAGCTTGTTTTAAAAAATATTGTTGGGCCCACCTCTGAAATTCCTGATTCAGCAGGCCTAGGTTGGGGTTTAAGAGTTTGCATTTCTAACATTTCCAGGTGATGCAACTCTGATGGTCTAGGGGCTTATGCTTTGAGACCCACTATTCTATGAATTCTAATTCCTTAGGGTACCGTAAATGAGAATGCACTAACAGATTCTTTGTAAATGAGCTGAACACATGCATGAATACAAATAAATGTAGTTTTTTCTGCTTTTTGTATTAACAAAACCAGGTATTGACGACCTCACAAAAGAACATCTTGTAGATTTCCACTCCTCACATATTGCTTATAAAATTCTGTAATTTGAAGTTTATAGTATTTTCCTAGACAAAGGCTATTTGTGATCTAGACACCTATAATCCTAAGTGAATTTTTAAGATTTATTGATTGAATCATGGTATGTTAGAGTAGGAAGGGAGTCTTAGAGGCTGTTTGGCCCATTTCCCCTACATCTAGGGGGCGGCCATCCACCAGATTTTTCTGTAGAATTTATACAGGAAGTTCTACAAAGTACCCACAAGGTCCTGCTGTGCTCTGTCTTGCTTTCTCTTTAGGCCCTGACAACACTGCTAGAGAACCCAGTTCATTTCTTTATTCTAATAGAGAAGAAAAAATTGTTCTTATCCATAATTTAATTGTACATTGGACCTACATTTTTCCTAAAGGTGAGCACTTTTAATTTTATAATCTGCAAGAAAATAAGCTTCATCTATTTATTCAAATATCGTGATGAGCAGAGTACACCAAGACAAAATAGCATGAGCCCTCAAGAGGCTTAAAATCCACAGACTTGAATCATTAAAAAGACATCAAAATGTCTTTTCAGGCCAGGCTTGGTGGTGCACACCTGTAATTCCAGCCGCTCAGGAGGCTGAGGCAGGAGGATCGCAAGTTCAAAGGTAGCCTCAGCAACTACAAGGTGCTAATGAACTCGGTGAGATCCTATCTCTAAATAAAATACAAAATAGGACTGGGGACTTGGCTCAGTGGTTGAGTGCCCCTGAGTTCAATCCCAGGTACTCCCCCCCACCACAAAAAAAAAAAAAAAAAAAAGACTTTTAAGTGTCATTTAGTCTCAGAGGGGTACACAGCATGTCTTGGCAGAATAAAGAGACAGCTCTTTGACTTGGAGGTGAAGATTTGCTAGGACAGGGATCAGGCAAGATTTGCTAGGACAGCATTACTGAAATTTAGCATGCAAGAGTAGGCCGTCTCCTAGAAGTCTGGCATAACTGCAGCTGAAGGTATGTTCTGCAGTGTAGAATTCCAATTTTATCCTGGATGTAACTCAATCACTAAAAGACTTTGGGTAAAATGACATAGAATAATGCTTATAGGACCTCAAGCCTTAAAAATAGAGTTGTATTGAAGGATGCACATTGTCCTCAATGTTTTGTGTGTGTGGGTGTGTGTGAGGGTGGGGGTAAATGGGGATTGAACTCAGGGGCACTCGACCACTGAGCCACATCCCCAGCCCTCTTTTGTGCTTTATTTAGAGACAGGGTCTCACTGACTTGCTTAATGCTTTGCTTTTGCTGAGGGGCTATGAACTTGCTATCCTCCTGCCTCAGCCTCCCAAGCCACTGGGATTATAGATGTGCGTGGGCACCATGCTTGGCTTTTATATGTGGTTTGAAACTTAAAATATTAAGTTCTCATACTGACTGGTATAGTCACTGGAGGGTGTCTTTTTGCATACTAAAGAGATTCAATTGAATATAAATGGAAAGCAAAGAACTTATCAAATTGTAATTAGAATTGATCCATATTGAAAGGGTCCAGAATAGGCCTCTAAGGGATAAATAATATTTTGAGAAGGCATTTGGTATTCCTGAAATCACAATCTGCTTAAAAGCTGAACTTCTCAAAAGAACTTAGTTACCACAAATCCCTTCCCCAAGAGCAGTTAGGGAAAACTGACTTTTATCCCCAGAGACAGTAAGTGGGCACCACACCAAAAATAGAGTATCACAAATTATCCTCTTGGTATTCTAAGGACCCATTTATCTTCTAAAATATCCTTTCTCCCCACACTTCCTCTATTAAGATGGCATATAATAAACCCCAAATCCTACCCACTTCTTTGAATCACATTGTTGTGAACCCTCATGTTATAAAATGGGTTCTTTCTTTTGTGTATTTTTTTTTTTTTTGTCAATTTAATGCACCGTCTCCAAGCACTTAGTGTAACAGTATAGAGGAAAAGTGTTTGTTCCTCACCTGTATCAAAACAAGAAAATTTTTCACTAATGAGAGGAAATAACCACATGAAGGTCTAAATTAGTGTTTCTCAACCCTTTTTTTTTTTTAATGTCCTAGTCTCTGAGGTACTGGTTTTAGTAGTCTCAGTGAGATCCGGCCAGGGTTTGTTTATTTATTTATTTTGGTAACAGAGATTGAACCAAGGGGTGCTTAATCACTGAGCCACATCCCCAGTCCTTTTCTATCTTTTATTTAGAGATAGGATCTCAACTAAGTTGCTTAGAGCCTCGCTAAATTGCTGAGACTGGCTTTGAACTCGTGATTCTCCTGCCTTAGCCTCCCGAGCTGCTGGGATTACAGGTGTACACCACAGTACCCAGCAACCATGGTTATTTTTAAAAGCTACTAAGATGATTTTAACATGCAGCCATAATGAGAATCACTGAACTGTTTATTAGGCATTGTATTCTTTACTAAAAACACAGATTTCTTTTTCAGTTTATTATTTCTAGCCGGCCACTTTTCTCTTTTTTTTTTTTTTTTTTTTTTGGTACTAGGGTTTGAATACATATGATGCTCTACCACTGAGTTACATCACCAGCCCTTTTTTTGTGATCCTTCTGAATCAGCTTCCTGAGTTGCTGGCATTACAGGTGTGCTCCACAAGCCCAGTTACTGACCACTTTGGACTCAAATTATCAAATACTGAATTCAGATTACTTTTCAAGTTGGTTATGCAACAAAAAGTCTCCAGCAAAGTGAAAAAGCATCTTCTATATGACAAGTGTTTTAAGTCAACTTAATTAAAAGCCGTATGTAACTATGTAAAACAAACTGGTATTACTTATGAAAACTTGTCTCAATTGTAGCTTCCTAAACTATTGAGTGATCCGATCCTCAACATTAATTCTAACAATGAGAAGACTTTGAAAATAAAGCTATTTTAATCAAACTGCAAGCTCAGTTTCTGTTTCAAATTCTTTATTATACATGGTTGCACAATTTGAGGCTGGTTAAATACAACTTGGTTTTCAAAATCTTTGAATATTTTCTAGATTATTACATGCAAGTGACCATGAAAATATTTGGCATTTTTAAAATTTGAAACTCTGAACAGGCACTTACATGAAGGAAAACATTACCATTCATAGATAGCCCCGTTTAAAATAGATGCTCCAGCACATGGTACATGGAACCTTGGCCAGGAAATAAAGTTGGTTACTGACCATTTTATCAAAGTGCCATAGTAGTAAAACAGGTTTAAAGAAATGTAATTTGGATTATTTAGCTTACTCATAAAGTAAGGTTAACTGACAAAACTTGCACTGAAGTATTTTTAAATATTGGTACAAAAACCAATGAACCATAAGTGAAAATAGTTTTCACATAGGAGGCTTTGTTTTGGTTCCCATGCTCCACATTTAGTGTATCTGAGATCAGATCCCATACATATGATCAGATATCTGCAACCTTCTTTTAAAAGATGTTGAACAAATGACTTTAGTGTTTAAAAAAAAAAATTAAAACAGACTGGTGAAGTTTAATGGAGTTTGAACTATCCAAAGCTCCAGTTTAATAAACATGAAACTGTGCATATCTGGGTTAGCTACATGCTTCACAAGTTCCTCCTGAGTCCCCCAAATTTTCCACTGAAAAGTGAAAAGAACAAATTTGTAAAGTCAAGAAAATGATATTTGCATAAATGTGGCAAAAAGACTCTTTAAATTTAAAAATATATATATATACACATATGTTTCAAAGTATTTATGGAAAAATTCGTATAGTTTTAGCAAGTTCTAAAATGCCAACATACATCAACTCCACACTGCAGAACACATATGGTAGTACTGCTGGAAAGTTGTAGCAAAATGGTTACTTAATATGAGGCAGTGGGACAGAAGTGCCAAAATGAAAAGCCACCTCATCCCTTGGGAAAAAATTTTTACATTCATACTATAAAAGACTTCAAAGAGGATAAAACACAAGAAGCCATGAAATGGCAGACCCAGAAACACCTACAATGAAAAAATTCATATACATTTCTCAAATACATACATAAAAACAAATGGAATTCTCAAAAATACCGAGATGCTATATTTTAAGTCTTTGCAGGATGTAAGGGCTAATCGGGTTTTCTAGTTTTATTTAAACACAAAATATTTAATTTTCTGCATGGAGAGAGTAAGAGGTAATCATTAGCACAAAAGAAAAAAAAGGAGAAAAAGATTTATAATCAACATTATGTAGAAAGAAAGCAAAATTACAAATCCCAGCCTACCTGCATGAAAATCTTTAATGTTTATGCTGATGCATATCTGAGTACTCATCATCAAAGTGTGCAGTTTAAAAAAAAAATAAGGGCAGCCTAAGAAATCTCCAGTGTCTCAAAGAAAGCACTTTGTAAAATGTAGGTACATACATTTAGTTATACTGTAAAGTAAATGCAGCACTGTAAGATAAAGGAAGACTGTTATGCATGGAGTTTTGGCTTCCCCCCACCCCGCCCCTACAAGCTGCAACCATCTTTAACCTGCTGAACTTAATTTCAACAGTTACAGTTTTGGTTTTTTTTTTCCTTCTTTTCAGTTCACATTTCAGGCTGTTCAGCAGATGCCTGTGACTCTGGAGACTCAAATCGCTGGTGAAAGTTTGTTCTCTGTTTCCTCAGTTTTTCAGGAGCTTTTCTCCATAAGATGATTTCCTACAAAAGTAAGTGCAAGATAGCAACAAATTAATGTTTTCCATTATGTCTTCAATTTTCACCATGGAAATACTGACTGCTACTTCAATTTTAACACAATTAAATTTCTCTCTACAAAATCTTTCCTGACTGGGCTGGGGATGCAGCTCAATTGGTAGAATGCTTGCCTTGCATGCACAGGGCCCTGGATTTGATCCCCAGCACCACATACGTAAATTTTAAAAAATAAATAAATAAAATCTTTCCTGACTAAGCCACTTTCTTCTGATTTCAATCCTGGACTGTATCTTATGCCTCCCTGCTCCCTGAACCAGCACCAGGCACAATATTGCCAGTCAAACCTGGAACAAAGTCCTGGCTATTACTGCTTTAAAGAAAGTCCTAAAATCTATCCTGTGGCTTTTTGTTACACTGCCCTCATCCAAGTTCAAACTCTTTGTCATTTTAACCTTAGATACTAAACCAACTTCCTCATAGACGGCTCTTGCCTGAGACCCCTTTCTAATTCATCCTTCATATCACTACCAGATTAATCTTGTAAAACATTGTTTGAATTACTCTTCAATAGTTATCAGTGCCTCAGGATAAATCTCCAAACATATTCAGGGCCCTCCATACCCTAAATCTAAAACACGACCAGTGTCCCTCCATACATGCTTCTCCCCTACCAGTCAAAATCAATCACACTCTACCTGTAATGCACGCCAAATGTCCTAGCAGTTCCCTTACATAATCAAATCCTTGTTACTCTGCCTAAATCCTAACTAACCAATTCCTAACATAATCTCCTTCATCAAGGGATGACTAGCTAGTGTTTTTTTGTTTTTTTAAACCAACACATAAAACAGCCTTCCAAATGAATGCCTGTGGGAAACAAAACACTTCCTCCAGTAGTGCCATAACATGCAACTGATTTGGAAATTCCAAATGTCATGTAACTTATTTTAAAATTATAAATTACATACGTTGAATTATACAGCACTATGGCCACCTTAATGGAGTGAACTTTCTCTTCTAAATTACTATTTAACTGATTTAAGTTTTCTGTTATATAAATCTTCATTCAAAACTCACCAAAGGCTGATTTTCAAATAAGAACAAGTTTTATGATAGATACTTCATATAAAAAGTAAGTTTTAGAGCTGAATGTGGTGGTGCACACCTGAAATCCCAGTGGCTCAGGAGGTTAAGGCAATAGGATCACGAGTTTAAAGCCAGCCTCAGCAACTTAGGGAGAGCCTGTCTCTAAATAAAATAAAGGGCTGGGATGTGACTCAGTAGTTAAGCACCCCTAGATTCAATCCCCAATACCAAAAAAAAAGAAGTATCAGGGCTGAGTCAACACCCATACATCTGTAGCAAAACTGCTTAATAAGGGAAAAATGAAAACCCCCAAATCCTTCAAATGTAGCCTTCATTAAGAAACAATCCTGGGTGTGGTGGCGTATGCCTGTAATTCTAATGGCTCAGGAGACTGAGGCAGGAGGATCACAACTTCAAAGCCAGTCTCAGCAACTTGGCAAGGCCCTAAGCAACTTACCAGTCTCTGTCTCAAAATAAAAAATAAAATGGGCTGGGGATATGACTCAGTAGTTATGGGCCTCTGGGTTCAATCCCCAGCACCAAAAATAACAACTACAACAACAACAAAAAAATACAACAACCTAGGCGCAAAAGGCTGAGACAGGAGGATCAAAAGTTCAAGATTAGCTTAAGCAACTTAGCAAAACCCTATCTTAAAATAAAGGGCTAGGGGGGCTGGGGATGTGGCTCAAGCGGTAATGTGCAGGGGCACTGGGTTTGATCCTCAGCACAACATAAAAATAAAATAAAGATGTTGTGTCTACCAAAAACTGAAAAATAAATATTTAAAAAATCTCTCTCTCTCTCTCTCTCTTTAAAATAAATAAAGGGCTAGGATGTAGCTAGGTAGTAGAGTACTTGTCTAAGCCCAGGTAAAGCCATGAGTTCAGTCTGCAGTACCACCACCACCACCAAAAAAAGTGACCATGGAGATCTATAATAATTGATGAGAAAAATATTCAAGAAACTATTGATTTTTTAAAAGGAATTTTGTTGGCCTTTACTTCCTTGTTCTTTTTTTTTTCCATTTGTTGATGGACACAATACCTTTATTTTATTTATTTATTTTTATGTGGTGCCAAGGATCAAACCCAGTGCCTCACACATGCTAGGCAAATGCTCTACCACTGAGCACCAGCCTCAGCCCCACCTTCTTTGTTCTTAATTGCTTGAATTTTTTTGAACAGCAAGTACTGCTATATTGTTTCTACTTTAAAAAAAAAAAAGCTTTTTAAGAGAAAAAAATAAAAGTCTTGAAAAATTACAGTTCATTTCAGAATCCTACAGAATGACTGGGGAGAGGTCTATCACAATACCTACTCTTTATTATACCCTCAGTATTTTAAACTACTTAGAACCTCCCCCACCCGACCTGCCCTGTATGATGCTTAGAAAAGAGAGTGCTTTCTCGGTGATTTTACATTTAAAATGACTAGCGTGGGTGGAACCATACCTGCTGCTTGAAGTACCTTCTGTCTTCCTCATCAACAAGCACTAGATTCAAGAAGTACCTTACTGAGAATTTTTTGTTCACATCTCTCATTGTTGGTGTTGGATCATAGCCTGCTAAAAACAGTCTTATTGGAATGGATTCACCTGAAATAAAAGCAATTTCTGTTTAATTCTAAAAGATGATTAGTCACATAAAACCTAGGACTAAGCATTACAGGGGAGACACTAATGCTTCAATTCCTCTTCCTCATGAGATGCAGCAATAGGCACTACTGACATTTTGGGCTGGATAATTGGTTGTTATGGGGAAGGTCCTATGCACTTGGCAGCATCCTTGACCTCTACCCACCAGAAGCCAGGAGCATTCCCCAACTATGACAGCTAAAAATGTCTCTAGACAATACCAAATGTCACTTGGAGGACAAAGTTGCCCCTTGATGAGAATCAGTGCTCTAGAGTCAAAATGCCTATGTCAAATTTCAGTTCCACCACTTACTGGCTATAAGACCATGGCTTTGGGGACTTATTCTGTTTCGAATTCCTCACTGTAAAATGAAGACAAGCAATACTCCTCCAATAGGGAATTTATAAGAGCTATGTGGGTTAAAATACATAGACTTTACAACAGTGCCAGCCAGTAGTTTAGTTTATTTTTCTACTTTCACAAGTTTACCTAATTTCTAACCATGTGTACAATGTTAAAAACTTTTTATTCATCCATCTAAAACAAACATGTACAGAATGACAACATGCCTTCATTACCAAAAAGTTCACATGGCTTCTGTTTTCCTAAGGACAGTAATTATTTGCATGTTCTCTTTTTAATATTTTATGTAGTATTTTTTATGAACATTTATTTGTTGAAAGGCATAAAACCGATCACTTCATAAAAATGTATGGTTGGTGAAATTTTGCAAGTAATGTTGTATAACCTAAGTACAAACATATGGGCTTTAGAGTCAAAAAGGTCTAGGTTCAAACCTCTCCTCTGTAATGATTAGCTCCCCCACCTTTAGTATAGTTTTGAACCTTGGCACCTTAATTTCAAGGTGTAAAATACAGGATATAAGCACCTAACTTGAACAGTGGTAGGGAGCTTTAGAGCACCTCACCTGCAATGCCTCATCCACAACCTGCACTCCATAAATGGTAGCTACTTTTTGAAGTAATTCCAAAGTGAAAAAAATTCAGACATAAAAATTTTTTTTTAAACCTACACATACAACAGTCTTTCAAATGAATGCCTGTGGGAAACAAAACACTTTCTCCAGTAGTGCCATAACGTGCAACTGATTTGGAAATTGCAAATATCATGTAACTTATTTTAAAATTATAAATTACATATGTTGAATTATACAGCATTATGGCCACCTTAATGGAGTGAACTTTCTCTTCTAAATTACTATTTAACTATGATTTAAGTTTTCTGTTATATAAATCTTCATTCAAAACTCACCAAAGGCTGATTTTCAAATAAGTACAAGTTTTATGATAAATACTTCATATAAAAAGTAAGTTTTAGAGCTGAATGTGGTAGAGTGCACACCTGAAATCAGCTCAGGAGGTTGATAAGTACTAGTTTCATTGTCTCAGACACTAAAGGTTATCTAGTTAGGGAACTAACTGCTTTTTTTTTTTTTTGGAGACTATGACGACTCCAAAATCTGACAGGAATTAATGCTCAGTTATACTGCATCTTATGGTCAATGTGAGAATAAAAAGATATACAAAGATGAACTATTATAACAGAAAACAATAAAAAATTACAAATTCAGAACCAGAAAGGAGATGCACAAAATTGCCTCTTCTGAATTCTAAATTTGAACTGAGTGAAATATTTAATCAAATTTATTTCCGACTAGGAAGTATTATTAGTCTTCTCAGCAGCTATACAGAGATCCTTAAAAATAAAAAATCATCATAAGAACCATTTTAAGAATTCATAAATATAACAAGAAATCCCGTTAGTATGTACAATTATAATGCAACAACAAAAACGTGGGAAAAAGAAACTCATAAATACTTTTATGATGAATGAATATTCACAAACTAAACTGACCAAAACACTTCTGTTTGCCATACACAGAAGTAAATGGGAAGAGTGTTACCTTTTACTGGTGCACCATCCATTATTTCATATTTGGCGATTGTTTCTGTTTCTGTTGTGGTACTGGGTCCTGGTAAATGTAATAATGTAAATGGCGTTAATTTAAATACTTCCAGAATATAATCCCCAGCCTTATACCTTCTTCTATTTCCAACCACATTATTTTACTACTATTTTTTCCCCAATGTGTGAAAATGTTCCTCATTCATTTATAGTTCTTGATCTACTCTTTTTTTTTTTTTTGGTACTGGGGTTGAACTCAGGGGCACTCAACCACTGAGCCAGATCCCCAGTCCTGTTTTATATTTTATTTAGAGACAGGGTCTCAGTGAGTTGCTTAGCACCTCGCTTTTGCTGAGGCTGGCTTTGAACTGGAAATGTTCCTGCCTCAGCCTCCCAAGATGCTGGGATTACAGGTATGCGCCACTGCACCTGGCTTGATCTACTCTTACTCTTAGTAGATTAAAGGCTGTTGTTGCTGATGAGTATATTTTTTTGTATTTAAAATTTTCTTTTTCCTTTGTTAGAACAAATCAGCAAAATAAAATTCTGATTTATTATTGGACAACATTGTTTCACACATACATCAAACAGGCCAAAAAACTAAAGAGCAACTTCATATACAAATAAAGGGGGGGGGGACCATTTTTATCTTTGGCCTTTTGTGTGTGTGTGTGTGTGTGTGTGTGTGTGTGTGTGTGTAGTGCTGGGGATTGAACGCTGGGCCTTATGCATGCAAAGCAAGCACTATACCAACTGAGCTATATCACCAGCCCTATCTTTGGCCTTTTTAACCACCTCATACAAACCAACTACTTATAGTATAGCTAAAGTATATATACAAAGCTGGGGCTGGGGCTGGGCCTCGGGCTCAGTGGTAGCCCACTTGCCTACCACGTGTGAGGCACTGGGTTTGATTTTCAGTACCACATATAAATAAATAAAATAAAGGTCTATCCACAACTAAAAAAAATATTTAAAAAGAAAGTAAGTATACCAAAAAAAAAAAAAAAAAGTTACTGGAATGCTTGGGATAAGATTTTTATTTTTTTAGCCAGGTATGGTGGCACAAACATGTGATCCCAACTGCTTGGGAGGCTGAGGTAAGAGGATCGCAAAGCCAGCCTCAGTACCACATATAAATAAATAAAATAAAGGCACAAAGCAGCCTAGCGAGATCCTGTCAGATAAAATATAAAAAAAGGGCTGAGGATGTGGCTCAGTGATTAAGTACCTCTTGGTCAATCCCTGGTACAAAAAAAGATTTTTTTCTGTTGGTTTTTTTTTTTTTTCTCCTTTGAGATTATAATGAACATGGTAATAACATAAATAAAATCACAAGTAGGACAGAAACCGCTCCAAAGTCTTGTCTGTTCAAGATCATTAAAAATGGCTGGCTACTGGGCTGGGGATGTGTCTCAAGCGGTAGCGCACTCGCCTGGCATGCGTGCGGCCTGGGTTTGATCCTCAGCACCACATACAAAGAAAGATGTTGTGTTTGCCGAAGACTAAAAAAATAAATAAATATTAAAATTTTCTCTCTCTCTCTTTAAAAAAAAATGGCTGACTACTAATAATATGTACAAAAATTAAAATGTAGATAAAAAATGCGAACAAATTTTCCTTTCTTAAAGTACTTTTAAGAAAAAAATTCAGGGTCTTGAAGTTTTGGTTCTTTTTCACCTCCCATCTTCAATATTCACACTGTGGTT
Organism: Ictidomys tridecemlineatus; assembly: GCF_052094955.1. NCBI lineage: Eukaryota > Metazoa > Chordata > Mammalia > Rodentia > Sciuridae > Ictidomys > Ictidomys tridecemlineatus. The sequence goes on from NC_135477.1 coordinate 52,495,350, forward strand.
TTGATTGGGTGGTGGAAAGTACATCATCTGCAGGTGGTGCCCAAGGTGGACAGACAGGAGCACTCTCTACCCAAAGGTAACCATGTTTAGATTCTGAGATGGGAAGTGGAGGGTGAATAATTCACAGTGAACTTTCTTTATTCCTTAATCAGTTTAACTTTTCATTCTTTGCTGTCTAGTCATCTTCATCAGTCTTCTGCTTCTTGGCATCAACATATCATTATTCTCGACATCTTCCATCTTCAGCTGCCCATTTTTTGGCAGCTGTCATGGTCTCCTCCTCTTCCTCTCTTTCATCTACCTCATTGTCAGCTTCCTGCTCCACCTTTTCCTCATTAGCATTCCCATTAGCAGGGGGATCCTTTCAATAGCTGCCTCCTCCACAACTACTTCTCCTCTAAATCTTCTGTAGTGATCTCGGAGCTAGTGTCCATGGCAGTGTCTGACATGGGGGGACACACTGGTGATGCAATGCAGTAGGTTAAAAAGAAAGCTGGAGTTCAGGGACTCTGGTGATAAAGCTGCCCAAGTCCGAAGCAGTGGAAGTGGTTAAGAGGGTGGAGAGCTGGATGAGGGAACAACGCCTCATTTAAAATTTTCTGCAATTGCTGGGAATGGTGGCTCACAGTTGTAATCCCAGTGACTCAATAGGCTGAGGCAGAAGGATTGCAAGTTTGAGGTCAGTCTCAGCAATTTAGCAAGGCCTTGCCTCAAAATAAAAAAGAACTGGGGATGTTACTCAGTGGTAAAGTTCCCCTGGGTTCAATCCCTCAGTATCAAAAACTAAAAATTTTCTATTCTAGAACATAATTTTTTTTTATCAAGAAAAAAGTTAAGGGGTTGGGGTTGTAGCTCAGTAGTAGAGCGCTTGCCTAGCATGTGCGAGGCCCTGGGTTCAATCCTCAGCACCACATAAAAATAAATAAATAAAGGTATTGTGTATAACTACGACTAAAAAATAAATATTAAAAAAAATGTTTAAACAATTTCTTTTTAAACAACAAATAAGAAACTCAAGTAACGTTTTTGTGTTATTGTTGGAGTTTTTTGTTTGTTTGTTTGTTTTTCTTTTGGTATCATATCCCCAGCCCATTTTGTTTTTTATTTTGAGTCAGGGTCTCACTAACTTGCTTAGGGCCTCCCTAAATTGCTGAGGCTGGCTTTGAACTTTCGTACTCTGAGGCACTGGGATTATAGGTGAGCACCAACACTCCTGGCTCAAGTTGTGTTTTAATATCTTAAAATCACTTACTTTTTGCTAGCATGTGAAAAAATGGAGATTAAGAAATCACAGATGTTTCTCATTTTTTTAAATATATATTTTTTAGTTGTTGATGGACCTTTATTTATTTATATGCAGTGCTGAGAATTGAACCCAGTGCCTCACACATTAGGCACTCTAACACTGAGCCACAACTACAGCCCCAGATATTTATTATTTTGATAACCAATTATAAATATTTTTTAAGAGATAGGGTCTCACACTCTGGTTTCTCTTTAGGTTGTATAAATCTTTCACCTTTTATCAAAAAAGACATGGTTTCACTGTTTCCCAGGTTAACCCTGAACTCCTAGGCTCAAGTAATTCTCTTTCCTCAGCCTCCAAAGTAGCTGGCACTACAGCACATGCTGCTGCACCCAGCTTCTAGGAGGATTTAAAAACTTATAAATGTATTACCTATTAATAACTGAAGTATTGAAATATGATACTTTTTACTGTTTTTTTTAATTTTTTTTTTTTTTGTACCAGGGATTGAATCCAGGACCTCATATATGCTAGGCAACCACTGAGGTACATTTCCAGCCCTATTTATTTATTATTTTTTTCGGTACTGGGGACTGAACCCAAGAGCACTTTACCACTGAGTCACACCCCCAGCCCTTTTTTATTCTTTGAGACAGGTTCTTGCTAAACTACCCATACTGGTCTTGAACTTGTGATCCTCTTGTAACAACCTCCCTAGTCACTAGGATTACAGGCATGTGCCACCATGCCTGGCTACCATATAGTCTTTCATACTTGTTGAGCAAAGTGAAATTGCCACCTATTCAAATTTTTATGTATTTCTTTATATTTTTAAGAGATGTGGTCTTGCTGTGTAGTCCTGGCTGGCCTTGAACTCCTGAGCTCAAGACAGTCTCCTGCCTCAGTCTTCAGAACAGGTGGTCCTACTACAGATGCATGTCACTGCACCCAGCTCAAAAACCAGTTTTTAAAAAGCATTAAGTGGATTTCCTATGGGCAGCAATATTAAGAAGCAAAGTCAGTTTCCAATGTGCATATCAAATTGATTTTATGTTGAAATGAAGTTTCAAGATTTCTAAAATTTCAACTAAAAGAAGGAAATTTTAATTCAAATACTTTCTTCAACTTACCAATTCCTGTGATCTCTTTTTTAATCAGTTGTAACTCCATGTGTTGTATTTTTATTCTTACCAATAAGAAGTAAATTTTTCCAACAATCACATCCTTTAAATGATATCTATTGGGAGAGAATACATATCACTAAGTATATTTTAAAAACAAGAAAAAGAGTAAAATAAGCCATGGAAGGCTTTAACAGGTATCTTTAAGATAACAACTTTAAGAATACCATTTTGACTATTCATAATGTTTCAGGTCCCTTTTCATTTCACTATGATAAAGTATGCTATCAAACTTTTACTTGACCTTCAATATCTCGGAGGGAACAATTAGCCTGATGAATTGTTGGTCCTACTTAGGACTTACTGCCTAGAGAATCTAAGCAGTTAACCAAATAGAAAATTAGATTCTTTATGCTTGAAATATTTGTTTCAAATGAATGAATATATTTTCATTTTATTGATTGACTGATCAACTGTAATGGAAATGGAACCAGGACACTTTATCACTGACCTATACCCCCAGCCCTTTTAATTGTTCTTTTTATTTTGAGAGAGGGTCTTGCTTAAGTAGCCCAGACTGGCCTCCAGTTGAAGATATTTTCAACATGAAAAGTTCTATATAACAGCATCATTATAAATGCTACAATAATACAACTAATAAATCTGACCTCAAAGAGAGATTAATTGGGGCTACCTCCACAGATCTGATTTTGTTGTATATTATTTAATAACCAAAGACCCTTGCTAAATTCTTTAAAATAAGGTGCTAACAAATCTGAGGATACAACCACATGAGTCTAAAAGGAAACTCCAGTGACAAGTGTTTAGGTTTCCAAGTATCTGATAATTTATCAACAATTTAAGATTCTATAGACACATTATCAAATTTTAAAAGCTATAAAGTTGGCAGTGACAATAAAAGATTATGCAAGAGAATAATACGTAGAAGAAAGATAAAACAAGCCATCTATTTCTTCAACAAATTAAAACTTTAATAAAAAATGGGAAAAATATAAAATTATGAGATTTAAGAGTCAAAAAAATCCAGTGAAATTTGTGGATCTTGTTTGGATACAGATTTGAACAAATCATGTGAAAAAAAGAGACAAAAAATGAGTCAATTTGGGTTATGTGAATGCTGACTATATTTATAGAAATATTAAGGAGTTAATATTTTTGAATAGTATTGCAGTTACACTAAAATAATGTATAATTTTTTTAGACTAAATCATGTGTCTAGAATTTGTTTCAATATAGTCTATGAGAAGTGTGGGAGCTAAATACAGACAAAACAAAGCAGCTAGTAACTGTTGGAGCTGGGCAATGGGTACATGAAGATTCATTATATTATTCAATATTCATGTACTTTGGCATTGTTTGAAATCTTCCATAATAAAATTTTAAAAGGTATTAAATAATAAGTATGAACCCATTTTGAAAATATATATATATACACCACACCCCCAAAACAGACACACAAGAGAATATTATTAGTGGTTAAATAGTAAAGGTGAACATATGTGACGTTTTTACTTCCTTTCACTTTTTACATCCTCCAAATTTTCAATAATGAAAATGTACTGTTTATGTAGTCATAAAAAAAGGATTTTTGTTTCAGTTTAAATAGATAGCCAGGATGAAGTGATATCAAGCTAGTAAATTTTACAGACAAATGAAACTGGCTACTTCTGAGATGTTAAGATCCTCTACATAAAGTGATCAAGCAGAATCTTATCAGGAATAGAATATAAAAGATACTTTCTCTGGGGTGAAAGCAAGACCAAACTCCTCAAATTTCTTGTAGCTCAGAGACTGTCAGTCTGTTAACATCAGATTAATGTTAATTCTATCCTTATGGTGATCAATTTACAAAGGCCTGAAAAGATTTTTAAATTTTCCCTGAACATTCATCTATGAAAGGTACTTACTTTGACTTATTGTATTCAAATTCTATATGCAGACAATCTTCAATGCCCACTTCCATCTTAATAGAGTTGTTAACATCAGGATAGGTGGCAAGCTGGTGAACAATAAGATCATACTCTTTCACCAAGTCTGTCAGTCTTCTCACTATTGTCACCTTAAGAAAATACCTATAAAATAGAGGAAATGAGATAAATCACCTATGATAAATTTAAATATTCTAAATATGCAGACATTACCTCAGTTTTTTCTTGGCTGGAATTCCTTTGGGGTCAACTTAGTGTTCTAATTTTTTTTTCTTGGTGCAGGGCCACACAAATGCTAGGTATGCATTTCTATCACTAAGCTATACTCCTAGCCCTCTTAATAAAAAACAAAAACAAAAAAACTGTTCCACATATGGGGAATGAAAATTCAATTTTAAGAATAAATACTTTTCAGATAAGTTTGCAGGGAAACTGTCAAACCTATGTAAGGAAATCTATATCTAGTTGAAGTACTGCTGTTTGGCATTTGGGCTGTCAAATCCAGTACCAGATGGACAATGCCAAGTAAGCTAGGAAAGCAAGTTCTTAGACCTGATGTATTCAGATTAGTATCTTTAATTGCCCTTGGTCCCTGAAGCATTCATGGCTTCCTGCAAGAAGACCTAGGGAAAGGATACTGGATTGAGAATTTGGAAAATTGGGTTCCTACTTCAGTTCTGCCATTTGCTTCTTTTGTACTTTCAGATAAGTCAGCCTCTTTGGAGTTCCAGATCACTTCTTAACCATATATTGAATAAGATTCATTAGAAAATAAATATATTTGGAGAGTAATTCAGTTCAAAATGTGGACAGATGGAAATTTTAGGTACTTTTTCACAAATGAAGTACTTAAAAGATAATTACACAAAGGAAATATATAACTGAAACTTTTCATATGTTTTCTCTGAATCTATGTTAAAAAGCTCTTCTAGTCACTGGGCATTGATGGTGAATGCCTATAATCCCAGCTACTTGGGAGGCCAAGATAGGAGGATCATAAGTTCACAGCCAGCATCAGTAAAAGTGAGGCGCTAAGCAACTCAGAGAGACCCTGTCTCTAAATAAAATACAAATTAGGGCTGGGGATGTGGCTCAGTGGTGGAGTGCCCCTGAGTTCAATCCCTGGTACCAAAGAAAAAAGCTCTTCAGATCAGTCCTAGCCAAACAAAATAATGTGCAGAACATTTTCCAACCTTAAATCTTCAGTACAGAATTACAACTAGGAGTTCAAATAAGACATTAATAAGAGCCATTACTTTCTGGTTTTGACTCTGCTTATAGTTTGTAATACATTCATACCTTAAGCGGACATTGGCACCGATGTAAGATTCATATGGCTTTTCAACTTGCATAAATTCAAAATCATAACTTCTGCTCTGAGTCAGTTCTCCAGGTAAGGCTAGTTCTTTCACTAGGTTTACAAATTCATGAGTATTACTCTTGTCATTGAAGAGTTCTAAGAAATTTAAAACAGTAAAAGACTAATTATATTTTAATGTCCATTTCAATAAAACCCAAACTTCTACCTCCAAAGCAAATAATTTTTACCAAAAGAATTAGTTGGATTTGTCTCTAATAAACTAGAACTATGATCTGAATTTTATCATCCCCATTATTATGCTCCACCTAGGCATCACTAAATTCAAGAAGCATAGCACAATGAAAATTCCTATCAGAAATGAGTTCATTCCTTTTGATGTAGTTAGGGATTTCCCCCAATATAAAGCTGTTTGACACATTACCAGCAATTATTTGAACTTCTTCCCTTTAAGGCAAAAATTCTGTTTTGTTGTTTTGTTTTGGACAAATATATTACCTTGATAAAACTGTAATACACAAAAGAATAAAACCAACTATCAGTTAATTATTACAATTTGCCCCTTAAGTACAATCTCATTCAGAATATATATGTAAACAAATATCTACCCATTCCATTTTTGATGCTTTAAAAATGTACAGTAAAACTTAGAAAACTAGATTTAAAAACCTAGCTCTGTAGACAGTATTGAAAAGACCTACTTTCTTTTCTATCTATGGTATGGGGGGATCTGATCCCAGGGTCTTGCACATGCTTAGGCAAGCACTCTACCTCTGAGCCATACATACTCCTAACCCTCTTTTTTTCTGAATATAGAATATAAAAGATTTATATACAATTTAACTCCCAGCTAAATCAAGAATGTCTCTAAAATACATATATGGAAATGTACACAATTTGATCTAAGAATAAATCATCCATTTCCTTTTCACATGGAATTTTCTGTTACCAGGTGAGTCTGGCTACAGGCACACACTAGGTCAGGAAGACAAATGGCATGGATAATTAGAGAATGAAAAATGAAGGTGAAGCTGGTAGTTGTAAGGTTGGTGAAAATGTAGACAGATGGAAATTTTGGTGAGTGAGCCAATTTATTTTTCAAGGCTAGTAGTTTATATAATATCTTTCATTTTTAGTAGTGAAATCCAATAATACAGGCAGAATGAGTCAAAGGCAATTTAATACAATTAAAAGAAACATTCTGATTTAATATATTAAGTCCTCTCTTTTATTATGCAAAATCAATTCCTTCCTTCCACCAAGTTTATTTATTTAAGTGCCAAATCCAACCCTCTTCAAACTCAAGTTATCAAAAGAAAAAGTAATACTATTTTAAAACTCACCAATTTGACCTACAAATTCAATTCTAATTCCTTGGTGCTCTAGCCTCTTTCCAGGTTGCTTAAAGGCTAGGTTTACCTGCCAAAACATGAAATTATAAGAGATGTTAACAGTACTTTAAGTGGGTCTATTAGACTCCTTCCAGATGAATGCAATATATATTTCAGGTACTCATTTATGAAATATGAGACGCCACCACATACCTAAATCAGGATGACCTTAAGCACCAGAGGAGATGTGATTTATTCATACACAATCACTAATGAACCTATTACTTACACATACACTTAAAAGTGTCTGCTTTATTAAGAAGGAATCCCTCGTTATTGCTGAAGAAATGCAAAAAGACTCAAAGAAAGGGAAGTCCTTCAACTATTCATGTGTATTTTCTGGTCAAATAAGTAATTCTGAGACTAATAAAATAATATTTTATTGTGAAAATAATCACTAATTCCAAGAATTAATGTGAAAGATCACTTTCAGTGTTTTATAATCAAGAATACACTACTATGCTTCCTGACATTAAAGGTAATGCTTACGGCCCTCAGTCTGCAACTCATCCTAAAATTAGAATGTCTTAAGATCTAAATTGTAATTTATCTTACATAATTTTGAGGTAAATAGATAGTCTCAAAGTTCTTAAATTCATATCTGCCAAGTAGAAACATTAAATTTATTATTAATTTGAAAAACATCTGCATAATACATATATCAGAAATAAATTGCCAAATGTTTAAGAATTAACTAACAAAAGAATATTTTTATAAAAAAAAAATTTCCTCTAGGTTCCTTTTTTTTGGGGGGGGGGATGCTGGGGATTGAACCCAGGGTCTTTCGCATGCTAATAAGCACATGACCTCCCACTGAGCTACATCCTCAGCCCCCAAGTTTCTTTACTATAACAAATACTGGCAATATGACTCTTAAAAGCTTTTCTTCAAACAATGCTTCTCAAAAGTATAAAAATCAAGAAAAACAAGAGTATATGGACTAAAATATTCATCCATATGCATATCTCATAACCAATGTTATTTGCCTTCAAAATTATTATCTCAGAACAAAGAAATAAATTGTAGTTCATCATATAATGGATTATTATTAAAAGTTTAAAAATAACAGTGTCAAAGAATTTTTAATAATGAGGGACAATGTGCATGATATGTTACATGAAGAAAGCATGGTCAAATTGTATACAAGTATAATGCCCATTATGTTTTTTGAAACTACAAAAAGAAAACATTCTTTTTTTTAAATTTCTAATATTTATTTTTCAGTTTTTGGCGGACACAACATCTTTGTTTGTATGTGGTGCTGAGGATCAAACCTGGGCCACACGCATGCCAGGCGAGCGCTGCTTGAGCCATATCCCCAGCCCAAGAAAATATTCTTAACAGCAGTTACTTTTAGAAAGACTGATTATGGGTCATTTTTTTTCTTTTTTATAGTTTTCAAATTTTGTTTTTACAATGGGCTAACAATACTGTCAAAGTCAGAAAAAAAAAGGAAAAAAAAGAACAAAAAGTACTTAGACAAGCTTCACACACACACTAAAAATATTAGGTTCAAATCACAAATAATAAAAACAAGTGCAACTCCTAGCTGTTTCATAAGCCAGGCAGTAATTAGACTATTCACTACTTTGTACCAATAAAGCACACAGAGAATATATATATAGGGTGTGATGCTGGGGATTGAACTCAGGTTTTGCACATGCTAAGCAAGACTTCCCACTGAGCAAGACCTGTGGGAGCAAGACCTCCCACATGACTTCCCACTGAGCTACATCCTCAGCCCCAGGTTTCTTTACTATAACAAATACTGGCAATATGACTCTAAAAAGCTTCTCTTTAAACAATGCATTTCTTCAATCAGTGGTGCGCATCTGGAATCCCAACAACTCAGGAGCTGAGGCAGGAGGATTTCAACTTCAAGACCAGCCTGGGCAACTTAGAGAGACCCTTTCTCAATAAATAAAAAGGGCTGGGGATGTAGCTCAGTGGCAGAGTGCCCCTGGATTCAGTTCCCAGCACAGATAGATCGATTGATAGATAAAAACAGGTTAGATAAAATCCAAAATTCAGACTACTCCAAAATCTTAAACTTTTGAGCATATGTTCAAATGATAAAAATCTATATCAATATTCTAAAACCCAAAAAATCCCAAAATCTGAAACACTTCAGGTCTCAAGCTAAGAAATAATTCATCCTGTACTTTAAAAAATGTCTATTTTGGCCTGGGGTTGTGGCTCAGTGGTAGAGCACTTGCCTAGCATGTGTGAGGAGGCACTGGGTTCAATCCTCAGCACCGAATATAAATAAATGAATAAAAATAAAGGTCCATCAACATCTAAAGGTATATTTTAAAAAATATGTTCATTTGGGGAGCTGGGGATATAGCTCAGTTGGTAGAGTGCTTGCCTCACATGCATAAGGCCTTGGGTTCAATCCCCAGCATCATATACGCAAAAAAAAAAAAAAAAAAGTCCATTTGGCAGTTTTTGATAATGTCTTTGCTTGAACATGGCTATGTCTGATATTTTAAAAATTTACAGTTTTCCCAAAGAATATTGTGAAACCACACTATTAAAGTAGAAACGTATATCTATTCAGTTTTCTCACCACCTGCCTGAACTCTTTTATTTTTCCTTGATCTCCCACTGATTTTAATATACAGCTGCTTTAAGCCTAATGCATGCTATTCTGCAACGTGAAGAACCCCAGAATTGAAAGGCATAATTAAGGATTTCCATTTTTGTTTTTGTTGTTTTGCAGTACCAGAGACTGAACCCCAGGGCCTCATGCATGCTAGGCAAGGGGCTCTACTACTGAGCTATATCCCCAGCCAAAGCATTTTCATCTAAAGGCTATTCTAAAAAAGGAACATAGAAAAAGAATTGAAACCACAATGATGAACTGGATCAAAGAATTTTAACACCACTCAGTTATATTTACATGGCTTTTTATTATAATTTCAAACTTGCAAAAAAGTTGCAAGAACAGCACTAGGAAATCCCACATAATCTTTACCCAGATTCACCCTATGTTTATTTTTCCTCATCTGCTTCATTATCTTCTCTCAACATATACATGTACATGCATGCATCCATCATTTTTTTTTTCATAACCAAAAATTAGTTGGAGACAGCATGTTCCATTATACTGCATGTGTATTTCCTAAGGAAAAGAACATTTTTACATAAACACGGTGTTAAATTACCAAACTGTCCCAATATTAATTGTCCCAATAATGTACTTTATACCCTTTCCTGTTCAGGATTCACTCCAGGTTCACACATAGATATAGTTGTGATGTGTATCAGTCGCCTTTAACTTACAACATTCCTCAATCATTCCCCTTCTTGACTTTTTTTTTTTTTTTTTTTTTAACAGCACCCAGGAGTGCCCTATCACTGGGCTACATCCCCAGCCCTTTATAAAATTTTATTTTGGGATAGGATCTCATTAAGTTGCCCAGACTGGTCTCAAATCTGCCATCTTCCTGCCTCAGTCTCTGGAGTTACTGGGATTATAGGCCACCACACCCAGCTTGACCTTGAGGTTTTTTTTTTTAAGAATACAAATCAGTTGATTTATAGAATCAAGTAGATTAAACTCATGCATTTTTGGCAAGAATACCTGTGTTCTCAGAGTATCAAAATTAGGAAGTACAAGATACAGTTTGTCCCAATATTGGTGATTCAACTCTGATCACTTGGTTAAAGCAATCCACCAGGTTTCTCTAATTTAAAATTACTATTTTACTTTTGATATTATTAAATAATTTCTTTCTGTGGATATACTTGAGAATGTGTGTATACGTTTACAAGACCATACAGAGAAACCTAATCTATATGTAAAACATATTCACTGCTCCAATAAACCAGTCTGAAAGCTCAGATATCATTATTTGAGGTCTTCTGTAAATGCTTCAAATAATGATACCTTCAGAATATATATAAGGAGTGAAATTCTACATTGTGCTCAAGACAAACATAAAATTGATGTTTTACACTCCATTTACTTGGTTATTCACAGTGAAGCATCAAAGTATCTGTACATTATTGTTGCTAGATACTATGGTTATCCAAGATTAATTTCCACCTGCTTCCAGAAGAACAAGGTCTATATCTATATTGATGAAAAGATACTATGAAACTCTTCTTTGCTTTAAAAATTAAACTATAAATGCCTATAATCTCAAGACTAAACATATACCTTTGATCATTTTTGCAACAGGGAACAGATACAGTTCAGTGAAGGTGGCCTGACACTTGTACTACTTCAAGGCATTATTTATAGAGGCTGAGGCTGGGGCTGGGGCTCAGTGGTAAAACACCTTCCTGGCATGTGTGAGGCACTGAGTTCGATCCTCTGCACCACATAAAAATAAATAAATAAATAAAGATACTGTGTACCTTTTTTTTAAAAGCCATAGAATGAATAACTTCTCAGCACTGCCCAAACAGTTTGACAAGGACTGTTTTCACATGCAAAAACAATGGAGAAGGAAAACAATTCCTTGTTTTTCTTTCTTCTCAGTACCCAAGGATTGAACCAAGGGGCTTGTGAATGCTAGGCAAGGGCTCTTCCACTGAGACAAGGGTCTTACTAAATTACTTACTAAATTACTCAGACAGGCTTCAAACTTGCCATTCTCCTGCCTTAGCCTCCTGAGTAGCTGGGATTACAAGTGTGTGTCACCACACTCAGCACAACAGTTCTCTCTTAAAGGTGCCATCTAGAAACTGCATAAACAGAGAGAGAGGAGTCGTCTTCTTGGTTCAAAGTGAATTTTTGCTTTTTTCACTTCAAAAATTCACAGCAAAGAACAGAACACAAAAGGAATTAAACTGTAGACAAGTCAAGAACTTGAATATTAATATTTTGTAGCTTTTTTTTTTTTTAGAGAGTGAGAGAGGGGGACAGAGAGAGAGAGAGAGAGAATTTTAACATTTATTTATTTTTTCTTAGTTCTCGGCGGACACAACATCTTTGTTGGTATGTGGTGCTGCTGAGGATCGAACCCGGGCCGCATGCATGCTAGGCAAGCGCGCTACCGCTTGAGCCACATCCCCAGCCCCATTTTGTAGCTTTTTTTGCCTTTTCAAAGAATATCCCAATTAAGGAATCCTAACTTATGAATATCACCCCCCCAAATAAAACCCAGATAAACCACTCACCAAAATTTTTATAATTAAAAAATAATAAATGTACATCAATAATCAATTAAACAGTTATCTCAAAATTACTCAGATGAACACAAGCTGTATTATAAAGGGGAAACCTTGCAGGCTGAGGCTGTGGCTCAGTGGTAAAATGCTTGCCTAGCACAAGCGAGGCATTGGGTTTGATCCTCAGCACCACATAAAACTAAATAAATAAAAGGTATTGTGTCCATCTATGACTAAAAAATTTTAAGAAAATAAAAAGGAAACCTTAGCCAAATGTATTTCTTTTTTGTTTTTTAAATAACTTATATGACTAGATGTGGTGGCACACACCTGTAATTCCAGCAACTGGGAAGGCCGAGTCAAGAGAATATCAAGTTCAATGCCAGTCTCAGCAACTTAGTGAGGCCCTAAGCAACTTAGCAAGACCATGTCTCGGGCTGGGGATGTGGCTCAAGACGACAACTAAAAAACAAATATTAAAAAAAGACCATGTCTCAAAAGAAAAAATATAAAGGACTGGGGATGTGGTTCAGTGGTTAAGTGTCCCTGGGTTCGATTCCTAAATAAGTAAATAACTTACTCAAAATATTTTTTTTCCTTATTCAGTTTCAAATTTAAAATGTAAAAAGGGGAGGGAAAAATAATACCTGTTCTTGATCAGCTGTCATATAAAGTCAAGGAAAAGTGAACCCCTTCAGAACATGAATTAATATAGAGAACTGTGCAATGGCTAGTCTTAAAAAAATCCCTACACAGAAACTTAGAACGAGGATAACTCTTTTGTGTAATTTAGAGGGAAATACTGTAGATTTACAGGAAATTTTTTTAATCCATTTGAACCTGTAAAATCATATGGATAAAAGTTTTCCTGGTCAAAGTAACATTTTATCCAAAATAATCATATCTTAATCTTATGTGGCTTAACACATTTCAAAAATAATTAAAAGTACAACTGTGTCTCAGAAAGCAAGTTAATATTGAGGTACCATGTATATCTCAAAGAAATAAACCTGTAACTTTCAGTTCAATTCTGGCTTTAGCACTTCAAAATAAAGAAGCCTAAGTAAGAACTCTACCATTATTTGCCTGTTCAACTGTATTTCTTTTTTTTTATTTTTATTAGTTATTGATGGACCTTTATTAATTTATTTGTTTATATGTGGTGTTGAGAATCAGACCCAGTGCCTCACACATGCTAGGGAAGCACTCTACCACTGAGCCACAACCCCAGCCCCTCAACTGTATTTCTTAAAGCATAAAAAAAATTGGGTACAGTCCAATTGCCATTTGACATGAACCAAAGCAGTAAATATCCAAGGTAAGGATAAAAAAAACCTGAATAAGTAGCTTTTAATAATTTTCCTATTTTTTAATAATCTAAAAAAAATTCTAATTATCTTAAAGAATGCTTCAAAAATACTCCAAAAGACTTTTGACAGACAACATTATCAGTTTTTAACTTTAAAAAGCATTTACCACAAAAGTGCCAAAACAATTCAATGGAGTAAGAATATTCTTTCCAATAAGTGATGCTAGGACAAATAAATATCAACATTTAAAAGAATGAAGTTAAAACCCCACACAAGGACTGGGGTCGTGGCTCAGTGTAGAGCGCTTGCTTCACATGTATGAGGCACTGGGTTGGAGTCTCAGCACCACATGAATAAAATAAAGGTCCATCAACAACTAAAAAAATTTAAAAAAAAAAGAAGTCTACACAAGCATTAACTCAAATGGTTAACGCCAGGTATGGAGACTCAGGAGGCAAAGGCAGGAGGATCTCAGGTTCCAGGCCAGACTCAGCAACTTTTTAGCAAGACAAACTGTCATAAAATAAAAATTCAAAGGGCTAGGGATATAGCTCAGTGGTAGTGGGTTCAATCCCCAGTACCACCAAAAGAAAAAAAAAAAAAAGGTCAAATGATTTGAACAGACTTTTCTTCAAAGAAGATATATGAATGACACAAAGCACAAGAAAAAAAAATACTCAATGTTATCAGTTAATTGAGAAATGCAAGTCACAACCTTGAGATACCACTTTACATCCACTTTAGATGACCTTAATTTTAAAAAAAAAAAAGTATGGCCAAGAAAGTGGAGAAATAGAACCTTCATACATTGCTGGAGGGAATGCAAAATGGTGCAGCTGCTTTGGGAAAGTGAAACACAGACTTGAAATATGACCTAGCAATTCCACTCTTAAGTTAAAACCAAGAGAAGTGAATATATATGTTTACACAAAATTTGTACTTCAATGTCCATAGCAGCTTATTCTCAATATCCAAAAAGTAAAAGCCCAAATATCCTCAGCTAGTAAACGAATACATAAAATGTGGTATATTCTTTTACACATGAGTATGGTATACTGGAAAATCATTCAGTCAAAAAAAATGGCATTCTGATACATGCTGTAATATGGGTGATCCCTGGAAATATGCTACATGAAATAATCCAAGCTCTAAAGGATAAATATGACTACTTTTACAAAATATCTAGAATAGACAAAGTGGATTAAAGGTTACCAGAAGTTGGGAGAAGGGAGATATAGGGGACAATTAATTGGATACAAAGTTTCTGTTTGGGGTAATGAAAAACCTTTGGAAAATAGCAACTATGAATGCCAAATTATTAACATAATTAATGTTACTGAATTTGTATACTGTAAGATGGTAAAATGGTACATGTTATATTTTTTTTTACTCCATAGTAAAAAAAAATACAGTACTTCATACTGTATTTACTACACCCTGATGAACCTTCAAAAGATTATGCTAAGTGAAAGGAACCAGACAAGGCCACAGAGTATGCGTCCATTCATGAAATATCCAGAATAGACAAAAATTGAGAAAGTAGATTTGCAGAGTTCACAGGGAGTGACTGCTAATTGTATGAAGTTTCTTTTTGAAATTAGATAGTAGTGATGTTACATAAGTCTGCCAACATAGTAAATACCACTAACCTCCACAAGACGAATTTTATGTTATGTGACTGCCACTCAATAAAACTACTTTTTTCTTTTCTTTTTTATTTTTTTAAGAAAAGGGAGAATTTTTTTTTTAAGAAAAAGGGAGAGAGAAGGGAAATTCCATGGAAATGGTAGGAGATCCTCATTGTTATACAAAATTACATATAAGAGGAGGTGAGAGGAAAGGGGAAAAAAAAAGAGAAATGAATTACAGCAGATGGGGTAGAGAGAGAAGATGGGAGGGGAAGGGAGGGGGGATAGTAGGGGATAGGAAAGGCAGCAAAATACAACAGACACTAGTATGGCAGTATGTATAAATGTGGATGTGTAACCGATGTGATTCTGCAATCTGTATACGGGGTAAAAATGGGAGTTCATAACCCACTTGAATCAAATGTATGAAATATGATATGTCAAGAGCTTTGTAATGTTTTGAATAACTAATAAAAAAGAAAGAAAAGAAAATCAGACATTGTGGCACATGCCTGTAATCCCAGCACCTCAGAAGGCTAAGGCAAGAGGATCTTAAGTTCAAGACTAACTTTAGCAACTTAGCAACACTCCATCTCAAAAAAAAAAAAAAAAAAAAAGTTACAAAAGAAAAGTGAAAAGTATATGCCACAAATGGGCCTATGGAACAGAGGCCAGAACAGACCCCCAAATGACTTCTGATCTATGTGTGACAAAGGTGGCATTATGGTGAAGTGATAAAGGATAGTTTTTCAATAAATGCCTGAGTCAATTGGATATCCAAATGAAAAACAATTAGTCAACTTCTATGACAAAATCAAGTACTTTTTTTTAAAATTTTTTTTAGTCACAGTTGGACACAATACCTTTATTTTTTTTTAATGTATTTTTATGTGGTGCTGAGGATAGAACAAGATGCCTCGGCGCGTGCTAGACAGGTACTCTATCACTGAGCCACAACCTCAGCCCCAAGTACTTATTTTTTTAAATGACTTTTTTTTCCCTTTCTGAAGGACATCTTGATTGTTTCCAAGTTTTGGTAATTTAAATAAAGCTCTTCAATGAAATATCCAGAATAGACATGTGTTTTCAATTTGGGTGAATCCTAAGAAGCATGATCCCTAACCCTTTTTAGTTTTTGAGACAAGGTCCAGGCTGGCCTTAAACTTTCAATTTTCCTGCCTCAACCTGAGTAGCTGGGATTACAGGTGAGCACCACCACACCCAGCTGGCTATGGCATTCTGCATTTGTTCATTGCCTGTGAGTAAGTTCCTGTTGGTTCACATCCTCACCATAATTTGATCTTCTCAATGTTGGATTTTTGCCATTTCAACAGGTATCTCATTACTGCTTGAATTTGCAATTCCCTTATGCTATACTGTTAAATATCATTCCACATGTATTTGTCATATGTATATCATTTTTGGTAAGGTGTCTGTTCAGATCTTTTGCCCACATTTTAACTGGATTGTTGAGTTTTAAGAGTTCTTTGTGTATTTTGGATACAAGTGTCCTCCCAAATACCACCAGCAGCCTCTCCTTCTGAGATAACTAAGAATTGAACCCAAGGCCTCGCATATGCTAGGGAGGCACTTTATCACTGAGCTATACCCCCAGCCTTTTTTATTTTATGTTGAGGCAGGGTATTCTAACTTGCTGAGGATGGGCTTAAATCTGCCATCCTCCTGTCACCGCTTTCCAAGTAGGTGGGATTAACAGTGTGCACCACAGTGCCTAGCTAGATAAAAGTTCTTTATGGGATGTGTTTTGTAAATATGGCTTATCTTTTCATCTTCAACTGTTTTTCTCAAAGCAGAAGTCTTTAAATTTTCACAAAGTCCACCTTACAGTCTTTTTTCATGGACGATGCCTTTGGTATTATATCTAAAAACTATCTGTTCCAGCACCATTTGTTAAAAAAAAAAAAAAAGTATTTGTTTTCCATTGAATTGTCTTTGCTCCTTTATCAAAGAGCAGTTCACTATATTTGTGTGGGTCTTTTTGGACTCTACTTCATCCCTTTGATTTATTTCTCTCTTCTCTCACCAATACCAGACTGTCTTGATACTGTGTGTAGTAAGTCTTGAAACTCGGTAATGTCAGTTCTCCAACTTTGTTCTTCTTCAATATTACTTACTATTTACATATATTTTTGTCTTTAAAACTTAGAATCTGTTTATTGATAACTACAAAGTAATGTGTCCAATTTCTTATGGGGATAGAGTTGAATCTATAGATCAGGTGGGAAACAAATATCTTAATATTGTGTCTTCTTATCTATTAACATAGACTATCTTTCTGTTTATTTATCTTTGATTTCTTTCATCAAAGTTTATTGTTTTTTTGTAGTTGCAGATGGACAGCATACTTTTATTTTATTTTTGTATTTTTTTATGTTGTACTGAGAATCGAACCCAGTGCCTCCCACATGCGAGGCAAGCGCTTTGCCACTGAGCTACAGCCCCAGCCCATCAAAGTTTTATAGTTTTCCTCATACAGACACTGTACATATTTTGTTAGATTTACACCTAAGTATTTCATTTTAGAAATACTAATGCAAACGGTAGCCCAGTCATTTTACGGGGAGAGTTGTGGAATGCTTACAAGGATGTAGAACTGACTTAAATGTTTTAAAAAGTCAACAGTTCCATTGTTGCTGAATTAAATATGGTTTCAGGCTCTGGAAACACGGGAATGCCAGATAACTCAATCCTCCTAAAAGAAAGCAATCAGGATGATTAAGACTCAAAATCCACATTTCTTCAGGAATAAAGGAAATGGAAAATAGCATATTTAATTTAGAGAAGACTTATGATAAACAAAACAGTGGTTCAGAAAAAAAGAGAAAGATTTATTATGTATATTTCTAAACAGCAGGGTGGATAGTGGTTTCAGAATAATAGAATTCCCACCCTGAAAAGTGAGCATACGGAAACTAATAAATCAGGAATACTATAAAAGGAAATTATTCTTCCTTTGGGTGAATGTCAAACCTCTAAGATCCAAGATAATACTAAATATATGAAGATACCACAGAGATGCAAAGCCAAGTTTGGAAACCAATGATCCAGTTTAACTTCCACAATTTATTGGTGAAATCCAGGAAGTTAAATGATTATCCAGAATTTCTACTAAAAGAGTAGACAAGGCTAAATATTACAACTGTATCCCAATCATCTTTTTATTATACTAGCACACTTGTGAGATAAGACCTGTTCTTACACATAACTGAATCACATATAATGAATGCTTGCTTTAAGTTTTCATTTCAAACTGCTCATAAATCATCCATTCTACAGTTATACCAGGAATCAATATTAAGTTTAACTAATATAAATTGTTTACCTCATTTTAAATATATAGTATCTTCCTATATTCTAAAACTTTTCTCATTTTCCAGAATTACTGAGGGATTTCTGCAATCAGTTCTACAAAATTCTCTCTGTTCTATATATAGCATAACATTCATCTGATCTAGCCACCAGAATGTTTTAAAACTAGATTATTTTTACTTTTCATAATTATAATTAGCTTTTACTCTAATGATTCTACCTTTTCCAATTAAAAAACAATTTAGATGTTAAAAAAAAGCAAAATATTAACTCTTTCTTTTACATTTGTTATACTACAATAAATGACATGCCAAGCATATTGTTTCCTTATTTATTTTCTTATTCTAAATGTAAAATGTTTTCCTTCCAGGTATAGTGGTGTATACCTGTAATTCCAGGTACTTCAAAGGCAGGAGGATTACAAATTCAAGGTCAGCCTCAGCAACTAGACAATACCCTGTCTCAAAAAAATAAAAAATAAAAAAAGGACTGGTGATAGAGCTCAGTAGTAAAGCACTCCTGGATTTAATCCCCAATACTGTAAAAAAGAAAAAAAATAGTATAGTATATTATCCTGTAACCTGTTTTACTCACACCAATGATTGTACATTTTCAAACATGCTATTCAACCTATGAGCCACTATTTCCTCATCTATAAACAAAAATATTAGCAAGACATGGTGGCACATACCTGTAGTCCCAACTACCTGGGAGGCTGAGGCAGGAGGATACAAATTTAATGTCAGCCTCAGCAATTAAGCAAGACCCTGTCTCAAAATAAAAAGTAAAAAGAGCTGGGATGTGGCTCAGTGGTTAAAATGCCCCTGGGTTCAATCCCCAGAGAAAGAAAGAAAGGAGGGGGGAGAATGTTGGCTTGAACTGTAGGTCAGTGGTAGAGTACTTACCTACCATGTATGAGGCCCAGCACCACAAAAAAATAAGAGAGAAAAAGATATCCTTTGGGTATCAAGGCAAAAAAGGGCATTACAACATTTAAGTGAAATAAAATTAGGCTTTGTCAGCAAGACTTTATACCAAAGACAATAAATCCGAAATATTAAAAAACAGAAAATGGGAGCTGGGGTCCTGGCTCAGAGGTAGAGCACTTGCCTAGTGTGTGAGGAACTGGGGTTCGATCCTCAGCACCACATAAAAATTAAAATAAATATATTGTGTCCACCTATAACTAAAAAATGAAAATGTAGGCAAGGTTATTATATTCCATAATGGGGGGGAGGGATTGAACCCAGAGGCACTTAACCACTGAACCACATTACATTATAAAGTGCTCATATTCGGGCTGGGGTTGTGGCTCAGTGGTAGAGTGCTTGCCTAGCATGCACAAGGCACTGGGTTCAATTCCCAGCATAACCCATAAAACAAATAAACAAAATAAATATATTGTGTAAATAAATTGATCATATTCAACGCTTCCTTGAATGAAACAATACAATATATGTAGATCATGTTTTAATGCACATAAATTTTCCAGATTAATATGTATTACGACCCTGCAAATACTCATGTCTTTTGGCCCACCAACTTTTTCCAGGAATCTATTCTAAGTAAACAATCTTGTCCTGTAGAATCTGGAGAAAAATGTATGCATATAGATGTCCATATTATCAAAGATGATATCATATACTAAAAGCTATCTTAAAAACTAGAAACTAATGGGGCTAGGGATATAGTTCAGTTGGTACAGCGCTTGCCTTGCATGCACAAGGCCCTGGGTTCAATCTCCAGCTCTGCCAAAAAAAACAAAACTAGAAACTACTTTCATGTACCACATGATAATTTGATCAAGGACAAACTGCATATGGTGGTACCATAAGATTATAATAAAGTGAATAAATTTCTATCACCTAGTAACTGAGTAGCCATCATGATGCTGCAAATTATTACGTACATGCTTTTAGTAATACTGCAGTAAACAAACTACTGCATATACAATTATTCATAGTATATAAAAACTGATAATAACAATAAATGACTATTTACTGGTTCATATTTTCTTTTTTTTTTTTTTTTTTTTAAAGAGAGAGTGAG
Source organism: Ictidomys tridecemlineatus (assembly GCF_052094955.1). NCBI lineage: Eukaryota > Metazoa > Chordata > Mammalia > Rodentia > Sciuridae > Ictidomys > Ictidomys tridecemlineatus. The sequence continues at coordinate 52,515,813 of NC_135477.1, forward strand.
AGAGGAGGGAGAGAGAGAGAGAGAGAGAGAGAGAGAGAGAGAGAGAATTTTCAATATTTATTTTTTAGTTCTCGGCGGACACAACATCTTTGTTGGTATGTGGTGCTGAGGATCGAACCCGGGCCGCACACATGCCAGGCGAGCGCGCTACCGCTTGAGCCACATCCCCAGCCCCTGGTTCATATTTTCTATACTTAATAGAGTATACTCCTTCTACTTATTAAAAAAAATAATGATAATTATAAAACAGGCAGGTCCTTAAGGAGGGATTCCAGAAGGCACTTGTTATAATAGGAGATGACAGTTCCAACTATGTTATTGCCCCTGAAGACCTTCCAGTGGGACAAGATGGGGAAATGAAAGACAATGAATGATGTTGAATTCTGATTCTGTGTAAGCCTAGGCTAATATATTTGTGTCTTAGTTTTCAACAATAATAAAGCTTAAAAAGTGAAAAAAAAAAATTAAGTAGCCTATACCATATAGCCTAGGTGTGTAGAACTTCACACCACTAGGTTTGTGCACATACATTCTATTATGCTCACACAATGCCAAAATCACCTAAAGACACATCTGTCAAGCTGGGGATATAGCTCTGTGGGTAGAGTGCTTGCCTTGCATGCACAAGGCCCTAGGTTCAATCCCCAGCATCACCATTTAAAAAAAAAAAAAAAAAAAGGGGCTATAAAGACACATCTGTCAAAAACATACCTCTGTCATTAAGTGACATAAGACTGTGCTACAAATATATAAACAATAAATGCAGGGAAACTTAGAGAAGACACATTCAAATTTAACTGTGAATTATTTCCATAATAGAATTACACCTTATTTTCCCAAACTGCCTACCACATGTATAAATTAATTGAAGAAAGAAAAATCCTAACATTTTATATGCCTACCACATGTATAAATTAATTGAAGAAGCAAGAAAGAAAAATCCTAACATTTTATATGCCTACCACATGTATAAATTAATTGAAGAAGCAAGAAAGAAAAATCCTAACATTTTATATTTTAAAAATTATTTCAAATGTTTTATAGCTTGCTTTTGTCTATGATATTACCATTCCCTAGTATCTCAAGCTAATGAGTATTGATCCTATTCCCTAAGGTTTAAGAATAATCTTACATATCAGTGTATAAGGAAAAGGGGGAAAAGTGAAATCTTACAGAATCTGACATACAGATGCCTTCACACAAACACATTCCAAAAGTACTTAGGTCTTCAATGGGAGTACCAAAAATAAGATCAACAGACACAAGAATAATCAGAGAGGTAAGTTACAAAGAATGAGAAACCTTTAGAATGGCACACTACAGAGTTACTCTCAATCTCTACAATTCAACTGTATGTTGAAAGGGAAGCAAATGTTGAGAGGATCACAACTCTATTCTGGAGAAACTCTCCAAAGCTAGACAAACTTTCCAAAGCTAAACAAATTCACAATTAAAAAAAAAAAAAACAGAATTATTTTGTGTAATTTAGAATTCTTCCAGGGTTAAAAGTCTTTCTAAATGTTCTAATCAAAGATTTTAGCTGACCTTTGGAGAAAAAAATTCCATCTCTAATACTTTATGTATGTATATATGTGACTACATGACCAATATGATTCTGCAACATGTACACTCAGAAAAATGAGAAATTATATTCCATCTATGTATAGAATATCAAAATGCATAAATGCATTCTACTTTCATGTGTAACTAATTAAACCAAATAATTTTTTAAATCACTGTAATAATTCATCTGGAGCTCAAATTTAGACACAGTGCAGATCATTTTGATGAGTAATTCTAATATCCTACAACTAGATAATTCTTCCAAACAAAAGATTTACCTTTCCTGAAACTGATTCTCCATCATAGAAGAGATAGTGTTTTTCCACCTTGCCATCTTCAGTTTTCATTTCTGCCATTTTCCTGGTTTCTCCATCATTAAGGACAACATCAATCTCACAAATGGGACCAAAAAAGCCTCCAAGAAAACTCTGAAATAAAATAAAAATGCTCATAATTATCGTATGCAGCCAGTCACAACATTTTAAATTCAAATTTTATTACAGCATTGACCTACAGTTAGACTACAAATCTGTGAGTTCACAAGCTTACATCAAATTCTACATCAAAACTTTACAAACTGAATATAATAATGTGTAAATAGTGAATAGTACTGTACTATACACTTTTTAAAGTTAGATTAAAAGATTTCATTTTATAGGTTTTTTTTATCACCAAAAAGGGAAAAAAATAAACAATTAAGTGTTATAATTTCAATCATTTCCATAGGTAACCATTATAAATAATCAAATACTAGCATACTAGAACTGTAAGAATTCTTTTTTTGGCAGGGTAGGGGTGGGGTACCAGGGATTGAACTCAGGGACACTTGACCACTGAGCCATATCCCCAGCCCTATATTGTATTTTATTTAGAGATAGGGTCTCACTGAGTTGCTTAGCTTCACCACTGCTGAGGCTGGCTTTGAACCTGAGATTCTCCTTTCTCAGCCTCCTGAGCCACTGCAATTATAGGCATGCGCCACAAGCCCAGCCATCTTAACATCTTAAGTTTGAAAAATTAACTTTTATTAAACCTCTATGAGGAGTTTTCATGAGAGCAGAATTTGCATAATCCAAATTACTTCTAAAAAAGTTGAAATGAATTATTATAATGCACTGCTTACTATAAAATCTACTGCTATATTAGGTCTAAACAGGATGTGTTACATTATATAAGCCCTTTGAGTAAAACTGGCCCTAGGGGCTGCGGTTGTGGCTCAGTGGTAAAGAGCTTGCTTAGCATGTGTGAGGCACTGGGGTCGATCCCTGGCACCACATAAAAATAAAAACAAATAAAATAAAGGAATTGTGTCCACCTACTACTAAAAGTGTGTGTGTGTGTGTGTGTGTGTGTGTGTGTGTGCGCGCGCACGCGCGTGCACAAAAGCTGACTCTGAGGAAACCAATGAAATTTCTCCAATTTATACAAGCCTTATTCTGTAAATCCTCGATATGACAGAACTATAAAGAACAAAAATCAATTGCTTATCAATGCCAAAACATATTAGTTGGTAATAATCAAGTAATATGAACAGAATCCATTAGCAACTATAGTATAGGATATAATTAAAATTATTTTTGTCACCAGGCATATTGGTGAAGGCCTCTACCCTCAGCGACTTGACAGGCTGAGGCAGTGGGTTCACAAGCTCAAGGGAAGCATCAGAAACGTAGCAAGACCCTTAGCAACTTAGAAAGACCTTGTCTCAAAAGAAAAAAGACTGGGGATGTAGTTCAGTGATAAAGCACCCCTAGGTTCAATTCCCCAGTACCAAAACAAGCCAAAAATTATTTTGTCACTAAGGAAAGCCAGTCTTCTAGTCTATTCTTGGTTTTTTGGTTTTTTTAATTTACAAGATAATAGTCTTCTATCATGTACTATATCCCTTCTTAACTTACCCTATACAACAAGCAGGGTAGTCTTTAAAAAACATGAATTTGATCATATAATTTCCTGTTTATAAAATATTTCCATGGGCTGGTGAACTTATAAATTGGAACTACTTTAGGAAATAGTTTGGCATGATCTAGTAAAGCTGAAGATGTATACATCCCATAACCCAACAATTCCATCCCTGGATATATTCCTAAACAGAAATTTACAGGAGACAAATATGTTTATAACAGCCTCCAATGGAAACAATCCAAATATCTATCAACAACAACAACAAAAAAAAGTTGAATGAAAGAGTCCAAGAGGCCACACAGGAGAATACATTCTGTTTCGATCTCATATACATATAAGTCAAAAGCATGTAATGTACATTGTAATATTAGAGGTTAAGAAGTGGGAGGAAGAATAAAATAAGTGGGGTGCTAGTACTGCTCTCTGTTCTGAGCACTTGACACACAGGCATGTACACTTTATGAAATTCATCAAGCTATATCCTTATACATAATGTTAACTTCAATAGTACACACACACATACACACACACACACACACACACACACACTGCATTCTGTAACATCTTACATATATCTAGCTCTATACATCTCTTGAGTTACATCAGCCTCAAATGATCTTAAGATTTTTCTGCAAAAGTTCATCACATTTGCCAAATTCTTTGTCCTAGAGTCAAGCAAAGTACCTTAACCTAACTCATCCATTTAATTTAAGTTTGAGTCATTTTCATAAGACTCTCCCTAACTCCCTAATCCAAACTGGATTCTCCAAAGTTAGGTGTCGCAAGGCTGATTTTACTGCCTGACACTCCTACTACACTGTAAACTATGTGAGGACACCATATCCTTTATTCCTCACTGAAGAGACAGGACCTAGAGCAGTAGTGACATTTAATAGAAGGCACTGAAATACCTATTGGAATGTTAAATTTAAACATACACATACCATTCTAATAATAGGAAAAAAACTGACTATACAAAAGAAGTTGGATGATATCTAGAATAGGTGGTAATGCCAGCCCTTTCCCAGCAAATTAGCACTGGTGTAATAGCGAAGCCTAGAGCATGGAACTCAAGCACAGACAAGGTCAGCTCTGTCCTGAGGTGGCCAGGGAATGGCAAGCAAGATAATGAGCCTCCAAAAGGCTTTGTAGGTCACAAATGATACTATGATCAGATGAGACAGTGTTTTCCCAAAATGTGGACTTGCTTCTTTGTTTTCATTACTCCTATATTAAATGGGTGGGCTTATAATTTCAAGAAACTACAAGAATTGCCAAATTAGTGTTTTTGATATATTCCAAATAGCAAATTTTCTTTTTCTTAAATTTTTTTTTAGCTTTAGATGAACACAATACCTTTATTTATTTATTTTTATGTGGTGCTGAGGATTGAACCCAGTGCCTCACACACGCTAGGCAAGCCCCCTACCACTAAGCTACAACTCCCATCCCCCCAAATTTTCTTTTTGACGTGATGTTTTAGTCTTTTCTGAGAACAACAAACTCAAAATTTTTATCAGAAAACTACAATGAACTAATCTAGAGAAAAACTTCAATGATAGGTTACCTGCATTATCTATTCCTAGTTAGTGTTCACACTCCAAGTCTTAAAACTCAAAATCTACTCAAAAATGGCAAATTTTAAAATACTACATGTTCTACATGTTCTCCTAAGAGAAAACTACAGATAAGATGTACAACAGTTCGGGGGCGGGGGGGGGGGTGACTGGGGTTGTGGCTCAGTGGTAGAGAGCTTGCCTAGCATGCATGAGGCACTTGGTTCGATTCTCAGCACCACATATAAATAAATAAATAAATAAAATAAAGGTCCATCAACAACTTTAAAAAAATTTTTTAAAAAGATGTACAACAGTTCAAAATCAATCCACTAATTATTAACTATGTGCAAACCACTGAGCCAACAAGAGAGGAGACTACTGTGGATAGATCACTTATGAAAGGATAAAAGCAACATCTCCAAGTAGCTATTTTAATTGGGGAAACAAAGTCAGGTGCAGAAAAAGAGAACACCAATTGGCAGTGAGGGTAAGAAGAAAATGAGTTCTTCTCCCTTGTGACACCCACAACATCAATTCATTTGAGTTATAAAATTAAGGCAGAAATATTAATTTTTAACCCGACACTTACCAAAGCTACTTCAAGGAAAAATAAATTGTAAAAACTATAAAAACTGTTTTCTAACAGTTTTTTATAACATTATATATTATTATAATATTTAACAGAGCTGCACTTGGTATTTGAAAAATAACAAAAATCAAATAATCAAAAATTAAATACAATTTTGGCTGGGCACGATTTTACATGCTTGTAATCCCAGCAGCTCGGGAGGCTCGGGAGGCTGAGAAGAGAGGATATGAGTTCAAAGCCAGCCTCAGCAAAAGTGGGGTATTAAGCAACTCGGTGAAACCCTGTCTCTAAATGAAATACAAAATATGGCTGGTGGGGCTGGGGATGTGGCTCAAGCGGTAGCGCGCTCGCCTGGTATGCGTGCGGCCCACGTTCGATCCTCAACCCCACATACAAAGATGTTGTGTCCGCCAATAACTAAAAAATAAATAAATAAATATTAAAATTCTCTCCCCCCTCCTCTCTAAAAAAAAAAAAAAAATATGGCTGGGGACGTAGCTCAGTGATCAAGTGTCCCTCAGTACTATCCCCAGTTCCCTCTCCCAAAATAAATAAAAACAATTTGGGCAAAATTAAAATCAGCACTAATTAAAATTGCCAAAAGACTTAGTTTTAGAAAACTACACAATTAATAATCATGCACAAAAAGTCTTGTCCTGATACCAATTCTTAAAAATTAAAAATTCCTAGGCATTAAAAATACATGTGGCTAGGCATGGTATCATACACCCGTAATCCCAATTTGGGAGGGTGAGACAGGAAGATTGCAAGTTCAAGACCAGCCTTAGCAAATTATTGAGGCTCTCAGGATTTAGTGAGATCCTGTCTCAAAATTTAAAAAATAAAATAAAAATAAAAATATCTGTGGATGTGGCTCAGTGGTTAAACAATCCTGAGTGCATTTCCAATACCAAAAGAAGAAAAAGAAAAACCTAGGTGTTATGTACTACATTATTTTCTGTATGCATTAACTATTTCAGAACTAAAAGTGGAAAAAAAAAACAGACTTCCTTCTCAATACAATAAAGTTAAAATGGGGATGGGGTTATGGCTCAGTGGTAAAGCACTTGCCTCGCATGTGTGAGGCACTGAGTGCAATCCTCAGCACCACATTTAAACAAATAAATAAATAAAGGTCCATCAATAATTAATAAAACATTTTTTTAAAGTTAAAATGGTGAGGAATCAGAAGGTATAACAAGGGGCTAGGGTTGTGGCTCAGTGGTAGAGTGCTCACCTCACATTTGTGAGACCCTGGGTTCGATCCTTAGCACCACATAAAAATAAATAAGTGAAATAAACGTATTGTGTCCAACTACAACTAAAAAAAAAAAGTATAACAAAAAATAGCATATGCCAAAGAGTTAGGTTGAGTAATAAACTATAGCATTTTAACAAGTTAACTATGCCATAAGATTTTAGCATTGGGTTAACATACAGCTTTTTTTTTTAATATTGAGACATATCAAAAATGAACCTATAGTTTTACTCAAAAGAAAACTCCAAAAAAGTGTTATATTTCACAAGTCAACAACAGAAAAAAAAAACTGAGAAAAGAACTTGTCTTTTTTGTTTTCTAAAAGCAGTTGAAAGTAAAAGATTCTTTACCCAAGGTCTTGGTTTTATTTTATTTCAAGATTATATATTCTCACATTTCAAATAAAAAGTCATGATATTTAATTCTAATTATTCACAATCAAATTATAATACTTCTGATATGTTAAAGAGAAAATAAAATACAAGAAAGGAAGGGAATAAAAATTGTAAAAACAGCCCAATGCAGTGGTGCAGACGTGTAATCCCAGCAACTTTAGAGAGGCTGAGGCAAGCAGATTGAAAGTTCAAAGCCAGCCTCAGCAACTTAGGGAGGCCCTAGGTAACTTCGCAAGACCCTGTTTCAAAATAAAAAAAATTTTAAAAAGGGCAGGGGATGTGGCTCAATCCCCAGTATAAAAATATGAAAAAGACAATGTAATAAAAAGGATACTTTAGACTTGCTGAAATAACAGAAGGCAGTTTTGAAAGAATACTATTGAGATCTTCTTTTCAAAGATAACTTCAAGTGAGCAATAGGAGTATGAGATTTTTAGGTTGGGTATATGGCTCAGTGGCAGAGCACTTGTCTTTACAAGTATCCCCAAAAAAGAATGTTCAAGAACAATACTACACAATTAATAATACAAGTTAAAACTCTTAGGGCTAAGGCTGGGGTTGTGGTTCAGTGGTAGAGCGCTTGCCTAGGCACTGGAGTTCGATTCTCAGCATCATATATAAATAAATAAAATAAAGTCCAATGACAATTAAAAAAATATTAAAAACAAAAAAACTCTTAGGGCTAGTAATGTAGCTCAATGGTAGAGGCTTGCCTAGTACATGAGAGGCCATGGGCTCAATCCCCAGTATCAGCAAAACAAAAAAGAAAATAATAAAACTTCTAGGTCACTTTTAAATAACTAGACTGCAATATATTATTAGTAAAACATTATAGCGATTGTTTTCTGTTTTCTAATCTTGACCTAAACCTCATATTAATCACTAACTTTGGGTTAATTTAAGATTTTTCATACAATGTGTAAACCCCACATTAAGCATTATCATGTAGCAAAATTACATGTGGATACATAAAAGACATTTTTTAGTCCTAATAGAACAAAGTGCACCAAGACCGGTGGATGAAATGTAGATCAAGGTGAGGTGGAAGGGAGACTCTCAAAATTTATTTGCTTAGCCTACACACAATGAAACAGCATATTTTCACACATACATTTGTGCCATTTCAACGTTTCAAAGTTTTACAATTTCATTTGTTTGACAAGTAACTTGAAAATAAACCCGTTCTTTAACATATCGCAGAAAGCTTAGTAAAAGCACTAATTACACATATAAGCAAAAAATTGGAGAGCTTTATAAAGTTTTCTTTTCAAATTATAATCAGAGAAGGCTTCCCCAACTCCCTGACTAGGTGAAGTCCTCCAGTAATTCCTTCTCAGTATTTACCACAATTGTAATTTCCACGTTAAACAATCAGTTTACACAAATTAATGTTTATCCTTAGACTGTATGCTAAAAGAAAGCAAGCAGTTTTGTTTATGGCCCTGGACAATAAATGAAAGGAAAAAAACTCCAAAAATGAATACATCTTTTTTTTTCTTTACATGAAAGCAAAGCAATTTCTGACTTTAGAAGTTATTTATTCAAAGTAACTTAAAAAAAAAAACTGGCTTGACTATTAGCCAAAAGTTTCAGTTTATTTAAAAGGCAAGCTTTGGGAAAGGAGGTAGGACATGGAAAGCACATAGTAGGCACTCAAAGCATGCAGAGCAAATAAAACGAATAAATGAATGCTACCGTAAAATGAGCCCAATGAGATCCAATCTAGAGGGGGCTGCCGACGCTCAAAAGTTAACCACCACCGTGCCCACGCTTGTGCTTCCCACAAACTGGGGTTAGAAAACTGATTTCCCTCCCTCCTCTGCTTCCTAGGCCATTTCAACATCCCGAAGCGTTAAGTTAAAGAAACGGCTTAGGGAAGGAAACGAAGTCAACGCTGAAATCCGCGGACACGAAACTCAAAGTGTTCGGAGTTAAAAACGTCACCCCATTCAGACACCCCTTTCTCTCCCATTCTACAAGTGTCAACCACCACCCTCAAGTAGGGTCATATCACAGTCACCGTATCCAGGATAAAAAATAGGGGAGTTTATCAAGCTCATAACACAGGGAGAGTGACCAAGTCCACCAGAGTCCGGAACTGGGGGACGCTGGGTCACCCAACCTGCATGGAAGCGAGGTTGCCGGGGAGGAGCGCAGGGACCTGCTACCTTGGGCGGGGAGGTGGCCGCGGGCCCCCGCAGGGGCGGGGTCCGGGTGCCCAGCCAGGGCCCCCACAGCCGGTCGAGGAACGCCGGCAGAGGCTCCGACATGACCAGGAGAGGCACGGCCGCCTGCCGGTCCTCGGGCCTCGTCGAGACCGGGAAGAGGCGGCGCCGCTCGCACTCCCCCGAACCCGGGGTAGCCAGACAGGCCTAACCTGCTCCCTGCTCCCCGCCCGCCCCTTCCTTACGCGACGCCGCGCCCGCCGTTGGCCGTCGCGCCGCGCGCTCCGGGCTGAAGGCGGGAGACTAGCGCACCGGCCGCCGCGCACTCACCATTGTCAGCACTGCCGCCGCCGCGTCCCCGCCACTTCACTCCTCTTCTCTCAGGAGAACTCCCAGCCCCGGCTCCCTCCGCCCGGCGCCCCGTCACGTGACCTCCAGCCGCCCGCCGCACGTGACCACCCCCTTCCTTTACTCCCCTCCCCCTGCACCGGCGCCTCTCCCGGCCTCCCTCCGCCTCGCTGACCGGCCTGGCCCTCCAGGAGAGGCCGTTTGAAGGCGGGGCCTGGTGCTCCTTCTTCCAGAGGGTGGGGCGGGGCCACCGCGGATGACGTCGTGTGGGCGGGGCCCGGTTGAGGGTAGGTTTCCCGGTCCTCCTTGCTCGCTGTTCCATCACATGACTGGCAGTGAGCGGTCGGACTGTTTGGGCACACCCAGTTCCTTTCCCTTGTGGAAGTTTGAGAGACTCGGGAGGCTTCGTGCCTGGCGTTTTCCTTCACTGGGTGCTGGGCCGCCGAGGCCAAGGAGAAATGTTACCCCCGCTTCCTTAGGCCTGGCAAGACACGTGCTGTCTGAATGCGGATTTGACCGGGACTTCTGGAACAACCCAGCTCCCCATCCTACCCCCGGGCTTCTGAGTTTTGATAACTTATTAATTTCTTGCCTCTGAAGAGACCAATAGGGGAAAAATCTTGAGTACAACATCCGTTCCTTCCTAAATTCCAGCGAGGCTGCGGAAGATTTCTCTGGCTTTAACTGTGTCCTGGTCATTATAAAGTAAGTCTGGAAGATCTCCAGATGAATGGAATGATGTTCAGAGTCTCAAAACTGTTGAACCACCACAGTGCAGTCTATATATAAAATCTATATATAACTTTTTTTTTTTTAAGAAAAGCTCTTTCATCCAAGGACTTTGACAAGAGTGCCAAAACACTGAGGAAATGATAGTCTCCTCAAAAGAATGCTGGGAAAACTGAATATTCATATGGAAAAGAATAAACTTAGACTCTTATTTTGCACTATGTACAAATAATTAAATAGATTAAATCCACAAACATCATTTCTAAACCAAAAAGCTCCTATAATAACACAGGAGGAAAGCCTTGGCCTCGTGACTTTGGACTTAATGATTTCTTGGATATGACACCATATGCACAAGCCAATAAAAGCAAAAACAGCCAAGTAGGACAACATAAAAGTTTAAAACTTTTGTGCATCAAAGACACAATCAAGCCAAGTAAGCCAATCCCAAAAAACCAAAGGCTGAATGTTTTCGCTGATAAATGGATGCTAATCTGTAGGGGTGGGGGGCATGTGATGAGTGGAAGAAATTTGGATGGGGCAGAGGGGAAAGAGGGATAGGGAGGGCTGAGCAAGATAGTAAAGTTGGTGGAATGAGACCGACATCATTACCCTAGGTTCATGTATGATTGCATGAATGGTGTGACCCTGCTTTGTGTACAATCAGAGAAGTGAAAAATTGTGCTCTATTTGTGTACAGTGAATCGAAGCATTCTGCTGTCAGGTATAACTGGAACAAACAAATTTTTTTAAAAAATTTAAGAGGACACTAACCAACCGAATGAAAAGGCAACTTATGGAATAGGAAAGAGAAATTGTACATATATTTTTTGATATATTTATATGTAAGGAACTCTTCTGTGTCTCATTTCATTCATTAATCATAATGTTGTTTTTTGTTTTTCTTTTAGTGTGTGTGTGTGTGTGTGTGTGTTACCTAGGAACTATCTCTCAGGGCCTCACACATGCTGGGTGAGTGCTCCAGCCCAATCATGAATTTGAAATGTATTTATGTTGTTCTATGTATCAATACTTTGGTCCTTTTCATTGCTTAGGAGTATCCTACTGTGTGAACCAACCACAGAACATTTACCTATTTTCTCATTAATGGACATCTGTTTTCACCAGTTTTTTTTTCCCTATTGTGAATAAATGGCTATTAACATTCATGTACAAATGTTTCTTCAATATAACAAAATGGAATTTCTGGGTAGAATAGGAATACATTTAGTTTTATAAGAAATTTTACAGGGGAGGTAGCTCAGTGATGGGCGCTTGCCTAGCATGCACAACCATCTGGGTTCAATCCCCAGTATTAGGGGAAAAAAAGAACGAAACAATCAATCATTATTTTTCAAATGGTTGTGCCAATTTACCCCCAATCAGCAGTTTATGAAAATTAAGTATCTCTACATCTGCATTTAGTGTTGTCAATATTTTCAATATCATCCATTCTTGGATATAATTATCTTGCTGTGATTTTAATTTGCATTTTCTTAATAATCAATGATATTGAGCTCTTTTTCATGCTTATGAACCTCCCTTTGTGAAGTGTCTATCAAGACTTTGACAATTTTTATTTGGGATATTTGTTTTCTTGTTATTGAGTTGTAGTTTATTAAGTATTTTTGATACAAGTCCTATATCATGTATTAATTGCAAATATTTTCTCCTAGTCTGTCGCTCACCTGTTTGTTTTCCTAACAATATTTATTGATGACTCAAGAATTTTGACTTTTACATTTAGGTGTGTGATCCATCCCAAATTAAATTTCGCAAATAGTGTAAAATAATATTTGAGGGCTTGAGTCCAAGTGGTTCCAAAACCATTTTTGTTGTTGTTGTTTTGTTGTTGTTTGTTTTGTTTTTGTTTAGGAGCGTTTGTTGTTGTTGTTTAATGAATCATCTATTTTTTTTTTCACAACACCTTTATTTTATTTATTTATTTTTTTAAATATGGTGCTGAAGATCAAACCCAGTGCCTCCCATGTGCTAGGCAAGCACTCTACCACTGAGCTACAACCCCAGCCCATGTTTTTTGTTTTTGTTTCCGGTACTGAAGAGTAAACCCAGGTGTGTGCTTTGCCACTAAGCTACATCCCTATCCCTTTTTACTTTTTATTTTGAAACAAGTTCTCACTAAATTGCCCAAGCCATCCTCAAACTTGGGATCCCCCTGCCTCCTGCCTCTCAAGTGGCCAGGATTACTACCATGTGCCACTGTGCTCAGCTTAGCACCATTTGTTTAAAATACTTTCCTTTCCCATTTAATTGCTTGATGTCTGTCAAAAATCTATTGAATATATAATGATGGGTCTATTTCTGGACTTTGATTCTGTTACATTGATCTTTTTGTTTCTTTATGCAATGTCATACTCTCTTGATAAGTAAAGTTTTATAGTGAGCTTTGTACTTAGGAAATGTAACTACTCCAACTTATTCTTTTTCAAGAACAATTTGGTGGGCTGGGGATGTGGCTCAAGCGGTAGTGGGCTCGCCTGGCATGCGTGCGGCCCAGGTTTGATCCTCAGCACCTCATACCAATGAAGATGTTGTGTCCACCAAGAACTAAAAAATAAATATTAAAAATTCTCTCTCTCTCTCTCTCTCTCTCTCTCTCTCTCTCTCTCTCTCTCTCTCTCTTCTCTCACTCTCTCTTTAAAAAAAAAAAAAAGAATGATTTGGTTATTCTAAGTTCTTTGTCATTATACATTTTTGAATTGTCAGTACACTTCTACCTCCACCCCACCCCACCCCCAAAAAAAAAGAAAAGAAAAAAATATCTGCTGTGAGTTTGATTGGGATTGAGTTGAGTCCATGGCTTCCCTGGGGTTCTTAAAATGAAAATCGGTACCTTAACAATGGTGGACCTACCAATCCATGAATATTGTGTATTTCTGTATTTATTTAGGTCTTTTTTAAGTTTCTCTCAGCAACATTTTGTAGTTTTCAGTGCCTTATATATCTTTTGCTAAATTTATCTCTAAACATTTGTATTTTTGATACTCATAAATGGAATTTAAATTTTCTATTTTTCAATTGTTCATTGTTTGAGCTTATGTGTGTATTTGTGTATGTGTGGTTTTTCTCTCCCCTCTTTTCTTGAATCATCTTTATTTTTTAAATTTTATTTATTTAGGTACTGGGGATTGAAACCAAGGGCCCTTAATCACTAAGCCACATCCCCAGCCCTTGTTATTTTTTATTTTGAAACACAGTCTCACTAAGTTGCTTAGCACCTCACGAAAGGCTAGTCTTAAACTTGCTGTCCTCCTGCCTCAGCCTTCTGAGTCACTGAGATTACAGGTATGTGCCACCACGCCTGGTTTTTTCTTCAATCTTCTGCTGGTCACATATTGGTTTTTCTGAATTATTAGTTTCTTATTTTTCCTATTTTCTGTCTTTTTATTCTCCCTTCTACATGATTTTTCTAATTTCATGATCCAAACCCTGTAATGACTTTTATTCTGTATTATGATAGCCCTCTTCTAATATGGTCCTCAATGACTTTGCCTTCCAGTATTTATACCATCATATAATTGCTTCTCAAATTCTGTCAGGGTTGCTTTATGTAACCAACAGAATAAGGTGGAAGGGATGATGTGCAACTTCTAAGGCAGCTTCTGGCTTACTTTCTCTTGGATCACTCATTCCTAGAGAAGTCAAGTTGCCCAGGTCATATGGCCCAATGGAGAGGTCCAAGTAAGAACTGAGACCTCCTGTGAATAGCAAGTAACATGAGTGCACCGTCTTAGAAACTGACCTCCCTCCCTAATGGTGTCTTCAGATAACCAAAACCCCAGCTGACATCCTGATTGACATTCCATGAAAGACCACCTTAACAGAACCACCCAAGTAATCTCCCCAAGTTCAGATCCACAGAAAGTATGAAATTTAAAAAAAAAAAAAAAAGTTTACTGTTTTAAGCCACTAAGATTTTTGGTAATTTATTGCACAGAGCATGTTAACTAATGCATATTTTTATATTTTAAATTTCCAAGAGTTCTTTCTTATTCTCTGAAAGTCCTATTTAATTAACATTTTGTCCATGTGAATGTAAAGAAACAAAATATCCAATAATTGACATACAAACATCTAAAAATGTAGATTTGTACATAAGCCACTGATAACAAATTATATAAGTAGCTGAGTTTTTTTTTTTTTTACGATATCTTTATTTTTTTTTTAATGTGGTGCTGAGGATTGAATCCAGTGCCTCATGCATGCCAGGCAAACGCTCAACCACTGAGCTCCAACCCCAGCCAGCTGAGATATTTTGATAATAAAGTTCCTAGCCGGGTGTGGTGGTGCATGCCTGTAATCCCAGTGGTTCAAGAAACTGAGGCAAGAGGATTGCAAGTTCAAAACCAGCCTCAGCAACTTAGCCAGATCCTGTCTCTGAATAAAAAATAAAAGGGGTTGGGGATGTGGTTCAGTGGCTAAGCGCCCCTGGGTTTGATCCCCCATACTAAAAACATGAATAAATCAAGTTCCTACTTCCCATAGATTAATGATAGATCACACTATACCATTTTATGGTAATAGGACTTATAATTGATAGGACTTCAGTCCAAAAATAATCATAAGTTTGGTGCAAGTGGTTCTCAAGAGGGAAGGGTCTTCTCCTTAGCACATGTCTGGCAACATCTGGAGATATCCTGATTGTCAGATCTAGGGGCAGGGTGCAACCGAGCAGCTTTGAGTGAGTGTAGAGATCAGGAATGTTGCTAGACATTCCACACACACACAAAAAAAAAAAAAAAAAGAAAAAGAAAAAGAAAGAAAGAAAGAAAAGAAAAGGAAAAAAGAAAGAAAAAGAAAAGAAAAAAAGAAACAGGGCAGTCCTCTACAACAAAGGAATATCCTGTCCAAAATGCCAATAATGACTAGGCTAAGAAGCCCTGGTTCAGTAAAAACCTGAGAAGATAAATAGAGTTCTGAAAGATCAATTGTATTAATATTTTAAATAGTGACTCAAACAGTAAAACCAACAACATGCTGAGGAAAGAAAAACACTCCTGTACAATCAATCATTCCCTTCTCTTTGCTGCCTTGGCGTTTTTGTTTATAATTATTACAGATTTGAAAAATATCTATAACATAAAATGTATTGCAGTTATTTTTCTTCCATTAAATGGTGAGTAGTCTGGACAGTTCATTCCTGGTGGCTTGGTCTTCAGTGGGGTTTTGTTGATTAGAAAATATCAGAGAAGAAAACTGACTATGAATTAGAGTTACTTAAAAGTACAAATTGAAAGACACCGCCAACCCAACACCTCCCACGCCCCCTCAAAAGAATAATTATTTTTTTGTCTTTTTTGGAACTGGCAATGGATCCCAGGGCTTTGTGAATGTGAGACAATTGTCACTGAATTACATCTCAGCCCCTAAAAAGGGAATTCTTAAAATCAGGGTAAACTGGGAGCAATGGTGCATGCCTATAAT
Organism: Ictidomys tridecemlineatus; assembly: GCF_052094955.1. Classification (NCBI taxonomy): domain Eukaryota; kingdom Metazoa; phylum Chordata; class Mammalia; order Rodentia; family Sciuridae; genus Ictidomys; species Ictidomys tridecemlineatus. Next base: position 52,531,769 of record NC_135477.1, read on the forward strand.
CCCAGCAGCCAGGAGGCTGAGACAGGAGGATTGCAAGTTCAAAGACAACCTCAGCAATTTAGCAAGACCTTCAGCAACTCCTAGAGACCCTGTCTCTAAGTAAATATAAAATAGGGCTGCGGATGTGGCTCAATGGTCAAGTGCCCCTAAGTTCAATTCCCCACACCCCAAAATAATAACAACAACAGATTTACTAATGGAAAGATTAGGATGGAATTTAACAACTGTCAGCTGGGGATGGGGCTCAGCAGTAGAGTGCTCACCTAGCATGTGCAAGGTCCTGGGTTCAATCCCCAGCACCACATATAAATAAATAAAGGTATTGTGTCAACTAAAAAAATAATTATTAAAAAAAAAGAATTTAGGGGCTGGGGTTGTAGCTCAGTGGTAGAACGCTTGTCTAGTACATGTGAGGCACTGGGTTCAATCCTCAGCACCACATAAAAATAAATAAATAAAATAAAGGTATTGTGCCCATCTACAACTAAAAACAAAATATTAAAAAAATAAAAAATAAAATAAATTTAAAAAAAAAGAATTTAACACCTGTCACTATAAATAAGGTGTTATAAAGATAATTTCTATGAGTTGGGTTTTATGAGAGGCAAACTCAGATGAAGAATAACATGGGGATGTTTATTAGGGTGTGGTCTTAGGGTCAACACCCAAGCAGTATTAGAAGGAAGAAGGATTAGGCAGGAATAAATTGAGCTATAGTATAATCACAACAAGGCTTCAGCTGATGCCATAAAGAATTTGGAAGCTGAGCTATCCCTTCAGAGTTGTAATTGGAGCATGAATTCGGAGCCTTTATTACCCCCACATTGATGAATCTTCGACTGCATCTTCGAGCTATCCAGAGAAGGGACCATGACTTTGGATGAGGTGGCTCTCTTCATCAGCCAACCTTCCCAGAAGCTGGAGGAATAAGTCCTCCAGTCCTGAAAAGGGAATCTGAGCAACACAGTCCCAGCATCCATACAAGTTCATCCCTGTGCCACTCCAAACCATTTGCTTCATATAAGTTCAGCTCCTTCAAGACACTAGAGGACTCTTTTCCTGGGAAAAACTTAATGAGGTGAAGCTTAGCGGAAGGCAGTGAAGGCTGCTACCTTTGCAGCTCCTATCAAGACTACAGTTAAACTGGGCATGTGGTGCACACCTGTAATCCCAGCAGTTTGGGAGACAGAGGCAGAAGGATTATGGTTCAAAGCCAGCCTCAGCAAAAGTGAGGCACTAAGCAACTCAGTGACACCCTATCTCTAAATAAAATACAAAATAGGGCTGGGGATGTGGCTCAGTAGGCTAGTGCCCCTGAGTTGAATCCCCAGCTCTCACCAAAAAAAAAAAAAAAAGAGACTACAGTTGATAGTTGTGTGCCTTGTGACACATGCCTACAATCCCAGTGATGCAGGAGGCTGAGGCAGGAGGATCGCAAATTTCAGAACAGCCTTGGCAATTTAGTGAGGCCCTCAGATTCTGTCTCAAAATATGAAAAGGCTAAGGATGTGTATCAGTTGTAAAACACCCCTGGGTTCCATCCTTAGTGACCCCCTCCGGGAAAAAAAGCTACAGCTGATACTCATCAAATTTCTCCTCTATTTTAAATGACCTGTTTTTGTTTCTCATCTTTGGTTATCACCTCTGTTTGGTTGGAGGGCTGACCCAGATCTTCAAACATGAGGATCTAAGCTGATGGTTCTTCTCAGACCTGGTTGCTGAATTTACCCATTTATCACCTGAACTGGGTAAGGAAGTACTAAAGGAAGCTTCAGTCATCACCTGAGTGTAAACCCAGTCCATTCTGTTCCCACCATGTAGCAGTGGCCTTATTTCCCACTCATGATCAGGTCTATAACCCCACCAAGATAGTGACTTTTCTTGACTCATTCATTGGCACACAAGAGTTTAAAGTGCCATACTTTAAGCTTAACCACTGAGCCCTTTTTTATATTTTATTTAGAGACAGGGTCTCGCTGAGTTGCTTAGGACCTCACTAAGTTTCTGAGGCTTGCTTTGAACTTGTGATCCTCCTTCTTTAGCCTCCGGAGCCCCTGGAATTCAGTAGGACTCTTATGGTGCCCCCCGGTGGAAATATATACCCCAAAGAACCATAACATCTAAATCTGCAAAACATTGCAGTGATGGGAAGTGAGGTTTGATGCAAAGTGAACCTCTCCACCTTTCACTCCTTAGTTCTTGGACCCACATAGTCTATCTATTAAGGACACAGTAAAATTTTTGAATTAATATATACTCTGCATTCTGGATGTTGGTGTTCCAAGTCAGGTGATGTGGTATGTGATAAAACCAGTGGGTCCCACAGTCATATGCCCAGGGCTGCATCTCCTTTTGTACTGTCATGATGCAATGTTCTATGAAAAATCCTGTTGGTGAATCACTCTGTAATCATTTAGGTAATAATGTGCCAGAGACCCCCTAGGGCAGGAAAGGCAAACCTGTACCTGAAATACAGGTCTGTCCCTATGTACAAATCGCTTGAACCTCCAGGATAGTAGGGATCTGTTATAGTCAACTTGCCACCTAGGGCTTTCAGAGATTATACCATATCAGTGGCTCAAGGTGACCTCTGTTGCTAGCATATTGGACATTTGGCAGCATCAATAGCTAGACGGTCAGTGGGAGCCTCCATTCCTGCCATTTCAATGAGCTCATTGTGACCCATGATAGAGACTGATATCTGTGAAGTCATCATATCTACCCAATAGTTTACTGCATCTTCTGCAATGGATATTTTCTGATAGGCATTAACATCCAATACAAAGTCTTCACACATTGTGACTTTGCTCAATGATCCATACACACGTCTTTAACCCAGACTTCTTTCTGTTCAAGGCTCCTAACCAACTGACAAACATTCACCACTGTCTATGAAACTGCATAGGTATCCCAACCTCCAGCTGCTCTTCTATCCACATGTAGGAGATGACCTGGAATAATTCCTGAAACTTGGCCACTGGGAGACTTCCTCCCTTGACTGTTTTTCAAAGTCACTCCTAATGGGTACAGTAGTACAGCTGCCACCCCTTTTTGGCTTGTTTCTACACCCTAGGCCAATCCATGTGAACAAAGCCTGAGCTCAATTCTACTCTGATGGTTGGTCATAAGGAACTCCAGGTATGGCCATGGATGTGAGCTGAGAGGGAGGTGTTGGCACAGCATGGGTGATGACCCAGGTCTGGTCAGGGACTCATGATCCACTGATACAATGGACCACTGTGATGTGACATTCTGGGAAATGTCTTGCCAGTCCGGGTCTTTTAGTCCATGTTATGACAGGGTGGAAGTATTAGCAACGATTTGGAAGAGACTGTAAATGTACTCTGGGGCTGATTCTAAGAGTAGGTGAACTCTTTCTGATCCTCTTTTTTGGAGATTTATGGGATAGAAAAGCATTTGCCAGATCAGTGACTGCCAACCACATTCCTGCAGCTGTGCCACTGCTCTAGCTGGCACAGCTGCTGCAGTAGAGCTCATATCTGCCTGGACGTGTGATAGCCTACTGTCACCCTCCAGGATGTACCTGGATTCTTCATGGCCCAGACTGATGAATTAAATGGAAACACATTGGAGACCAGCATTCCTTTACTCCTTAAGTTTTTAAAGATGCTTCTAACCTCTGACATTCCCCTAGGATTGTTTTTGATTTGTTGGCATACAGGGAGAGAGACAGCTTCAGGAGTTTCTTGTTGTTCTTCTCCTATTACACAGGTCAAGCAACCAGTGTTGAGGGGCTGGGGTTGTGGCTCAGTGGTAGAGCGCTCACCTAGCATGAGTGAGGCACTGGGTTCAATTCCTAGCACCGAAAATAAAAAAAAAAAAAAAAAAAAAAAAAAAAGGAAGAAAGAAAGAAACCAGTGTGGGAGTTGTGCTAACTACCAAGCATATCCATTTAATGATATATTTAAGGATTGGAAAAATGATCCCTGTGAGCCAGACCTGGGTCAAGGTTCCATTTGAGTACCTGACCATCATCCACCCCCATCAACAGGGAAGCCATGATTGAAAGTTTAAATCTAAGACTTTTAGAGAAACATCTGATCAAAAATAATGAATCCCCCAGTTTATAACAAGACATCCCAGACAGCTTAACCCTTTGGTTATACTTCTGCTTTAATAGAATAACATTTGAAAATGAAGATATCCAGTGGTAAAAGGTAAAGCAGGATGCGATACTGAGAAGCACAACTGTGCTTTAACTGGGGTCCTAAGTTTTTAGTCATGACAATCACACTTCAGCTGAACAATGTCCTCTAGCTTTGCAACACACCCAACAGTAACAGTACAATACCACCCTTAACACTGTTCTCCATGTCAAATACCCACTCTATAAATGTACTGTTTCATCTTTTTTTTTCCCATAATAAAAGGGATAGATCTATAATTCATAATCAGAGTCAGGTGCCTGAAGATTGAGGTATGAAATATTGCCTATCAATTTGCTTCACAGACTGAATTTTTTTTAAAAAATAGTATAATTATTTTTCTTTAAAGTAACTTCATGTAATGGGAGTCTAGTTCATTTCATAATGATGTTGGTTGAACAAGACAACCAAAAAATGCAAGTATTAGGCTGGGATATAGCTTAGTGGTAAAGTAGTTGCCTCTCATGTGTGATACCCAGTGCCAAAAAAGAAGGTATTTTTCAGAAAAATAAGACCAATAACAGCATTAAAGCATAATCCTTTAAGAATTCATGAGAAATAAAGGTGATAAAGTTTAAGGTTCTTTATCAGATGTTTTAAAATTTCCATAAAACTCTTTGTCCCAAGACTGATCATTTAACCATGGTACACAAAATACACTGAATACATCGCGTGGCATCAAGGTGGGAAAACCCTCATTTTTATATAATAAAATCCTCTTCTAATCCTTCTTGACCCAAGTTGTGGTTGTCTGAGGGCTGATTGCTCTCGAAAGACCTGAAGTTGTAATAGAAAGCATCATTTTCAGCAACTGGTTGGTATTCCTGTTCCATTTCATTTGGGAAACCATTTCCAGAGCCGCTTCCAGATCCTGATCCAGAGCCAGAACCAGACCCAGAGCCTGATCCAGAATAGTCCTCAGAAAGGGGGAAAACATCATTCAAGTTCTGGAATCTTTTCATTCTGAAATATGAAAGAAAAAAAAACATAGTAAAGTTTGTTTCATAGGGAATATAATCATAATATTTTTATGATTAAAGAAATAAATGCAGCCACCCAGTAGCTCAAATTAAAGAGTTTAGCTCTTTTAAAGTCTCTAAATTATTCAATGCTATAAACAAAAAACCAAGTCAAGCTGGGTGTTTAATCATTGAGTTATATCCCCAGCCCTTTTTTATATTTTATTAGACACAGGGTCTCACTAAGTGGCTCAGGGTCTTGCTAAGTTATTGAGGAGGGCCTTGAACTTCTGATTCTCCTGCCTCAGCCTCCTGAGCTTCTGGGATAACAGGCATGTGCCACCATGCCCATCCTTCACATTCAATTTGTCACCCCCCAATATATCCCCAAATTAATCTGCCTCCAACCTGCATTCATGAGCTAAAGGTGCTGAAGGGTGGGGCTTATGCATCTGAGTGTGCTCCTTAGAAGTCAAGTGAGCAACCAAAGATCAAAGCAATGGTGCCATCATCTCTCCTTAGGAGATCAGGGCATGGCATCAGAGACTAAAGTTGAGCATCACATCCTGCGGATCATTTTCACCATGAAAATAATAAATCCAGGTCACAATCAATTGGAGTTTTCAGTCATGCATAGATTCAATAAATGTATCTGTTGAATAAGAACCATAGAAGAGATCCCTGTTCTAAGTGTCCGGGAAAGAACAGGAATAGATAGATGAGGTCCCTGATCAAGAAACTTGCTTTCTTTCTTTCTTTTTTTTTGGTACTAGGGATTGAACCCAAGGACACTTAACCATTGAGCCACATCCCCAGTCCTTTTTTTATATTTTATCTAGAGAAAGGGTGTCACTAAGTTGCTTGGGGCCTCCATAAATTGCTGAGGCTGGCTTTGAAGTTGCAATCCTCCTGACTTAGCCTCCCAAATCACTGGGATTACAGGTGTGCACCTGACTCAAGAAACTTTTAACTTAGTGGAAAGACAACAAAAAGTGAATAAAAAATCAAGAAAACATTAAGTGGTGCAGAGAAATGAAATAGAGTAATGTCACAGAGGATGCCATGTGGCTACTTCAGCCTGGGGGATCAGATTTGGTAGTTATTGGCATATAAATGGTGTTAAAAGCCAGGTAGCAGGAGGAGGTCACCTAGCGAAAACATGTAGATTGAGAGGAGGACCCACAACAGAGCTGGGGCCACACCAGTATATAAAAAATTCAGCATAAGAGAAAACAGCCAGGGAAGGCAGGAGGAAACCATGATAAGGTGGGGTATGGAAGCAAAGAGAAGCAAGAATTTCAAAAGAAGATGCTGGGTGCGGTGGTGCACGTCTGTAATCCCAGCAGCTCAGGAGACTGAAGCGGGAGGATCATGAGTTCAAAGCCAGCCTCAGCAACTTAGTGAAACCCTGTCTCTAAATGAAAAACATATAAAAGGGCTGGGAATATGGCTCAGGTGTTAAGTCCCACTGGGTTCAGCCTTTGGTACCAGAGAGAGAGAAAAAGAGAGAGAGAGAGAGAGAGAGAGAAGATGACTAAACAGGAGACACGAAAGTATGCCTGAAGCCTGCTGGGAAGAAGATACTAGGTTCAGAGAAGTAATTGCAGAATTGAAGTTGTAGAGAAGATGGGTATGAATGGGGATAGGATACCAGACACAGAGAGGGTTGACCTTAGAAGTTGCAACAACCAAGGCCCAATCGGGAAACTTCTCTAAATATTTAATACAAAGGGCACTGCTTATGCATGTGTTCAAGGAGAAGTGAAGCCAAACAGAGGATGATGTGGTAATTCAGAGATTAGCAACAGCAAGAAAGTACTTTCCTAGTGAGCTAGAGGGATAGCGGACGACTGATATTATCTGAGCCCAGAGACCAGGGGCATCCAGTGGGAAATGAAGCCACAAACCCATGCCAGAGGTGCCTCTTGAGTTCTCTTCCTGCTGGCCTCCCCCATCTCTCTTTTGTGCCTCCATTGGCCACAGTCAGCCACAAACCTGAATGCTTCAGGAAAGCAGACCACAGGGATCAGCCCTCCCCCACCCCCACACAGAGCAGGACCAGGAAGGACAAGGGATAGACCAGAAGGCAAGGGGCCTGCGTTAGGCACAGAAGCAGAGACCATTCATCCATAATGACAGGAGGAAAATCAGAGTGTTGGAAGCAAAGTTACTGGCTTCAGGAAGGGAAGATCACAGAGGTTAGAGGAGAGAAGAAATGATGTGAAGAGAGGTTTTGGAGCTAGGTGTTGTGGCTCACGCCTGTAGTCCCAGCTACTGGAGAGGCCGAGGCAGGAGGATTGCAAATGGAAGGGCAGCCTCAGCAACTTAGGGAGACCCTGTCTCAAAATTTTAAAAAAGCAGGAGGCTAGAAGTAGCTCAACGGTAGAATGGTTGCCTGGCACATATAAGGCCCTGATTCCTTTCCCAGTTAAAGGGAAAAAAGAAGAAGAAGAAGAGTTGTTTTGGAGAATTTAAGTTAGTCTTCTAATATTTTAGATTTAAATGAATTATTAGTGAAACCTATGACTTAAAGAAATGGAGGATGCTACGATATTAAGTTCAGACTTCATGCTATAAACTTAAAGTAAGAACACAGGGCAGGACTACAAAGTTTCATTCTGATCTAGGTTTGAGCCTGAAGATTTAAACTTTGATGATAATCATTTTTTTTTCACCCATCTTTGCTATAAACTATTTAATTCTGGTATTCACTAAAGTAAATGACTTATGTAACTCAACTTTTGGTTACTTACGAATTCCTATTGGCACTGTTTGCAAGTTTAAGCAGGCTTCGTTGATCAAGAAGGGGTTTGGGTTTTGTTCTACATGGCATGCCATTTATTTTTTTCTTTCCCATTTTTTTAATCACCCCCAATTCAAGGACATTTCTAATCATCCTCCCCCACAAAACCATACCCAATAGCAATCACTCCTTAGTCATCTCTCTCCCCAGTCCCTGGCAACCAGCAATCTACTTCCTGTCTCTAGGGATTTACCTATTCTGGACATTTCATGTAAATGGTATCATTTAACTGGCTTCTTTCTTCTGTTTCATGTTTTCAAGGCTCACTTATGTTGTATCAGATATTGGTACTTCCTGGTTTGTTTGTTTATTTATTTATTTATGGTACTGGGGATTGAACCCAGGGGTGCTCAACGACTAAGCCACATCCCCAGCCTTTTTTTTTTTTCTTTTTTAATATTTTATTTAGAGACAGGGTCTTGCTGGGTTGCTTAGGGCCTCACTAAGCTGTTGAGGCTGGCTTTGAACTTGTGACCCTCCTGCCTCAGCCTCCGGAGCCACTAGAATTACAGGCATGCATCACTGCACCCAGCCATATATCAGTATTTCATTCTTTCATGGCTAAATAAGTTAAATAATATTCTATTTTACTGACGTAGCACATTGTTATTTATTAGAATACCTGATGGACTCCAGTTGAATTTTAATATAATATACTCTATGTACACAAATAAAACAATCTTTAGTCATTTTTAATATCTGTTGGTGAAAAGCACTCAATGCTTGTCTGTCACCCACAACAAATCTTGACAAAACAGATAAAATATGTATACTTGCTCATCTCGTATACCACATATATGGTACAGTTCTACCAAGTACTGCACAGTAAAATCCAAACTTCCAAAGCAGAAGCTTAAAGCTTGGTGTGGAGGTCCTCCAACCTCCACTTCAAGATTTCACTAGACATTGTGAAACTATAACCTCTGTAAAATCAAAGTTCACTTACAGAAAAGGGTCAGTCCTTGCAGGGAGGATCCTGTTAGACTCGCCTGGAGGGAGGTTGAACAGGGGTCCCTTTTCATCGATGCAGTTTGCAGAATTACTGTCAGGACTGCAGCGTACCCACTGGTACCTGGCTCTCCGCATAGGATAACCTGCCCGAACAAGGAACCCGTGAGAAACAAGGATCTCTTCCACAGCTTTGAATTGCTCTGCTGTTAATTAAATGGATTAAAACCAGAAGTTTTAAGTTAAATGGATTCTAAATTTGGTAGAAGGTGCAGCACAGACAGGTTTAATGTCCATTAATAAAATAGCAGCTCCCACTCTGCACTAGCCTTTTGTAAATGTTTTTTGTCCCCACAGCATTCCCATAAAGTAGCAAAGAGCTTAATATTGATGTCAGCTGCCTGCAAGCAAATCCCGGCTCTGCTACTGGCCAGTTATGAAATCTAAACTTCCTGGAACCCCTACTGTAAAATGCAGGTCTTAATAGTATCATAAGCTTGTCACAAAAATTAAATTGAAGCCAGGTGCAGTGGTGCATGCCTGTAATCCCAGCAGCTCAGGAAACTGAGGCAGGAGAATCGAAAGTTCAAAGCCAACTATAGCAAAAGCAAGATGCTAAGCAACTCAGTGAGACCCTGTCTCTAAATAAAATATAAAATAGGGCTAGGGATGTGGCTCAGTGGTTGAGTGCCCCTGGGTTCAATCCCTGGTACACCCCAAAATAAAAATTAAATCAAAACAACCATGAGAAAACTTAAACATAGTGCCAGGTACATAGTAAACAATGGATAACATTAATTATTATTATTATTATTATTATTATCTATGTATAGGGTTTACTGGAGATTGAATCCAGAGGTGCTCAACCACTGAGCCACATCCCCATCCTTTTTATTTTTTATTTTGAGACAGGGTCTCACTAAGTTGCTTAGGGCCTCACCAAGTATCCCAGGCTGGCCTTGACCTTGGTGATCCTCCTGCCTCAGCCTCCCAAGTTGCTAGGAATCCAGGTGTGTGCTATCATGCCTGGGACTATTATTATTTTTGTGCTATTATCTCCGTTTTTCACATTGGAAAATTGAGGCCACAAAGGAGCTTAGTAGAAGATCCAGGATTCCAACCTATACCTGATCCCAAAGTCAGTCTCTTTAGAGAGATGAGACAAATCTGGTTCAGAAAGGTTAAGAAGTGCACTGAGAAGTATCTAAGCCATTAGAGAGTGCTGGGGCTTATGTTTTAGGACCATATAGGATTCTTGGGAATGAAAAGTAAATCAAAACTCTTTTTGTCTTCAGAGATTTCACAAGAAGACTAGCCTATTCACAGAGGAACAGAGAGGTTGCAATAGTCAAGTATCTCACTGCTTCTTTTGAATTTAATTTCTATAGAAAAGTCTCCAAATCTGGTATTCTAAGGTGATATGATATATGGGACCCTTTATTAGTTCATGAAACACCTTCTTCATGACTCAGTTTAACAAGGACAGAAGCTTGATGGTGAGAAATACCACACCATCCTGCAAACAGTTCATCTCCTCCCTGCCCCAGTACACATTTTATTCAAACAAGTGCTTCGAGCACTAGTAATCACCTAGCAAGAAGAAGCATGGCTGCAATTCTTGCAAAGCAGAAAAGCCCAGCACAAAACAATATAAATGCTTGGGAAAATGACAAGGTGCTCACTAACCAAACAGCTAAACAGTAGTTGTTGCCAGGAGCTGAGGTGCCTATAATCCTGGAGGCTGAGGTAGGAGGATTGTAAGTTCAAAGCCAGGAACTTACTTAGCAAGATCCTCAGCACCTTAGGAAGACATTGTCTCAAAATAAAAATAAAAAGGGACTGTGGATGTGGCTCGGTGGTTGAGCACCCCTGGGTTCAATTCACAGTACCAAAATAAATAAATAAATAAGCAAATAAATAAATAAAAATGAGTGAGAAGATACTGTGGAAAATGGAAGAAATTACACAAAAATAACTAGTGGTAGACTTTTTGATTTTTTTTTTTCTTTTCTAACTTGCTGTAATAGATAACATTCCTCTAAAACATAAATATTTAAAAGACTGACTTGGAAAGAGAGTAAATATTCCACATTTAGTTAGCCAGTTTGCTTCCTTTCTCTTCTCTATTTGATCACAATCTTCCCCGTGGTTCCTGAGCAGAGCTTACAGAGTCTGGTGTGGGAACTAATTGTCAAAAACGCTCTGGGGATAAGGCAGGCAAGATGACATCACGAGGTCTGCCCATTACTGGCCATATGACTGTGGCCAACGTAACCTCTCCACACCTCAATTTCCTCATCTGTAAAATGGGAACCATCATGGATGTAACAGTGAGATAGGAATGTTAGGCTCTTAGAATGGCAACTAGCACCATGGCAGAGCTTTTCAAATGCTAGTTTCTCTGATGAAAATTACAACAACCTACAACTTGTAGATTGTAGAGTCCAGAATTTAAATCTGAGTTACTATTCAACAACTCAGTACCTTTCAACTTCTCAAATTATCATCTTTCAAACAGATATTGGGGAAAATTACATAAAAATATGGGAAATACCACAGCAAAGAATTCCCAGTTAGCTGAGCATGGTGGTGCACACCCGTAATCCCAGCAACTTGGGAGGCTGAGGCAGAGGACCTCGGGCTCAAGGCCAGCCTCAGCAATTTAGCAAGATCATGTCTCAAAAATAAAAAGGACTGTAGATATCGCTCCCATGGTAAAGAGTCCCTGAGCTCAATCTTCAACACCAAAAATTAAAAATAAATAAATAAATAAAAATACGAGTTTCTGTTTGTGAAATAAAATTATGTGAAGCATCTAACACAAGCTTTTGCACATAATAGATATTGAATATATTTTATCTCCTTTTCTGATTCTTTCCTGAGGCAGTAATAATTTGGCATCTAATTAGGGCTTAGGAAACTCCTAGTTGGTGACACAAAAATCAAACATCTCCCCCAGCAGAGGGCGATGTCTTCACACCTATGGGGTCCAGACCTCACTATCCAATTGAAACATGAAGCCAGCTAACACAGATGTTTCAAAAACAGGTAAAATTAATATTAATATAGTCTATTTAACTCATGTTTTAGGATATTATCACTTAACACATAATCAATATAAAAGTTGTTTTTTTGTTTTGTTTTTTCAATACTGGGGGCTGAACCCAAGAACTTGAATATGCTAGCCAAGTGCTTGGTCACTAAGCTCCACCCCAGCCCCAGGATAACAGTTATTACCGGGGAATTTTACATTTTTATTTTTCAAACTAAGTCTTCAAAATAAAATATACTTCATATTCACAGCACGTGTCAATTTGGACTTGTCATATTTCAAGAGTTTGAAATACATTGAATAGCAAGGTGAGAAAATATTTTCTTGGATAGGAAGTTAAACAGAAAAATTAAATTTATTTAGTTTATTTATTTTTCTTCTGGTGCTGGGGATCAGACTCCAGGCCTTATGCATGCTAGGCAAGCACTCCCCCCGTACCCCTAAATGAATGCCTTGAAGGGGTACCCCTGTGAAATATTGCATCTTTTCACTAGTAGAGCAGTTCTAACTTTGACAAATTGATAACATATATTTCTTTTTTATTTTTTTAATTTATGTTTTAGTTGTAGTTGGAAACAATACCTTTATTTCACTTATTTATTTTTATGTGGTGCTGAAGATCGAACCCAGGGTCTTGCACGTGCGAGTCAGTGCTCTACTGCTGAGCCACAACCCCAACCACCCCCCCCAACATATATTTCTAAAATACAAAATTAGCCCCCAAGTTCAGAACTTTGAGTTGCTTAACTCCTCCTCCCTGTTGCTGAGGATGGCTTTGAACTCTGGATCCTCCTGCCTCAGCCTCCAGAGCCGCTGGGATTACAGGCATGCATGACTGTGCCCAGATTAGAAGATGTTCTAAAAATCAACTATGGTGATGGTTACACAGTTCTGTGAATACACTAAAAATAACTGAATTATAGACCTCACTCTTTTTTTTTTTTTTTTTCAGTGCTGGGGATTGAACGTAGGGCTTCTATATGCTAGGCAAGTGCTCTACTGCTAAGACACACCCCTGGCTCAAACTATATACCCTAAAATGTGAATTGTATGGTATATGAACTCCTTCTTAGTAAAGCTGTTAAAAATCAGAGATAGGACTGGGGTTGTGGCTCAGTGGTAATGTGCTCGCCTAGCATGCATGAGGCACTGGGTTCGATTCTCAGCACCACATAATAAATAAATAAATAAAGATATTGTGCCCACCTAAAACTAAAAAATAAACATTAAAAAAAAATCAGAGATAGAAGTCTCCCACTCCAAAAGTCTATTGAATTTGTTGAAGATATCTTAAAATAAAGAACAAGGGCTGGGGTTGTGGCTCAGCAGTAGAGTGCTCACTTAGCACATGCAAGGCCCTGAGTTTAATCCTCAGCACCACATAAAAGTAAATAAATAAAACAAAGGCATTGTGTCTGACTACAATTAAAAAAATAAAGAAAGAGCAGTTATAGACACAAAATTCCTGACATAGTTATCCACACGTGCTGGCAGGACATAAAAGGTCAAGGTTCTAACTCCTGAAGTTGTGAGAGTACCTTGACTTTCTTTTACTTGAGATAAATTTCTCACGATTATCATAATCTTAAAAATAAAAGAAAACGCTCTCCTAGTCAGAAACATTTTCATAGAAGGATCTGCTTCACGGAGGATCTGCTGGTTCATTGTGTAGTGGATTCCAGGGAAAAGTATGATTTTTATTAAGAATTCCTTCCAGCTGGGCAAGGTGGTGCACACCTATAGTCCTAGCAACTCAGGAGGCTGAGGGAGGAGGATTATAAGTTCGAGGCCAGCCTCAGCAACTTAGTGAGACCTGTCTCAAAAAATAAAAAGGGTTCAATCCCCTGTACCCTTGGCAAAAAAAGAAAGAAATCCCTTCCCTCACTGTCCTCCACTTCCCCCACATCCACACACATACCCTCACTAGCTCTGCTTGATCAACATACTTTCTATGAGTAAATGTTATCAAGCAACTTTCTCCAGCAGTTCCTCTGTATTTTTTTATATGATGGTAACACTTTTTCCCCTCACATAATCACAATTTACTAACTTCCTATTCTTAATGGAAACCTATTGCAAGTGTGTTACAGAAGCTTAAGCAGAAACTGTCATAAAGGGGGGGGAATATTTGCTTCACTCAAAATGGGTGCATTTAAGCAACTGTCATTATCTAAGTTGACGTTACTTCCTACTGGTCTACAATTCCACAAGATGGATAAACTTCCGACTCTTGCATGGTTTGACAAGTTATAAAAAACTCTAAGTTTAGTTTCAATTTCTCCCTCAAGTCAGTAGTAAACATAGCAAGGGTGATAGTCAAAGAAAGGGTTTGGGTGTTTTCGATTGTTTTTTGTTTTTGTTTTAATACTAGGGATTGAACCCAGGGGCACTCAGCCACTGAGCCACATCCCCAGCACCCCCCTTCTCACACACACACACACACACACACACACACACACATTATATAGATTAGTTGTAGATGGACACAATACCTTTATTTTGTTTATTTATTTTTATGTGGTACTGAGGATCAAACCCAGCGCCTTGCAAGTGCTAGGTGAGCACTCTACTGCTGATACGACCCCAGCCCCTTTTTACTTAGAGACAGGGTCTCCCTAAGTTGCTTAAGACCTCACTAAATTGCTGAGGCTGGCTTTGAACTTTCAATTCTCCTGTCTCAGCCTCCCAACCTACCAGGATGACAGGCAGGCGCCATGACGCCCAGCGATATTTTTTTGTTTTAAATTCAAAAAAACCTCTAATCAACAACAAGTTAATGCTAGACTTGACGTTGGAATGACTACTTCTGCCATTAGTCAGTTGCAATGGGCCTTGGGCAAAACCCACACATATTTTGCAAGAGGCTGATGTAAAGAGCAAATGAGATGATGAATTTTAGGTCCAGTTTTTTTTCTCTACCAATTGGTGCTAATTCTTCCTCCCAAGGAATGTGATGATCATTACCAGAGAATCGGTGTGAATGCCCTTTACAAACAGCTGCACATGTGGGTGGGATCAGTACTGTGCTCTAGGAGACAGTGTGGTGGGAACACACAGGCTAGCCCTGGTCCCTTGGTCACACTAGCTCACAAATGTCCCGTTTTCTTTATTTACGGGCATCTTTGAAAAGAAAGGCTGTAACACTGTGCTAGGATTCAGACCTCATCAATAACCCCCTGGAGGCCTACATGAACTAGATTAGCCGTCTGTGCTCTCCATCCTCTGTCACCACGTCACGGCACTTTCATTTCTTTCCACTCAGTGGGCAGTTTTACATTCATGTGTGTATTGGGTTTTTAAAAACAATTATGTGATAGCTGAAGTATATCCCTTGCAGAATTCATATGTTCAAGTCCTAACTTCATAATGTGACATAATTTGGAAAGAGGATCATTGCAGATGTGGTTCACATGAAGTCATTAGGGTGACCCCAATCCAATATGACTGGTGTCCTTATCAGAATAGACCGTTAGAACACAGATGTGCGCAAGAGAGGCCACGTGAAGACCAAAGGGGAAGGCAGCATCTATAAGCCAAAGAGAAAGGCGTCAGAAGGAAACCAACCTAGCAATACCTTGATCTTGGATGCTAGACTCCAGAACTGTGAGGAAATGAATTTCTGTTGTGTAAGTCATGTGGTCTGTGTTACTCTGTTATGGCGGGCCAAGCACACGAATGCAGGAACCTAAGAGGGGTTGAAGGTGCACAGCAAAAGCACACAAAAGCCTTGCTAATCTAAAACCAGTAAATTCAGTAAACTTTCTTTTCTTTTCTTTTTTTGTACCAGGGATTAAACTTAACCACTGAACCACATCCCCAGCCCTCTTTATATTTTTTAAATTTTGAGACAGGCTCTCACTAAATTGCTGAGACAGGCCTTGAACTTGCGATCCTCCTGCCTCAGCCTCGCAAAGCGCTGGGATTACAGGCATGCGCAGGGCATGGTAAATTTTGTTTGTTTGTTTTTTTTAAGCTGGGGGAGGATGTTATCCCCTCTCTCTGGCATCAGGAGGGGTGTGGTGAAATGGAGTCCTGGCTCTGCCCTTGGCCTCTTCTTGCATCACTAACACGCACAAGGCATCTCTTTCCCTTCAAGTTCAATGTGAGCACACGTCCTTGAGCCGAAGCCCAAGTTCCCCTCAGAAATACCCTCATTTTTCAGTTCATTCATTGTCTTCTTTTTGGTTTCCTTTTCTAACGAAGAGCGAAATCTACATAAATGTTAGTATTTTCAACAATTTCAAGATGGTTTCTTTCTTCTGCATACACATAAAAGGAAAGTTTTCGTTTTTGTTCTGGTCTTACCCGTTGAGTCAGTGCAAAATGTGACACTTTGGGGAAATTTTGAAGATAGAAAAACTTAGGTAGGGATCTACTCACCCAAGTCTGTGCCACAAATTTGAACCTCACTGTGTTTAATCTTGTCAAAGCACACGGGTGTTAGGGAATCATTACATCAGGCTGTAGCTTTTCCCAAAAGGATCCAAGAAAAGCTCGTTCTCTACTTTTACACTTTAAAACTAAGAAGATGAATGGAACTGTTGCAGTAGCATTACTTGCTGTTTTTCCTCTAATGCAATAACTAGAAGATGATAACTTTATGAATTTCCAATATCTGAGGAATTTCTTTGAGATCATCGGTAAGATTTCATTTCCACAGGAAGTAAGAACATGACAGTTAGAAGAAACAAATCCAGGACAAGCATGTCACTGTGACTCAACACTTCCTTTACCATTTGGGGGAACCTAATGTTTTCCTACTATAAATTCTGTCATCTACTTATTAGGCTGGGACCTTCTCCTTATTATGATTTTTTTTATTTACCAAAAGCAAAAGAAATTGCCTTTTTCTTATAAACTGAGCATTTTCGTTTTCTTAGTCATTAAAAGATGTGAAGTTGTTTCAGTCCGACTGAAGAGCCCCAAATGATAGATCAAACTAAGAAGATATTTCCAAATGTGATGTTTCTCTGAGAAATAGCTCAAATCCTAATATTCTTTGGGCTTTCTTTAAAACCTAAGGTTTACATTAACTATGTCTACCTATAATCGAATTTACAGTGACAAATTAGAAAAAGAAAAAAAATACACACTGTCAAATTTACCCTAATTAAAAAACAGTATCTCCCAATGTTAAAATGATGACACCACCACAGTGCATTCCAACTTGGGGTTTGTGTTGACATCCAGGAATAGGTAGAAATTCCAGAACATTCCAAGGTGCCATCTCCATGGATCAGGCATGTGAGTCCTTTTCCTTATTCCTTTCCTGAGCTTTAAAAATTAATAAACCACACATTTTCATCCCAAAACAAACAGCATATTTCAATCATTGTAAGAGTTTACATGGCTGCACCTGCCTCAAAGTTTAATTTTTCTTGGTACCAGACTCAACTGAACTCACACAAAGGAGTTTGGTCACGTTCAATCTTTCGTCTTTGCCTCCTTTCCCACAATATAATACCGTCAGTACCTTGTATTAAAATAGTCATTATCATTTGCATGGTCCCTGGGGCTTATGGAAAAGGTTACAGGGGAACAAGTGTCCTGGGTCTTACCTTGGACTGGAGATTCCAAAACCAGGATGAGGGCGAGAGCCAGGGCCAGGCTACTGCACTTGAGGACCTTCTGCATCATGACCAGCTCACTCCAACACGCCAGCCCACGATTAGGAAATGCAGCAGGGTGCTCTCTGTCCCTTTTAGAAAAGGTTCCAAAACCTCAAACCCTGCCCAGAACACACGTCACAGTTTCCTGAACAAATAGAAAGAGATCCACATCAAAACCCAGAAAGAAAGAAAAGGAAAGCAGCAAAAATAACTATTCATACCCATTATGAAACTGCACTGGGCTCTCCCCACGCCTGCATTCTCTAAAGTTTTGTTGTTTGCCATTTGCCTTAAAAAAAAAAAAAATTTTTTTTTTTCTTTTTCCATCAAAACAGCAGAAATCAACATCCAGGACGGTTTGTTTTTCCTTTCTTCAGGTGACAATCTAAACACAGGTTGATGACTGTAGGAGTGAGCCACCAATGATGAGAGGAGAGAGCCAGGTGTCGCCTTCTCATCACTAAGTGCCTTCCACACAAAATGTTCTCGATTTTCTGTTACATCAAGGAGCAGCCTAACTCGTGAGCCAAGCTCGAGAAGTGTAACTTCCACGTTGGGTCCTCATCCACCACAATGAGTTGTTTCATTCAGAGGAAGTCTCTTCTTCACTCCGTTTTTGCATTGGCTTCCCTTCTGCCCCAAAAGTATGATGAGGATTTTTTATTACACACACACACACACACACACACACACACACACACACACACACACATCAAAAAAAAAAAAAAAAGAACTTGGCTAAATAAACAAAACAAAAAAAAAATTATCTTGCATTCCTCGGCTCCTTTATACCAACAATTATGATTTGGTTCCATGCATACCCTTATCTTTTCTCCAAGTAAAAATGTTCAACTTGCTTTTGGGTCTCCTGGCCTTGAATAAGCCAGAAATCAGGAACAAGGGGTGGTTGTCCCCACCTTGGGTATTGCCTGTAAAAACATGTAAGCCACTGTCCCCACCCCTGCCCTGGGCATATAGGGGTAAAATTTTCCCCTGGGAATGCTGTGCAGATTTCTGGAGGACTGAGACTCCTTATTACAGCCACAGTGTTTTCTGACATATTGTCACCCTGGGAACATGTGTCCTGTCCCTAACATTCCCCAGACGCTTTAAAGCACGGGTCCCACTTTCCATTCCATGCTCACCCTGCCTGTCCTTTGACAGAGGGAGGAGTTTCCCTTCCCTTGTTTTGAGTTTCCTGCTGATTCCTTACCATTTCCTGCTAAGGACTGGGCCTTGAATCTAACCGCTGCGTAGCTGGGGTTCAAGAACAAAAGCCTGCACGTCTGACTTTCGTCAGAATCAGCCAGAAGTGGGTCCTGCAGCCCAGGGTTCCTCAGAATATAGTCATCAGCCCCCAAACTCACACACCAGCAAGTTCTTCACCAGGGAATTCTGGCTTCAGCTTGAAGTTTTAGTCATCCTCTCTAGTTCCTTTTCATTGTAATTCCCAATTTAAAACCTTGGCACCAAAACAATAGTTCTGTCAATAGCTTCATCAAGTTTTCTGCAGAGCCTCTGAGCAACATTAGAATTTGTGCCTGAAAATGGTAATTTGGGAGCTTTTCTCTTTGGATATTCTTTTTCCCCTTTGGGGCCATGGTGATTTTAAAAAAGACACCTGCAGTGTTCATAAGCAGTTGTTCTCCTCTTGGTTCATGACAGCCCACGGTTCCTTGTTCCAAAGAGCCTTCCTCCAGTTCATTTCTCTAGTCATTTTCTTTTCAGGCGATAGACAGGACCAGGACAAATGCTCATGACCCTACCTACCAGCTGAGCGATGCTGGTCACTTACTCTTTCTTTTTGCATCTCTATCATTTGAGTTCTTCCCCTCCCCCAGCTCCCAGTACTGGAGATTGAGATAAATACCCAGCCCCTTTTGGGGGCTGGGGGTACAAGGGATTGAACTCAGGGGCACTGAACCCCTGAACCACATCCCCAGCCCTATTTTGTATTTTATTTAGAGACAGGGTCTGAGTTGCTTAGCACCTCACTTTTTGCTGAGGCTGGCTTTGAACTTGCAACCCTCCTGCCTCTGCCTCCTAAGCTGCTGGGATTATAGGTGTAAGCCACCCTGCCCAGCTAACCCTTTTTTTTTTTTTTCTTTTGTGGTGCTAGGGATTGAACCAGGGCCTTGTGCAGGGTAGGCATGCACTCTACTAACTGAGCTACATCCCCAGCCCAGCTAATCCTTTAAAAAAAAAAAATTTTGAGACAACGTCTGGGTAAGTTGGCCAGGTTGGCCTTGAACTTGCTGTCCTCCTGCCTCAGCCTGGGCTAAGTAGAATCATTTTTGGTCTGATGACAGTGTGGGCAACCAATCAGAGGGCGTCCATGAGAACGTATGGGGGTCCACACTGACAGTGCTTCTCTGGGCCCTGGCCATCTTCTTGCCTGAAGCTTCCTCCATTAACTAAAGAGAACCTGTGTCTTTTCCTAAACCTCAACTTCTGCAGTAAACATGTTTTTCACAATTTTAAAAGGCAAAAGGTACTCCAAACTTAATCCTTTATTTGCCAGGCAGTTTTGTTTGTTTGTATGTTTGTTTTTTAGTGCTGGGTATTTAACCCAAGGGCACTCTACCACTGAGCAATATCCTCAGCCCTTTTTTTTTTTTTTTTTTTTTTTTAGTTGTAGTTGGACGCAATACCTTTATTTTTATTTATTTGTATTTATGCAGTGCTAAGGATGGAACCCAGGGCTTCACATGTGCTAGGCAAGCTCTCTACCACTGAGCCATAACCCTAGCACCATCCTCAGCCCCTTTTTATTTTTATTTTGAGGCAGGGTTTCACACAGTTGCTAAGACTGGCCTCAGACTTGTGATCTTCCTGTTTCAGCCTCCTGAATTATACACATGCATCCCTGAGCCTGGCTCAGGCAATATTTTTTTTGTTTTTGCTGGGGCTGAGGGTTTCTGGGCATTGAACCCAGGGCCTCTGACATGCTAGGCAATTGCTCTGCCATCGAGCTACATCTCCAGTCCTTGTTTTTGTTATCATTTTATTTTGAGACATACTGAGCTGCCTACATTGGCCTCAAACTTGAGATCCTCCTGCCTCAGCATCCTAAGTAGCTGGTATTACAGGTGTGCACCACTACACCCAGCATTTACTAGGCAATCTTAAAAGTACCTACTTTATTTCACAGATAGTTAAGTTCCATATAAAGTAAATAGTCTTATTCCTTAACAAGCACCCTGAGCTGTGGTTTGAATATGTCTCCCAAAAGTCATGTATTGGAAACTTCAATCTCTGAAGTCATGGTATTTACAGATGGGCCCTTTGGGATTAATTAGGATTAAATAACATGAGTGTGAGGCACCCATGATGGCATAGGTGGTTTTATAAGAAGAGGAAGAGAGACCCAAGCCAGCATGCTTGCCCTGTCTCACCATGTGCTGCCCTCCACCATGTTACCATGCAGCACAAGGCCCTCACCAGATGCCGAGCAGATGCCAGTTCCATTTCTCAACTTTCCAGCCTCCAGAACTATAAGAAATAAACTTATTTTCCTATACCTAATCTTAGGAATTCAGTGACAACATCAGAATACAAACTAAGATATCTTGAACATGACAATTTAATTCCTTCTTATCTAAGAAAGTAACTCCTAAAAGCAATACAAACATTAATTTTTACTCCCTGTTCATTTCAGGGTGGTCTTACAAGGGAAATGTAGCCAGGTATGGTGGCTTACACCTGCAACCCCAATGACTTCAGAGGCTGATCACAAGTTCGAGCCCAGTCTTAGCAATTCAGGGAGATCCTGTCTCAAAATGAAAGAGAAAAAGAACTGGGGATATAGCTCAGTGGTAGATCCCTGCTGGGTTCAATCCCCAGTATCATAACATAAAGATAGATAGATAGATAGATAGATAGATAGATAGATAGATAGATAATCATATTATGAAAGGATGTTCTTGAAAACATCTCCTGATTAGCAGGGCAGTAGAGAAAATAAAGAAGATGACTCATCTATTAAAGGATCTCTGGCACCTTGAAGTTTCCCATTCTTTCTGTTCTCTCCTCTTTCCCATCCGCTCTCCCTTAGTGTATGGGGAGACCATAGTCAAGATAAAAAAGTATCCTGATGCCTTGGCCCAGTGGGACAGCTCCCATTTTGTCCATGGTCTCCTCGAAAACTGCTGTTTAAAATAATTTTTTAAAGTCTATTAAAAAAAAGAGTAGGGGGCATAGCTGGATGCAGTGGCACATGCCTATAATACCAGTGGTTTGGGAGGCTGAGGCAGGAAGATCACAAGTTCAAAGCCAGCCTCAGCAACTTAGCAAAGACTCTTAGCAACTTATCAAGACCCTGTCTCTAAATAAAAAATGAAAAAATAACTGGCAGGGCATGTGGCTCAATGTTTAAGTACCCCTGGGTTCAATCTCTGATAACAAACAAACAAACAAAAAGGATAAAAGCATAAAAAAATTTGGGTATAGTAAAATATGAAATCACAATTCCAAAATATAGGGATTTGAAGAGCTAAACGTTACAATGGAAGAGTCACTTGCTGAATATTATTGACATAAATAACTGGAAACAGGGGAATATGTAACTTCTCTTGGGAATACCTTCACAAGTCAAATATATTAGAAACCAATCTCTAAGGGGAAATTTCACACATAAGGGATCCGGAGTGAAGGTCGGGGGAGGGGAAACTAGGCCCTTAGAAAAGTGGTCTTTATTTGGTTTCTGAGACCTTACCTTTTTCCTGGGCTACACCATCAATGCTATTCTGCAGTTATTTTTATATATCTCTAGTTAATTATCTTTTTGAAATAAAAAAAATTGTAAGGACAGATGAGGAATTACAAGAAGAAATGTAAAGAAAGGATCAATCCCTTGTCACCTTGTCATGGCTGTCATGCAGCCATGTCCTGCTTTGGCAATTCAAAGTGGCACACCCTATTCCCTTTATCTCCCTTTGTGGCTTTTATACTCTGCCTGTGGTACTATGTGGCCCCCTCGATGCCCCCAGAACTAATTTGGTTGTTGAGTCCAGCAAATCCTATAACTCATCCATCAATTCTACCACCTCAACACTCTTAAGTTCCCTCTGGAACAAAAAGTCCAAGTTCCCAAACTCATGGACAACGTTTCCTAGGCTACTTCTTTCCCATCATTATATTTGAGGTTATCTCTCACTAGGGAAGAGAGATGTTCTTGCCCCTTCATTTGTAACCACTGACCATCAACACCAGATCTTCAACGGCCTCTTCATTTCCATGTCTGGGGGCTGACCACATTGACCAATTAGGTTACTACATATTTGTTGGTTCTTTTTCTTTTTTCTTATTTTTTATTTTGAGATAGGATCTCACTAAATTGCTTAGGATCTCAGTAAGTAGCTGGTTTTGGCTTTGAACTTGTGATACTCTTACCTCGGCCTCTCAAACCACTGGGATTACAGGCATATGCCACTGGACCAGGTTGTTGGTTCTTATTATTTATTTATTTTTTAATACTAGGGATTGAACTCAGGGGTGAGACTCGACCACTGAGCCACATCTCCAGCCCTATTTTCTATGTTATTTAGAGATAGAGTCTTGCTGAGTTTCTTAGCACCTCGCTTTTGCTGAGGTTGGCTTTGAACTCCCAGTCCTCCTGCCTCAGACTCCTGAGAGGCTGGGATTACAGGTGTGAGCTACTGTGCCCAGCCTGGTTCTCATTTTTTGCTGGACTTAAAGCATTTTTTGGTGGTGGGAGGGTCTTGGTCAAAACATGAAAAATGAACAGAATCACTTAGTGAGATGCTATTTTGAAGCTTCATGGCATTGAGACTCTAAGTTTGTCTCCTGGTAACTTTTTTTTTTTTTAAAGAACTTTGAATGATAGGTGTAAATTATTATTTTTTTAAGTGAGAGATGAGAGAGAGAGAGAGAGAGAGAGAGAGAGAGAATTTTAATATTTATTTATTTATTTTTTAGTTTTCAGCGGACACAACATCTTTGTTTGTATGTGGTGCTGAGGCTCGAACCCGGGCCGCACGCATGCCAGGCGAGCGCGCTACCGCTTGAGCCACATCCCCAGCCCCTCTCCTGGTAACTTTTAATCCCCATCAAAAAGTTTAAAATTTTTGACTTTTAGTCCCCACAAAAGAATAACAGAATATAAGCCAACCCCTATCCAAAACCATAGCATCTACTGCTGGAATCAATTGCTTCTCTTCTGACTTTAATGAAATGCTCTGCGCTTGGAAAACTTTCATTTGACCATGTCTCCAAAGAGACTAAACCTCCAGATTACTTTAGCCTGCTCCTGCACATTCCCCCAGTACACTGAATGAATGAATAAATGAATAAATTCTGTATTGAATACTTCTTTTTTCCATGTGCCATTCTTGGCTTCACATCAGGATTATACAAAGGATGTCGTTTTGACTGTTACAGAATATGATGGGCTCAAGTAACTGTTGATGACCAAAAAGTTAGCAGTGGTTATTTTTCTAAACACAAGGATGACAAATGTTTCCTTTTTATCCTTTCTAGACCATTCCAAATTTTGGAGAACACAATTATGTATCATATTAGTAATCAGGAAAATAACACTCGGTACAAATATTTTGATGGTTGACAAAAATTCAACTTAAAAAAAATCTGTTAATAGTTAAACTTGGGATAACCTCCTGTAGGACACAATAGGACTGAGCCAGAAGTTGGGTCAGAGATCAGCATCCAAAGACCAGCTGATCAAAATTGTTTCCCTTGGGGCTGAGGATGCAGCTCAGGGGAAGGGCACTTGCCCAGCCAACACAAGGCCCTAGGTTCCAGCCCCACACCAAAAAGAGTAATTTGCCTCAAAACAATATAGCTGGAATACTGTAGATTGAAAAAACAAACAATGAACACACTGTAATCAGCAAGGCTGGAGGGAAAGAACACTTAGGGGTTAAGTAAATAACCCAAATCTCATCACAAATGAAGTGGTTTTTTTTAGATTTTAGAGCATAAATGGAAATGATACTAGTAGCTCATGGGAGGTGAAAGGAGTCCCTTCTGCTCTTTCAGAGAATCTGGGAATAGGGAAATTAGATCTCCTTCAAAGAAATTTGCCAAACTGCCCAAGGCACATCCTACCTCAAGCAAGACCAAGGGAAATTCTCCCCAGGGGAGACAAAGGGGAGGCCGGTCCTTCTGGACTGGTGGGAATGGATGGATAGGACAAGTCTGCAGAATCTCTCCTTCAAAGGACCCTGATGTCGTTTTCAGGTTCAGAACCATTCACAGGGAAAATACGGACCCAAGGTGCCCAGAATGCGAAAGTCTGCTCTCTCCCTCCTACCCGATGCCTTTGGCCTCATGGGCCTTCCTACCAGAGCTAAGTGACTTAGGCAAAAAGGGCTCATTAAAAGCCAGACCCTGGAGAATCTGATGGAAGGAGGGCTTTCCTCTCAATACTGGCTTCTGGGCATGGTGTCCCACATCTGTAATCCCAGTAACTGGGGATTAAGCAGGAGGGTTGCAAATTCAAGGCCAGCCTCAGCTATTTAGCAAGGCCCTAAGAAATTTGGCAAGACCCTGTCTTAAAAAATAAAAAAAATAGGGGCTGGGGTTGTGGCTCAGTGGTAGAGTGCTCACCTAGCATGTGGGAGGCACTGGGTTCGACTCTCAGCACCACATATTAATTAATTAAAGGTCCATCAACAACTAAAAAAATTTATTTAAAAATAAATAAATAAGTGAAAAGGTTAGGGATATGGCCCAATAGTCAAGCACCACTGGGTTAAATCCCTGGTACAAAAAACAAAACACTGTTTTTTTTTAAGCAATACCACTTCTAAAAGTTCCCAAAGAAAACCCAAAAAGACATTTGCTTTCCATCCCAATCTCTACCTCAGCTTCCTTAATCTCAACTGAGTCAATGATGATATGATCCCAACATCCATATCATCTTTCTTTTTTAACCAACAAAAACTGTATATATTTATCATGTACAACATGATGTTTTGAAATATGTTTACATTGTGGAATGAATAAATGAAGCTAGGTAATGTATAATTTTAGTTGGTTTTTTTTTTTTTTTTTTTTGGCTGCACTGGGGATTGAACTCAGGACCTTGTACTTGCTAAGCAAGTGCTCTACTACTGGCTCCACAGCCAGCCCCCACACACCTATCAACTTTTTAAAATGAGAATATTTAATATCTACTCATGATTTCTTTTCTTTTTTTCTTTTTCTCTATTTTTTTTTAATACAATGCCTTTATTTTCATGTGGTGCTGAGGATCGAACCCGGGTCCTACCCATGCTAGGCAAGCACCCTACGGCTGAGCCACAATCCCAGCCCCTCTACTCATCATTTCTAAGAATACAATACAGATGGTCCCCAATTTACAATGATTCCATTTATGACTTTTCAACTTTATGATGCTTTGGAAGTAATATACGTACAGTAGAAATCATTCTTCGAATTTTGAATTTTGGTCTTTTCCCAAGCAAAGACCACAGTAGGTCATGAGATCACAAAAAGAAACAACCCAGCGCCCATAGTATATGGTGCTGTTATGTTAGGATGAGCAGTAGTTAAGTGTATGAAAGGTATTTTTGATTTATGATATTTTTAACTTCTGATGGGTTTATTGGGGTTATTATTAACCTACAATCAGCATATTGAACAATAGTTATCTTGAACTTATTTCTCCTATTAAACTGAAGTTTTGTCCAATACTTGTACCTCAATAGAGGATGATCATCATCGGAAGACTGATGATCACTTTATAATATAATCCCCAAGACAAGTGGAGGGGTTCAATGGTATAGTGCTTGCCCTGCGTTCAGTCCCCAGTCCCACAAATAAAAAAAAAAAATACTAATAAAGACAGGCTGAGGTGAAAGGCTGGGGTTAGTAGGAAGGAAAAGACCGTTAGGGTAGGTAAGAGCTTGCTCAATATATCTTAGTTCCAAACCACACTCTTGGAATTACAGGGCTTGCATAAGGATCCTCTGGTTTCCTGTATGATCAGAAGACTCTCATCTCAGAGGCCTTTCTGGGTACCATGGTATAATTAAGGGAGATTCAGGGCCCACCTGAGCAGCCCATCCAAACTCACTGCAAAGAAGCATCCTCCTAGCACTTAGAATTGCACTGTTAAACACATTAGCCTATGTGGCTATTTAAAACAATTGAAATGTGGCTGGTCCAAATCAAGATGCATTGTTTTTGTCAAATAAAACACTGGGTTTCAAATTATGGCATTTGCAGGTAAATGGATGGAGCTGGAGAATATCACACTAAGCAAAATAAACCCAACCTAAAAAATCCAAAGGCCGAATGTTTTCTCTGATCCATAATAGGGGGTAGGGAAGAATGGAGGAACTTTGGATTGGGCAGAGGGGAATGAGGAGCGGGGAGGGGAAGGATGGTGGAACGAGAGAGACATTATTATCCTATATGATGACACTAATGGGGTGACTCTGCACCATGGCCACAGGAATGAGAAGTTGTGCTCCATTTGTGTACAATGTGTCAAAATGCATTCTACTGCCTTGCAAAACTAATTAGAAGAAATTTTAAAAAACAAAAATTAAAAATATAAAATAATTACAGAAAAAAAATTTAATAGTTACTTTGAAAAAAACAAAAAGGGTCAGAGGAGAAATGATTGGGTTTTAAGAGTCTTATCCCAATCAGTAAACACACACACACACACACACACACACACACACACACACACACACAAACAAACACACTGGGTTTCAGAGCCAGATGCAGTGGACAATAATTTAGCAAAACCCTATCTCCAAAAAGCACAGAAGGGCTGGGGATATAGCTCTGTGGTGGAGCACCCCTGGGTTCAGTTCCTAGTAGTGCAAAAAATAAAAATTTTAAAAATAATAATAATATTAATAATAATAACACTGGGTTTCAAAATAGCAAGGAAAAAAATAATGTAAAGCCATATTAATATTTTTATATGTTGAAATGATATTAATATACTAAGCTAAAAATTTTTTAAATTTTTATTTATTTATCTTCATTGATGTAAAAATATATCATTAAAATTAATTTCACCTGTCTCATTTTACTTTTTTAAATACAACTACTAAAAATTCTTTGAAAAAAAATCTCTCCTTTTTTTTTTTTTTTTTGTAGTGCTAGGGATTGAACCCAGGGCCTTGTGCATGTGAGGCAAGCACTCTTCCAACTGAGCTACATCCCCAGCCCTGAAAATTAAGGAAAATCTTAGAAAAAAGACAAGCTTAAAGTATTCCTGTGCTGAAAAATGTCCCCTAAATAGACTGTTCTCAATAAAATCACTCCGCTAGGGGCTGGGGTTGTGGCTCAGCAGTAGAGCACTCACCTAGTATGTGTGAGACCCTGGGTTTGATCCTCAGCACCACATAAAAATTTAAAAAATAGAATAAAGGTATTGTGTCCAACTACAACTAAAAAACTATTTAAAAAAAAAAAACTCAGCTATTATTTGGAAGATCCAAGTAATCCCAAATCAAAAGCACCTAGTGGTGGCTTTTCACTAGGACATTCTAGATACCCTTCTGAGGACTTCATGTTTATTAATTCACTTACTCATCATAAGTGCTGTGGGAGGCAGGCATAATTTTTTTAAAAATATTTATTTTTTAGTTGTAGTTGGACACAACACCTGTATTTTATTTATTTTTATGAGGGCCTCGCACGTGCTAGGCGAGCGCTCTACTGCTGAGCCACAACTCCAGCCCAGTGGGCATCATTTTTATACTTATCATACAGATGAGGAAACTGAGGCATTGAGAGGTTTAAATGTGGGGGGGATTGATTTTGGGCAATCTGACCACAGACGGTCACTCTTGCCTGTTCTGTGACACTTTGCAAGAGCTCTTCTTTGTTCCTGGGGAGGGGGGGGGCCTGGCCCTTTCTTAGACTCCTTATCTTTTGGGTGGCCCCTTCCTGCTGTTTGTATTGGATTCTGTTCTTTTAGGCTCTAAGGGTTCTCTGGGCCTGGAAGGGATTTTCTTTTTCAATTGGGTTTCCCCCCAAGCCTATACTACCCCTGCCTGGTATTAAAAAAAAAAAAAAAAAAAAAAAACACTCCTATGTGAAGTGGGCAGGAAAAGCTGGATTCCTAGAGCCCTGACCACCCCCCACCCCCCATCCCCACTGTGGTCAAAACCAAGTGTGCGCAAACAGGATGCTCTCATATCCCTCCTTTTAGCAACTGGGGGATTGTGAGCATGAGATTTTGCAATTCTGACCTCTGCTGCCTAAAGGCTAAGATGCTCTGCCAGGTTTTTTTTTTTTTTTTTAATTTGTCTAAGACTGGTTTCTTCACCATTGCATAATACTTTCCAAACCTTCCCAACGGACTGACGGTTGGCTGCTGGAGGATGTTCTGCACCTCAGCTAAGGAACCCGGCTCATGGAGCTTCCCGCAGATCATAGTTCCACATGGCCACGATGCTGGTGAGAGGAACGCTTTGTCTCTTTTGCTTTTTGACCAAAGACCATACTCTTGCCTTCTTTTTTTCTCAGAAATCAGTTAAGTTGGATGGTTTTGCTTTTGATGTTAAAAAGTCTCAATAGTAAGAATAATTAATTTCTCCACCCTGGAAGGATGCTGCATCTTATGGAGAACACCATCACTACCATCACCACCATCCCCATCCCCATCAGCACCATCCCCATCCCCATCACCATCATCCCCATCATCATCAAGCACACTGAGGGGTCACAAGCGTGAGACCAGCGAGCTGCCCATGTTGGCCATCTCCTTTTATTCTGAGCTCAATGGATCAAAGCCATGTCCTAATTGTGAAAGGGCCTCCATCTAAGTTGTTTCCAGCAGCCTTGTGTGTCTGATTTTCCCTGGGCCAGGGGTTCAGACAGAGGCACCCCATAGGATGAATCACCCCACCCTCAGGGCAGCCACAATACAATTAGCAAAGGCATGCAAACCTCCTTCCTCCGGGTCCCCTGGCCCTTTCTTAAGACTCCTTATCTTTTGGGTGGCCCCTTCCTGCTGTTTGTATTGGATTTTGTTCTTTTAGGCTCTAGCGGTTCCCTGGGCCCGAAATGCTCTGCTCTATTCCCACATCATATCCCTCACCTTCAAGTCTTGGCTTAAATCCCACTGTGTGTTAGTGTGTGTGTGTGTGTGTGTGTGTGTGTGTGTGTGTGTGTGTGTGGACACAGTTCTGGAGATTGCATCCAGGGCCTGGTGCTCTGCCACTGAGCCCCATCTCCAGCCTTTTAATTTCATTTTCAGTCTCACTAAGTTGCCCAGCTGGCCTTGAGCTTTTCAATCCTCCTGCCTCAGCCTCCCCAGGAGCTGGGATTATGGGCACTCAGCAAATGTCACCTTCTTGGAGAGCTCACCCAGACCTCTCACTTAATACCCAACATCCCCCCACACACCCAGTACCAAGCTGCAGCCCCCTCACTTTCCTGCCATACTTCCTGTGGCATTAACTCAAGGCTTAACAAGGACAGGAACAACATTTTGCTGTTTGATACATCCCCAAGTGCTTAGAGAGATGCTCAATAAATACTGGCTGAAATGGAAATTGTTACTCTTTTCTTTTTTTTCTTTTTGTTTGTAACTGGGACTGAACCCAGGGGGCACTGAACCACTGAGCCACATCCTCAGCCCTTTTTTATATATATTTTATTTAGAGACAGGGTCTCACTGAGTTGCTTAGGGGCTCACTAAGTTGCTGAGGCTGGCCTCAAATTTGTAATCCTCTCTGCCTCAGCTTCCCAAGTTGCTGGTGTTTCAGGTCCTATCACACCCAGCTCCAAGCAATTCTTTGTTTTTTGTTGTTGTTGTTTGTTTGTTTGTTTTTGTTTTTATGGTACTGGGGATTGACCTATGGGGTATTCAACCACTGTGCCACATCCTCAGCCCTATTTTGTATTTTATTTTAAGACAGAGTCTCACTGAGTTGCTTAGCACTTCATTTTTGCAGAGGCTGGCTTTTAACTCGCAATCCTCCTGTCTCAACTTCCCAAATTGCTAGGATTACAGGTGTGGGCCACCTCGCCTGGCTCAGGGTTTATTTTATTTATTTATTTATTTGTTTGTTTATTTATTTATTTATTTTGAGAGAGAGAGAGAGAGAGAGAGAGAATTTTAATATTTAGTTTTTAGTGGTGCTGAGAATCAAATCCGGGCCGCACGCATGCCAAGCGCTACCGCTTGAGCCACATCCCCAGCCCAGGAGAAGCTTATTCTTGATACTCACAAACTCAGATCATAGGGTCCTGAGAGCAAGGACCAAGTAGGGTGTTCCTTGCCATAACTCTGTAGTACCTGGCACAAAGGACCTCAATATCAAAGTAAACTATAGGCCAAGAGGCCAAGGCAGGAAGATCACAAGTTCAAAACCAGCCTCAGCAAAAGTGAGGCGCTAAGCAACTCAGTGAGACCCTGTCTCTATATAAAATACAAAACAGGGCTGGGGACGTAGCTCAGTGGTTGAGTGCCCCTGAGTTCAACTCCTGGTACCAAAAAATAAAAAATAAACTGTAACCTGTATTAAAAATGTCAAGGGAGGAAGAATTAAGAATAACATTTTTCTCCGTTTTTCTCTGTACATATTTATACTTTAATTTATTCCAAAATGTTCTGGAATATAAAAATAACAAAGTAAACTAGGCCATGTGACACAGCCTGAATCCCAGCTACTCAGGAGGTCCAGGAAGGAGGATCTCAAGTTTGAGTGCAGTCCGGGCAACAAAGCAAGA
The DNA here is from genome assembly GCF_052094955.1 of Ictidomys tridecemlineatus. Classification (NCBI taxonomy): domain Eukaryota; kingdom Metazoa; phylum Chordata; class Mammalia; order Rodentia; family Sciuridae; genus Ictidomys; species Ictidomys tridecemlineatus. Next base: position 52,562,995 of record NC_135477.1, read on the forward strand.
CCCCATCTCCCATCTCAAACAAAACAAGCGGAAAGAAATTAAAGTAATAAAAATAATAAAGTAAGCTCAAATAAAATTCTGAGCACGGGCAGAGGAACCCTAAGCAGTGTGGCTTCCTTTGGACCCTGTGGCTCCCTAAGCATGACCTCATTGCCCAGAGAAGCCATGAGAGGAAAGAACCCAGGAAATGCCTGACACTTTTCAGGGCTGGTACGGAAAACCAGGATGGCACAAAGAAGCCAGGTCCCTCTTGCTTCAAAGAAGAGTAAACTCCAATCGACTTCAAGTCAGGGTAACTCGATGCCCAGACCTTGAAGAGAATGTGCTAATCCGCTGTTTTCCCTCGCCACAGGTGATGAAGCAAGAGAAAATTCGCTTTTTTGGAACCCAGGGACTCATGCATGCTAAGCAAGCCCTCTGTCACTGTGCTACACCCAAATGTGCCTTTGTTTTTGAGCACCAGAGAATGTAGAAAGAGTGCCTTATCTAGAAGGAGTTTAAATATCAGCAGAATATAACCAGGGGGAAATTTGGAATTTTCAATTCCAGAGTAAAATACCTTCTAAGAAAAAGGAAAAAAGGGGGCTGGGGTGGTGGCTCAGTGGTAGAGCGCTCGCCTAGCATGCACGAGGCACTGGGTTCGATCCTCAGCACCACATAAAAGCAAACTACTGTATCCACCTAAAACTAAAGATACATAAATAAGTACTTTTTAAAAAGGGAAAAAAGAATAAGCAAAGACCACAAGACTACACTCCTTTTCCAAATCACTATGGCTTGTAAACATTAGGGCTATACCGCGGCAATAGAAAAGTTTTGAGTGGGTTCTGGGGTTGGAGTCAGACTGTGGGTTCAAACCTGCCACTTCCCAGCTGCGATCATAGACAAGTTGTTTGACCTCTTGCATCTCAGTTTCCCTGTCTTTTAAATGGGTATAATAATTGCACTATCCTCATGGAAACCCCAAGCATCAAGCTAGTGCTGAGGAGAGCTGGCCTAGGGTAATCGAGAACAATGTCACCACACAGACAACAGAAGACCAAGAGGTGGACCTCGTTCTAGAGGTGAAGAGCTGGGATAGGACCAAAAAGGGTAATCCTGTTAGAAGCTGCAAGGAAGCACACCAGACCTGGAAACTGCAGGATGGGAAGCTTGGGGTACATAGTGACCACGGGAGGGACAGTGAGAAGTCAGGAAGGAAAAAGAGCAGAAGCAAAAATCTTCCTGAAGAATTTTTTTTTTTTTTCCCCTGCTACTGGGAATTGAACTGAGTCACTTTACCACTGAGCTACATCTCTAGTCCTTTTTAAAGATATTTTCATAATATCCAGGTGTGGTACTGCATGCATATAATCCCAGCAACTCAGAAGGCCAAGACAGGAGGATCACAAGTTTGAGGCCAGCCTCAGCAACTTAGCAAGACCCTGTCTCAAAATTAAAAAAATAAAAAAAAAAGGTCTATGGGTGTAGCTCAGTGGTAAAGCACCCTGGGTTCAATCCCTAGTACCAAAGAAATATATATATTTTTTTAGAACAGGATCTTGCTAAATTGCCCAGACTAACTTCAAACTGTGATCCTCCTTCCTCAGCCTCTCAAATTGTTGGAATTACAGGTGAACTACACTGGGCCCAGCCCTGAGGAATCTTAAACCCATTTTCTTTGACCATTTTGAAATGAGGAGAGGCCTATAGTATGCTAGGCAGAGCGTGGGTGTGAGGCCACACAACTCTGCCACGTCCCTAACTACAGATGAGAATGGAGGCTCAAGGCTGGCTGGTAAGGGTGAGGGAGCCAGGACAGGATTCAGGTATCTGTACATCTCTGTTCATGATTGTGAGGCCAGGTATAGCTAAAATAGAATCACTTATATGTAAAATAAGGGCAGGCCCCACTTTATGCATTTTTAAAAAAGTTATAAAATCCTTTTTATAACCCCAAGCATCATACTGATGAGGGAGCTGAACCCCTGAAGCTGAAAACCAGGGTTTAGGAGTTTGGTGGGGGTGTCTCTGACCCAGGGCAGGTCTTCAGAGCTTCAGTGGAAGGAGAGAGTCCAGATCCATCAACCCTGACACCACCCAGCAGCCAGAACTGACTTGTTAAAACACAAATCAGGTGCGATGGCACACACCTGTCATCCCAGCAGCTCTGAAGGTAGAGGCAGGAGGATGATGAGTTCAAAGCCAGCCTCAGCAATTTAGCAAGGCCCTAAGCAACTCAGCGAGGCCTTGTCTCTAAATAAAGTATAAGAAAGAGCTGAGGATGTGGGTCAGTGGTTAAATACCCCTAGATTCAATCCCTGTTGCACCCCTCCCCCCAAAAAAGCAAGCAAGAAATAACAATATAAATTAGATCCTATCTTGTACCTGGGCCCTCCACAAGGCAGGGCACCTAGTCAAACACAATTACTCAACAGAAATTTCCACGTAAGGCCTCTTAATCCTGGCCTCAAAATCTCCTTGGGAGGGCCGTCTCTGATCACCCTGCGACAGCACCTCCCATCCCGTGGTGTGTATGTGAAGCAGAGATAGGGAAAGCCCCACAGTGGGTATGTGACACAAGGGCCCACGGAGGTCCAAGTCTGGAGATAAGGAGGCCCTGAGACACCTGACTGCTTGCCTCAGAACCCGGGGAGGGTGATCATCACCTCGGGCAGCCACACAGGATGAGGTTAGGCTCCTTCCCAGGCAGCGAGACAGAAGCCAGGGCAGCTTCTGCTGGGGCCCAGTGACCTCTGCATGTCCCAACCCTCTCCCTGCTCTGGCCCATCTTCATCTCATCCTGGTTTGATAATGCCAGCAAAAGTGCCCACAAGGACAAGGAGGACAGCCTGAACCCAGGGCAACTGTTGTGCACACAGTAGGCTCCGGGGGCCTGTCTGTGACAGACAGATTCAACACTGGCATAGACAGCATGGCGGGATCACTGGGTGGCTGTCCACAGCCACCTGCCAGCAGAATGCCTTGTGGAGTCTGTAGAACCTTCCAGTTTCCACATCTCTCTAAGAGGGGATTTTACATCCTCCTCAAGGAGGTTTTGAGTTAAGGAACTTGAGACAGGAAGGAAGCCTTTGTGCTTAAGTGCTCCTGGTATTAGGTATTAATTAGCATTCCTATATTTAGTTGCACCTAACAGAACTGTTGGGAAAATTGCTAGAGAGTATCCTGTGTGGAGAGCTCGGTGCACTGCTTAGACAGCAATGATCAAAAAAGCCAACATTTTGCAAGGCGCAGTGAGCACACCGGTAATCCCAGGGGCTCGGGAGGCTGAAGCAAGAGGATCATGAGTTCAAAGCCAGTCTCAGCAATTTAGCAAGGCCCTAAGCAATCAACGGGACCCTGTCTCTAAATAAGTTAAAAAAGGGGCAGGGGGCTGGGGACGTTGTTCTGTGTTTAAGCAGCCCTGGGTTCACTTGTAACAACAACAACAAAAAAAAAACATTTTTGGGGCTGGGGATGTGGCTCAAGTGGTAGCGTGCTCGCCTGGCATGCGTGGGGTGCTGGGTTCGATCCTCAGAACCACATAAAAATTAAAAAAGATGTTGTGTCCACTGAAAACTGAAAAATAAATATTTAAAAAATTTTCTCTCTCTCTCTCAAAAAAAAAAAAATCTTGGTGATATTCCATTCTTTTAGGGTCTTTCAAGTTGAGTGACCAACTAGCTGTGTATATTAATTCATATTAGTAGGTCCAGGTAGATTCTCTAGACAAGAAAGTACTGCTGAGAGGTTACCCTAGCTCAGGGCATTATCTGGACAGCTCCCCGCCCCAAGGCCCCAAATCCTCCAACTTCCTTAATGTCCCCTGGGTGGAATCACCTTAGGGCTCTTTTTCCATTGAAGAAATGGCTCAGAGACTCTCCCTTTCCAGATCTGTGCCTAAGCAGGAGGCTGCAAAGCTCTGTTGTCAAACAGAGACCCTTGGTGGCATTGTAGACACAGGGGTGGTTGGTGAGAAAATATTTGGAGGAAGGACCTCTACAGTTAGCAGTTACAAACCAAAAACATCCTACCTGCTCCTCCTCCCTGACAAGCTGAGTCCTCCCAGGTCATGATGGAAAGTCCCTAGCGAAGCTGGCATCGCAGGGACCTAAGCACCAGGACCCCAGGCAAAGAAAAATGGCAGGGAATGTCCTGCTGCCCAGATGGCCCCCCTGAGGGAGGGAGGAGTGGGAAGCCAACCTGCAGCCTTGGTTCCCGATTCTGGGTCCTGGGGAAAGGGGACAGTTAGGCAAGCGCTGTCCCCAGAGGGCAGGGCTTTATCACTGTCTCTGGACTCTGATCCCAGAACAGGGATCCATGGTTGACAAAGGATTTTGTCTCCTCTTTTGTGATTTTTATTTACATGTGGAGGAGCCTAGAGATGTAACAATTTGGTTACACATTCACCAAAAGACCACTTGAAAAGAATTGAGGAGAGATTTCTGGTTCTTATGCTGAAATTATAGCAGTATTCTCCCATGGCTGGTCTTGCGTGATTTGGAAAGCTTTTTGGGCTAGTTTTAAATAACTGAAGTGCTCCTGGACCCTGCGATGCCTGTGGAGTCCCACCCTGTCCAGATCCTATGGGAGATCACTGGCCTCCAATTTGTGGCCTCCCACCTCGGCCTCCTGAGTCGATGGGATTACAGGCAAGTGCATCTCTGCATGGCAACTCCCAGGATCTCATGGGCACCAAGGGAGAGCCCACCTTTATGTCCACCAAGTAGCCACAGTGGCTCACAGAACTTAAGGTCCCATTGGGCCCAAAAGACCCCAGAAAGACCAGCAAACCATCTCAGTGCGACGTGGAGAGATGTGAAAGACACGACATGAATCACAAGAAAAGGCCCAGCTAGAGGGACTCTGGTCTGAGGGACCCGCACAAGGCGTGTATTTTCAAAATGACTGGGGTGAAGTGTTTGAGGAAGTCCCAGCCACCAGTCACCAGCCGAGCTGAAACTACCTCCATGCAAGGCTGACTTTCTTTCCACCTTTCCTGCTGCCTTTCCTTCCTCCTTTCTCTCTCTCTCTCTCTCCCTACCCACCCCCCCCTTTTTTTTTTTTGGTACTGAGGATTGAACCCAGGATACTTAACCACTGAGCCCCATCCCCAGCCCTTTTCTGTATTTTATTTAGAGACAGGGCCTCACTGAGTTGCTAAGTGCCTCACTAAATTGCTGAGGCTGGCTTTGACCTCACAATCCTCCTGCCTGGGCCTCCTAAGCCACTGGGATTATAGGCATGTGTCATATAATCTTTTCTCTCTCTTTCTTTTTTGAGGTACTAGGGACTGAACCCAGGAGTGCTTTACCACTAAGTTACACTCCCCAACCCTTTTTATTATCTATCTATCTATCATCTATCTATCTATCCATCTATCTATCCATTTATTTATTTATTTTTGGTTCTGGGGATTGAACCCAGGGGTGCTCAACCCTTTTGTATATTTTATTTAGAGACAAGGGCTCACTGATTTGCTTAGGCCTTGAACTCATGATCTTCCTTCCTCATCTTCTTGAGCGACTGGAATTACAGGAGTGCCACACCGAACATGGCTTTATTTTTTATTTTGAGATAGGGTCTTGCTAAGTTGCCCAAGCTGACCTTGAATTTGTGACCTCCCACCTCAGCCTCCTGAATCGCTGGGGTTACAGGCATATGGCACTACACCCAGACCAAGATCATAAAATTATTTTTCTTTCTTTCTTTCTTTCTTTCTTTTTTTCCTTCTTTCTTTCTTTTTTCTTTTTTTTTTTGTATGGAGGATTGAATTCAGGAGCACTGAACCACTGAACCACATCCCCAGCCCTATTTTGTGTTTTATTTAGAGACAGGGTCTCACTGAGTTGCTTAGCACCTCGCTTTGAACTTGGGATCCTCCTGCCTCAGCCTCCTGAGCCACTGGGATTACAGGTGTGAGCCACTGTGCCCAGCCCTAGATCGTATTTCTAAATGGCAACTCTTGTGATCTCCTTGGCTCCGAGGGAAAGCCCATCTTTATTTCAGAACAAACTCTAACTCCATCAGGAAATCCCAGACTCCTTTCGGCCCAAAGGAATTGTAAATGCAGACCTGCGCCCAGCATAGGAGGTCACTGCAAGGACTGGCCTCTCTCAGGAACGTTCTTTCTCCTCTCTATCTCACAATCCAAACAGAGAGGGAAAGAAACCCTCAGTGACACTCATGGCTTATCATTTCTCATTAAACATTTTTTCCAGTTTCCTCTGAAGTAGAAACAAACACACACATACCCACTCCACCCACCAAGATTGTCTCCATAAAAGTCAGTTCTCTGATCCCTCCCTCTCCCCACTGCAGCTGCCAAAATAGGATATGGAAGAAAAACCAGAGGTGGCCAGCTAGAAACTCACACAGCCTAGGGCAAGTTTATGTGTGCTTGTGGGTTCTGCCTCTTCCTCTCTACTCCAAGGCCCACGGGACCAGCTGTGCACCCAACAGCACAGCAGAGGCAGGGAGAAATGGCTACGGGTCAGGTGTGTCCTTCTGGAGGCTTCCACACCTCCAGACCCCTGCATTCTTTATCTCCAGAACTGGCTCCAAAGGCTATCTCCAGGGCTCTGCAGGCCTTGGGCATTTCTCTCCCAGGGATCACACAGTATTGTGAAAGGCAGTGGACTTAACCCTGGGAGGCCTTGAGCTCTGGGGTCAGGACACAGAGCCCAGTCACAGCGTGGTCAGTGTCCTAGAATCAATTAATAGGGGGCTCTCTCTGGAAGCTTCATCCCCACCTCATCTTTATTAGATAGGGGATGCAGAATAAATCACACCCAAGTCAGGCACTGAGGATGGCGAAACACCACAGAGAGTCATAGGCTAAGTACACTTTATCCTGGGTCCGAAGTTCTCTGACTTGAAAACATTCCAGGGTCTGGGGATATAGCTCAGTGGCCAAACGCGTGCTCAGCCTGTGCAAGGATCAAGATTTGATCTGCAACACCAAAAAGCAAAAGCAAAACATTCCAGAAGACAAAATCTCCCACTTGACTCAGCTCAAGGGAAGGGGATCCCCAGTGGTGCTCTGTACGTACTGAATAAGTAAGTGCAGGTTTTCCTTTTTGACAGAGCACAGGAGATAGGGAGGGCATCTACAGAAAACCCCAGACTACAATCAGACACTACAGCTTCTGCTTCTCAAGCTTGGCTGAATATTGGGGAACTCGGGGCTTTAAGAAATCCTGCCAGGCCAGGCATGGTGGCACATGCCTGTGATCCCAGTAGCTCAGAAGGCTGAGGCAGGAGAATCTCAGCAATGGCAACTAATCTCAGCACTAAGCAACTCAGTGAGACCCTGTCTCTAAATAAAATACAGAATAGAGCTGGGAATGTGGCTCAGTGGTCAAGTGCCCCTGAGTTCAATCCCTGGTACTAAAAAAAAAAAAAGAAAGAAAAGAAAGAAAAAAGAAAAGACATCCTGCCAGGCACAGTGGCACATGCTTATAATCCCAGTGGTTCGGAAGGCTGAGGGGGGAAGATTACAAATTAGAGGCCGACCTCAGTAATTTAGCGAGGCTCTAAGCAACTAAGCAAGACCCTGTCTCAAAGAAAACAAACAGGGATGGGGATGTAGCTCAATGATAAAGCACCCCTGGATTCAATTCCCTGTTCCGAAAAAGAAAAAAGAAAGAAAAAGAAATCCTGATGACCGGTGAATGACAAGGGTGACAGGAGAATGGGCAGAGGAATGTTTGACAAAGCAACAGTAGCCAAATGTCCATGGTAGAACCTAGGTGGCAGATATATAGCTGCCTGTAGAATACTTTCCAGTTTGCTATATATAGAAATATTTTCATAATGAAATATCAGGAAAAAAAATCCTAAGACCTGGTTCCACCCGAAATTCTGATTTAATTGATGTATCCTGTGCATTGAGTTATAGAGCTGCCAAGCAAGTCTGCTATCCAGGTAACGGTGAACTCCTCTGCTGCAGTTTGGTCCCAGTATGGGCCAGACCAGCTTCATTGACATCATCCGGGAATTTATTAGAAAATAAAGGTTCTCAGATCCCAGCCCAGGTGTAGAGTCTAAAACTCTTGGGGTGGAGCCCACAACTGCTGTTGTAATAGACAAATGCCTTTCAGTGGTTCAGATGCTCTCTGGCAACGTTAGTTGAGGAACTTTGGGGACAGAATAAACAAGATCAGCCAGGTGCAGTGGCACACACCTGTAATCCAAGCAGCTTGGAAGGCTGAGATAGGAGGATCATGAGTTCAAAGCCAGCCTCAGCAACTTAGGGAGGCCCTAAACAACTCAGTGAGATCCTGTCTCTAAATAAAATAGAAAATAGGGCTGGGGGTGTGGCTTAGTAGTTAGGTGCCCCTGGGTTCAATTCCTGGTACCAAAAAAAAAAGAAGAAACAAGGCCCAGGATGAAGTCAGACCTCTTAAATTAGGCCCCAGTAATCTGCATTCTTCTTTCCCCACCCCACCCAGCCCCAGCGAGGAGGATCAAATCCACGGCCTCACACATGTTAAGAAAGAACTCCATCCCTGAGCCACACCCCCAGCCCTCTGCATTCTTTTTCATAAGTTCCCTGATGATTCTTGGCTAATGTCAGGTTTCTCCTCAGGTCAGTCAGAAACTGAGCTTCTGGGGCTGGGGATGTGGCTCAAGCGGTAGCGCGCTCGCCTGGGATGCGTGCAGCCCGGGTTCGATCCTCAGCACCACATACCAACAAAGATGTTGTGTCTGCTGAAAACTAAATAAATAAATGAATATTAAAAAAAAAAAAGAAATTGAGCTTCTGAGAGCACTGTGCCTTGACGAAGGCTGCACAGTATCCCATAAAGGAAGTAGGCCAGCTGGGTGCAGTGGCAGGTGCCTGTAATTCCAGCAATTCAGGAGGCTGAGGCAGGAGGATTACAAATTTGAGACCAACCTCAGCAACTTAATGAAGGAGGCCCCAGGTAACTTAGCACAACCCTGCCTCAAAAAAAAAAGGAAAAGGAAAAATAAATAAATAAGAGGGCTCAGTGGTAAAGTGACCCTGGGTTCAATCCCTGGTACCAAAAAAAAAAAAGGAGTGGGAATAGGAGCAGGTCCTTGGTGGTCTGTGGGAGCCCCCTCACTCTGGCTTCTTATTCTCAAACTTGGTGCACATCACATCAGGAACTCCTAGGAAAATGATTGATTGATTGATTGATTGATTGATTGATTGATTGCAGTAGTGTGAATTGAACTCAGGACTTACTGAACCAAGTACCCAGCCACTTTTTGAGACAAGGACTCACTAAGTTTCTCAGGCTGGCCTCAAATTTGCAATCCTCTCCTCTCAGCCTCCCAAGTAGCTGGGATTAATCACAGGCATGTGCCAGTGAACCCAGTGCACCTAGGAACGAGGTTTCTTTGAAGTAGCAGGGGATAAGAAAGGGCTGACGGCATCATTCCACCTCAATTGCTACCCTCTCTCTTGCAGCTGGCAGTGGATAGCTCGTTCCTTGAGTGACAGGGATTTCTGTAGCTGTCTGATAGTTGCTAATTTTGCTAAGTCCCAAACCATCTGCATGTATGGACCAATGGTGTTGGTGGAATCCCATCATGAGACATGGAGCTTCCTGCTGTGCCACCAGCTTGGCCTGGGCCCCTGAATCACGAGAGGTAACTGGGAACCTGCAGCAGTAATTAAAAGGTGTGGCTCGCATAAACTCCTTCTCACCTTCCTTGTGTAGAACACCTCAGTAAACAGTATCCTATGCAGTGTGTGAAGGACAACCTGAGAAAAGAGGAGAAAATGAGGCAGGAATGCCCAAAGGGGAGTGCATTTAGCACTTCACTTTCCCAAGCACCAGGTAGATCCCATGCCAGGAGGACTCAACATAAAGGAAAGTCCTTGCCTAATCCAAAGCAATTAAGGGCATCTGCTGCCCTCTGGGCAATCCAAGGGGACAAGGACACTGCCTTCTCCCAGGCATGTCACCAAGTACAAGTGAATAGGATGGTGGGGCTCTAAGGGGGTCAGGGTCTCCCTCTTTCAGGTGAGGAAGCTGAGACTCCAACAATGGAGCAACTAAGCAAGGGGAGAGCCAAGCTTCAATTCAGCTCTGTCTGCAAAGCGCCGGCTCTTCAGCCCCAGAGCAGCCAAGCCAAGATCCAGGCTTCCAGACTCCCAGCCTGGTGCTTTTTTCTCACAACCACTGTTAGATCATACAGGAAGGTTTCAGAGCACTAATGAAAGTCCCAACCAAGGTCTCCTCAGAATAGAGAAGATGATAGTGAACGAGAGTGACCCTTCCAGTCCCCTCAAACCGGGATCTCTCAGCCTACCCAGCCTTGGGTCCAACTCTTCCTTTCTCCATTTGTTTCCCAGATCCTTAGTCTGAGTGTGTCTGGGCCATACTGAGTTCTAAAACACAAAGACCAGCAGAGAATGGCGGTACATGCCTGTAATCCCAGTGGCTCAGGAGACTGAGACTGGAGGATGGAGAGTTCAAAGCCAGCCAGCCAGCCTCAGCAAAAGCAAGGTGCTAAGCAACTCAGTGAGACCCTGTCTCTCAATAAAATATAAAATGGGGCTGGGGATGTGGCTCAGTGGTTGAGTGCCCTGAGTTCAATCCCCGGTACCAAAAAATAAAATAAAACACAAAGACCTGCCTGATGATTTTTTTTTTTTTAAAGAAATGGACCTTGGGGACTGGGGATATAGCTCAAGGTAGGTAGAGAGCTTGCCTAGCATGCACAAGGCCCTGGGTTCTATCCCCAGCACCACAAAAAAAGTGGGGCTGGGGTTGTGGCTCAGTGGTATAGTGCAGAAATGAAGCATATTATGTCCCAAACCAAAGCATTCCTCTCCCAAAAGAATCACTAGGTCATGACCAGAAAAGCCAGAAAAGTTCAAATTCCCAGCCACTCACCTCTCACTGGCACCTGTGCCTGTCCCTTCTGGTCTGCACTGCCAAGGACAGAAGCTGAGGAGCGACTAGGCTTGCTAGGGGTCCAACCCTTCCAGAGAAAGAGGTCCGGTTACTCAACACCTCAGAAAGTCAGCCAGAGCTTTAAAGCCTTTTACATACAATAGGATCATCTTCAGATCAGCTGGCAATCTCCAACAAAGGGGCTCAGATATTGCTTCTCAAGGTCTGGCCAACCCAGAAGATATAGATCATCCTGGAGAGGAGAACTGTCACGCAACAGATCCAAGATCCCCAGTCCTTTATGGGTTAGGGTAAACTTCTTGAATCAGTGACTTGTATAAAGAGTACTGGGGATGTAGGTCAGTAGCAGAGCATCTGCGTGGCATGTGCTAGGCCCTGGGCTCAGTCCCCAGAACAAAAGGAAAAGAGAGAGAGAGAGAGAGAGAGAGAGAAATGGAACTAAATGCAGGAGATGGTTTCATTTATTAATGCATTCATCTCTTCATTTTTTTTTTCTCATTCACTCACTAGACAGGTCTAGTTTTTTATTGTTTTCGTTTCTGTGGCATTTGGGATCAAATCCAGGGCTTGTCTACCACTGAGCTACATCCTCAGCCCTTTTTATTTATTTACTTTATTTTATTTTGAGACAAAGTTTTGCTATGTTGCCCAGGCTGGCCTCATCCTCTGCCTCAGCCTCCCAAGTAACTGAGATTACAGCCTTATGCCAAGGTCAATAGACAGATTTAAATATCTGCTATAAGCTTGGCACCCTAGGTTCTAGGGAAAGGACAGTAACATGACACCCCATGAAATGCAATCACACTTTTCAAAGGAGTCCACATCCCATCAAAGTGTTCTCATCCCCTAAAAACATTACAAATCCACCATTAAGATATTGATGGAGGGGCTGGGGATATAGCTTAGTGGGTAGAGTGCTTGCCTTGTGTGTCCAAGGCCCTGGGTTCAATCCTCAGCACCACCGGCTGGTGCTAGTGTTGTGGCTCAGTGGTAGAGCTCTTGCCTAGCATACCTGAGGCATTAGGTTCGATTGTCAGCACCACATAAAACAAATAAAATAAAGGCATTTATTCATCTACAGCTAAACATATTTTTTTAAAAAAAAGATATTGATGGAGCTGGGCACAGTAGCACACACAATCCTAGTAACTCTGGAAGCTGAGGCAGAAGGATGGCAAGTTCAAGGTCAGCGTCAGCAAAATAGTGAGACCCTGTCTCAAAATATAAAAAGGGGGGGGGTCATGTCTGTGAATCCCAGCAGCTCAGGAGGCTGAGGTAGGAGGATCACAAGTTCAAAGCAGCCTCAGCAATTTAGTGAGGCCCAAGCAGCTCAGCAAAACCCTGTTTCTAAATAAAATATTAATGGGGCTGGGATGTGGCTCAAGTGGTAGTGTGCTTGCCTAGCATACATGAGGCACTGGGTTCGATTCTCAGCACCACATAAAAATAAAATAAAGATATTGTGTCCACCTAAAACTAAAAAAATAAATATTAAAAAAAAAAAAGGTTTGGGAATGTGTCCAGCACCAGTATCAAAAAATAAATAATAGAGCCAGGGATGTAGCTCAATATCCAGTACAAAAAAAAAAAAAAAGACACTGATACTGATGAGGGTTCTGGAGTGTAGCTTAGAATTAAAAGGCTTGTCTCATGTGCACAAGATCCTTAGGCTGATCTCTAGTACTATAGAAATAAACAAAGGACTGATGAAATCTCTTCTCAGAAAACTGACTGTAACCATAAAATTATTCATGTAATTTTAATGGTTTGAATGAACCTCCAGAGTTAAATTTCCCCATCTGATGGACTTTTACCAGGAATCCACCACCAATTCCTTTGTTTTTTTGGGGGGGTGGGGGGTGCAGGGTGCGGAGGTAACCGGGGATGGAACTCAGGAGCACTAGACACTCAGCCACATCACCAGCCTACTTTGTATTTTATTTAGAGACAGGGCCTCACTGACAGAGCCACTGGGATTCCCAGCGTGCGCTACCGCGCCCAGCTGGAATCTACCACCAATTTTCACGGAGAGTTCCTGCCCTAGTCTAGGCCTCCATTTCCCCATCTGTAACATGAAACCTGCAAACGTAATTGACCAGACGGTCCCTAAAGCTTCACAAATCCCAGAGATTGCGACTCCAAAATCCCCTCCCCAGCTGCCCCGAAGCTCTGATATCAAGTATGGCAGGAAGCGCACGTAGCCAGGGCAGTGGCTCAGGTCTGTAATCCCGGGGACGCAGGAGGCAGGAGATCCAAGTTCCAGGCCAGCCTCCGCCAGGCAGGGAGACCCTAAGCAACTTAACCAAGACCCTGTCTCAAAATTTTTTTAAAAAGGGGGGGTGGAGGGGGGCTGGGAATGTGGCTCAGTGGTAGAGTACCTCTGGGTTCAAACCCCAGTACAGCAAAAAAAAAAAAAAAAAAAAAAAGAAGAAGAAAGAAAGAAAGAACGAAAAGCAAAGTTCGTGCGCAAGCGAGCACGCACCTGTGCTTGCACACGTGCCCAAAAGGACGAGCGCATGGACTGCACAAAGCGATATCCTGGAGAGAGATAGAGGAAAGAATGCTTCTCAAAGCCCAAGAGACAGTCTGTCTTCCCTGGATAAGGCGGTCGTAAGCCCCTCTGGAAGGCCTACACCTACGCCGATGCCCAGAAGCCACCCCTTTAATCAGATGCAACCCACGATAACGAACCCAGACAAGTCCTCGTCCAATCGGCCAATGCGAAGGCGCTGGATGGAGGACGCCTGGGACCTCGTGGAGGAGCACACCGACTGCTCACACGGAAATGAATAAGATCATGTAGACATTCACAAATGAAGAGGCTAAATCTGGTAATGGGATAGTGGTCACAGGGTGGAGTAGAAAAGGCAATCTTTAAGATCAGACCCGAAGGACAAAAACAAGCCAGTCAGGAGAAGACGGGAGGGGGCTTTCCAGTAGGGAACAGGAAAAAAAAGAAAAAAGAAAAGAAAAGAAAGAAGAAAGGAAAGGAAAGGAAGGAAGGAAGGAAGGAAGGAAGGAAGGAAGGAAGGAAGGAAGGAAGGAAGGAAGGAAGGAAGGAAGGAAAGAAAAGAAAAGAAGAAGGTACTGAGGTGGGAAAGAGCAAAGAGACGGGGGAATGGGAGGACTGGGTCTGAGAGGCAGGAGGGGCGGCTCTATGGAGAGCTTTCCTTGTAGTCCAGAAGGCGCTGGAAGATCAGAAAGAATGGATGCCTGTGCCACCCCAGTGGATCCTGGCAGGCCCTGTCCTCTTTAGCCTCATTGTTCCCCGCCTTCCCCCAGCACACTGGCCCCGTGCTGCTCACCAACAGGACCACTCCAGGCCACTCTTACCTTGAGACCTCGCTGACGAGAACGCCTTTCCCTCAGCTGCCACCTGGCCAGCTCCGCCCGCCACCTGTTTCTGCCTGGACTCAAAGGAGAGGGCACAGGCCTCCTTCCCCACCACCGAACTCCAAATTGCGACCCCTCCCCCAGCACTCCCTCCTGGGCTTCATTCACTAGTTTCTAACAGTCACATAATTTGCATATTCATTTGTGTAATGACTGCCTCCTGGAATGTCAGCTCCTGGAGGCTTGGGGTCTGTTTTGTACCCAAAGAGTGTCCCAATACTTGTAAACTGCTCAGCAAATATTTTTGGAATGAATGAAGCCAAGAGGAGGCTGCAGCAGTTCAGACAGGAGATCCTGGAAGCAGAGGAGATGGGGGCGAGGGCAGTGAGAGCCCTGGGGGGTCAGGCTGAACAGGTCTAGGGCTGGCCGGCCCCCAGCCCACGTCCTTGTCACTGTCCCCTGCATAGAAGGCCTGAAGAGCTGCGAGTCCTTGAGCCCCAGCTCTGGCCTCCCCTCTCCTCCCATCTTCTCACTTTGATTAGGCCTCATCACCTAAAATAGATCAGAGGGGAAGAAGTGATTTGTGAGGCTGTGCCTAGAACCCCAAATTCAATTATGTAAGTAAGTAGTTGACCAAAATCAACTAGAACTTAGTATATTGCTTTACTTCCATTGTTTATTTATTTTGGGGGGCGAGTACCAGGAATTGAAATCAGGGATTACAGGCATGGAGCACAGTGCAGGTTCTAACTAAGTGGTTTCTATTTATTTATTTTTTGTGGTACTAGGGATTAAATTCAGGGGTGCTCTCATCCCTAGACCTTTTTGGTCTTTGTTTTAAGACACATGGTCTTGCTAAATTGCCCAGGCTGGCCTTAGCTTCCTGGGTTGCTGGGATTACAGGTGTACACCACCACACCTGGCTTTATTATTATTATTATTATTATTATTATTATTATTATTATTATTATTCAATTGCTGGGGATTGAACCCAGGGCCTCCTGCATGCTAAGCAAGTGCTCTACCTTTAAGCTCCATCCCAGCCCTTAAGTAGTTTTTAGTGTATTTATAACTATCACCTCTATCTAATCCAGAACATTTTCATCCCTCCAAAAAGAAATCCTGAGCCAGGTGCAGTGGCACATAGCTGCCATCCTTAGGAGGCTGAGGCAGGAGGATAGCAAGTTTGAGGCCAGTCTTGCCAATTTAATGAGATCCTGTCTCAAAATACAAAAAAAAAAAAAATTTAAAGGGCTGGGATGTAGCTCAGTGGCAAGCACCCCCAGGACTCAAGCCCCAGAATGGGGGCAACGGGTAGCGGTGCAGGAGCTGGGGGAAACCCGTAGCTCCTTTCAGCCACTAATCTATTCTTGCCTCTGTGGGCTTGTGTGTGTTCTGAACATCTCATATAAATGGAACCATGCACTCTATGGGCTTTGTGTTTACTTCTTAGCGTAATGTGTTTGAGGTTTACCCTTGTAGCATGAATCCATCTGTTCCAGCACTTCATTGCTTTCCATGGCCAAGTGTTCCACTGTGTGGATAGACAACATTTGTACTTTTTTTTTTTTTTGTACCAGGAAATGAACTCAGGGGTGCTTATCTACTAATCATATCCCCAGCCCTTTTTTTTTTTTTTTTTTGTATTTTATTTAGAGACAGGGTCTTGCTGAGTTCCTTAGGGTCTTGCTGAGTTCCTTAGCGTCTCACTAAGTTTCTGAGGCTGGCTTTGAACTAATCATCCTCCTGTTTCAGCCTCCTAAACCACTAGGATTAAAAACATGCATCACCGTGCCTGGCTGATAGACCACATTTTATTTACCCATTTATTTGTTGACGGACATTTGAGTTGTTTCCACTTTGGGGTCATGATGTATAATGCTGCTATGAACATTCTTGCACGAGTTTTATGTAGACATAAAGTGCATTTTCAGTTCTATTGGGTATATGTCCAGGAGTGAAACTGCTGGGTCATTTTGGTAGCTCTATATTTAACTTTTTGAGGAACTGCTAGACTGTTTTCTAAAACCTCACCTCCACTTCTGTCATCCTCCTCTTTTTGCTGATAGGAAAACTGGTGGGTTGGGAGAGGGAGAGAAGCAAGGTCATAATCTGAGACTCCCTGGCTCCGGCACGGTTCACCCAGGGGCTCGGGGTGGCCCAGAAAAGGAGTCATCTGCTTCTCTCCTTGCATTTTATCCATCGTGCAAAACTAGTGTCTGGTGTGTGAGCCTAGGTGCTGAAGTTGCCTGAGAACAAACAGCCCCAGTTCCTGCCCTCCTGGAGTCAGTTTACAGGGGAAAAACAGTAATGAGGTCTAAGAAAGCCTATGCTAATTTATCCTGTCTTTTGTGTAGAGATTAAGCACCTGCAGCTTGGAGTCTGCCCTCCCAGGTTCAAATCCCCACTCCCCGGTTATGAGCTGAGGGACCCAGGCCACTTTTCCCAACCTCCCTACCTCTCCATTTCTTTTTCTTTCTTTCTTTTTTTTTTTTTCTTTTTTCTTTGTAGATGGACACAGAGTGGTAAGGTGAATTCAAGTCCAAAATTCTGCAAAACACTTAAAGCTAACTACTAGTAAGGCTCACACCAGTGCTAGCTACTGAGGTTGCAATTGCACTGTCTACTCCTTAGGTCCCAAGGTTGGAGGGCCTGAGTCACGGTGCCCTCTACTTCCACCGTCTGTAACATTAGCAGGGATTCCCACAGCAGCTCTCTTCCAACAACCTGCATCTGGTTTGATAATTCAGTTAGAATCTCTGAATGCCCGACTCCTCGTGGCCCAGAGAAGGAAACATTCTTTATATATTTGTCTTTTCTCCTTAACTAGATTGTGAGCTCCTTGGAGCCAGGCTTTTTCACTCCTGTACTGCTACAACATTTTAACAAGAAAAAGATGTCAAGCCATAGAGTTGGGGGGTAGGCTGGACACACACAGGCTCTGGAGCCAGAAAGATGGGCCACCACCCCTGCTCTGCTCCCTACAGCCGCCTGACCTGGACCTGCTCCTGAGACAGTCTGAGCCTCTTTCTGTCATCTGTGAAGTGTGGGTAGGAGCACTGACCTGCAGAATGTGCTGGTGCATGGTGGACAGCCCTGCAGAGCTGGGGAGGTGCAGGAAGGACACAAGGTCAAAAGGAAAAGGAGTTCTCCTCCGGAGTGTCCTCTGATCACTATCGTGAACATTGGGTTGAATGGAATGGAACTTGGTCTTCAGTGTTTTTCCTCTCCTAATTCGGTGGATGCTTCTCTTGCTGTTTTTACCACATGGGAAAAGTATTTATTTAACTGTATCCAGTGAATTAAAAAGAAATCTTATGGGTTAAGGTTGTGTAGTTCCCAGGTTGTATGCCTTGTCATCAACCCGAGTCCGAGAAAGACTACATTCTAAGCCACCCTCTGTTCATAAAAAATTCTGAGTTTTCATGCATTATTGGAGACCTACGACAGCAGATATTTTAAAAATTCCTGCTACTCAGTGATGCCCTGCAAAAGTGACCACACATCACTTTTGTGTATACATCACACATTTAATCTTCACATGGAATCGAGGCGTAGTGGTGCACGCCTGTAGCCCAGGATCGCAAGTTGGAGGCCAGCCTCGGGATCACAATTTAGCAGGATCTTGTCTCAAACTTTTAAAAACAAATAAAAAATGTCTGAGGATGTAGCTCAGTGGTAAAGCACCTCTGGAATCAATCCCCAATCTGAGGAGGGAAAAAAACAAGTTGCTTAGGTCCTCCTTAATTTTCTGAGGCTGGCCTTGAATTTACAATCCTCCTGCTTCAGCCTCCCAAACTGCTGGAATTGCAGGAGTATATCACCATGCCCAGTGCTTACTTACATTTAAAGGGTTTTTTTTCTTTAAGTGAACATCATTAAGGATCAATTGCTTATTTGTATTAAAAAGAAGATGTCAGATTTTTTTCTACTGTGATTGAGCAAAAATCTAGATAAAAGATAGATCTTTTAGATTAAAAAATTGTGCATGTATGTATAGATACTTTTTTTTATGCAGCAATTTCAAGTGGCAGAGAGGATTACTGTCCCTGAGTTTTCTGGGTGTTGAAAAGTGGGGGTCTGCTTCTTCTGTGGTTTGTATTAAACCAGGAGAACTCTGTGCAGAAGGAGTCCCACCTAGGAGTCCAGACTCAGGGCAATCTCACCCATTTTGTTAGGGGTGGAGCTAAAACTGACTTTCCCTTAGGAAACTCCTTCTGAAACTGGGAAAACTAATTATGCAAATAAGATCAAGGGCAGGGGGCAGGGGTCAGGGGTAGGAGGCCAGAGACTGAAGGGAACTTCAGAGAACAAATTCTTCACTAGTCAGTCTGTATTTTGGCCCAAATGGGTAAAATATGATCATGAAATGAAAAATTGTTTGAAGGCAGGAAGAAAGAGCCAGCTTCCCTAACATTGGCCAATGAGAGGACAAGGCGAGAAGGAGGATAGAAAACAGAAGGGGACTGAACGGGGCCACACGGAGCAGATATTTCTCAGGAACCAGTGAGGGCCCAGAAGGAGAAGACAGGACGGAAATCCCTCAGCCACACACAAACTCCCAAGGACACCACCCAGGCCTGCCTATAAAGATACCCCAGGACTTTGTCCAGACCTCAGATTTTCTGAGTCAATCATAGAGGGGTGATAGCAAACATGAAATGAGCTCTGATTCAGAAAATCCAGGGCCTCCGCTGCAGCCCTGGCCTGAGTCATTCTGGAACCTTTGGGGATGGGGTCAGCCCTACTCTGACTGGGGACTCAGCCCGCAGGAACATTCCCCCTTACTTGGAGGCAGAGGATGTTTGGGGATGGTAAACCACTGTCCACGGATTTCCAGTGAATTCCCTGTGTTCCCTGAGCCTCTCTGCTAAAGCGGACAGGGGTCCTGGGAGGGGACTGGACTGTCCTGGGCTGCGCTTGGCTGGGACTGAGAAGGCACCACACCCAGGCCACCCAGCGCCAAGCCTCTGGCCCATTCTCCTTTCAGATTTCAGCAAGATGGACACTCTGGGGTCACCGTGGTTTGGTTCTTTTTAAAATCCGGACACTTTCTCTGCTTGAGGAGGATGACCTTAGCTACAGAAGAGGCCTGAAGACTCCAACTTCCCCAGGAGGAGCAGGGCTCTGTTAGGCCTCAGGAGAAAGTCTGCTGGAGTCATGAATTCAGGGGTGGACACGGGGATGTAGCTCAGTGGGATCTAGTACGCCCAAGGTCCTGGGTTCAAATCATCAGCGTGGGGAAAAAAAAATCAAGAAGTCAGAAGGTCGCAGGGGGTGTGGCCCAGCGGTAGAGCACAGTATGTACAGGCCCTGGTTTCATCCCCAGCACCCCAAAAATAGAAAGTCAGCAGAAAGATGAGAGCGGGAGGAGCCAGGCTTCTGCTACCGTTTGACCCAGGGTGACCTGTGTTTATTTCCACCAGTTAGTTTCCCCAGTAGGACAGGAAGTGTGGGCTACCCCTGCATACCCCACTTCCTCCTCTCCAGAGGAGACCCTGAAGGAGGGGGGAAGAGGCAGACAAACCACCAGGGACCTGGGTCCTGGCTCTGCCGTGAAGGCCATCAATAGAAGATGGGGACTTCTTTTCACCTCTCTAGCTTTGCTTCTTCCTCCACCACAAAGGGGGTTTTCTACCCTTTGGAGTAGAACCGCTGTACCTGTGTGTGCAGTTTGTTGTTGTTTTGGTACCAGAGATTGATCCCAGGGTCCCTTTGCCACTGAACCACAACCCCAGCCCTTTTTATTTTTTATTTTGAGACGGGGTCTCACTAAGTTGCTGAAGCTGGCCTTAAACTTGCAGTCCTCCTGCCTCAGCCTCCAGCGATGTCAGGATTACAGGAGTGCACTACCAAGCCCACTTCACAGTTTTAAGTAAGCTCAGGGACCTTGCTTTTGAGGCTCAAACATCCACTCAGACACCCAGGACCCTGACACACAAGACCGTTCTTTTTGGGCTGGGGATGTAGCTCAAGCAGTAGCGCGTTCGCCTGGCATGCGTGCGGCCCGGGTTCGATCCTCAGCACCACATACAAACAAAGATGTTGTGTCCGCCGAAAACTAAAAAATAAATATTAAAAATTCTCTCTCTTTAAAAAAAAAAAAAAAAAAGACCGTTCTTTTTGCATTGACAAAGCCTTGCTTTTGACTGCTGGGATGAGGGGTCATTTTCCCTGATTGTGACACCACCACCTCTCAGCAACTGGTCACCAAGGAACACACACCACAATGTGTATGTCCACTGGGGGAGGCTGGGGTGGACCCAAAGGACCCCTTGTGAGCTGGGCCACTCTTCTCTCCAAGACCCAACGCCTTGAGCAGAGGAAGGTTCAGGGTTTTGACAAGAACCAAATCCGGTGCCCCAGGGTGTTCATCCCTGCTGAAATCCCAGAGGGAAGAGGGCCACAGGCTTATATATATATATATACATATACATATACATACACATGTGCATACTGGGGATTGAACCCAGGAGGGCTTAGCCACTGAGCCACATCCCCAGCACTTTTAAAAATATTTTATTTAGAGACAGGGTTTCACTGAGTTGCTTACCATCTCACTTTTGCTGAGGCTGGCCTCTCCATCCTCATGCCTCAGCCTCCAGAGCCACTTGGACTACAGATGTGTGCCCCTGTGCCCGGAGGGCCAGAGGTACTCAAGCTGGGCTGCCTGGAAGTGGTGATTTCTCAGCAGGAGCCAAGCAGCTCAGCACAGACTGTCCCCACTTGTCCCTGGCCTCTGCTCCTGTTCTGACTAAGCAGTCTTGGCCCCACCGAGGCATAGGAAGGGGGCGTGGGTAGGGCAGCAGCGGCCTGGGAAGGGACCTCTCTGTTTCTGACCTGTGCTGCAAGGTGGCACAGCCCCCGGCAGGCTCTGAGAGGTTGTCATCTCCCGCTCTCAGTTCTTCACCCTGATGTCCTCTCCCAAAGCAGCTCCCTGAAGCAGGACCTGTCTGGGTCAGCTTGGAGCCCTGTGTCTGCACAGGCCAGGCATCTGCTGAACTAAAGGAAGGTTCCAAAAAGTTCCAAACGAGTGCTGGTGGGAACGCTTGGGTCTCCCTGGTCTTTCCTCCGGCCCAGATACTGCTAATAAGAAGACAGATGATGAGTGACAGCCAGGAGCCCGCGGTGCACAAGCGCCCAGCTGAGGCTCATAGACGGCAGGGCTCCCCAGGCCAAGCTCTGCTTTCCTCGCTGTTTGGGGACCTACCCAGGGTCAGTGTGGCAAAAGGGAAAACCCCAGCTGGGCCTCTTCCAGGGCTGTCATAGCAGGCCAAGGGGCACTTCCTCTAAGAAATGAGAAGGAGACTCAATGAGGGGTGCCCACCACCCCCAGGGGAAGGACAGACAGCCCTAACCATATATGGTATGACCTCTGCCTACAGACCACTCAGGGCACCAGAGGTCACTCTTTCTCCTACATCCCACTCTGCCTCCTCTGGGGGAAGAGGAATTCTCCTCCCAGAGAACTTTACCTTGACCTGCCAGGACCCCTTGGGGAAGCTTCTCCACCACTTCTCAGAATAGATTCTGAGGGGATTGTCTGGTGCTGGGGATTGAGCTCAGGCCCTCGCCCATGCTAAGCACACACTCTACCACCCAGCCGCATCCCTAATCAAGGGACTGGGGAGGATGAGGCAGGAGGATAGCAAGTCTGAGGTCAGCCTTGGCAATTTAGTGAGGCCCTCTGCAGTTTAGTGAGACTCTGTCTCAAAATAAAAAAGTAAAAAGGGCTAGGGGTGTGGTCCGTGTAGAGCACCTGCCTAGCAGGTGTAAGGTCCAGTTCAGTCACCAGTAGTACTACAAAATACAAAAATAAAAGACATAAAAGATACAAAGCCCGGCAGGGTGGCCCAAGCCTATAGTCAGTCTTAGCTACCTGGGAGGTTGAGGCAGGAGGATCACCTGAACCCAGAAGTTTAGGGTCAGTCTGGGCAATCTAGCAAGACCCATTTTTTTTTCTTTCTTTTTTTAAGAGTGATAGAGGAGAGAGAGAGAGAGAGAGAGAATTTTTTCAATATTTATTTTTTAGTTATCAGCGGACACAACATCTTTGTTGGTATGTGGTGCTGAGGATCGAACCCGGGCCGCACACATGCCAGGCGAGCGCGCTACCACTTGAGCCACATCCCCAGCCCAAGACCCATTTCTTAAAAACAAGGAAAAAAAAATACTAAGACATTTAAAGAAACCCATAAGATTTCAATCAAAACAATGATATTGAATACAAATACCAGTAACTACATTATTAAGTGGTGTTATAGTAATGTATGTGCATCTTTATTAATGCATTAAATAACAAAATCTAGGAGCAAGTCTAATGATTATGTTAAGTTTTTGTTTTCTTTTGTTGCTGGGGATTGAACCGAGGGCCTTGTGCATGCTAAGCACACACCCTACCACTGGTCTATACTCCCAACCTAATTAGCTTAGTTTTGAAGTAGGGATGAGCTTAAGTGATATTTCAAGATCCCACAATAACTATGAAGTGATGTGGAGATATCTATGATTTTGATGAGTGACAAAGTCACCAGCTGTCATTCACAGTGGAAGAAAATGCTCAATTTCAGCTGGAGGTTAGTGAAAGTTAAGGTGTAACTTTAACTTATTCCCATTTGAATTCATGGATTCCTCGCCATTGTTTTGGTGCTGGGGATCTAACCTAGGGGCACTTTACCACTGAGCTGCATCCCTGACCCTTTTTATTTATTATTTTTAATTTTTTTTGAGAGAGAGAGAGAATTTTAATATTTATTTTTTAGTTTTCGGCAGACACAACATCTTTGTTTGTATGTGGTGCTGAGGATCAAACCCAGGCCCCAAGCATGCCAGGCGAGCGCGCTATGCTTGAGCCACATCCCCAGGCCCTGTTATTTTTAAAATTTTTGAGACAGGATCTCACTAAGTTGCTGAGGCTGAACTTGCTCCTGCAATCCTCCTGTTTCAGCCTCCTGAGTCCCTAGGATTACAGGTGTGGATGGCTGATTCCTTTGAATTCTATCTGCAGAGCTACGTGATTAAGATTCCTGAACCTGGGTCCTTCCACAGTCCTGGGACGACTTCTAGCTCAGCGGTTCTCAAACCTGGTTCACATTAGAATCACCTGGTGGAGCGATGCCTGGGCCCACTCTTGGCCACTAGGAATGGAGGGCCCCACAATCCAGTGTGATTTAAAATTCCCCAGGGGCTTTAGATCCTGCCATGCAGCCAGAGAGAAGGGCCAGAGCTAGAGGAACAGCCAAGAGGGGAAGCCTCGGCTTAAAGAACGGGTGCTTCAGCCCCCCTCAAGTCTGCTCCAGGGCCTGGGCCTGGGCATTGCTGCCCACTCACAGAAGCTTCACCCACTGGGTGTCCGTGTGAGCCAGGCCTTGAGCTCAGTACAGGGACCCACGAGGCCACCTGCCACTCCTCTCCTCCTGGGCCCCAGCTGCTGGCGCTGTTTTGGGGGTTGCGCCCGCCAAGCCGTCACCCTGTGCGATGGTGTTCGCCCTCTTCTGAACCTCACCCCAGCACCCCTCACTCGGCGATCTGAGAGAGCAGCGCCCCTGGACTTGTGCAAGTAGGTGTCACTAACCGCTCCCCCGGAGGACGGGCTCTGTGTCCAGCTCCGCTCGCTGCCTCTCTGGAGAATTCCTTTCTGTTCCCCACATCTGAGTTCCCCGGAAGGGATGGTGCCGGGAGCGATCCTGAGCTCTTCCAGTTTGACCTTCCGGGATTCTCCACGACCCATGCACTGGCTTATTCATTTCAGTCCACAAAAAAATAAATTAATAATAATAATAATTCTGAGTATGTACAATGTGCCAGGCACGTTTCTAAGTGCATGGGTCTGTGTCAGTGAACGTGAAGCAAGATCTCTGCCCTCATGGACCTTACATTTGGTAGGACGGGGTGGGGGGGTTGAGGAGAAATGAAGAATCATGAGATACTTAAGGAAACTGTACAATGTGCTGCTGGAGGAAATAAACAAGGTAAAATGGACAGGCAGCTACGTATGATGGCACACGCCTGTGATCCCAGCAGTTCAGGAGGCTGAGGCAGGAGAATCACAAGTTCAAGGCCAACATCAGCAACTTAGTGAGGCCCTGATCAACTTAGCAAGCACTTGTCTCAAAAAAAAAAAAAAAAAAAAAAAAAGGGCTGGGGATGTGGCTCTGTGGTTAAGTACCCCTGGGTTCAGTTCCCAGTACCACCAAAAAAAAAACACAAAAAAACAAAAAAACAAGCATTTAGGAGTGGAGGAGCCTCTTCTCAAAGAAGGTCAGGGGAGCTCCTGCAGAAGGTTACATGGGAGTGAGGTCTCGAGGAAGTGGTGGAGTGAGCTGGGTGGAGAGCTACACTCCTACTACCAAGGGGCAGGAGCCGGGGGCCTCCCTGCCTCCTTCCTGAGGAAAGCAGAAGCCAATATCAAACCCTGGAGAGGCAGGGTGAAAAGTCCCAGGCACATCCTGTGGAAACAAGAATGGGGGAAGGGGTGGTAGGACCTTGAGCTTCAAGAGCCAGTAGCAGAGAAAAGACCCACTTCCATTCTTTTTTTTTTTTTTTGGTAGGGTGGCGGAGGGCTTACTGGGGATCTAACCAGTGCTTAACCACTGAGCCCCATCCCAGCCCCTTTTTGCATTTTATATAGAGACAGGGTCTCACTGAGTTCCTTAGTGCCTCACTAAATTGCTGAGGCTGGCTTTGAACTTGTGATCCTCCTGCCTCAGCCTCCTGAGCTGCTGGGATTACAGGTGTGTCCCCAGGAACCTGGCTTCTCCCAGAGCTCTTCAAACTCATCAGGCACATTCCCACCTTGGGGGCTTTGCACTTGCTCTCATCTCTGTCCCGGATCCTTCTGCCTTCACTGTGGTGATCTACTCTATTCTCAGTCTCACCTCAGGGTGTTCTTCCCTTCTCCTTCTATCCTGTCAAAAATAACTCACCACTCTATCACCCTGTTCCTCTGTCCCCACATCTTGCCCCACAACCCAGCAGACATATCTACAGTCCGATTCCCTCACCAGAATGGCTTTCATGAGGTAAAGACTGTGCCATGCCAGGGACACATGTTATTGTGTCCCTAGAATCTAGACCAGCACCAGGCATATGCTACACACTCTGTTCTGCTCCTTCTTTGGCTTAGAAAACGCTGAGAAAATTTCCCAATCACTAAACAAATTCTTGGAAATATCTTTCTCACAAAAGATACTCACCAGTTGTAGGGAACTGTACAGCGCCTCCCGAAATCCATGTCCCCTGCAATCCCCGGATGTGACTTTATTTGGAAATAGGGTCATTGTGTGTTTGTGTTGTTGTTTTGCAATATAACGAACTTATTTAAAACGAAGTAATATTGGATTTGTAGGGGCCCCAATCCAATGCCCGGTGTCTATGAGAAGAGGGAAATTTGAACAGAGAGAGAAGAGGATGTGAGACCAAAGGAGAATGCCACACGCCATGGGGACAGAGACTGGGCACACATCTGCAAGGCAAGGAACGTGGAGGGTTGTCAGCAACCACCAGAAGCTAGGTGTGGGGAAGGAGGGCTCTTCCCCCAGGGAAGAGGGAGCACACACAGCCCTGCAAAATTGTGTGATGGTGGACTTCTGGCCTCCGGAACAGTAAGAAAATTAATTTCTCCAAGTCATCTATTTTGTGGTGCATTGTTGGGACAGCCCTAGGAAACTGAGTCATCAGTGATGCCAGGACTCTAGTCTCGTAAGTGGCCAAAGACGGATCATTCCATTTCCTGGGTGCCTATCTATTTCTGGAGGGATCCAGAGCATTGGACACACACTTGCTCTGGAGGGACTTTCCATCTGGCTGGGAGACCATGACTGACAGCTGGTGCACACAGAGATTTCCCCACCCATTCTCACAACCACATCTTCCAGAAAGAGGAAGTGCACCCGGAGACCAAAGGGAAAGGGCGGCCAGTCCCTGCCAGTAAGACAGGATCTCAGAGCAGGACTGTCCAGCTGATACATGATGCCAGTCACAGGCTGCGTTTCAAATGCTCTAGTCACCCAGGCACGATGGCCCACGCCTGTCATCCCAGCAACCTAGGAGGCTGAGGCAGGAGGATTACAAATTCAAGGCCTTTCTCAGCAACTTAGAGGCCCTAAGCAACTTAATGAGACCCTGTTTCAAAATAAAAAATATAAAGGACTGGAGATGTGGTTCAATGGTTAAATAACCCTGAATTCAATCCTCAGTATAAAAAATAAAAATAAAAAAGTTCCAGCCACATTTAAAAAAAATTTTTTTTTAGTTGTAGATGGATACAGTATCTTTATTTATTTTTATGTTGTGCTGAGGATCAAACTCAGTGCCTCACACATGCGAGGTGGGCACTCTACCACTGAGCTATAGCCCCAGCCTTCCAGCCACATTAAAATATATATATTTTTATTAGTTGTTGATGGACCTTTGTTTTATTTATTTATTTGCATGCAGTGCTAAGAATCAAACCCAGTGCCTCACACGTCGTATTAGGCAAATGGTGTACCACTGAGCCACAACCCAAGACTTCTAGCCACATTTTGTGTGTATGTATGTGTATGTGGTGCTGGGGATTGAACCCAGGGCCTTGTGCATGCAAGGCAAGCACTCTACCAATATATATATACATATATATATATATATATATGTATGTATATATATATGCATTATAGATATAGATATATAGATATATGATTTTTTTTTTACTGTGCTGGGGATCAAACTCAGGATCTCACCCATGCTAGGGAAAGTGCTCCACCACTGAGATATATACCCAGACCTTTTTTATTTTTTTTTTATTTTGAGACAGGGTCTTCCTAAATTGTCAAGGTTGGCCTCAAATGTACAATTTTCCTGCCACAGCCTCCTGAGTATCCGTGTTACAGGCACACGCCCTCATGCCTCAGTTTCATTCCTCTTTTGTACCAAAATTTCAAATCCCCTTTGCACTCACAGCACCACTTAGTTCAGCCCCACCACGTTTCAAGTGCTCCAGGCTTCACGTGGCTATAGAGACAGACATAGCGGCTGGTGCAGAAATAGAGGCGCCCGGATGGAGTACTTAACATGAATGAGTTTTGAGAAGCCCATGAACTTCCTGATGTTGTTAGCTAGGGTGTGCTTTTTCCTCAGGGGACAGAGAATGACTTTTATTAGTTTTTTTTTTTTTTCTTTTTTCTTTTTTTGTACCAGGGATTGAACTCAGGGGCACTCAACCACCCAGCCACATCCCCAGCCCTATTTTGTTTTTTGTTTAGAGACAGGGTCTCACTGAGTTGCTTAGTGCCTCATCATTGCTGAGGCTTTGAACTCGCAATCCTCCTGCCTCAGCTTCCCACGTTGCTGGGATTACAGGCAAATACCACCGCGCCCAGCCTTTATTTATTTAATTTTTTTTAGATTTTCAAAGGAGTCTGGTCCTAAAATGTTAAGAGCCCTGTCATGGGTATGATCTATGGACCGAAGGCTGAGTCTTCATTGTGCCGTGCACGAGTGAGTCTGTGGTCAGAGAAGCGGGGTTCCCGGCTCAGGGGATCCCAGTTGCTTTGGAGGTTCAGGTCCCCTCCGCCCCTGCCCCCAGCCCTGGAGGACAGCTGGGGTTCCTGTGATGTCAGCCGAGGGGCGGGGGTGGAAGGGGAACTGAAGTCAGCAAGCAGCAGTTTCCACAGCTTCTTGCACCTACAAGAGTGACACATTCCGTGCTCCACTGTTCTCACAGAAGTGTCCCCAGAAAGGACGCCATTTCCTCTTCGCTCTCCCCATCTGACTCAGCAGGAGCCAGCCCTCTGATCTGTGTCCACCCTGCTGCTCCCCACCCCCCACCCCAGACCTACAGGAAGTTTCTTTGCCATGGGGTCCCCAACTCTGGCTGGTCTTCAGAATCCTCGGGGAACCCAGGAATCCTAGGCTGGGATCCAGCTCTCCTGGTGATTCTGTGTGGGTGAGGGTTTGTGTTTTGGGTTTGATTTTTCTTTTCCTAGTGGAGGGGGCATGGCTGAGCTTTGCTGTCCCCTGAATTTGTGTGTGTGGTTCTGGGGGTTGAGCCCAGGGCCTCCTGCAGGCTGGGCCAGCGCTCCATCACTGAGCTACTAACGTCCCACCCCTTTCTTTTAAATTATTATTTTTTAATATTATGTTTTAGTTTTTGTTTGTTTGTTTTTAAGATGGACACAATATCTGTATTTTACTTTTATGTGGTGCTGAGAATCAAACCCAGTGTCTCACGCATGCTAGGTATGCACGCTACCACTTGAGCCACATCCGCAGCCCCTTTCTTTTAAATTCTATTTTGAGACAGGGTCTTGCTAAATTACCCAGACTGGCCTCCAATGTGCAGTCCTGATTCAGCATCCCAAGCAGCTGGAACGATAGGAGAGCGCCACCAGGTCCGGCCTGCAGTCACTTGATTTTCGATGCCTGACTCCTGAATCTTTCTAGTTGCCATCCTGGGCAAGTTTTCTTTCACCTGTTGGGTCTTTATTTCTTTCACCCAGAATGGTGATAATAGGAGATGAAGTCATTCACAGCTGTAAGGGCACTGCAAACACCAGCCCCGGGGGACCGCCCTCCCCTGGTGACCCCAGGATCTCCTCCCAGTCTCTTCCATATAACAGGGAAGGGTATTTTGTGGTTTTAACAGTGACCAAATGTGTCAGAGACTGCCATATTTGGGGTCAAGGTTCTTCCTTGAATTCTTTCGAAGATGACAAAATAAAGATGACTACAGTCATTTTCCTCAAAGGATGAAAAAGGATCTTCCCGCAACCCAGGTTCTGTCATGATTCCTGGAAAAGGGCACTGTCCAGTTCCACTTGCATTAAAAGCAAACCTAGGCATTTAATGTTACACAGAGCCAGAGTCCTGGATGCTGCGATTTGCACTAGACAGAAATGTGAAGGTTCACCTCAGCTACTAAGAGACCTTGATGATGATGATGATGGTGTGGGTGGGGGGTACTGGGGAGTGAACCCAGGGATGCTGCTCTACCACCCAGGTCTTATTTATTTTTTTAAGTTTTTTTTTTTTTTTTTTTTTTTTTTTTTTTTTTTAGTCTTAGAAGGACACAATACTTTCATTTTATTTATTTATTTATTTATGGCGCTGAGGGTCCAACCCGGTGCCTCACATGTGCCAGGCAAGTGCCTAACCACTGAGCAACACCACCAGCCTTATTTTTTTTAATCTTGAGACAGGGCCTCACAGTTGCTGGGGCTGGCCTGGAATTTGTGGTTCTCTTGCCCCAGCCTCCCAAGTCCCTGGATCATGCGTGTGCACCACTAAGCCTGGCAAGAGGACGTATTTTTTTAAAGTCCTTCAATTTCTGAGTAACGAGTAGTTTCAGAAAGTCCCATATTGGATTATTCCCAAAGATCCCCTTGGTGGGGGAGGACAAGAAACAAGCATGGATTTCCCCGATTCCCTGTGCCAGGAGTTGATGGGTGGCAGGCAGGGAGCAGCTGGCCTCCGAGGACACAGTGACACCCACATCCTCCCCCTTCTCCCCTCTGGGGACTTCCACTCCAAGCAGGCCTGGCTCCTCAAGGTGCCTGGAACAGCACTGGGCCCTGCCAGCCTGAGTCTTCATCATCATGGTGGCCTCTTGTCCCCTGCCTCTGCCCCTCTTGTCCTTAAAGTCCCACTTCCTCTGTGGAGTTTCCATGCTTCTCCAACCCCCTGGGTGTGCAGGCTTCCTCCTCCAAAATGGCGCAGGCTGGGTTACCTGCACCTCTTCCTGGGCCCCCACTATGGGAAGCTGGAATCCTGGGTTCCCAGGCAGGGCCCTGTGTCTGGCTTTGCACTGAAGAAATCTCAAGAAAGTTCTGCCGTTGGCTGGGGTGGATAAGCTGCACCAAGGAGTGGGAGTGTAAATTCACATCAGCTCAGGGCCCAGACGTAGCTAAGATCATCCTGAGCGCTAGGCCTGCACATCTCGTGTTTTGGTCAAGTCCCATTGAACTTGAAATTGCAAAACAGAGGAAACAAGTGTTGCTACAAAACGGCCTAACCACAGTGCAGCACATCTTGTTTGTTATCTGAGTGTGACGCTTTTTGGTTTCAGAAACAGTCCTATTGCAAGGTTAGTTCTCTAAGCCAGGAACTAGGTCTTCACTGGATCAGCTGGAGACTGGGAGGGATGGGTCTCTGCCAAGGTTCAGGACCTTCATCATATTCAGAAACACTTTCCCATGGGTGGTCTTCCCTTCAGTGAAATGAATCACAAGGTCAAGAAGGAGGCATAAAAAGCAGAAAAAAAAAATCCTTCCTAGATGTGTGTCTCCTGAGCCGTTAGCTTGTTTTATTTCATGGACAACCGTCCTGAATTGTGTAATCAATCCAGTTTCCCTTTTCTCATGTGGTACCAGGAAGCTCCGTTTCTATATGAATCTCTTGGTTGGCTCCATTTTATGTTCATGCCTTTGTTTTTCCTCCATTTTTCATATTAACCTGCTAGAATTTGCCTTAAGTTCTATTTGGAAGGAGGGAGGAAGGGGGAGAAGGGGGAAATGATCTTACCCTTGAGTACTTGATAAAAGATAAGCAGTGAAAATGTAACAGAGGTTAACGTTTACTTAGCACTTATGCAAGCCTCTGTGTTGCGTGTCTTCTCACTAAATTCCCCAACAGCCCTACAAATGGAAGTACAGAACTATTCTTTCCGACATTCACTTTATAGATGAGGAAAGGGAAGCTGAGAGGTTAAGTCATGAGGCCAGAATCCCAGCTGGGGGACCATGTGGCGGGGACCCAGGCCCCATGTAGATGGTGCTGAAACTCAGACTTTGGGGCACCACATCCATCAAACCAGAAAGTGAAGGTTCCCGGGAGCACTTCACAGAGGGGCGTGGGGCTGGCCGATGGAGAGCTCACTTCCTGCTGGCCTGCTCCGAAAAAGACACATGGGTTTTACTTCAACGCAGGATATTACCAGGTTTGCTGTCCCTTGGTCATAGTGATCAACAGGTAACATAGCAGAGAGCCCAG
Source organism: Ictidomys tridecemlineatus (assembly GCF_052094955.1). Lineage (NCBI taxonomy): Eukaryota > Metazoa > Chordata > Mammalia > Rodentia > Sciuridae > Ictidomys > Ictidomys tridecemlineatus. The sequence continues at coordinate 52,594,164 of NC_135477.1, forward strand.
GATCCCAAGCCTAATGCTCCTCTGTCCTCTCAGACCCACATTCCCTGAGGGCAATGGCTGTGCCTTGTCACCAGGTCCCAGGATGGTGCCTGGCACAGGTCCTGCCTGTGTGTGTTGAATTCAGAAGGGAATAAGTAGGTCCACAGTGCTTCACTATCAGCACTGACACTGCAGATGAAGGAAGGGAGACACAAAGCCACACAGATGTGTCCTGACCCCACACCTCATGTGGACACACCGACACAAGGTTCCCGGAGCAACCGATTTCCCACTATGACACTGCTCACATCAGTGGTGTTCGAGTTGTCCAAGTTTCAATGAAAAGGAAAAGAAAAGAAATCTGACTACTTTGTAGACAGAAATAACAAAATGAAAACAGGTCTGCATCCGGGGCATGGAAGAAGATTCAAGGGGCCAAAGTGGACCATTTACACTTCAATGGCTGAAAGACTGCTTCTGCCTCAGGGAAAGCCATTGCTGATTACAAACAGCGGGGCTCAGGTGCTGACCCGACTGCCCCTCAGCAGGAGAGGCCCTGTCAGTCTCTGCACTTTGTACTCCCTGATGCTCTGCATGGTCCAGCCCTGGATTACCCCTGCAGTCCTACACAAGCACTATCAGAGATGGAAGGTGGCCGCGGAGTGGGGTCATCATGTCCCATTATATTCCATCTCAGGCATTAGTTGGGGTGCTCCAGAGGAACAGAATACACACACACACACACACATACATTTACACACACACACACACACACACACACACACACACACACACACCCTACAGCTATACACCACAACATTTGGGTCAAAAATGGAACACACAGCCAGGCACGGTGACGCACACCTGTAATCCCAGCGGCTCCACAGGCTGAGACAGGAGGATCGTGAGTTCAAATCCAGCCTCAGCCACTTAGCGAGGCCCTGAGCAACTTAGTGAGACCCTGTCTCTAAATAAAATACAAAATAGGGCTGAGGATGTGGCTCAGTGGTTGAGAGCCCCTAAGTTCAATCCCTGGTACAAAAAAAAAAAAAAAAAACATGGACCACCCAGATGACACTGGTCTTATAAGATCATAATGGAGTTAAAATTTTTCTTTTTTCTTTTTGGTACTGAGGATTGAACCTAGGGATGCTCAACCACTGAGCCACATCCCCATCCTTTTTTATATTTTACTTAGATCAGGGTCTCCCTGAGTTGCTTAGGGCCTCCCTGAGTTGCTGAGGCTGGCTTTGAACTTGTCATCTTCCTGCCTCAGCCTCCCAAGGAACTGGGAATACAGATGTGTGCCACGGCACCTGGCTGGAGTTGAAAATATTCTATCACCTAATGATGTCACGGCTGTCATACCATCAGAGCACATGCGCTCCTCACATGTGTTATGGTGATGCTGGTGTCAACAAACCTGCTGTGCTGACAATCCTGTAGAGGACAACACACACAATCACGCGCAGTGCGTAACACCTGGTAATCAGAACGAACAGCTATGTTGCTCGTTTATTTATTTACTATGTTATGCTTCTTACTGGTATTTTAGTGTACCCCTTGTACTTAAAAAAGAGAAGAGGGAGGGCTGGGGTTGTGGCTCAGCGGTGGAGCCTTCACCTAGCGCTGCAGGGCCCTGGGTTCGATCCTGAGCACCACATAAAAATAAATAAATAAAATAAAAGGTATTGTGGTAACTACAACTAAAAAGATAAATATTAAAAAAAAATAAATGAAGAGAGCTGGGAATGTAGATGAGTGGTAGAACTCTTCTCTAGCATGCACAAGGCTCTGGGTTCAATCCCCAGCGCTCCACATTTTAAGAAAAAGTTTACTCTAAAACAATATGCTGGGGCTGGGGTTGTGGCTCAGCCGTAGAGCACTCGCCTAGCATGTGCAAGGCCCTGGTTTCGATCCTCAGCACCATATATAAAAAATAAAAGTATTTTTTAAAAAACCAACAATATGCCTTGTGACAGCCTCCTACAGCTCGTGTTTACTGTGTCTCCTGATTGCATCAAGAGGCCAGGTGAAGTGATGGACCTATACCATTTAGGTCTTGGTAAGTTCACTCTATGATGTCAGCACAATGGCAAAATCACCTAACTAACCAGGTGTGGTGGCACCCACCTGTCATCCAGTGGCTCAGTAGGCTGAGGCAGGAGGATTGCAAATTCAAGGCCAAACCTTGGCAACTGAGTGAGACCCTATCTCAAAACAAAAGTTTTTAAAAAGGGCTGGAGATGCGGTTCAGTAGAAGAGCACCCCTTGGTTCAATTCCCAGTATCCCTGTCCCCCCACCAAAATAAAAAGAAATCACCTAACAGGTTTCTCAGAATCTATCTCCATCTTTAAGTGATGGACGACTTTAATTTTAAGGAAATGGCTTATGACAGGGTGGGGCTGGCAAGTCTGAAATTTTCAGGGCAGTCTGAGAGGCTGCGAATCCTAGCAGGAGTTAAAACTGCAGTCTTGAGTTCCAAAGCAGCAGTCTGGAGACAAGACTCCTTCCTATGCAGAGTGGGGCACCACATCCATCAAAGGTGGCTTTCTTGTCCGGCTTTCAACTTATTGGACAAGGGCCACAGCATTTTGGAACATAATCTGCTTTACTCAAAGCAGATTTTAAAATTATTCTCTTTCCCAAAATACCTTCACAGAAACATCCAGAACGATGTTTGCCCCAAACCTGGCACCATAGCCTAGCCAAGCTGGCTAACCAATTCAGTCACCTACTAGTTTAGGCGCAGTGACCTACTAGTTTGGGCCCGGGCCTCCTGATAGGTGCTTCATGGAGCTGTTGCAGGGCAGAGCCGCGTGGTGAAAGCCTGTGACCCCAGCGACTCAGGAGACAAGGCAGGAGGATGGCAAGGTGGAGGCCAGTCTCAGCAACTTAGGGAGGCCCTAGGAAACTTAGCAAGATGGGTCAGGTCTATGTGGGGCTCTGGCCGGGGAGCTTGAAGGGGACCCAGACCTCTGTAATCCCACGCATGTGTCAATGGCAGCTGAGCCATCCTTCAAGTCAGGGGCCCACATGTCCCACCAAGGCCTCCTGGGAGCAAACCCAGCCTCTGCCCTCCTCTGGCTCCTGATGAGCTGGAGTCACTCTTGAGCGCCACCCTGAGGGCAGTGATGCTAATGCGGAGGGAGCCTGGATTCTATCAATGATTTTTTTGACAATCTGAAGGAAGGATCAGGGTCATTTGATGCAGCCATCCAAGAAAGTCTTGCAGAAAGGCCTCCAACAGAGAGTTCATGTGACACGACAAGGTTCCATCCAAAAAAGGATAGTTGTAGCAAAACCACCTGTGAGAGAAGAAATTCCCTAAGAATTAACAGTCCAGGTGGTAATCCCAGCCACGGGGAGAAGCAGGAAGGACGATAAAAACTTCCAGTCCAACCTAGGAAATTTAGCAAGACCTGTTTAGATAAAAAATTTTAAAATGACTGTGGATGTAGTTCAGTAGTAGAGCACTCATCTAGCATGTGTGAGATCCTGGGTTCCATCCCCATCACTTGGGGGGGGGGAATAAAAGATTTACCTTCCAAAGTCTGTGTAGTTCCTAGATTGTCATTGTCTAATAGTTTCCAGCTATTGACACTGCCCTAAAATACCTGAAATAAAATTTAAAATCAAGAAAGAATCTCCAGGTGCCTGTAATCCCAGTGGCTTGGGAGGCTGAGACAGGAGGATCATGAGTTCAAAGCCAGCCTCAGCAAAAGTGAGGCCCTGAGCAACTCAGTGAGACCCTGTCTCTAAATAAAATACAAAATAAGGCTGGGGATGTGGCTCAGTGGTCGAGTGTTCCTGAGTTCAGTCCCTGGTACCAAAAAAAAAGAAAGAAAGAAAAAGAAAGAAAGAAAAAAAAGAAAAGATGACTTTGTTAAAATACTGACTTTAAAAATGTCCATTCTTAGCCTGATAGAAGAGGGTGGGGATGATCTTCGTAGTAGAGTGCTTGCCTACCATGTGTGCACCCCACCAAAAAATAAATAAATAAAGTTTGAGGGAAGAAGTATGAGGACATGTAGTCTGATGCCCTTGGGCCATGGCCTGCACACACTGTCTGAAATGACATAAAAACTGATAATAACTGAATGTTCATCATAGGAAATAGTTGAATAAATAGGCTGTAGCCAACCTAGGGAATCTAAGCAACTTACTTAAAAATTCCATCCATCTGTATTGAGCTGGAGAAAGGTTTGTGCTAAATTACTAAGTGGGGAAGTAAGTTGCAGAGTGAGATGTATTGTTTGATTCCATTTTTTTAAAGAATAACAAAAAAGAGTCTATGTACGTGTTTATATGTTTGAATGTATATGTGTATGGTAGGAAGAGCTCTGGCCACGCCACTAACATTGGTTACTTCAGGGGTGCTAGTTAGAGAAGAAGAGGGCAGATTTTCATATATCCCTGGGCTTGAAGCATTACAACAAGCACATAATATTTTCAGGCTTTTTTTTTTTTTTTTTCAGTACTGGGGTTGAACCCAGGGCCTTGGACATGTAGACAAGTCCTCTCCACTTTACCACTGAGCTACATCCACAGCACTTTTTATTTTTTAGGGCAGGGTCTCACTAAATTGCCTAGGCTGACCTCAAACTTGCAATCCTCCTGCCCCAGCCTCTGGAGTAGATGGGATTGTATACAGGTATGCAGCACCACACCTGACGAATTAGATTTTTACTGAATCAAGAAAAAGAGATATAGGATCAAAGAAATAATGGTTACACTCTAGAAGAACAGCGACAGGAAGTCCCAGGGTTAGAGCTGAACATGGGCCCAGAGAACAATCAGTCCAGACCGGAAGAAGAAAGGGTCCTGGAGGGAGGTCTTCCGGGAGGTGATGGTGATGGTGAGCCTGACAGTCAGACTATGTCAAGAGCAAACACTGAAGCAAAAAGAAAGACAGTGGGAACTCCAGGAAGAACACAAGTTTGTACAGAAAAGCAATACAGTCAGCACATTTTAATTGATTCTGCAGTGGGCAACATTTGTACAATCATTATAATGTAGCTACTGTTTACTGATAACTTAGAATCTCCCTTATAGGCAGAGATAGCAGAACTTAATTATGACTATGTTATAGAACACATAATTATCAACCCCTGACAATGTGTAAATGAAAATACAGATGATTTGCAAGGTTGATAAAGAAAAGAAAAAAAAATTTTTTTTTTTTTTGAGACAGGTCTCACTAAGTTGCTTAGGGCCTCACTAAATTATTCAGGTTGGCTTTGAATTCTTAATCCTCCTGCCTCAGCCTCCTGAACCACTGGGATTACAGGTTTGTGCCACCACCCAGCTCAGAAAAGAGTTAAAAGGGAAGGGCAGGGGTACTTTTATCCTTATTTTCATGGATGGTCAAGCATGGGCTGGGGGTATAACTCAGTTGGTAGAGTGCTTGTCTCACATGCATGAAGGCCCTGGGTTCAATCCCCCCTACCAAAAAAAAAAAAAAAAAGAAAGAAAGAAAAGAAAAGAAATGGAATCATACACATATATACATGACATATAAAACATATCTACTTTAATCAAAAAGTGTTAAACTAGAGTCAGGCATGGTGGCGCACACTTGTAATCCCAGCAGCTCAGGAGGCTGAGGTAGGAGGATCATGAGTTCATAAGCAGCCTCAGCAAAAGCAAGGCCCTAAGCACCTCAGTGAGACCCTGTCTCTAAATAAGTACAAAATAGGACTGGGGATGGTCAGTGGTTAAGTTCCCCTGAGTTCAATCCCCTGTATCCCTCTCCCCCAGAAAAAGTGTTAAACTGTACTGGAATATCTAGTAAGAAAAGGGAGGAGAAGTGGGAGATCTGGACATGAACTATATCCTTTATCTCAAAAGTTTTGTTTTTTCTTTCTTCTGTGGTATCGAGGATTAAAACTAGGGCCTTGTATATGCGAGGCAAGCACTCCACCACTGACCTACATCCTCAGTCACAGATAATGTTTCACATTGATAAGTCAAAAAAATAGTGATTTGAGAACATTATTACATCATATCTGGGTAACCACTAGAAGACAGTTAAACAGGTTCCTTCCTGGGAGAGGTTGAGAGGAGTAGGGAAGGATACCACTAGGGACTGTTAAACTTTTCATTTTAAACTCATTGAAACTAATTTTTTAAATCAAGGGTATTTCTTAAATTGATAATTAATATTATTTAGAATAAAATAACTTTTTTTCCTTTTTTTTTTTTTTTTTTTTTGGTACTGAGGACCAAATCCAGGGGTGCTTTACCACTGCAGCACATCCCTTATCTTTTTTTTTTTCCCGTACCAGGGATTGCACTCAGGGGCACTCAACCACTGAGCCCCATCCCCAGCCCTACTTTACATTTTACTTAGAGACAGGGTCTCACTGAGTTGCTTAGTGCCTTGCTTTTGTTGAGGCTGGCTTTGAACTCACGATCCTTCTGCTTCAGCCTCCCAAGCTGCTGGGATGACAGGCGTGGGCCACTGCTCCCAGCTCCATTTGGGATTTCCCCAGGGACCAGAGGCTCTGTCTGCTACTGGAGGAAAGATTGCAGGGACTCTGTTTTCCTGTTAGCCAGAGGTCATCAGAACGCAGCCCTCTTGAGATGTGGAAGTTGGGGGGTTCCAGAGTATCTGTTCTACTCCAAAGGTTCTGAGAAATGGTCCTGACTATATCCTGCGAGTAAGTAGCTGAGCCCACACCATGGGCAGCCGTTTGGGTATTTCCATTCAAATCCCCGAAGAATTGCTGCTTGCTTATTCCGTGTTCCTAAGCAAATGACCTCTTTCCCTTTCCCTGCCTCCCGTGAGTGTTCCCCGGGAGTTATTAGAGAGTGTCTACTTTCACCCAGGAGACCTCCCCAGGATGCTCAGAGCTGTGGTTACCAAACTCAGTGCCAGGTGGGAGCCCTGCAGAATGCTCCTCCCAGTAAGAGGAGAAGGGAGCACCAGAAAGGGGAGACCTGAAGCTCCCAGGAAAGTTCATTCTGTCTCTCTGTCTCCAGGCTGGGGTCCCCTTGAGAACCAAAGGCACAGAATAACTTTCTGGTTCAGGATGCCTGTTCCTATAAAAGTGCCCCAATACACTCAGCCTCTAGCTTCTTAACTCCAAGAGCAGGGATTCTAGCATTGAGAGGTATATGAGAATCATACCGTGGGCTGGGGATGTGGTTCAAGCAGTAGCACGCTCGCCTGGCATGCGTGTGGCCTGGGTTCAATCCTCAGCACCACATACAAATAAAGATGTTGTGTCCACCGAAAACTAAGGAATAAATAATAAAATTCTCTCTCTCTCTCTCTCTCTCTCTCTCTCTCTCTCAAAAAAAAAAAGTTTTAAAAAAAAAGTTTAAAAAAAAAAGAATCATACGGGTCAGGCTTGGTGGTGCATGGCTGTTATCTCAGAGGCTGGGAGGCTGAAGCAGGAGGTTCGAAAGTTCAAAGCCAACCTCCACAATTTAGTGAGGCCCTAAGCAACTCAGTGAGACCCTGTCTCTAAATAAAACACACAAAAGGGCTGGGGATGTGGCTCAGTGGTTGAGTGTCCCTGAGTTCAATCCCAAGTACTCTCCCCCCCCCCCAAAAAAAAAACATGTAGGGTTCTGTTAAAATGCAGATTCTAAGATCCCCATCCCCAGAGTTTCTTATTAGGTCTGGGTGAGAGACAGGAAATCTGCATTTAAGGATGTATCTCTAAATAATTCTGATACATTCAGTCCTGGGACTTGACTCTAGGAAATAATACCTTATTGCTTGTGCTAATAAAACCTATTGCTAAAAATATGGTCTTAAACATGATTATTCCCATTATTCAGTCATCATTAGTTGTCTTTAAGTAATTACATAAACGAATCTCTGCTGCCAAGCCTGGAACAGAATTGCCATGTTGAAGCAGTTTCATTAGCAATAAGTACTTGAGTTTGGGGCTCAGATGTAAAGCCTGTTTGCTTTCTCTGTCTGTGCAGTTTACACCATCTCTGTTGAACAAGAGTCATCCAGGCCTCTCAAGTGACCTTATTATCTGGTGCTCTGGAGGGTGACTGCTTGATTCTCTAATCACCTTGCCCTGGCATGGGCAAGGACCTGGGTTTGATCCCTAGCACTACACACACACACACACACAAAAAAAAAAAAAAAAGCGTCATAGCCAGCCATGAAGAGTAGTGCACAACTGTAATCCCAACAATTCTGGAGGCTGAGACAGGAGGATTGAAAGTTCAAGGCCAGCCTCAGCAACTTAACAAAGCCCTAAGCAACTTAGTGAGGCCATCTTGAAATAAAAATACTAAAAGGGAATGGGGATGTAGTTCAGTGGTAAAGCACCCCTTAGTTCAATCCCCAGTATCACAAAAATAAATAAATGAATAAAATGTATAACCATATTTCAAGTCAGAACATTCCACATGTACTCTCTATTTTTAATATACATGCCCAGTAGAATTCATGTGATAAGATATATATGTATTGCCAATTAGCCTCGCAGGCGACCTAATGCTGGGTTCACAAAATCTGACTATTCCAATAACTTAAGAAAAAGACAAAGAAAGCACCCAACCACACAGAAGTACCTTTTCAATAATCCGGAGACGACTCTGCGACCTTAAGGGTCTATGGAGGGCTGGGGATCTGGCTCAAGCGGTAGCGCGCTCGCCTGGCATGCGTGCGGCCCGGGTTCGATCCTCAGCACCACATACCAACAAAGATGTTGTGTCCGCCGAGAACTAAAAAATAAATATTAAAAACTCTCTCTCTCTCTCTCTCTCTCCCCTCTCTCACTCTCTCTTTAAAAAAAAAAGGGGGGTCTATGGAAAGAGAGTGAGCCACTGGAATTCTTTATTCTTATATAGGGGACACACAAGGGGAGCTTCCATAGAACGTTCCATCCCAAAAAGGGCAAAGGGGTAGGACAACAAAGGAATGGGTGAGTGTAACTCAACTTCGAGGGCGACCAATGCACCATAGCCATGCCTTGCTATCCAGCTGGGACAACGCCCAAGTCACTAGGAAATGTAACTGTTCAGAGCCCCCAGCGTCTCGACTTAAAGGGGTTCATCCAGGGAGCTCCCGACATATATATATATATATGGGGGTGGTGGGGTACTGGGGATTGAACCCGGGGTGTTTACCACTAAGCTACATCTCTAGCCCTTCTTCTTCTTCTTCTTTTTTTTTTTTTTAACTTTTTAAAAATTTGAGACAGGGTCTTGCTAAATTATTGAGGGTCTAAGTTACTGAGGCAACTTGTAATCCTCCTACCTCAGCCTGCAGAGTTGCTTGGATTATAGGCGCACTCCACCACCTCTGGCAATAAGATGTATATTTTTTAATTAAGAAGGCAAAAGAGGGGCTGGGGCTGTAGCTCAGCGGCAGAGCCCTTGCCTAGCACATGTGAGACCCTGGGTTTGATCCTCAGCACCACATAAAAATAAATAAATAAAGGTATTGTGTTCATCTACTACTAAATCTACTAAATATATATATATATATATATATATATATATATATATATATATATATATTTTTTTTTTTTTTAAAGAAGGCAATGGGGGCTGGGATTGTGGCTCAGTGGCAAAGCACTTGCCTCGATCAAATAAGGGTTCGATCCTCAGCACCACATTAAAAAAAAAAATAGATGAACAAAATAAAGATATTGTGTCCATGTTTAAAAAAAGAAAGAAAAAAGAAGTGGCAAAAAGAAGGCCTGTGGAATTACTTAACTTTTTTTTTTAAGAACATATAAACTTAATGTACAGGACTAGAAATAAGACTTGATAATGATCATAAGTTTTCAAAACCTATGAATATTTAGTTTATATTTTTTGCACCAGGAATTGAACCCAGAGGCCCTTAACCACTGAGCCACATCCCCACCTTCTTTTTATATTTTACTTGGAGAAAGAATTTCAATGAGTTGCTTAGGGCCTCGCTAAGTTGCTGGGGCTAGCTTTGAACTTGAAATCCCTCCAGAGTCACTGGGATTACAGGCGATTGCTACCATGCCCGACTTAGTTGCAAATAAGTAACTCCTTCTATATATACAAGAAGAAGAAACTACAAATCCTGTTCTTTAGGAAGACATAAAAGGCAAGTAATACCTTAAGATCAACCATTATAACATTTCTTCCCTTCTCTCAGGTGATCTTGAGGGAAGGGGAGAAATATAAAATTTGACACTTAGTACCCTCAGATCACTGTGAATAAATAAGTTAATTAAATGTTAGGTATAAGGGCTAGGGTTGTGGCTCAGAGGCAGAGTGCTCGCCTGGTATGTGTGAGGCACTGGGTTCCATCCTCAGTACCACATAAAATAAAATAAAGTTACTGTGTCTACCTATAACTAAAAAATAAATATTAAAAAAAAATTGTTGGGCATAAGACAGACTCCAAACTAACTTTACTATGAACAATGTTGGTATAAAATCTGAGTGAGTAAATGTCAACCTCATTGTTGGTTATGTCCCATGCTTCCTTTTCTTTTTTTTTTTTTTTTTTTTTTTTTTTTTTTTTAAAGAGAAACATTTTTTTTTTTTTTTTTTTGAGAGAGAGAGGGGGACAGAGAGAGAGAGAGAGAATTTTAACATTTATTTATTTTTTCTCAGTTCTCGGCGGACACAACATCTTTGTTGGTATGTGGTGCTGCTGAGGATCGAACCCGGGCCGCACGCATGCTAGGCGAGCGCGCTACCGCTTGAGCCACATCCCCAGCCCCCCATGCTTCCTTTTCTATTCCACTGGGATCTGCTTCCTTTGTGTCCAAGGTCACCTTCTGCGGGACTTTAAGGTAGTCAATGGCTTAATATCACCAGGGCCTTGCTCATGGAAAAAATTTTGGAAAAAGCAAAACAAAACAAAAAACTTCTTTCTTCTTCACCAAAGATCAAAGATATCTTTTTTGCCACTTGCTTTTTAAATCAGTTATAAACGTCTGCAGGTAAAGGAAAGTTACTGGGCAAGAGCAAGCAGTCTCTGCTGGCACCGCGTGATGATGGGTTACTAAAGATGCTGCATATTGAACCCTTTTCTCATCTGGTATCATCCAAAGAATAAGCCAAAAGGATCAGGATCACAAAGAGCTCATAATCCAGGTGCAACTTTAAAAAAATACTTTGGGGTGTAGCTTCGCTTCTTTAATCATGTCCCCAAATGAGCCATTACTGAGTCAAGAATCCCTTTCCAAGGCTGGGGATGTGGCTCAAGTGGTAGCGCTCTTGCCTAGCCTCTGTGAGGCACTAGGTTCGATTCTCAGCACCACATAAATGTGAAATGAAGATACTGTGTCCACCTAAAACTAAATAAATAAATAAATTTTTTTAAAAAAGAATTCTTTTCCACTAAGTAGAAGTTTCTAATGAACAGATGCTTCACAAACTTGTTCAAGGTAGTACAAAGATACTTCTGAAGAGTGAACCAAAAAAGATGGGAAACAGATGGGGAACTTAAGAAAGTGAACAAAGAAAACTCATTTCCTTAAAGGCTCTTTGTGGGTTTTTTAATTTTTGGGGGGGTGAGTACTGGAGATTGAACTCAGGGGCATTCAAACACTGAGCCTCATCCCCAGCCCTATTTTGTAGTTTTATTTAGAAACAGGATCTCACTGAGTTGCTTAGTGCCTCTTCATTGCTGAGGCTGGCTTTGAACTCACAATCCTCCTGCCTCAGCCTCCCGAGTTGCTGGGATTTCAGGCGAGTGCCACCGTGCCTGTTTGACTTTTCCTTTTTGGAACTGGCGATTGAAACCAGGGGTTCTCATATTTGAGATAAGCACTTTGCCACTGAGGTATACCCCAGCCCAATTCTTTGTTTCTGTTTTTAATTTTTTATTAATATTTTTAGCTGTAGATGGATGCAATACCTTTAATTCATTTATTTATTTATTTTTATGTGGTGCTGAGGATCAAACAAGGGCCTCTACCACTGAGCTACAGCCCCAGCCCAGGCTCTTTGCTTATAACTATTGAGAAATTAAGATATTTTCAGTCTTTTGCTTTCCTTTTCCACATTGTCTCTAATGTTCTGGAGTTTCCTAGAGTTCTGGACCCGGGACCTCAAACTTCCCCTAAAATTACTGTCCTATGATCTCTCTCAACATTTTCTTTTTTTTTTTTTTTTTTTTAAAGAGAGAGTGAGAGAGGAGAGAGAGAGAGAGAATTTTTTTTAATATTTATTTTTCAGTTCTCGGTGGACACAACATCTTTGTTTGTATGTGGTGCTGAGGATCGAACCCGGGCCGCACGCATGCCAGGCAAGCGCGCTACCACTTGAGCCACATCCCCAGCCCTCTCTCAACATTTTCAAGCTCAACATTTTCAACTAAGTCCAGGTCTAATTTGAGTTTGGCTTGAACAATTTTTTGCTCTTCTAATTCTGCCTGCTTAGTACTTAATTTTGTCTTATACTTCTCTTGTAACTTTTCAATTTCTTTCTGGAGAAGCTGGAATTCTTCTTCATTATAATGATGCACCTACTGACATTTATCTTTAGGAAGCAAGATATTTGGGGGAATACACACAATCAAACTGTGAAAACAACTGTTCCGTTTTACCAAAAAGGTTATGAAAATGTCCTTTGATGAAGCAAAGAAATTTCTCTGTGCATTTACAAATCTGGCTGGACTGGACTCATCTCACAGCCTGGGATTCCCTCCAGTTTCTTCAGAATAACCTGTTCAAGAGCCTGCATCACTTCAAACAGGCAGTCTTGAAATGCAACGTAGATCCTAAACATGCAACTTTATGGTGTGAAGCCAAAGAACTAGGCCCCATAGTCCCTGGATCCACTGACATCTTAGTTACTTTGCTGTCCTCAATTATGAAAACTTGTAGTGACCATGGTGGCGATAAAGTCGACCACATACAGGCTTCCCACCACCTCCTTTAGGGGACCACAAGCTGCCAAGTAGGGGCAACACTGCGGGTTCCTCAATATTCCAGCTTGAATGACTTAACTTTTTTTTACAACTTGGTGCACTCTGGCTCATCCTCAATGAATGAAAACTGAACTATTTTTTTTTTCCCCAAAAAAGCTTGGGAATCTTTTATGTATAAGTAGAATGTAATTAGATTTTATGGCTTCTGCATACAGAAAGAAAGAAAGGGAAGAAAAAAAAACAGATGAAGGATTAATTATTAAGCAGAGTGCAAAACTCCTAAATGCAAAAGGGCAGTGTGTTCTTAATATAGTGCCACCTACAGAGTGGACAAGATTATTTGTTTTTTATCGTTGAATTTTTTTACATGATGGTACCATTTTCTTAGTATCCAAGCCTTTGGGTGAACGTTGAGAGTGTAAAATTCAAGCTGGGGCTGGGACTCAGTGGTAGGATGCTCGCCTAGCATGCGTGGGGTGCTGGGTTTGATCCTCAGCACCACATAAATGAAAAATACATTGTGTCTACCTAAAACTAAAAAATAAGCATTAAAAAAAAAGAGTGTAAAATTCATCGATATAAGTGAGATTACATCCGATTACAGAAGGTGATGAATCTTCTGATAACAAAACCTGACTTAGGGTGGTAGCAGGAAAGACAAAGTGATTAAGATAACCAGTGGAGAAAAAATGAGGGTGATAATTCAGAAGGAAGTGGGGAAAGAGCTCTGTGCTGATAGAACTGGTGTGTGGCTCTGCTGATCCTGTCACATTCAGCAGTTCGCTGTCACCCAGCATGTCCTCAGGTTTATGAACTGTATTTTGAACCCATTCACGTAGAAAATATGTACGGCCTTTTTGTCATTTCCTATAGATTCAAAAAATGAATAGTGGGTCATGACCTTCCTGAGAACGAGACGAGGAGCTTCAAATGGATTTCAAATGAACCCGTTGGATTCTACGGGTTCCGCGAGGGAGAGTTTATGACAGCTGTAAATTTTCTGGGATTTCTTCTTGACTCATGGTTCCTGGTTATTTTCCTGAAATTTTTTTCCCCACCCTAAGTTTTTTATTTCAAAAACTAATAATAGGGGGTTGGGGGTGCAGCTCAGTGGTAGACCACATAAAGCCCAAGGACCTGGATTCTATCCCTACCACTGAAAACAAAATAAAACAAATGAACAAAACAAAACCCATTCAATCATCATGATCAAAAGTAATAATAAAAACAACAGGTGACACACACCTGTAATCCTAGGGACTTGGGAGGCCGAGGTAGGAGGATTATAAATTTGAGGCTAGTCTTAACAACTTTGAGAGACCCAAGTAAAAAGGGCTGGGGCTGTAGCTTAGTTGGGTTCAGTCCTAGTTAAACACACACACACACCAAAAAAAAAAAAAAAAAAAATCAATTAAAAAAAGAAAGAAAAGAAATGGATATAATGGGTTCCAATTAATTTTTCTCAAAGAGATTATTACATTTCTCTGGCTTTCAAAATGACCAAAAGGCCCATTTGTTTATTATAATATGAACGTATCCATATATACAGCCAATGCCACATACAGCTAGAACCAGCAATTTAATTTTATAACACTCTGTTAGAAAGTATCATTATGGCCATACCATATTTTTCTGACTTTATAACTCATGATTTGTAACTGATAATGATAATCAAAAAACAGATATTCATTGAAGGTGACTATGGCATAAGTTAGAAACATTGCAACAGCTACTTAAAAAACAAAATGGGGAAACTTTTAAAAATATATATATCTCTACATTGGTATTATAATTAGTTTGGACAATTTTTTATTAATATTCCCTTATTATTGCTTCTCTTTGGCTTAATGGCTTGTCAGCAAGTTTACCTGAGATGTAGCTATCCCTTCTCACTTTCTATTTAAACTAACTTGATAGAACTACAACTTAATTTTGTAAAAGACATTCTTTCTTTCTTTCTTTCTTTTTTTTTTTTTGGCACTGGGGATTGAACCCAGGGGTGCTTTATCACTGAGCCATATCCCCAGTCTTTATTGTTTTTTAATTTGATACAGGGTCTTGCTAAGTTGCTTAGGGCCTCACTAAGTTGCTGAGGCAGGCCTTGAATTTATGACCCTCCTGTCTCAGCTTTCCTGGTCACTGGGATTACAAGTGGATTCCCACATGGTGTGTGCCACCATGCCTGGCAAAAAATGCACGTCCTTACGAAGCCCTTCCTGTCACATGACTCAGGGAGAAACTGACAGAATGGGCTCAGATGGGATCTGAATAGAGATGAGCAAAATAGAGATAACCCAGAAATCCCTGCTGTTTTAGGAGATTTCAACTACTTTCCTCAAGGAATTCTAAAAGGAAAAGTCTCTGCTCCACTCAGTGTGCCCCATCCCCAAACAGCAGCAAAGAACTGAGAGTGGCATTTTGTTTATTTAAAATTTTTCTTGCAGCGCTAATAATTGAACCAAGGCAGGGCCTCATGAATGCAAGGCACGCACTCTGAGCTACACGTTCATTTTTGGTGCCAGGGATTGAACTCAGTGGCGCTTAACCACTGATTCACATCTCAGTCCTTTTTATTTATTTATTTTGAGACAGGGTTTCACTAAGTTGCTTAGGGCCTTGCTAAATTGTTAAGCCTGGCCTCAAATTTGCAATCTTCCTGCCTTAGTTGCTAGGATTACAGGTCTGGGCCTCCACACCTAGCCATAATCTGTTAAGAACTAGGATATTCCAAATATGCCATGTGGAAGATCTTCAGATTTATATATAAATTTCAGCATTTTCCCCAGGCAATTGCAGGATTGACAGGTAATATGCAGTCTTCTGGTAATAGGCATTCAATATATATTATTGAGTAAGTGAATGAAGGAGTGGATGTAGTAAACAAATGAAGAATGTCTTTAGCTATTAATTGTCTAAATTTAGCAGGATATTGCAAAAAAGTTTGTGGCAAAGAAGCATTTCATTAGCTCAGTCTTTGTCTTGATAATTGGTTTATGGGGTGATGGAAAGAGGAACAAAAGGTTATTTGAAGTAAATTTGTGGCTCTGATAGTCAGTAACTGTGGCCCAAACTCTACCATGTTGCCAGCACTTAGAAGTAAGTGTTCTGAGCACAAGTATTTCATGTAAGATTTTGCAAACTTCACACAAAATCATGAGCCAATCGTTTAAGTGAGAGGGGGTCCCTAATTACATTTCAGCAACTTCACAGTAACAAACAACATTGAAACATAGTTTTCGGCAGAGTTCAGGCAGATAAAGCAGTTTTTGTTAAAGAATCCAGCACTGCCAAGAAATCCAATATATTCTATGGCAAAATAATGATTAAAAATGTAATATTGCCATGACTTCAGACTCAACCAAAGCCAATGTGTACTAAGAAATGGGAAGATTCAGCCTCTGTTGTCACATTAGTTCCCTAAGCCAACTTTCAACATCATCCGCTCTGCCATTCCAGACATGAAATAGTCTACTTAACAGTTCTCAAAGTGTGTTTCAGGGAACCTTGGGGCAACCATGGGGAGAAAGGAGTCTCATGGAATTATTTTATTATTTTCATGATAAAAAGATATTACCTTTTTCACTCTCATTCTCTTATAAAGGTACTATGGAATTTTCCAAAGGCATGTTAAATCACAAGTCATGCTGTTAAGCCAAAATACAAATATACCACTCACCGCTGTTTCTTGTTTTGGAAAATAATGATTTTCATTAAAGGTCATGTTTAAATGTAGTGGGTTTATTATCATTTTATCATTGTTAAAATTCAATTTAAATTTCAAATAGGGTACATATAGAAATATATAACCCACATAAACAAAAGCTCTTTGGTGTCTTTCTATCACGTTAAGTGCAAAGGAGCCTTAGGACTGAAAGGTTTGAGAAGTACTCATCTTGAGAAGCAGCAAAATCTCAGAAGGCGGCTCTTTTCGGGAGCCATGATCAGGCAAGCAATGTTTAGGGAACAGGCTATGTGAACAGAGGGTAGGACTAGAGAGCAGACAGTGAGATTTTCTACTGATAAAGACAAAGTCTTCTTTCAAAAAATATTTAGGTTTTAGTTGTAGTTAGACACAATACCTTTATTTATTTATTTATTTGTTTTTATGTGGTGATGAGGATCAAACCCAGGGCCTCGAATGTGCTAGGTGAGCGCTCTACCACTGAGCCACAACCCCAGCCTCAAGATAAAGTCTTAAAAATATGAAAAGTCATTACAGACAGCAAATGACAAATAGCAGAGTACGTGATGGCTACTGGAATAAAGACTGGTTTTAAGATCACTGCCTGTTATACTTGAATGTTATCTTTTGAAATCAAGTTGAATAAGAGCATCAGTAAGAAAAATTAAGATTTAAGACTCTGTCTTAGTGATCATATTCTCAAAGCTTAGCACACAGAAAGAGTTCAATAAGGAGTTGTTATATAAAGGAATAAATACATAAATGAAGTTGAATAAGGTTAGTAGGAAAGTTGCTATATCAAGAAAGGTTCATAACAAGAGGCGTTGTTCTAGAATAAGTTCTGAAGACAGTTGAGATGAAGGTAGCTGAGGTGCAGTGCCCATCACTGTCTTCAAGAAACCTCCCTCCTGTTTTTGCTTCTTCTTGATCCTCCTTGATTTCCTTTTAAGGTCTGAGGAAAGGATGTTATTAAATAACAATTGTTTCATCTCAAGCTTAACACCCTAAACAAACATGACCTAAATAGAACTCTTGATTCTAATTCGGGTTCCCAATAGAAACATGCTTTTGGAATGGGGATGTGGCTCAAGCGGTAGCGCGCTCGCCTGGCATGCGTGCGGCCCGGGTTCGATCCTCAGCACCACATACAAAGATGTTGTGCCCACCGATAACTAAAAATAAATAAATAAAATTAAAAAAAAAAAAAAAAAGAAACATGCTTTGCCTGCAGACTTCAACTTAATATGGTTCTTGATTATTTTCCTCTCATGCTCTGCATTTAACCCTTTAGCATATCGTGTTTCCACTTCCAAGATTCCACATTGATTTTATCCCCTTCTATCCCTACTTTCTCACCCTAGTGCAAACCACTTTTGACTCTTGGTTGGATTAATCTTTCTTATTTGTTTATTTTGGTACTGAGGATTGCCCCAAAGGTGCTTAACCACTGAGCCACATCCCCATCCCTTTTAATCTTGAGATACAGTCTCACTGAGCTGCTTAGGCCCTCACTAAGTTGCTGAGGCTGGCCTTGAATTTGCAATAGTCCTTCCTCAGCTTCCTGAGCTACTGTGATTACAAGTGTGTGCCACTGCACCTAGCTGAATTAATCTTAATAAAACCTAGTTTGTCTTCCTGATTCTCTGGTTTGCCCCTTAAAAGCCAGAATAGTTTAGTTTTCTTTAAAATTCCAAGCAGGTCTAGATTAAATTCCCAACACCACAAAAAATTAAACTAAAAATAAATGGAGTGAAGGTTAGGGTTAAGAGTCCCAGGGTTCAAACCCAGCACCCCCCCCCCAAAAATAAGACTTGGAATTTTAAGTTGGGTGTGGTAGTGTGCACCTATAATTTCAGCTTTTGGGAAAATCATTTTAGTGCAGGAGTTTAAAAACAGCTTGTGATCTCAAGTTCAAGGTGAGCCTCAGCAATTTAATGAGGCCTTCAACAACTTAGCAACCGTGTCTCAAAATAAAGAAATAAAAAGTCCTGGAGCTATAGCCCAGTAGTAAAGTACCCCTGGATTCAATTCCCTCGTACCACAAATAAAATTATAAATAAATAAATAAAAACACCAAATTCTTTCCAAACCTTGTTCTAGCCTTGCATGCCCTGGAATGCTCTGCCCACAATTATAAGGCTGCTTATTCACCCCATTAGTTCTCAACTCAGTGTCATATTCTGCCTTCTCAAAGGCCTTTCTAGATCACCATAGCTAAAACAGCACCCTTCCCCAAAATGTCTACCATAACACTTGGTTTTCCTTGCTTAATAGCACTTACCTGAAGTTATTCCGCATACTTGCTCCATGAGAGCAGGACCTCATTTATCTTTTAAATAAATATTTTTTTAATTATTTTTTTTAAAGAGAGAGAGAATTTTAATATTTTTTAGTTCTTGGCAGACACAACATCTTTGTTGGTATGTGGTGCTGAGGATCGAACCCGGGCCGCACACATGCCAGGCGAGCGCGCTACTGCTTGAGCCACATCCCCAGTCCAATAATGGATTTTAATAAATATTAAATATTCAGTGAATTATACATTGCTGTTATACTCCAAAATTTTTTTCCTGGCAAATTGATCTCAAAGGAAAAATAAGGTATTTATCATGTATGCAAACATACATATATGCATGTTTGTGTATGTTATATATGTATGTATGGATTTTTTGGGGGGGAGGGGTGGTGGGTATTGAACCCAGGAACACTTCATTACCGAACTACTCCCAAGTCCTTTTTTTTCTTTTGAGAGTCTCACCAAGTTGCCCAGGCTGCCTTTGAACTTGCTATCCTCATGCTTCAGCTTTTGGATTACATCACCCTGGATGGCCAGAACATCTGAAATGCAACTCATGACTGGCATTATATATCAACTGGACAGTGCTTCTCTGTAATGACATCCTGTCCCTAGGCTTAATCCCCATCAAAAAGAAAAAAAAAATCAATTTTTTCATGAAAAACTTTTCCACAGATAAAAGTCCAGGCCTATATAGTGAATTCCACCAAGTATCTTTTCTTTTTTTGGTACTGGGGATTGAACTCAGGTGTGCCACTGTGCCCAGGAATATGTGTGTGTGTGTGTGTGTGTGTGTTGTATGTGTTATAGAATCTTTGTGCTGACCTAGTTCTAAGCTTTCAGAAGCAAATTAACAGGCAAGTCAACATATAGAGGTATTCTCCATATTAAATTTTACAACCAAGGTAAACTGGGATGCCATTTCAATTCTGTATTTCTTAAAATGACTAACATATTAATAATGATTAATTATGATATATATATTTTTCAACAGAGCTTAAAGATTTATAAATATAGCAGGATCCTCTGATGAGAAACTATAGCCTATAAGATTTTTTGGCACATAGTACAAGCTCAATAAACATTTATTAAATGAATAGTATTTAGTGTTTTCTAACTGTGTAATATTTTTGGAGAAATATTCTTTGGCTTTAAATAAGCTAATATATTTGAGGTGACAAATATAAAACCATCTTTTTAAAAAGGAAATGGAAGCCTTTATTAGTTGAAATAAGTTCATTTATTATACTTCCAAGGTCTCCCCCCCCAATAATTGAAATAAACAAGCCATTTTATAACACTTTACAACAATATAACTTAGGGTTATTATTATTTTTTTTGCTACTGGGGACTGAACCCAGGGGTGCTTTACCACTGGACTTTAGCTGCAGTCCTTTTTATTTTTGATCCTCCAGCCTCAGCCTCCCAAGTTGCAGGTGTGTGTGCCACTGTGCCCAGTGTAACTTAATTTTTAGTATTTCCAAAAGGGAAAGATTTCATTGGGAATTTAGGAAAGAAAACATTTTAGTAAGAATTACTACAAGAAATTACTTTTTCAAACTTAATACAGTAACAGACTTGTCTCCCAGGTACATTACCGAGCAGTTCCTCCTTATAAGGAAATCTATCCAGTACTAGTCAACAAAGAATCTACATTTAGAAACTGAGGCAGGAAATGTTTATACTTAAATAAAAAACAGGCAATCTAAAATACAAATTACATGTCACTTTAACAATGCAATTTACATAATTAGGCATAAATTATTAACTTATGCTACTTCAGGTCCTAACAAAGACTCAGGTGATATGAATGAATCTCATGCTCAAACTGCATTCATCTGGCTCTGGAGGTAAACATCACAATGGAATTGGGCCTGTCTGACCAAAGGAAAAATCATTTTGATATTGCACATTTCCTTTCTTTAACAACAGGATTAAGTCAGGGCCATCTTAGTTCTGAATCTCTCCATTTTTGTTGGGAGAAGACTAACCATTTCTTTACTAAGTTCTAGTTCAACTTCTATTTCCTGGGCAGCCTCAGGGTGCCTTTCACAGTAATCAACAATAAATGTGTAATGTTCCAATGATGTTGCCAAATTTTCTAGCTCTTTCTTGGGATCTGTAGTGATGATTTTGCCATAGAGACGAGCAACTCGAAACTTAGCTAACATGGCAGGGCGAAGAACATCCTCCCCTATATGCTCAGGAAATACTTTATTTGGGTCTCTCAGGGAGTCTAAGAAGAGCTGGTAGTACTTCAATGCTGACTTATTAAGATTATTTATTTTTTTTACAATGTGTGAATCAGGATCCCTTAGCTTGTCAGCAATGGCAACCTTCAAATCCATCATATCATAGTATGCATGTGCAATTTCAAACTGAATCTGTCTGTTTACCAACAGATAATACTGTGGATTCAGATCTACAATTAAGGGCTCTAGCATTGCTATTCTGCGTTTATGCATCTTGCACCGCCTCTCCATGTCAGTTTCAAAGAATGCAAGCACCTTGAACAGAGAACTGTGGTCTTGGACAACTTCAATATGGTCAGTGACATACCCATCAAACTGGAAGAACTCTTTTGCCTCAAAGACATAGTGCTGACCCAACAAGAAAAGTTCCCTGGCTTCTTCAAAATCTAAAGGTCTCAAATATCTCACTTTCTCTTCTACTGCAGAGATGGCATCACACAGTTCCCCGGTTCCAAACTGCACAGCTTTTTTCCTAATGTTCTCTTCCTCATCTAGTTCTTTTTTCCTTAAAGCTCTAAGTTCAGACTGTTTGTCAAGATCAAGCTCTCCTATATTGTCCTGAAAGAAAAAGATAGGTTATGGTTAAGTAAGTCACTTATCTCCAATTGTCAAATAGAACTTAAAGAGTAAAGAAAACTCTTTTACTTCTCAGCCTGGCTAATGGAAGTATAATGTTTTTTTGTTTTCAATACTGGGGACAGAACTCAGGGCCTTGGTCATGCTAGGCAAGCATCCTACCCCTGAGCTATCTTACCAGCGCACAGGTATTATAATTTTAGATATTGTTTAATATAGTCTTCCAACTATATTAAAAATTAAAAAATGTGAAAAAAGTACTCAAAGAGATAAAACAGATAAACCACTTACATGTTCCTTATCATCTCCAGAGAACTTAAAACTTATATACAGTTATGTTTCAAACAAGATTAATGCTGCAAATTTAAGTACTCTGAACATTGTGAAATATTATACACCTGTAATCCATTAGTATATTATTATTATTATTTTGTTTTGTAGTGCTGGCATTGAATCCAGGGCCTTACATAAGCTAGGCCAGTGCTCTACCACTGAGACACACTCTCAACCCCTATATTTATTTTTTAACATTGTAGTAAGACTGTAATCAATATCCTAAAAATCTTTCACAGGGATACCAAGATTACTGATATATTTATGCTATAAGTTATTTAGTGAAATATATTACAGAGAAATGCTCTAAAAATACTAAAGTGAAGACACAGTTAAATCTACCTTCACAAAGTCATCTGTGAAGGGGAATAATGACCACAAAAAGATTTAAGTATGCTGGGGCTTGGGGTGTAGCTCAGTAGTAATGCAGTTGCCTAGTATGTACAAAGCCCTGAGTTTGATGAAAGAAAGGGAGGGAGGGAAGGAGGAAGGAAGGACAGAAGAGAGGTGGGGAAGGAGGGAGGAGAGGTAAGTTCTTCCCAACCAATAAAATTGAAAGTTAGAACCTGACATTGTCTACTGATCTTTCCAAAAACCTGACAAAGCTTCGATGTTCTTGCTGTAAAGACATCAATCCTTCGAGGCCTGCTAGCTTCAGTCCCTTTCTAACCCACTTTGTCCTGTATTATACTTTCTCTTGCTTTGCTCCAAATTTACTTGGCTTCTGCTGCATCCCTTTGGATGCCATCTCCATTATACCATAGAATTTTTTAAAATTTATTTTATTTTTTTTAGTTTTAGGTGGATACAATATCTTTATTTTACATTTATGTGGTGTTGAGGATCAAACCCAGTGCCTCATTCATGCTAGGTGAGCGCTCTACCACTGAGCCAAAACCCTAGCCCTGCCATAGAATTTTTAAACACGTGTTTCAACTCCTAGGAATGTGCTTTTTCCTTTCTCCAGGCTGGTATTTCCTACTTACACCTGGAGGTTGCTTCGATTGGTATTTCTTCCTGTTGTGCCCTCTCATGGTGTGTTTCTCTCTTTTATGGAACCGTGTCTATTTTTGTTCGTTATAACATCCCTTGAATCTTGGACAATAACTGGCAGCAAGTTGGCATTAATAAATGCCTAACTGAAAAAAATTGTGCATGTTTTATTTTATTTATTTATTTATTTTTTTAGAATTTTAACATTTATTTATTTTTTCTTAATTCTCGGAGGACACAACATCTTTGTTTGTATGTGGTGCTGAGGATCGAACCCGGGCCGCACGCATGCTAGGCGAGCGCAATACCGCTTGAGCCACATCCCCAGGCCCAATTGTGCATGTTTTAAAGCTTGAAATGGAGGAAATGATTTTCAGATAAACACTCAGATGATCAAAGGATGAAGCTGAAGGTAAACAAACAAAAGTGTCAATTAAGGAAAATGTGAGTAATTTAGTAGTGAGGCAAATATTTGAGTTTAAACTAACCAAATATAAAGTTCTAGTTCCCAGGCTAGAAACAGCAACTCAGTGAAGGGTAAAAGTTAAAAAATTTCAGCCGTAGTGCATTTCACTTGACATTATTACTTCAAATATAGGTCATAAGTCTCTAAATCTTATCTGTTCCCATATTTTCTGAGCTGTCTGCTTTCATTAGCCTACTTGTGCTCTAATAGACCTTACAATCATCCTTTTCCACAGTCTTCCTCACCTGACCAGAAGAAAGCTGACAGCTCTTTCTCTAAAAAAGGTAAAAGCCCACAGCTGTCCTCCCTATATCTCCTCTCTCCCTAATATACCTTATCTTTACCTTCTTCCTTTAAAATAATCTCATTTTTTCAAGATTGATGTTTCTGAGATATTCCAGGTTTATTAGTTTAGTTTTCTTTTGTTCAGTAGTTTCACAAAGTTTTGTATTATCTTCTATTAAAAAGTATAATTTAATATACACAGAGAAAAACAAAAGCACAATAATACCCCCAGTAAAATCTGTGTATCTACTGAACAGACTGCATCCAAATAATTCATTTCATTTTCCTCTTTAGTGGTTAGGAACTAGGATACTCGGGGTTGAACCCATGGGCACTTCGCCATTGAGTTATATCCCCAGCCCTTTTTATTTTAATTAATTAATTATTTATTTATTACCAGGGATTGAACCCAGGGGCACTTAACCACTGAGCCACATCCCCAGCCTTTTTTATTTTATTAGTGACAGGGTCTCACTAAGCTGCTTGGCTTTGAACTCTCTTGATCCTCCTGAGTCACTAGGATCACGATGTGCCTAGCCTTTTTACTTTATTTTGAGAGAGAGTCTCAAACAGTACCAAAACCAAACCACCACCAAACAAACAACAGAGATAAAATAAATAAGATACTACAAAACAATTAGATACTTAAAAACAATTAGGTATCACAAAACAATTTAATTGACTTAGGAAGGGGCAAAAAAATTCTATGAAGTTTAAAAAAGGGAGAGAATATCTGTAAGGCAAAAAGAATTATTCATTCAATAATTACTTTTTAAAAAAATATTATTTTTAATGATGAACACAATATCTTTATTTATTTACTTTTACGTGGTGCTGAAGATTGAACACAGTGCCTCACTTGTGCAAGGCAAGCGCTCCACTACTGAGCCACAACTCTAGCCCAATCAATAATTACTTTTTGAGAATGTATTGTGCCTGAAGGCAATAATATAATACAAATATGATGCAGATTCTATTGCTCCGAGGAGCTTATATTCTAATGAATATTTATATTCATATAAATATATTTAACCATAAATCTGAAAAGGCAAGTCTGCATGAAAGAAGAGGTATTTAAGATAGGCCTTGAATGATGAATAATAATAGAAGAAATAAATACAGAGCATTCTACATGGCTTCCATAAACAACACAGTGAGCCCAATGAGTACAGTCCTCACTGTGAGCTTTTACTTACATCCTACTCATTTTAGAAAGAAAAAGGCAACTTCTGGATTACCTGCATGGAAAGTTGGGCATTCTGCATGAGAGTCAAACAATATTTGATCCAGCATCTTGCTATTTCCCCTTTTCTTTGATGGTAAAGCTCTGGCACATCTCCTTCAGTTTCAGGAGCTAAAATTACACACAAGATTTGTCTAAGTTAATAGTCACAATTGTAATTTTCATTGTGTATTCTTTTCTTCTTTTTTTTGGTGCTGGGGATTGAATCCAGGGCCTTGTGCATGTGAAGCAAGCACTCTATCAAGTGAGCTATATCCCCAGCACCCATATTTTTTTTTAACATTTATTTATTTATTTATAGTTATAAGTGGACACAATGTCTTTGTTTTTTACTTTATGTGGTGCTGAGGATCAAACTCAGTGCTTCACACATGCTAGGTGAGCGTTCTACCGCCGAGCCACAACTCTAGCACCCTGTATTCTTTTTTATATCATTTTTTTTAACATTTATTTTTTTAGTTGAAGGTGGACACAATACCTTTATTTTTATGTGGTGCTGAGGACTGAACCCAGTGCCTCATGCATGGTAGGCAAGTGCTCTTCCTCTGAACCACAACCCTAGCCCTATATCATTTTTTTCTGACTATAAAAGTATCAGATTTTCACTGAAGCAGGGGGAAAAAGAAATCCCACCCCAAATCCCACCACTGGAGAGTACTTACTGCTATTATTTTTGCACTTTTCTAATTCTTTCTTACATTTTATGTACAAATGAAAATTAAGGAAACAATATATATTGGATTTTCTTTTTTCTTTTTTTTTTGACACTTGGGATGGAACCAAGGGGCACTTTACCAATAAGCTATAATCCCAGTCCTTTGTTTTATTTTTTATTTTGATACAGGGTCTTGCTAACTTGCTTAGGGCCTCTCTAAGTTGCTGGACTAGACTTTAACTTGCAACCCTCTTTCCCCAGCCTACTGAGTCATCAGGATTATAGGCATGCCACCAAACCCAGCTTGTACACTGGATTTTGAACATAACTTTTTATTCATACATTATACTAATAAAAGTTTATCCATATCATTATCAATCCCATAGCTTCATTTTAAAGTACATATTCTATACAATTAAATGAATATTTTATATTTTAACTATTCTAATATAGGGAATTGTTTCTAGCTCTTTACTATTTCTGATTTAAACATGAAAATCTATTTGCATAAATCTGTCTGGATTTGGGATTACTTTCTTAGGATGAATTCTTAAAATGGAATTTATTAGGTCAAAGATTTTACACAATTTTAAATGTTCTTAACAAATACTAGCAAATTATTTTCAACAAATAGTCTAACCAAATATTTGAGGAGGCTCACAGAAAGCATTTTGAAAATATTGGACACTGCCTTTTTTTCCCAATCTTTCTTCTTTCTTTTCTTTTTCTTTAGCAGGGAGGGCTGGGGGCATTGGGGATGGAGCCAAGGGCTTTGTGTGTGCTAAGCACATGCTCTACCACTGAGCTCCACCTGCAGTCCTCAGAGCTTTCTATATTAAAAACAAATAATACCTCAATGATGGTTTAGCTGTTAATAATTTTTCTTTTGAGACAAGTGCTTTTTAAACTTCTACTAATCTATAAATTAACCCAATATAGTAGTACATAAAGGGGAAAATCAACTATTAATTTGATAATTTGTATTTCTTTAACTCTTCAGAGCCTCTGTATTCTTCTAATCCACAATAAGAATACTCACTTGTAGAACTAAAAATATGATATTTCAAAATCTAAAGCCCTTTAGGTAGAGACTGTTAAATGTCAAATTACAAAATCAGAGGATAAACAAAATGGTGAATTTATTGCAAAACCTTGTTAAATGACTCAAAACACAGTTGTGATTTTTTAAATTTAAAATTTTTTTTTTTTTTTTTGGTACTGGGGATCAAACCCAGAGGTGCTTTACCGCTGAGTTACATCCCCAGCCCCTTTTGTTTGTTTTTCTTTTTTCTTTTTTAAAGAGAGAGTGAGAGAGAGTGAGAGAGAGAGAGAGAGAGAGAGAGAGAGAGAGAATTTTAATATTTATTTTTTAGTTTTTGGCGGACACAACATCTTTGTATGTGGTGCTGAGGATCGAACCCGGGCCACACGCATGCCAGGCAAGCGCACTACAGCTTGAGCCACATCCCCAGCCCCCCCTTTTGTTTCTTATTTTGACACAGGGTCTTGCTAAGTTGCTTAGAGTCTTGCTAAATTGCTGAGGATGCCCTTGAACTTGGGATTCTCCTGGCTCAGCTTCCCAAATTGTGGGTTACCAGGCGTGTGCCATCACATCCAGCAATTGATTTTTTTTAGAGGTTATATAAAACACTATAATTAAAAAGACAGATATGAAAACACATCATTTATTGGTGTAGTATTCCTACCAAAAATGTAATCTTGATCTTGGCGTAAGGAAACCTCAGACAAACCACAATTAATGGAAATTGGTCTATATTCTTAAAAAATATGATGTGATAAAAAACAAAGGCTAGCTGAACGTGGTGGCACACATCTGTAATCCCAGTGGCTCAGGAGGCTGAATTCATGAGTTCAAAGCCAACCTCAGCAACTTAGCAAGGCCCCAAGCAACTTGGCAAGACAGTGTCTCAGAATAAAATATAAAAAAGAGCTAGGGGTGGCTGGGATATAGCTCAGTTGATAGAGTGCTTGCCTCATATGTACAAGACCCTGGGTTCAATCTCTAACACCACCAAAAAAAAAAAAAAAAGAGCTGGGGATGGGGCTAGTAGTTAAATGCCGCTAGGTTTGATCCCCAGTACCAAAAAAAAAAAAGAATATTATGGAGACAACTGATGAAATAGAAATAAATACTACAGATAAACAAACTATCAATGTTACAGTTCCTGAATTTGCCAACTGTTCTATGATTATGCAAAAAGATACTCTTGTTCTTAGGAAATACACAATGAAGTAATAAAGGGATAAAGGAATTTAATGCAGGTGATCTTCCTCATGTGTTTCAGAGAGAAAAGGAAAATGGGACTACAATATTAAAATTAGTGAATTTAGGAGAGGCAGTACATGGTAGTTGTTTTGTTCTTATACTTTTCTAAAGTTTAAAATAATTTCAAAATAATAATTTTTAAGACACTATAATAAAACATGCACACATAAACTTACTGTCTTCTGTAGCTGGAATCTTTCCAATTTGACCAAAAATAACATTAGCAGCTGATAAACAGTGCCTGGCCTCCATAAAGCATAGCTGTTGGGAAAATAAATAAGAAGAAATATAACTATTATATAGTTTCATTTGCAACTGATACTTGCAAAAGTTTAATAACATGGGAAAAACTATACTATCAGGTAAAATCCACCACTGAGGAGGTCCAGTGTAATTGTTAAGAAGTATGAAAAATATATTATAGTATTATTAAGTAAATAGTTACCTCAGAGATTAAAGTAGCACTGTCCCAAACTCTTTAATAAAAACCCAAACTGGCTGAAAGATAACTGCAGCTTAAAAACTAGCTCTCCTCACATAACCAGTACATATATAGGGACAGCTATCATCCTAGACGTTTCAAACTACCTCAGCAAGTCTAAAAAGCCAAAGTTCCAGGTACAATAAATTCTTGGAACATTGACCATCTGTCAGAGAACTAAAGATTTAATTTTTATTAGATTTAGAGATCCCTTTACATTCTGTAATCCAAAGGAAAAAGGAGATATTCTGATAGAAAGCGATTCCTGTCTCCTAAAATCTTTGGAATTTACAGACAATGAAGCTTCCCATCAATTTTTAAAGTCAATAGATTTTGACAAATAAACTGTTGAGAAATGCTTTACTAATAAATCTTTAACACTTAAAAGAGTTCATAATTCAAATATGGGCATGAAAATCTTCTCAAACATTTAAAAAAGATTTTGTTAATGTAAACATTGCATTTGTCATGTAAGTCACAAGCTCACCCAGAATACAAAGTTAATACAGTCCAACTCTTAGTTGGAGGCCACCATCATTAAATAAAGCGTGTACTTCATATTTGTAAATATGAAAGACATTTAATGGTTAGCTGTGACTTTAAAACCTCAGCATTAAATTCATCTCCATTATGGTGAACTCAGAAGATAATTTGGGAACAGTTGGGCAGCATGTATAATATTAGCCCAGCAACATCTGTACATCAAAATGCTGGTGTCAAATCTTGAAAGCCAAAAGAAAGTTACAATTTTTACGTAAAGAAACTTTAATTGCCCCTCTACTACCCCTCTATAGCCATCATTATCACTTCGGCTTTGTCCAGATTGGCTCCCTGTAAGCAACCATTGCCAGGATCAGTGAATGCCCTGTGCCCTCCAGATGGCTGGTAAATGTGGGACTTTAGCACCTGCCAGGTAGGGACTCACCGAAGAGCAAATACTCATCACTGGAAGTGGGTGAAGATGATAATGACACAAATGACAACTGCATTTTAAAACATGGTTCAAATCCTCTTTATTTAAAATATAACTTGGTTGTAACAAAAACTTACAGAACACTTTGGTAAAAAACAAAAGTGTGGGGTGAAAGAAGTGCTCATGGAAATTATTGCATGCTCCACGTAAGTAATGCTTAGCAACTTCAAATTCTTCAATCATACTTTACATTCATATCCAGATATCTTAGAACTACCAATATGCATGGAGTTTTAAGTATTAATTAAAATCATAGTGAGAATTTTAAAGTTGCTAAATAAAACAAACAAGGGGCCTTCAATAGCTATATCAAAAGGACCCACAAGCAGAGGCACTTTTTGATGATGTCCACAATGAGATGGATTCATGAGAATTAGGTTTAGCTGAATGCTCTGATATATATGCAGTAGCGTTACTTACACACTTGATCTTAGACCAAAGTCCTAGAAGCGATGCTGCAGTCACCACAGCCCTTTCTCTCCTGCTAATAGTTTTTCTGAATGAAATTCTGTGGGACAATACTTTAAACATAGGGCGCATTTTCAGAACCAACACTAACAAAAAGCTTAAAAAGAATAAAGGCCCCAGGGTAAGGTAGCAGGTAACCAAAGAAATGAACAGAAGGAACTCTGATAAGCAGAGAATTACCAAATTTCAGAGAGCCTTGTGAATCAGAAATACAAATAAAAGTAATTTTTACTAAAATATTTTATTGAGGATGAATAAAAATCTGGTTGGGAAAGGTGGTTTAAAAGTGTTTTAGCATTAGAAATTTAAGGACTAAAAAAGAAAAGGGTCCATTAAGAGTACATCAACATGGTTGTGAGCAATTCTGAAAAACAACTAAGAAGTCTAAATTTGTCCCTGGGTAACAGTCCAGAGGTGTTTCAGAAAACGTGGAACTCTGGAACTCAGCAGAGATATTATTATAAAGGAGTTAATTCTAAAAAATAACCGAAATGTATCACATGCTTTTATCAAAGCCCACATTTAACAGTCAACTTCCTCAGACAAATTCTCATAGTTATAAGATTACCATTACATAAAGATAAAGTTATATCTATAACAAGATAAAATCTGCAATTTAAGGTAACATATCACTAAAGTGAATTGAAATAGTATGCCTATATAAAAAATTGGTCTTAGATAACTCATATTTTGGGGGCTAGCAACATGAAAGACAATGATAAAACTCATTATTTTATAAGACCCCCCAAAAATTCATGCAACAAAAGCTACAGTATTTTAATACACTAGCAAAGAGGACTATATTTTTCTGTTCCAATTTTACATCATAAAATGTCAGCTACCTGGGCTAGGGATGTGGCTCAGGGGTAGCATTCTTGCCTACCATGTACAAGGCCCTGGGTTTGATCCCCAGTACCACAAATAAATACATAAAATGCAAGCTGTTTTTGAATGATGTGTTCTATTGGTTTTACATTTATGCTCACTATTAGTCTGTTAGATAACTATCAAGCTTACCTTATTAATATAAAATTGTGATAAAGTAGCAGCATTAATAGCCCACTCCATAGGATGGTAGGCATTATGCTCAAGCTGGCGTTTTAGTGTGCTGTGGCAATAATGAGCAGCCTTCTCAAACATTTCCATATGCTGGTAGACTTGAGCCAGGTAATATAGATTATGAGTATAAACCTTCTCAAATCTGTGAAAAAAAAATTAATATTCTCATAATGACTTATAGTTTATTTAGTAATTTTCATATATATTTATCTTGATCCTTTCATCAACACTTTGAGTTATGTTTGATTCTTGTATCTACTTGACAGTTGAGGAAACTGAGTCTCAGATTTGAACTAGATCAAAGTTATGTTACACATAACTTGTAAGTGGCAAATGGAAGTTTTATTCACATCAGAATCCACACTCTGCAACCTTGATATTTATTTGCCTCAAGTAGCAAACATTGTGCTTTTTTTGAATAGTCACTCTATGTGGAAATATCTACGATTTCTAAATTTACTAACCTTTTTGATCTCTCTTGTTCAGTAAGTTTTTCTTCTTCAGGAAGAAAATGCTCTGTAGGATCAAGAGGAGGACTCCCAATCTATGAACAACATTAAAGAAAGAAAGCTCAGTCAAATTTTAAACATTTCAAACACCTACCGCCCTCTTCTGGAGGAACTGGAAATATCCATTTCTAAAAGCTCAACATAGGCAGCGTGGTAGCTAGCCTATGCCTGTAATTCCAGTTATTTATGAGGCTGAGTTAGGAAGAACACAAATTTGAGGCCAACCTAAGCAATTCAGTGGAAACCTGTCTCAAAATAAAATTAAAAAGGGCTGGGGGTGTAGCTCGTGGTAGTGCTTGCCTGGCATGCAAGAGGCTCTGAATTCAATCTACAACCTCCCTGCAAAAGCTCAACACACCTTACACCTCATTTTTCATTAGTTCATTTTCATATTACCCATGAAATCATTTTCTTAACCACAGCATCCAAGAGTCAAACAAATAAAAGATTGTCTAACAGCTCCTGCTTGGAAAAAATTTCAATTGCTACTGCAGTAAAACTGAAAATATGAAATAAATCCAATTTGCTTTTTAGAGATGTATTTCTTTTCTTTCATTTTTTCTCCTTCTTTTTTGAGTCATGATATAGCTATGTTGCCAGGCTGACCCAAACACCTGGGCTCAACAATCTTCCCATTTAAGCCTCCAAATAATGGGATTATAGGAAGGTGCTACCACCCGTAGGCTTAAGATGTATAGTTATTTAAGTATTTTAAATCTTAATTTTTATCTAGTAAAAAGGAACTTTAAAAAACATAATAAATTGCCATTTGCACAAATAAAATTTTTTAAATAAAAAAAAAACCTACATAAACTGGGCATGGTGGCACATGCCTGTAATCATAGTGATAAGGAAGGCCAAGGAGAAGGATTATGAGCTCAAGGCCAGTCTCAGCAATTTAGTGAGACCCTGTCTCAAAATAACAAATGAAAAGGGTACTCATTTCAGCAGCACATATACTGAAACCTGGAATGATATAGAGAAGAATAGCATGTTCTCTGTGCAAGGATGACACAGAAATTCTGAAGTGTTCCATATATTTATGAAGCAAACTGTAATATATGCATTTATGAAAATGTCAAAATAAACCCCACTATTTTATATAGCTGTTATGTTCTAATTAATATTTTTAAATAAATTAAATAAAAAACTTAAAAGTAATAAAATTAAAAGGGGTGTGGTTCAGTGGCAAAGTCTCTGGGTTCAATCCCCAGTATCTCAAAACAAACAAATGAAAATCAGTACCTACCTCATAAGGGTGTCTTCAGGATTAAGTTAATATTTATAAATCATTTACAATATGATCTTAAGTATTCCGTAAGAGCAGAGCTGCTAACCTCTGCCTCATTCTATGAAGGGAGTCCTATCTACAAGTTCATCCTTGTTTTGTTTTGCTTATGGTGCTGTGTACTGATCCCCAAGCCTCACACAGGCTAAACATGTCACTCTACCACTGAGCTACACCCTCAGGACCCCATCCTTGCTTTTAACTGAATTCATTAAACTCCAAAGCTGCAATGCTTTCCATAAAATATGAGATCTTAAACTTTGACATAAACACTAGAAGCATCACAGCTTGGGCTCCTTGAACACAGGAAAATAAAAACCAAGATAAGAAGCAAGGCCAAGGCAGATACAACTGATAAGTAGTTCAGAAATACCCTAAACAATTATGAGGGCTATTTAATAAGCTCCTCCTCATCCAGATGAAGGGAATTAATCAATGTATTACCTTACTTGTCTACTTCACCAATATGGCTCACACTTCATATGTAACACGAACAGTCAACTCAGTTACTTTTCAACTCAAATAGGAGTATAATCAAAGACAGAGTTTTGCTATGTGTTATGCTTCCACATTAACACTATTTTTTTGTTTGTTTTTGCATTTTTGGTACTGGTTCTTCAACTAGTTTTAAACAGAATACTATAGGTGCTTGGTATCCTTATATTATACACAATTTCAGGTATGAGAATGTGAGATTAAAGCATGAAAGGAACCCAGGCACAGTGGTGCACACCTGTAATTCCAGTGACTCAGTAAGCTGAGGCAGGAGGATAGCAAGTTCAATGACAGTCTCAGCAAGTTAGTGAGGCCCTAAGCAACTTAGTGAGACCCTGTATCAAAATTTAAAAAATAGGGCTGGGGATGTGGCTCAACTGGTAGCACGCTTGCCTGTGTGCGTGCGGCCCGGGTTCGATCCTCAGCACCACATACCAACAAAGATGTTGTGTCCGCCGAGAACTAAAAAATAAATATTAAAAATTCTCTCTCTCTCTCTCTCTCTCTCCCCCCTCTCACTCTCTCTTTAAAAAAAAAAAATTTAAAAAATAAATAAAAAGGGCTGCAGATGTAGCTCGGTGGTAACCCAGTTGTTCTGGGTTCAATTCCCAGTACCCCCCCCCCAAAAAAAAAAACAATGAAAGAAAGAAAAAAGTGAATCAGTAAGATTTGATGATCAATTGGATAGACCATGAGAAAAACAGAAGTCTCCAAAGTGTTTAGGTTTCAACAACTGAAAGAAATTGGTGTCTGCAGCAAGAGAAAATGGGTAGTGGTGGGAATCAGATTATCAAGAAACTACTTTCAAACAGTAGTCTTAGAAATGCCTACTCCACAAAAAATGCAAATGTCAGCTTGGTATGTAGGTGCACACCTGTAATCCCAGTTACTTGGGAAACAGGAGGATCTCGAATTTGAATTCTAGGTTAGCCTGGGCTACACAGCAAGACCCCATCTTAAAGAGAAAAAAAATATATAATAAAGAAAGCATATTGGCAGAGTATAAAATCAGATAGCTAAAGCTGGAGATAAATAAAATTTATGATTCATCAGCAGAAAATATTTGTAATGAATGTACATGGACAAAGGAGGGAGGTCCAAGGACTGAACTTTGGGTACTCTAGTGTTCATAGGTTGAAGAAATGAAGAAACATTAAAGATCTAAAAGAAAAATGGGCAAGTATGCTCCTAGAAACCAAGTACAAAAAGTGTTTCAAGGAAGACTGGTCAACTCTGCCAAAGGCTTATGACGAGTCAAATAAAATGAAAATAAAAATTTACCATGAATTTAGCAACCATGTGGTGAACTTGAAAAGGTAGTGATTCATAACTGTGAGAAACCTCAAAATATCTCTGGTTATTTAAAAGAATGCCACAAATAACCTTAAAACAAAATTAACTAAAATGTATTTTAATTAAAAAAAGAGACTACCAACTTTTAGAAGGCAAAAGTTTATTGAAGACTATAATTAATCTATTAGAATTTCTTTTTTTTTTTAAGAGAGAGAGAGAGAATTTTTTAATATTTATTTTTTAGTTTTCGGCGGACACAACATCCCCGTTTGTATGTGGTGCTGAGGATCGAACCCGGGCCGCACGCATGCCAGGCGAGCGCACTACCGCACTACCGCTTGAGCCACATCCCCAGCCTCTATTAGAATTTCTATACATAAAATTTCTTAGGAATGTTGGCATATCCCTGTAATCCTAATGACTTGAGAGCCTAGGCAGAAGGGTCCCAAGTTTGAGGACAGCCTCACAATAAAAAATAGAAAAACTGGGAATGTAGTTCAGTGGTAGAGCAACCCTGGGCTCAATTCCCAGTAGTGCACATGCATGCACATACATGTTTTTGTTTTTTGTTTTGGTACCAGAGATTGAACCCAGAGGTGATTTACCACTGAGCCACAACCCTAGCCCTTTTTATTTTTAATTTTGAGACAGATTCTCACTAAGTTGCTTATGGCCTAAGTTGCTGAGGCTGGCTTTGAACTTGCAAGCCTCCTGCCTCAGTCTTCTCAACCACTGGGATTATAGGTGTATGCCACCCCATCTGGCTCACACACACATAAGTTCTTAAATGGAAGCTGTGTGTCTACTAACTATAATTTTACTAACTTAGGTTATCAGAAACTTTTATACCCTTCGGTAGTCAAGCATTCTGATGGCTGAGTTTAAGCAAACATGTTTTTGTGAAATTTTTTTTTTTACCTGTTGGGGTTTGAACCCAGGGCCTTGTACATGCTAGGCAAGCAATCTACCACTGAATTACATCCTAAGCATGTTTAGTCTTTTATGTGGTACATTCTTCAATGAAATGAGAACTTTTTACTAATGGATTTTTAAAAATTTTTATTTTAGTTGTCAATGGATCTTTTATTTTATTTATTTATAAGCAGTGCTGAGGATCGAATCCAGGGCCTCATACATGCCAGGCAAGCACTCTACCACTGAGCCACAACTCCAGCCCATTAATGGATTTTTAAAGCACATTACTAACAAAGAGCAAGCAACAGAAAATATTGTGTCTATATTAAAAAGTTTATTAAGGAAACAGTGGTTTCTCACCTTTGCAGGGCTGTGAGCTCCTCAAGTGTGAGTTTTCAACCTAAGTTCCCCAGAGCCCTAGAAGTTCTACAGCATCTATTTATACTACCATGATGGGGAAGAAGGAAGGAATCTGCAGTAGATTGGGTGAAGGGTCCTTGCATTTTTTTTTTTTTTAGGTGGGGATCTTATTAAGTTTTCCAAGCTAGTCTTGAACTCCTGGGCTCAAGGAATCTTGCCTCAGCCTCCCAAGTTAGCTACAATTACAGACACACATCACCATTCCCAACTTTGAACTGCTTATTAAATAGTTTTCATATACTGCATTTCAGACAGACTTCATAAATTAAAAAAAAAAAAAAAAGGAAATATTGGAAAAAATACCGTTCTGAAGCAGTGTCTCAAAGTACAGGACTTAAGATTAGCAGTATAAGCATCATAGAGGACCTGATTAAAAATGCAAATTCTTAGGTTGGGGATACAGCTCAGTGGTAGAGCACATGGCCTGGGGTCAATCACTGGAAAAAGAAAATTCTCAGGCCCCATCCCCAAACTACTGGCAGCTCAACTTGCTGAGTTTTAATAAGCCCTCCAGGTGATTCTGATGCATGCTAACCATTAAGAACCACTACCTCAAAAATTTCAGATATTTGGCTCAAGTAGTTCTTGTTTGCTTTCCTTTCAGCACAGCTATTTGCAGTGGAAACAAATAGAATTTTTAGATTAAAAATACAAAAATATGCAAATAGTATTTAGGATAATACTAGAATATTTCCTGTATAATTGTATTTTGCCATTATATTCTATCTAAGGATTGATTGACTGATTTTGTGGTACTGAGGATTGAACCCAGGGGCATTTTACCACTGAGCCAAATCCCCAGCCCTTTCTTATTCTTTATTTTGAAACGGGGGTCTCCCTAATTTGCTGATGCTGACCTTGAATTTGCCAACTTCCTGACTTGAGTAGCTAGGACGTAAACCAAGCCCAACTAACCAAGGATTAGTTTTTAAATCCCCAAGACTATCTGTTTCAGCTATTAGATGGATTCTCAGACAGCTTTATAAAGAAGTTCCTGGATACACTAAAAAGTCACACCAATATTTTGAATGAGGAATTCTTATATCAATTTTTAGCCAGTTTCAATCAAAACTTTAAAAACTATGACATGGAACATACCTCTTTCATATATTGATTATATAGTGCTTCTGATGATTCCAGGTAAGCCTGTGCAGTTTCAATTTCTTCTCTTTCAGACCACAAAATACCCAAGTTATTCTGGAAAATACAGAAAAGAAAAACAAACAATGATGAGACTTCCAATTAAAGTAATTACATAGTTTCAATATTAACCAATCAAATAGTACTGGAGTTTGACTTATTTCTAATGAATAGAATATAACAGAAATGATGGAAAGTTACTTCTAAGACTAGGCTTTGAAGTATTGTGACATCCATCTTGTGTTTTTCTTGCTTGCTCTCTTTCAGGAAGGCCAAGCTACTTGGGAAGTGGAAGAAGATTACATGTGCAAGGCCAGCCTGGCAACTTAATGAGACCCTCACTTAAAAAAAAACAAAAAACAAGAGGGGCTGGGGCTGTAGCTCAGTGGTACAGTGCTTCCCTAGCACAGGAGAGGTACTAGGTTTGATCCTCAGCACCACATAAAAAAATAAATAAAAATAAAGTTATAAAAATATAAGTAAAGTTATAAAATAAAGCTGTTAATAGAAAAAATATTCATTAAAATCTCTAGTACCACCAAAAAAAGAAAAAGAAATGCATATGGAAAGGATTGAGAAAAGTCACAGTCTAAAGCATTCAGACAAAAAGCCAGCGAGGAATTAAATTCTGCCAACAACCATATAAATAAGTTGGAAGTAGACCCTTCCCCTAGTAAGCGTCTTCAAGTGGGCCCTGGTAGGTCAACAATGTGATGAGGAATACTTAGCTAAGCTGTGCCAATATCCCTAAGATAACAGAGACCAAGATGAACCCGAGGGCTGTGGTGCAGCTCAGTGGTAGAACACTCGCCTAGCACATGTGAGGCCCTGAATTCAATCCCCAAGTACTGCAAAAACAAAGATGAACCAGAAATATACAATACTTTCAAAGGAAAAAAAAATAATAAAAAATAAAATAAAACCTCAAAATTCTACAACTTCCTCCAGAGATCACTTAAATATTTTATTTATTTAAACATTCTTGCTGGGCACAATGGTACACATCTGTAATCCCAACTACTCAGTAAGCTGAGCCAGGAGAATTACAAGTTCAAGGACAGCCTCAGAAACTTAATGAGACCCTGCCTCAAAATGAAAAATATACCTGTAATCCCAGTGGCTTGGGATGCTGAGGCAGGAGGATCATGAGTTCAAAGCCAGCGTCAGCAAAAGTGAGGTGCTAAGCAACTCAGTGAGACCCAGTCTCTAATTCCCAGTAAAGGGAAAAAAAAAAAAAATTCTGAAGATGCTATATGCTTTTTCTCACCAGTTAAGTCAGATTTCTAACGTTTACTATTTCAAACAATACAGCATTTTGTGTTTCCAGAGAGTTCTTAAAAATTATGTTCTGTATGAAATATGATATATCAAGAGCTATGTAATGTTTTGAACAATAATAAAAAAAATATGTTCTGCAATTGTACCCTATCAATATTGATGGCTTTTTGATTTTAATTTCACCAACTTACTTTTCCTACCATAAAAGCTAAGGAGTTGACTGGATTTGGGATTCTATCCTAAATAACATTTTAAATCATTTTCTTCATTTCCTGCTACATGATTCCTCTTTAATTAGGCTCTACAAAGCAAACCTGGACTGTTTACATGCTGAGAACTCAATACTGAAGACAAAGCTCTCTTTAGACAATTAGGTTAGACTGACTCCCATCCCCAGGGACAGTCCTTTAGACACAAGGTATTTCTGAGGCTGTTTCTTCCATCTTTGTTATTTCTCTAGGGGAGGGAACAGGATAAAGAAATAGTTTCTAATGCAGAAATTCTTAACCTTGGGCCTATGACCTCCAAGGAATCCATGAAGAGAAGAAAGAGCCTATGAATTTGAATAGAGAAAAAAAATAACAAATTTATTTTTTACTAATATATTCAAATTCAACTTTTCTCCCCCCCCCCCCCACCATGCACATGCTAGGAAAACATTCTGCCAGCTCAGCCCTTTTTATTTATTTTCAGACAGGGTCTAAGTTGCCCAGGCTAGTCTTGAACATGCTGTCCTCCTGCTTTAGCCTCCTGAGTAGCTGGGAATGTAGGCATGCACACCATATTCAGTCCATTATCGACATTTTATGTCCATTTGGGGAGAGGAGTGTGCTGAGGATTGACCCCAAAGGGCTTGTGTATTCGAAGCATGGTGCTCTACCACTAAGTTATATAATCCATCCAAAGTGAATTACTTTTTTTTTTTTGGTACTTGGGATTGAACCCAAGGGTGTTTACCACTGAGCTACATGCCTACCCCTTTTTATTTTGAGACAGGATCTTGCTAAATTGCTGTAGATCTCACTAAATTGCTGAGGCTGGTCTAGAATCTGCTGGGATTATAGGCATGAACCACCACACACAGCTGTAAATTACTTTTAAAATTCAATATAAGTCTAAGGATAGAAAAACTACACCAGAAGGTTCTGCATCTTTCACACAGGATATTCTTGCCCTCATACTAAACAACATAGGGGAAAAGGTAGAACACTACAAAAAACAAAAACAAAAACAAAAAACCAACACTTTCCCATCTCATATTAAATCAAAATTATATTAAGAAAACTACACTTACACTGATATCCTTCATAAACATAAATGCAAAAATTTTAAACAAAATTTTAGCAAATTGAGTATAACAGTACATATCAGTACACATTCTGGCCAAATAGAGTTTATCCCAGAAATGTAATTTAATTTATTAAATGTAATTTACTACACTAACAGACTAAAAGGGGGGGGGAAATGGTCATCTCAGTAGATACAACAATGAAACAGTAATGACACTGAGTGGAAAAAAAATCTGAACAAAACAAAACAATTAGACCAAAACCAGAGTATATATGGTTCCATTTAAAAATTCTCTAGAAAATTTGGGGTGAGGGGCAAGGAGAGACCAATTACACAGGAACACAAGGAAACTTAGTTGTACTAGATATGTTCATTACCTTGAATGCACTAACGATTTCACAGGTACATACATAGGTCAAAACTCATCAAACTGAACACTTAAAAATGTGCAGTTTAGGGGCTGGGGATATTGCTCAGTTGGTAAAGTGCTTGTCTGGCATGCACAAAGCCCTGGGTTCAATTTCTAGCACCATACACACACACAGTGCAGTTTATTGTATACCAGTTGCACCACAATGCAGCTATGAACAACAAAGAAAATATTTCTTGTACCATACATGTGTAAATTTTGGAGTAGGGTGAGTGACCCACTAATTTCATAGGAAGTTTAATTGATAGCATTACCATCTTGATGTTGGTAACAGCAAAGATCAGAAGGAATATGACAAAATAATTGTTCCTAGGGCTTCCAGAACCCAGTGAAGGTAGAAAGGAATAAACTTATTTATTTTTTTTTGGTACCAAGGATTGAACTCAGGGGCACTCAACCACTGAGCCATATCCCCAGCCTTAATTTTAGTTTATTTAGAGACACGGTCTCACTGAGTTGCTTAGTGCCTCACAGTTGCTGAGGTTGGCTTTGAACTCGCAATTCTCCTGTCTCACTCTCCCAAACTGCTGGGATCACAGGCGTGTACCACCGAGCCCCGGCAGGAATAGTCTTTTTTTTTTTTTTTTTTTAATATTGTTTAGCAGTAGATGGACATAATGTCTCTATTTTTTTTTATGTGGTGCTGAGAATTGAACCCAGTGCCTCACAACATGCTAGGCAAGAACTCTACTACTATGCTACAACTCCAGCCCAGGAATAATCTGTTTTTTTTTTTTTTTTTTTTAAAAGAGAGAGTGAGAGAGGAGAGAGAAAGAGAGAGAGAGAATTTTTTTTTAATATTTATTTCTTAGTTCTCGGCGGACACAACATCTTTGTTGGTATGTGGTGCTGAGGATCGAACCCGGGCCGCAAGCATGCCAGGCAAGTGTGCTACTGCTTGAGCCACATCCCCAGCCCGAATAATCTGTTTTTGATTATCTAATGTGGGTTCAGGTTCTATAGTTCATTCCTGAGAAGATATCATCAATTCCAGTGAACCTATATTTATCAACCCTTTCCTATATGTGTTTATATATATATATATATATATATATATATATAAAATACAGACTTATTATAATGTATATGTATGTGAATATAATCTTACGCAAAAATCAATCAGTCTATATAATTCTAAATGTGCTTATACTTTTCTCCCTTCCCCTTGATAGTGACTTTTTTTTTTTTTAAGATGGGATCTCCCAAGTAGTTGGGATTGTAGCACATACCAAACTGGCAATTTTTTGTTGACAAATACAAATCACTATTTTTTAATGATTTCATAGTATTTGTTTAGATGTAACAGAATTTAATCAATCACATGCTCACTCATATTTATATTATTTTCCTTTATTAATAATTGACAATGCTGTAATGAATATTCATGTTCACATGTGTTTACATACTTGTCTCAAATTACCTTTAAAAAATTTTATTTTTCAGGAGGTGGGCAGCCATAAGGGATTGAATGCAGAGGCACTCTCCCACCGAACTACATCATTACATCCCTAGTCCTTTTTATTTTTTATTTTGAGATAGGGTCTTGCTAAACTGCTAAAGATGGTCTCAAATTTGCAATTCTCTGCTTCAGCTTCCCAAGGAGCTGGTATTACAGGCATTTGCTGGTCCAAAATTACTTTGAAATAGTGATGTGGAATTTTTAAGCCAAAGTCTTAAGATAATCCTTAAGAATATCAGCAGGGATCCTACAACCAATTCTTTACAGCTGGATATCAAAGGATGACTCTTCTGTATTTCACTGAAATGTAAAATGTTACGATTTTAAGATGCACAATTATTTTATATACCAAGAAAATACTAATAATTATAAAACTGATCATCATAAAATGCACCCCAAATTCAGATATCAGAAATGTGTGCATCTTAAAATCAATAATATATAGCTGGTAGGTGGTGCACACCTGTAATATCAGCTATTCCTGTAATACCAGCTCCTTGGAAAGTTGAGGCAGGAAAATCCCAAGTTCAAGGCCAGTAGGGGTAACTTAATGAGTTTCTGTTTCAGAATAAAAATAAAAAGAGATGGGATATGGTAGAGCTCGTACCTAGCATGTGTGAAGTCCTGGGTTCAACCCCCAGTACTGCTAATAAATAAAAAAGTAAAAGAAAATACAGTATATACTAATGATACTACATTAGGGAAGATTCCTAATTCTTTGTTTGAAATATTTTTTTAAATGGAAGATTATGATTTTTTTTTTTTGAGAGAGAGAGAGAGAATTTTAATATTTATTTTTTAGTTTTCGGCAGACACAACATCTTTGTTTGTATGTGGTGCTGAGGATCGAACCCGGGCCGCACGCATGCCAGGCAAGTGCGCTACTGCTTGAGCCACATCCCCAGGCCCTTTGTTTGAAATATTGAAGCAAGTTTAAATGTTTATTAAGGTTTTAGGTTATATGGTTAGAGGAAAATTCAAATAACAGGTTTTGTTTGAATTCAATGTTTTGTGAATTTCATTAGATCATTCATCCATTCAAATATTATTTAGAATAAATAATATATGTCATGTACTGGGCTATAAATAGTAAACAAAAAGAGTGGATTCCTTGTTATCATATGGCTTTTTATTTTACTGGGCCATAATAAAATATAACTTACACAACTTCTTTCTAAACTTTGATATTTTTCTTAAATCCTACTTGCCATATGATCAATTGTGGTAAATGTTTCCTGGATCACAAATATTATGAACTATTAACTATTGGATGAATGGTTTGCAAGTCTATGCAAAGTACCTGATACCCTGCATGTGTGACTAGTTTGAACATATTTATATTTTATTTCATTTTTACTTATTTTGGTGATGCTTGGGACAGAACCCAGGGCTTAGTGCACGCTAGAGACTGGCTCTGCCACCAAATTAAACTACATCCTCAGCCCCATATTCATATTTTAAAAGTGTTATGTTCCCAATGCAGAATGTAAAAACTGTTTCATTTACTTTTTTTTGGGGGGGGGCGGGGGGGGTACTGGAGATTGGATTGAAACCAAGAATGCTTTCCTACTAAGCAACATACCAGTCCTTTTTAATTTATCTTGCTAATTGCTGAAGCTGGCCTCAAACTTGCTGTGATACTCCTGCCTCAGCTTCCCAAGTCTTTGGGATTACAGGCCTGCATCACAGCACTCTGCAGTTACTTCTTTTTATCAGGGTGGGTGGATAGTACTGGGAATTGAACCCAGGGATGTTTAACCACTGAATCTTCCCCCAGCCCTTTTTATTTTTGTTTTATTTATTTTGAAACAGAGTCTCAAAAGTTGCTTAGGGCCTCATTAAACTGCTGAGGCTGGTTTTGAACTTGCAATATTCCTGCCTCAGCCTCCTGAGTTGCTGGGATTACAGATACAAGCCACCATGCCTGGCTCAGATTTATTTCTTAATAAACCATGCACCAAATAAATGAGATATAGATAAGTTTGGACAAAAATGGTCCAAAGAAAGTTATTAAAATGAGGTAATTCTTGAGATCTATTCTGAAGAATGAGTAGGAATTCCTTGGAGAACATGTTAAGGAGAAACCAATGGCGGTAGGGTACCTGGGATTGAACTCAGGGGCACTTGACTGCCGAGTCACATTATCCAGCCCTATTTTCCTATTTTGTATTTTACTTAGAGACAGGGTCTCACTGAGTTGCTTATGGCCTCGCTTTTGCTGAGGCTGGCTTTGAACTCTTCCTGCCTCAGTCTCCAGAGCAGCTGGGATTATAGGCATCAAACTACCACTACCGGCTGACATTTTGTTTTGAATTTTTTTTTTTTTGAGAGAGAATTTTTTTAGTATTTATTTTTTATTGGCAGACACAACATCTTTGTTTGTATGTGGTGCTGAGGATTGAACCCGGGCCGCACGCATGCCAGGTGAGCGCACAACCGCTTGAGCCACATCCCCAGCCCTTGTTTTGAATTAAGAGCACTCTGATGCTCCCTTCAGCAGTACATATTGAAATGATACAGAGAAGATTAACATGGCCACTGCGCAAGGATGACACACAAATTCGTGAAGCATTCCATATTTTTAATAAAATTATGGCATTTGCAGGTAAATGGATGGAAATGGAGAATATAATGATAAGCAAAGTAAGCCAATCACAAAAAACTAAAAGCCGAATGTTCTCTTTGATAAGTGGATGCTGATCCATAATGGGGGGGAAGGGGAGGCGGAGTAGGGAGAATGGAGAAACTGATTTGGCAAAGGGGAGAGAGGGAAGGGAAGGGGGCAGGAACAATGGTGGAATGAGATGGACATCATCACCCTAGGTACATGTATGATTGCACATGTGGTGTGACTCTATATCATGTAAAACCAGAGAAACGATAAGTTTGCTCCATTTGTGTACAATGAATCAAAATGCATTCTGCTATCATGTATAACTAATTAGAACAAATATGATGATGATGATGATGATGATTTTGGTATACGGGGTGAACCCAGAGGTGCTTAACCACTGAACCACATCCCCAGCCTTTTTTATTTTTTATTTTTAGATAAGGTCTCACTAAGTTACTTAGGGCCTAAATTACAGAGGCTGGCTTTGAATTTGGGATTCTCCTGCAACAGCCGCCAAAGTCGCTGGGATTACAGGTGTGTGCACGGTGCCTGGCGAGAAGAGTTTAAGATTTAAATTACTTTGGAGCCAGGAATGGTGGTGTATACACCTGTAATCTTAGCGACGTGGGAGGCTGAGGCAGGAGAATAGCAAGTTCAAAGTTAAGTCTCAACAACTTGGTGAGTCCTTGCCTCAAAATAAAAAATAAAAATAAAATAAAAAAGGGAAGGCGGACTGGGGATGTAGCTCAGTGATAAAAGCTCCTGGA
This sequence comes from Ictidomys tridecemlineatus, assembly GCF_052094955.1. Lineage (NCBI taxonomy): Eukaryota > Metazoa > Chordata > Mammalia > Rodentia > Sciuridae > Ictidomys > Ictidomys tridecemlineatus. Next base: position 52,638,932 of record NC_135477.1, read on the forward strand.
TTCAATCCCTAGTACCACAATTTAAAATAAATAAATAATAAGTTAATTCGGATTTTTTCTTATTTGAACAAAAACAAAAACTCGAGAGTTTAAAAAAAAAAAGCACATTACAATGAAGGGGTTTTAGAAACCGATGCTTTGCCCACAATTAAGTAGCAAATAAATGATGAGTGGACGATGGGGGTGGAGAGGAGTTTGGATGCCGACGGTGGGAGATCTAGATACAACGCAATAAATCCTTAAGACTTTTTTGAAGGCCAAAAAGCTCCTGTCTGGTCTCATCCCAAAGCTTCAAAAACATGGGGGGAAACGGCGTCTACTGACCCCTGCCCTGCCTCGGTCATGGCCACCGCGGGAGCTCCTCCGCCCCTCGCCTTTTGCGGTCCCCCCGGGGCCAGTGCTGGCAAAACAGCGGCGGCCCGGATCGCTCGCTCGCTCGCTCTCACCTGCGCCTGGATGTACAGCGAGATGCAGTCGTGCGAGAGCCGGTACCTGCGCAGCAGTCTCAGGCACTTCACCAGGTGCTCCTCCCCCGCCGACAGCTCCTCCGTGTCGATGTGGTTCACCCCCAGGTGGAACTCGATCACCGCCAGCCTCACCGCCCGCTGGGCGACGGGCCCCTCGGCCTCCACGACCTCCGTGGGCAGCCCCAGGGCGTGGTCACCCTCGCCCAAGCCGTCCTCGGCCTGAGGCCGCTCATCCTCGTCCTCAGTCGCTGGGCCGAGCAGCGCCTTGACCTCTTCCAGCAGTGCTCGGGCGCTGTATTTCGACTTGTACGGCTCTTTCTCCGGGTTTTTATGCAGTTCCACCCGCGACAGGGCCAGAGCCGCCTGGAATTTCTCACGAATTTCGACACGCGGAACGCTCGCCATAGCGGCCTCCTCAGCCTGAGATCGCTCAGGGCTTGGAGTTGGGACTCCCGCCTTCTTTATGCTTTGCGACACTTCACTTACGGCCCCGGGAAAGTCCGGCAGCTGGGGAACGGTAACCAATGAAGTTCTTCAAGGGAAGCGCAATATGTGGCTCTGACCAATGGGAGGGCGTTTTGGCCAACACAGTAACCGTCGTCGTGGAGATAAAGTTGCCTATGAGGATTACCCCACCTCCTGCAGTGTGAATTCTCTTGCTTCACATTATGAAGATGTACGTACAGTGCATATGAAATGTTTAATATCGTCTTACTTTAACGAAACATTTCGGCTGTCTATTCACATTAACTGATATAAGTTGAAAGGCAGGAACCTTTGAACCTTTGAACATTAGTGGATAAAAATTTCTTTTAGAAAACCTCTAGAAGTGACCAGGTGCTTTGGCACACGCACGTCTGTGATCCTGGTGACTTGGGAGGGAGGAAGGAGGATCACAAGTTCGAGGCCAACCTGGGCAAACTAGTGAGGCTGCCTCAAAAAATAAGAAGAGGAATGAAGCTCAGTAGTAAAGCACCTCCGGGTTCAATCTCCAGTACCAAAAATGAAAAAAAAATGTTGAAAATCCGCAGATTTATGAAGGTTTGCATTTATTTATGTTTTAGTGTTGGGGATTGAACCTAGGGGTATTCTGCTAGAATACCCTTTTTTTTTGGGGGGGGGGGCAGGATCTACCTAAATTGCCCAGGCTGACCTCAAACTTGCCATCTTCCTGCTTCAGTGTCTGGGATTACTGGCATGCATCACCTAGCCTAGTTTGAGGAGATATTTTGAGACTATGCAAATATCCTGTTTCTTCATGAACTTTCTTTCACCCATTACCTTTTAGTGTCTGCAACAGTTATTGACACTTCAACACTTCAAGAGTGTCAAGATATAATAAAGACAAGGAAAAAAGGCCCACGGACAGATTGGGACATTTAAGCAGACATGACTATTACATACGATGTTGAATTCTGAATTGTATCTGGAACCTGAAAAGTTGAAAGGTGAAATCAGAACCAGGCCTATAGTATCACACCTATAGTATCACACCAATGTTAATATCTTGGTTTTGATAATTGTATTATGGTTATATAAAATGTTAACATTGTTGGAAACTGTGTGAAATATGTAAGAACTATTATTTTTGCATTTTTCTTCTGGTAGTTAAAATCAAATCCAGGGCCTTGCACTGTTGGGGATGCAAATCAAGTAAAGATGGCGCCTGCCAGTTTGCCAGGAGGAGTGGTTTGTGAAGTAATGCAAGGGAGCCATTAAGATGAGGATTCCTTAATGACTGACTGCTGTATCTAGATGATGTTAATTAAGTTAAGCTGTGTGTAATTAGTTGGGTATATGTACCTCTGCTGTCCCATAGAGAAGCGGCTCCTGTTACCTTGGGTGCCTGCTACTTTGAGTTTTTGCTCAGTTCACGCTGAGTTCACTTGCAATAAAGTAGTTCCCGCTTCAACCTTCAAGTTGCTTGTCACCTCCGGGTTATTTGCCCACCCAGACTGCGGCATTGCACTTAATAGGCAAGCATTCTACTACTAAGCTTACAATCCCATCTTTTTTTTTTTTTTTAATCCTAACAACTTTATTTTCGTATGAGAAATTATACCCCATCTGATTCAAATGTATGATATGTGAAGATCATTATATTGTCTTGTGTAACTAATTAAAAAAAAATCCCAGCTTTTTTAAAAAAAATTTGAGACAGTCTTGCTAAATTGCTCAAGTTGACCTTGAATTGGTGATTCTCCTGCCTCAGCCTTTCAAGTAGCTGACAATACAGGCATGCAGAGACCCAAGATCAATGTAAGCAGCAAAGAGGTGTTTATTGCGAGCTAGTTCGTTCCTCCGCGCGCACACACAGCAACTGGTGATGCTGAGAGGCCCTGAGCCCAGGGTTTGCATCAGTTTTATACACTCTTTGGGGAAGGCAGGGACTTCACATACATCATAGCATCTCTTAGCAAATCATCACACACTGTGGGAAAATCAAACCTAAAACATGATTAGCATATTCACTGGCGGGAACAAGTTGGGGGAGGGATGATTAGGGGGATTCATTTGAACCGATTGGTTTAAGCCCAAAGGGGTGTTCCTGCTGAACTACATGGTTTCCCAACACGTTATCAACCACCATAAACTACTGGGAGGGTCAGCTGGCATCCCAGGTATTTCCCTGTCTCGTGCTGATTGGTGGCTGCTAGGGGGTTACTATGGGTCTCCACCTAGCCTGAGTCAGGGACACCTGGCAGCAAATCTCTCCTGTTATTTGTAGATAAATAACTTAGCAGGGTGCGAATGTGCCTAGGAGTGCTCTGTGGGTCTTTTCAAGGACAAAGGTCATGTCCCTTCCTTGGACAGGCTTTGCTCTGAGATAGAGGCTGGTTTTTCACACTACCACATCTAGCTATTTTTTTTAATATTTATTTTTTAGTTTTTTAGGTGGACACAATATCTTTATTTTTATGTGGTGCTGAGGATTGAACCCAGTGCCTCACGCATGCTAGACGAGCACTCTACCACTGAGCCACAACCTCAGGCCACATCCAGCTATTTTTTGCAACATTTTTGTAGTCTAAAATTACTTCAAACTGAAAATAAAATACATTATATAAAAATTATAAGCAATAATGTTCTTGGAGAACTTTGATGCATTTTGTGAATTCTATGCAATTCCAATAGAAATAAATATTTAAAAACTGACGTGAAAAAACTTGTAAATTATATAGCAAAGACAATATTTCAAAAACCAATTAAGGGACTGGGGTTGTGGCTCAGTAGTACAGTACTTGCTCGGCATGTGCAAGGCCCTGGGTTCAATGGGCACTACATAAAGATAGATAAAATGAAGGTATTGTATCCAACTACAACTAAAAATTAAAAAAAAAAAAGTTCAAGCCAGGCATGGTGATGCACACCTGTAATCCCAGCAGTTTGGGAGGCTGAGGCAGGAAGATGAGTTCAAAGCCAGCCTCAACAATAGCAAGGCACTAAGAAACTCAGTGAGACCCTATCTCTATAAATAAAATACAAAAAAGATCTGGGTAAATATAGCTCAGTGGTTGAGTGCCCGTGAGTTCAAACCCCAGTACCCTCCCACTGCGCCCTGCACACAAAAAAACAGTTCAGTTAGGAAGGCTGGGTTGTAGCTCTGTGGTAGAGTGCTTGCCTACCATACAGAAGGCACTGGGTTTGATCTGTCACACCACATAAAAATAAATAAAGGTATTGTGTCCATCTATAACTAAAATTTTGTAAAATTGTATAATTAGTAGTAGTAATTTGGGAAGACAAATAAATAAAGCTATATCCTGTTGAGAGCCAGGAGCCTGGTGGAGGGAGTGTGTTCCCAGAAAGTGCGTGTAGAGTGCAGGTGAGAGTTCAGGAATAAAGAGTTGCTGTTTGAACCTACAAGGCTTTGTGGCGGCTAGGTTATTTTGTGCCCAGCCAGACTGCGGCAATGTCCCTATTTGATCCTCACAAACTAGGATGAATTAAAGACATAATCTGAACCCAGGTTCAGAAGCCAATGCCACAGAAAATCCAATGTCTGAGAGACAAGTGTTGAGGAGAAAGGCTTCATTCAATGTCCAAAGAATGGAGAAGTAAGAACTCATACTCACAAATAAGCATCTCCACTCCAGGGGGAATATAAGGATAGGACCAACATGGGAGAAAGAAAGGGTAATATAGGGGAGGAAATATTTATGTCTTTTGGATATAGGCAGTGAAAGTAGCCACTTGTTTTCAATTCCTTTCATGGTTGATGTCATTGAGCTGGTAGGTGTTTCTTAAGGATGCCGGGAGACACTATGGAAGTCTAGGTTAACATTGTATTATGGTTTTGGACAGAACTTTTTTTCAAGTGATCAACATGTCTACATGCAGAAGTGTGTAGAATTGGGGCTGGGGATGTGGCTCAAGCGGTAACACACTCTTCTGGCATGGGTGCGGCCCAGGTTCGCTCCTCAGCACCACATACAAAGATGTTGTGTCTGCCGAAAACTAAAATATAAATAAAATATTTTAAAAAAATAAAAAATAAAAATAAAACCCCCACAGTATTAAAAAAAAAAAGTGTGTAGAATCTGACTCAAAGGTTAAGGCTACAATGCAGACAGACAAAATATGAAGACAGAAATGCTAAGAATTTTCATTCCTTTCCTGTCACCCAAAACCAGATTATCTACAAGCCCAAGTACTTTCAGCAAGAGACCCTGAAAAATACCCCAAACAACCATTATCAATCACATCAAAGGTAATACCTACAGCAAAGCTAGTGAAAGAATAATAATGTATTACACAGCTTGCATGACCTCCAAAATTAGTGATTTTTATGTCAATTACGAGCAACTGAAACTTGAGAGTTTATTTAGGCATTTTCTTGATAATAAAAACAATAAAAGACGGGTTACATTTGCATAAAAATATAAAATTCCATGTCAAAACACTTCAGTTGAAATACAAATGAATTTGGAAAATGTTACATGCTAATAACTAATAAAGAACTCTTATCAACAAGACAGCTCCCAATTTAAAAACTGACAAATGTATAATGAATAAAAATAACATAAATAGCCATTATGAGATGTTATTCCTCAATTAAAAAATGCAAATAAAAACAATGCAATTTTACGTGGTGCCTAGCAAACTGAAAAAGATAAAATCTAATTGTGCAGTGGTGCAGGGAAACAGGTTCTCAAGAGACATTGATTGAAATGTAAATTGGTACTAATTTGGAGAGCAGTTTACACCAAAAACTCAAGTACATTCACTTTCATTCTGCAATTCTTTTAGAAAACATATCCTAAAATAACAGACAAATATACAGATATAAAGTAGGATATAACTGTAGAGTTGCCTAAGATAGTGAAAAATGAGGAAATACCGATGTGGTTAAATGTATAGTGGCTTATCTATTTGAGAAAATGTATAGTGGCTTATCTATTTGAGAGTTAAATGTATAGTGGCTTATCTATTTGAGAAAACACGGTATCAAAAATATCACTGGAGTGGGGAATGGTGGCTCCCGCCTATAATCCCTGCTACTTGAGAGACTAAGGTAGGAGAAGCCCAAGTTTGAGGACAGCCTCAGCAATTCAGTGAGACCATCTCAAATCTTAAAAAAAAAAAAAAATGGCAGGGAACTTGGGGGAATAGCTAAGTGGTAAAGTACTGAAGTTCAATCCTCTGTGCCAAAACACTAAGAAACAGTCATTGTAGATCTGTTTACAGAAAGGTGTGCACAGAACATTGAGGGGGCAGGGGAATAATTCCAGATGAGTCACAAAACTGGATGACTCTAATTTTATAAATGAATACACGGAATATTGCTCACCAAAATATCAGACATGGTGTGACTCTTGACTGTTTTATTCATAGATTTTTATGGTCAACTTTTATTGTTTTTATAATATGATTTTGGGCTACTTTCATTTTAGAAAACAAAAAGCCACCAAAACCATAAAGTACTAATATCTTTTTTTATTATGGCATAAAGTAACATGTTATATTAACTCATTTACAGTAAAAACATTTTATGTACAACTGCAGAGGAAGCACTGCACAGAACTCCAACACAAAAATGGGTTGTAATTTTTAAGTCCGCTGAATTATTTGACACATAACTCTGAAAATATTTTCTCTGTAGAAAATAGTAAAAATGGTAACATTTCCCACAGGCTAGCCCAAAAAGTCCATTTAAACCAAATAACAGCTCAATTATATACTTATAATATGGTGTGAATTCTGTAATCTGGAATCCAAAAGAAATGTTAGCTTCGTTTATTGAAAGAGCTATGTTTTTCTTAAAATTAAGTTGTATAACGTGAAATTCCTATTACTCTTCCTTTTCACTCTTCATTATGCCTGATCATTTTTCTAATTTAGGCTAATCCATAATCCACATAAAAAAGGTTAAGTTATCCTTCCTAAAGGATAGCTACCAAATATTTTTAGTACTTGGGATCAAACCCAAGGTCTCACACATGCTAAGCAAGTGCTCTACCACATCCAGCCCCTTTCAAAATTTCATTGAGACAAAATATCATCATTTGTCCAGGCTGGCCTCAAACTTGTGATCCTCCTGACTTAGCCTCCAGAACAGCTGGGATTACAGGTGTGTACCCCCATCATGCACAGTTACTATATTCTTCAAAACTGCCTGAGGAGGTACCCATTCCTATCCAAATTGTTATATGTTTTAGTTTTTACTAAAGCATGTCCAAGTATCTAGACAAAACCAGAATCTAATAAATTATAACCCAAAGGCACATGTGGATTGTCATCAAATACCTTCTCCCAATTCCCTGTGGCTTGATGGGAATCCATGAGGAATAAAAACAAAGTGATAAAATTGACAAATGGATCAAAGAATAAAAGGCCAAGAGAATTCTCAAACAGCAAGAAATACCTTGTCCCAGACTTAAGGATAAAACTGAAGCTCAAACAGAAAAAGGATGTTTTCAATGATCAGGAGCTAAATTGGCTATCAGAGCCCCTTTTTGCTAGTTGATCAAGTGAGAGGCAATTAGAGGAAAAAAACAGATCAAAGACAATTTCTAGAAATTAAGGCAAGAGGACAATGCCACTCTGGAGCGCCTATGCTGTGCAGAATGTTTCCAACAAACACTGAAGTCCTCAGGTGTAGTTATCTGACAGGAGCTACAGTAAGTATTCAGTTCCCACAGAGAAACAACTTAAATAACCATTCAGTTTGTCTTAAAGGAAGTCTCTAATCAATGAAAGTATTTCAAGAAAGAATCGGTTTTACAGAAACAGGTCCTACTCTGTGGCTTTAAAATCTAGGCTATTGAGAAACTACAGCAGACCATTCTCCCCCAAAATCCCAGCTTGCCCATTAGAAGTAAACCTCTTGAAATACACATCAATCATTAAAATAATGTTTTATCATGCATCTTCACTTGTACTCTTTGCTTTTCACTTATTAATGTTTCCTTCTTACATGTAAAGAATATTTTCAGTGAGTTTTTTTGCACATACTCTACACAAACCTATGTCCCCTATTCCCTTAATTCCTTCTTAATAATGTTGATCTTCCAATAGGAAGAAGTGTAATACAATCATTCAAACACTATTTATCTAGCCTCCTTATTTACAAAGAAAGCTACATAGCCATCTTATACACGTGGAATTCCTTAAAGACACAGGCTTTCTATCAAAATGTATTTCTCTCTATATATATATTATCTGTGAAGAACTTATTGAAGCATGACTCACCTTACATTGAGAAGCTAAAATTGTTTAAAAATGCACATGACCAAGGGTAATCTATATTGAATGTTATTTCATCCTTCAAATCTAGACCATATACACAGGCATAAACTATCACAACCTAGCTAAGTTTGAAACTCATTTCAAAACATTGCTCAGTATAAATTCTCAGAAGGCAAATTATAGGACCACACAAGTAAGTACCTGGCAGGAGGCTGAAGATACCAATTACAAAACAAAGCTTTTGACTTTTAAAGGCTAATGTGGTCCTTCACAGATTGTTGTATTCTCGTAAATATTTACTTTAGGGAAGCATACTATTAAGAGGACACTATTAAGCTACTATTAAGTAGCTTAGTGACAGGGCACATGCTTAGCATGTGGGAGGCCCTGGGTTCAATCCCCAGCACACAAACACAAGAAGATCAACTTACAAGTATAGACATACATGCTTGATTCTATCTTATATCTACAGAGAATATATCAGAATAACAATGTAATCAATTCATTACTTTTCAAAAGGAAAACCCGATAAAAGCAATAAAGTTAGAAATGATAATGATCAGATGAAATAATTTAGATTAAGCCTGTCTTTCTTCTGGGGATATGGACTGGCCAAGTGGTCAAAAGGAAACAACCTGCCTTTAATTCTGTGTGAAAAATACCACTCAGTTCCATGGTGCCATAGTCCTGATTCTGCCACACAATTCCTCTACTTCTAATCACTGACCAAATGCTTTACTAAAACTACGCTTCTGGCCTTTGTTTTGGGATCTGTTGCTTTTGTTTCCACCTCCTGATCCTCCTCTGAAGTTTCTACTTCCTCCCCGCTGTCCCCTGAAGCCTCTTTTTCCATCCCGCTGTCCTCTGAAACCACGACTGCCTTCTCGCTGACCCCTGAAGCTTCGATATCCTTCCCGTGGTCCTTCCAGCTCAGGTTGCTCTGTGGCCACAGTGAGCTGCCAGCGTCGTGAATCATGCCATTTCTCCTGTTGAGAGAAAGTTCTGTTTTCACCTTTGATTTTTATTCAAATGGTTTAAAAGGCAAGAAAAAAACCACATTGTTGTCATTTCTCCAACAAACAACTAGGTTGATAACATAAGTGTTAAAAGGCCATTGTTCCTAATACTGACTCTCAGCCCACATGCCACTAGAAGATAATTTTCACGTGGAACCTCCTCACTGCATCATTTTTTCATTTCACCTCTACTTGGTCTCTAGCTGTCAGGGGTAATAAAACAAATGCACATTTACAAATCCATCTCTCAAGTTAAAATGTGTATGAAAACATGTATAACGTGGGTGGGGAGGGCCTGGACATCACTCACAACTCTAGAAAGGAAAAAAGGCAGGCTCAACAACAAATGTGAGAATAAAAAGGACAGGAGAAAAAAGTACCAAATGTAATTCTCAACTGTCTTTTGATAAGAGACCAGAGCTGTCGTGTCCGCCACCCTATCATTCTGTATTTTCACAATGAACACTTCCCAGCTTATGTATATTAACTTTAAAATGTCCAGGAGAAAGGGGGGAAGGTATAGTTCAGTGTTGGAGCACTTGCTGAGCATGTGTAAAGCCCTGGGTTCAACCTCCAGTACTGTAAAAACAAAAAGTCCAAGAGAAAATACCTGTATTTCTGTGACTGCTGCAGTAGGGACATCAAAACAAACACCCTAGAAATCAAAGAAAATATAAGTTAATATAACCAATACACACTAAGTGATACCATAAATACAAGGTATTGCAAAGAAAATAATAATAAAACTCACCCAGTTTTAGAAAAAGGGTGAGGCTGACCTTGAACTCATGATTCTCCTGCCTCAGCCTCCCAGGCATATACCAGCTTTCAGATATTAATTTTAAATGAACTTTAGTCTAATACACTACAGCTACCCAAAACACAAAAGCAGAAAGCCAAGGAACAGTTAAGAAGAACTCAAAACAATTTGGAACTTCTTGACTGTAGATATATTCTTGGCTAGTACCTCTCAACTACTTTAGAGTTAAGTTGGACCTTGTGGGATGGTACAGAAAGGCTACTAGCTATATTTTATAGCTGAAGAAACAAAATTGGAGAGTCTGATTGACTCGTGTAAAGCCCCACAACAACTTAAGTGGGGCAGGTATTTAAAATACGGTGTGTAGGGCTTAAAAACCATTACACTTTACTGCCTGCCATTAGAAAAGCACTGAGAGCTATTTAGAATGACCAAACTAAGAGCAAGAAACAAAACAAAACAAATAAACAACAACAACAAAAACTTCTGTTAATTTTCTAGTTTTTCATAATTTAGCCACCTGTGAAAGAGGATGAAAAAGTTAATGCTGTAGGATAAGATCTTTGATTGTAAGTGCCCTCCTCTCCAAGGGAAGTTACTTACAAGCCTGTCAAACTACCCTGTAACAGACAGTCACTCCTCTCCCTATTGTCTTTTAACTACAGGATTTTATCAGAAGCACCCCTTTTGCCCAGCAGTTCGCCCAATGCTAACACGAGTATCATTAGGTACTGATGGATTCTGTCAATCATGGGACTCTCCATTCACATACTTACTTAGTGTTTAGAGTTCAATATCATTGAATGGGGTACAGACGATCAGAAAGCATATTTTTACCACTGTGTAGATCACAGTGCTCTTGAGGATTTCAGACAGAAAGCAAATGACAGCAAGGCAAAAATTACCTAAATAAATAATATGTCCTAAGAACTCTGAAGTACAGATAATGATGCCCCTAACTCTGCCTGCAAAGCTTTACAGGGAATTTTAAGGGACACTGTGGAGAGTAAAATACTGGAAAAGTAGGGGCTCAGTCTTCACTCATGAATGAAGACAGCATGGTGTACTTGGCACAGCCAGAGTAAAGGGTGTTGGGGATGATATGATGGAGCTGAAACCGGTAACCAGGGCAGGTTTACCTTAACCTGAAGACAGCTCACTGCCTGTTTGATCACACTGTTTACCTCAAGCAACTCCACATACCATTGGGGTAAATATGATTTCTTTTACCAGCAGTGCACCTTTGGAAACCTGAGGCTCTTTAGGATTCCAGTTAAAACTATCTTCATAATAAATCTGTGCCTTTCACTCATTTTCCCACAAAGGAAAAATGAAGTTTTCTAGGTTTGGCAGGCAAGAACTATCTATCTATTTATTGCGCCAGGGATTGGCTAAGGGTCACTTAACCACTGAGCAACATCCCTATCCCTTATTATTTTTTATTTTGAGACAGAATTTCACTAGGTTGGTAAGGGCCTCACGAAGTTGCTGAGGCTATAGGTGTGCACCACTATACCCAGCAAAAATTCAAATTTTGAACCTGAATTCAAGAATATGAACTAAAGCTAGGCATGTTGGTGCATACCTGTAATCCCAGATTCTCAGGAGATTGAGATAGGAGGATTGCAAATTAGAAGCCAGCCTCAGTAATTTAGTGAGACATTGTCTCAAAAAAAAGATATAAAAAGGGGGGGGGGCGGGGGAGGGTAGGCTGGCTTAGCTCAGTGCTTGCATAGCATGTAAATTGAATCCCATCCCCACTACCACCAAAAAAGGAAATATGCTGAATTAGTTAGTTAATTAAGCCATGTGAAGTTATCAGTGCAGTAATTTGATCTTTTTGGCTGGCATGGTGTACAGAATGGTTTGGGCTGGAAACATAGACATGGGTAGTTAGTTGCAGTAACTAAGAGCCTCCCAATTGCAGGGGTCAGTGCAGACACAAAGTGAAAAAATAAAGGCAGCCTCCTCACAGAACACCAAGAAGACATCATTCTGTTTTACTGCCCACATTCAGCTACTGAACCAAAGTTAAGTCTGAGAAAGGGCCCAGCCTTACCAGCTTTCCTTTCAGAAAGACCATTCCCTTCACTTTGGAATCAATATCCTCGCCCAGTTGTTCTTTTAGTTCTTTCCAAGCATAACTAATATTCGGCATTTCAATTGAGCACCTCAAGATCATGGTCACAAAACCCTTATGGAAGAAAGGGGAACAAAATTAAGTCTCAAAAACCAAATCTACATCATAAACATTTACCCTTATATTCTAAAGTATTTCTCAAAGTTCCCTCTAAAAAAAGTATACACTGTCCCCTAGAGATTCCAGAGTCAGTCTCTTAATAAGATTGATTCATTAAATCATGTCAACATCTTTATTATGGTAACATAGTTTTCTAAAATATAACCACTGGGGGAAACTGGGCAGTGTATAGAGGACCACATATTATTTCTCACAACTACACGTGAATCTATATTTAATAAAAATTTTAAAACTTCAACTTATAAAAGGAAAATAAAAGCATAAAAGCTTTCTAAAAAGTTTCTAGATATCCTGGCTAAATTATATTGTATTTATGTGTATATGTTTGGGCTCATAAGGAATTAAAAGAATTAAGATACTATTCATATACCACAAAATTCACATTTTAAGTATAAAATGCAGTGGGTTTTTTAGTAAATTCAAAGTTTGCAACTATTATCACTATTTACAATTCTAGAACATTTCATCACCCCAAAAAGAATCTCATGCCCATTAATCTCAGTCTTTGCCATTTCTCCCTCCACCCAATCACTGACAAACAACGTTAATTTATTTTGTTTCTATGGACCTGAATGTACATTTTCAATTAGAAAAAGGTAAAATGCAGTTAATAGTTTCCTACTTTTACAAGACAGCAAAAACTAGCAAGTTTAAATGAACCCTTTCAAATCCTACTAAAACCCCAAATACAAGGTATCAGAAATACCGCTTCTGAATTGATCAAGGAGCGTTGATCTACTGATGTGGCACCTGAAATATGTGCCAGAGCTGCTGCTAAAGCCTCCACGGCTCCCTTCTCCTCTATCAGCTTCTGGGCGGACTCCTTGAAGTGGTTAATGGCAGTAGGAGGGACAGAGTCTAAAAGCCTGTGATTTGATTGAGAGTACATTGGTTAGGAGAAAAGTTACAAGTAACAGCATAGTGTGATTGACAATATGCTGAAAGTATAAAGAATTTGAAAATGTGCATCAATATGGTCTACTCATATACAGATAAGAAAAATGTTAATGCAATAAAATGCCATATTGCCATTAAAAACGATGATAAATAATGTGATACCTTTTCCCCCAATAAACATTATTCATTTCTTTCTTTTTCTTTTTTTTTTTTGGAACTGAGGACTGAACCAAGGAGCATGTTACCACTGAGCTACATCCCCAGCTCTTTTTTATAAATTTTGAGATTTATAAAAATTTATAAATTTTCAGTTTCTGAGGCTTGCCTCAAAACTTTCAATCCTTCTGCCCCAACTTTCTGAGGTGCTGAGATTGTAGGTGTGTAGTGTAGCACCTGCCTGTACCCAAATCAGGTTTAAATTGATGAAGCTAAAAATAATTTTGAAAAATATTGAGTTAAAAATCTTTTCATTTTCTGAACTTTCCCAAGCTATCATTAATAAGCTGATCTTTAGGGCTTTTTTTTTGGGGGGGGGGTACTGGGGATTGAACCCAGGGGTGCTTAATCACATCCTCAGACCTTTTTTAATAGTTTATTAGGGACGGGTCTCACTGAGTTGCTAAGTACCTCACTAAGGTTGCTGAGACTGGCTTTGAACTCATTATCCTCTGCCTTAGCCTCCTGAGTTGCTGGGATCACAGGCATGCACCACTGCACCTGGCAAGCATGTCTTTTAGTCATGATGGTTTCTATTTTTAAAATTACAATGGATAGGGCTGGGGATGTGGCTCAAGCGGTAGCACGCTCTCCTGGCATGCGTGCGGCCCGGGTTCGATCCTCAGCACCACATACCAACAAAGATGTTGTATCCGCCGAGAACTAAAAAATAAATATTAAAAATTCTCTCTCTCTCTATCTCTCTCTCTCTTTAAATAAATAAATAAATTAATTAAATAAAATAAAATTACAATGGATAAATAATTCTTAAATTGTATATTTCAGGTCTAATCAAACTCACAAATACTTTGAAGACAACTGCATATATAGATTTCAACTATACAATTATTTCTCTGCCCATTCTTTCCTCCCCTCACCTCTGCCCCAAATAATCTCTTTTGGGTATGGTTCACGTAGAATCTATCCCCTCTTATCAACTGTTCTTTAAAGCAAAATATGATGGTCAGTTCCACTACTCTCTTAATGAAATATCCTGTCACCATTAAGGTCTGCAGGAAATCATTTTATACGTTCATCCTCATTTATTTATCTAAATTAACTTCAGTTTATTGAATCCTGAAGCACTATTAAACCATATTTGAATACCACCCAGCCACCAGTCTGATGCTGCAATAGTATAGCTACTCATCATTTTGTTGTGGGCTCTTCCTTTTCATAATGCTACGGATTTGAACCCAGGGCCTCTTGCATGCTAGGCAAGAGACACACCACTGAGTACTCTGTGCCCAGGAAATGGAAAATGGTTTTCATAATGCCAGCCCTACTTACCCCATGCATATGATGCACAGGAGAAACAGTCAGGAATTCTAAACAGCTAAATATCCTTCAGTTTGTAGAACAATCTCATATAAATACACTCTTTGTTTTCAATGCCAGTAATATCTCCACTGACAAACACCGTTAGTTTACCCAATCCTTACTATCTAGATATCTACTAGAACCTAAAGAAATAATCAGTTTTCAGGGCTGATGATTTAGCTCAGCAGTACAGCACTTGCCTAGCAAGTGTGAGGTCCTAGGTTCAATTCCTACCACCTCCACCAAAAAAAAGTTTTATTCTACCAAATGGGATAATAATTAATGAAGATATAGAATATAACCTGTAATCAAATCTAATCAGTAACTGGACATGAAGCACCTACACCATATCTCAGTTATCATTCCTTAAATAAGGTTATGAAATTTGTTAAAATAATGGGTAAAAGCTGGGCATGATGACACATGCCTACAATCACAGTGATGTGGGAGGCTGAGCCAAGAGTACTGCAAGTTCAAGGCCAGCCTGGGAAACTTGGTGAGACCCTGTCTTAAAAATAAGAGTTGGGGAATGTATGTCAGTGGGTACCCCTGGGTTTAATCCCCAGTACTCTGTTTGTGTGTGTGTATGTGTGTGCGTTAATATTCAGAACTACAGAAAATAAAAACAAATTTTAAAAGGCCAAATTCCAGAGGTACTACACAAAGGCATTCATATTCAATACACACAACAAACACTACACAGTCCACAGTGAGGGTAGGGAACATACCTGATGGCATCTTTGCTGGAAGCTTTTATTATTTCTGTTGCAGAAGGAACACCTATTCGTTTAAATTTAATTCCCTGTAAGAAAACAATCCATAGTTTTTTTTTTTTTTTTTTTTTTTTTTTTTTTTTTTTTTTTTTTTTTTTTAGAGAGAGTGAGAGAGGGGGACAGAGAGAGAGAGAGAGAGAGAGAGAGAGAGAGTTTTAACATTTATTTATTTATTTTTCTTAGTTCTCGGCGGACACAACATCTTTGTTGGTATGTGGTGCTGCTGAGGATCGAACCCGGGCCGCACGCATGCTAGGCGAGCGTGCTACCGCTTGAGCCACATCCCCAGCCCCTCAATCCATAGTTTAACATGATCATCACTTGTTTCCATTATTAAGTAGCTCCATAATTTTTTATACCTACCAAATCAAAGTATTAAACAGAAAACAAAAAAAAGTTACAAAGGATGACTAGCATGTGTGAGGCACCAAGTTCAATTCTCAGCACCACATATAAATAAAATAAAATAAAGGCCTATTAACAACTGATGTTAAAAAAAAAGTTACAAAGTTCTTGTATACCACCCACCAAATTCCTACCATTGCTAACATTTTATGTTACTATGGCACATTTTTAAGAACTAAGAAACCAACATTGATAAAATTACTATTAACTGAATCCTAGACTTTATTCCATGCCTATCTTTCCTGGTTTTCCATGACTTTAACAGCTTTAAAGAATTCTTTTATAGAATAGCCCTCAACTTGAGATTCCCTGGCTTAGGAAATGTTTGCTAGATTCTCCATTGTAAAACTCCAACTCCTAAAGTTGGACATGGAGTTGGCATGCCTATAATCTCAACTACTATGAGGCTGAAGTAAGAGAAATGCCAAATTTGAGGGCAGCTTTACTAACTTAGTAAGACCCTGTCTCAAAATTTAAAAAAGGCTGGGGATGTAGCTCAGTGATAAGAGCCCTTCCATGTTCAATTCCAAGTACAAGACAAAAAGTCTTCAACTTCCTCCATTATGGAACCCAGGGACACTTTACCACTGAGCTACATTCTAGTCCGTCACAAGGTCTCACTACACTGTAGAGGTTGACCTCCAAACTGTGACCCTTCTGCTCCAGCCTACCAAGTCACTGGGATTACAGAAGAGTGCACTGGTGCCTGACACATACTCTATTCTTTGTAAGTCATTTACTACTCAGTCATGAAGTGTAGTCCACTCAAGGAGAAAGAGGTCAAGCTTCATCTCCTGGAGGAGAAAGTTCTATATACATTATTAAAATTCTACCTTCAATTAGAGTGAAGGGAAACATTGCGTTAGGCTCAAGATATAAGCAGGTGGACTGTCCACCCAGATGACCTTGCTAGCCAGGTTCCATAGCATGCCCTTCTGCCAGTTGTAAGGGTTTGCCTTGCCCACCCTCAAACATATAAATAAAATAAAATTCTATAAGGAAATTAGCCTCTCCTCTCCCTTTATCCTTTTGACAACAGCCACGTCAATTCTTTTGTTTTCAAGCAATTTCTATACCTGATCAAATATTTCTAATGTTCATAATCCAAAAAATGCTTTTCAAACATCAGAGAGAGAGATAGAGAGAAAGAATTTTTAAATATTTATTTTTTCAGTTTTTGGTGGACACGCGTCGCGTCTTTATTTTATTTTATATGGTGCTGAGGATTGAACCCAGCGCCCCGCGCATGCCAGGCGAGTGCAGTTACCGCTTGAGCCACATCCCCAGCCAGAAACTCCTGCTTTCAAATACAAAATTATTTCAAAATGGGCTTTGTAGGACAACGTAAAACAACATATACTTAACAAGCTTTCAGTCAGGGTCATATGCTAGAAGAAAAATAATAATTTGAAATGAAAATTGAAGTCAAAAGATTAACAATGTTATCTACTAAATGAAAGCTAGGAAAATAGCTTTACCGCTTTTTGCTCCACTTGTACTAATTGATATTCTTCCTTGTGTTGATAGAAGCAGATGCAAACTCCTGTCCTTCCAGCTCTACCCGTCCGCCCAGAACGGTGAATGTAGGACTCTACATCCTATTGAAGTAAAACACACAAGTAACACAACAACAACAAAAAAACCAAACACCTGAGAATACTATGTCTCTACAACAAGAGCTAGCAAGTAAGGTGTGCCTGGGACATAAGGGAGGAGGTCCCTTAGCACTTCAAACCAAACACCTGAGACAATTAAAAACCCTGTGTAAAACAGTGCTTTTTCCAAGAGGCATATGTGTATTTCCAGTTTTTAAGTACCACAACTAAAGTAAAATAGAATATTTAACTTAAAATATTTAATTTAATATATCCAAGTCTTATTTCAATATTTTATCTATGTACAAATTAACAAGATATTTTATATCCTTTTTCATAAGCCTTCAAAATTTTAATAAAGTTTTTGAAAGTCCAGTGTGTATTTTACACTTACAACATATACAAATCCATACTAGTTGCATTTCAAATGTTTAACAGATGCATGACTAGTGGCTACCATACTGCACAGCACAAGTCTACAGGTTCATGAAACAAGATTTATGTCACACTTAAGGGATTTCCTTTTTTAAGAAGTAGTGAATTCATAGTAATCGGGGTTTTGTTTTGTTTTTCCATCAGTTTAAACAACCTTTAATTAAAAGACATTTGACAATTTGAGGGAAAGTAATGGAGGCAAGTGGAACAGATTTTAGACTTTTATTTACATAAGCACTATCCACAACACATAAACAAAAGGTTCTATAACTCACAAACCTCAGTAGTTCTAACACAGAGGTTGATGTCTCCCTCCAGGCCTTTTCTCTTTAGTCCTCTTCAAGCTCATGCATTTATGTATTCTACAACTACCCCATCTAAATCTTCTATCAATTTCAAGATCCTGTTCAAAACTGTACTACCTCCATGAAGTCTCTCAGAATTTCCCTGTCTAACCAGAAATTATCATTCCAACCTCTGCCCACTGACTGTTCTTCCACTCAGAAGTCAATTGTACAGAAAAGAGTTTCAAATAATAGGCTTTATTTTTCAACTCACCACAGCATCCTGGCACTGAAAAGATTAATTATTATAAGCACATGCAAGTAACAAAACCTATGTATAAAATACATACCTTTGGTGGAGAGCTTTGTACAACCAAATCAACCTCAGGGATATCTAACCCACGTGCAGCAACATTGGTGGCTACCAAAACTCCAAAATCACCATTTCTAAAACCCTTCAAGGTGATTTCCCTTTGCTTCTGTGGAATGTCTCCATGCAATGACTGGGCATCCTGCAGAAGAAATAAACTGGCTTAAGAAAACTAGCTCCACTAATACATCCTCAACTAGGTTTGTAAAAGCTAATATTTTAATAATACTCCTGCTGAAAATATAATAAAGGGGAAAACATATATCTTCTTACATGGAGGAACCTCCAAATTATTTTCAAATCCTCTCTCATTAAATTGACTATATTTAAATATACACATCAGGGTTAGGAACACCAAACCAGAGATCACACCTATTTTTGTCAGAGTAGTTTTAGGTTTGAGTCATCCTATCCTCTCTATTTGACGAGACTGATAACATTAGATAAGCTCTAACATGGATGGATAGATAACCTGACCATTCTTGAGAAAAGTACCCTCTTACTTCTGACCTAAAATAAACTTGGAAGTCATTAGATAAATGGACAGACTAAGAGCAGATATGCCCAAAGTGAAGATTTGTTGATGACTCTAGCTTTGCAGGCATGAGAGGGACTAACCTGCTTTATAGATGCATTCTGTGACAGCTCCTGGGCTTCTTTCTTGGTTTCACAGAAGATGATAGTACGCCCTTGGTGACCACTATATACTCGGATCACATCTCCAATAACTGCTGCCCTCTGAGTCCAGTGGCACTTGATAGCTAGATGCTATTTAAGAGAGGAAGAAAAAAAAATCTATTTAGTAGGATTGCTGGAACCTCAAATGTCATGCTCAATACCAAGGTCTAACGTCTTGGTATTGGAACAAGGGCTTAAGCCTAACCAAGCAGATTACTGCCACCACTGCTAAGGAAAAAAAAAAAATAACTAAACCATTAAAATTAAGAGCAACATGGTCTGTTCTCCTCTGCCTCTCCATTCTCTCCAGAGAGGACCTGGCTTCTGTTTTCTTACTTAAGTGAAAATAAAGGGGGAAAAAAAGCAATTACACAGATTCCTACAGTAAGCCATATAATTGAGAATTTTTTAAAGTTTCTGTATGTTTTGTTTTTTCATCTGTTTTAAAATACAATCTGTAGTCAGTTACTGCACTACTATATTCCTTGGGTGAAATGAATTCATCTAGGTACCGGACCCTAAGATGAAAACAGCTTTAGAATAAAACATCCGTATTCTCTGTTGCCCTCTAGTATTGAAATTCTAAGTGTAATTTCTTTGTTTACATAATTCAAACACTTTAGGGTCCAAATGATTCTGAAATTAGTCTACAAGATGATGAAATTTAGAGAATACAGAAAACGATATGCAACTCAAGTAGAAATATATCTTTACTTGACTTTTCACATAGATTTGACATTTACCTGGAGAGAAACTATATTTGGCAGTCCTAATATTATCAGAAAAGAAACAAATTACAGACAATTTTATACCAATTCCGGCAACTAAATGAATCATTTACCTCCACAGTTATTGCTGTTTTCTGAGTCTTTTTACCAATCAGGTCCACCTGTTCATATGTAGATTTCATGTATTTCTTAGCAACATTAAATACCCAATGAGGGCATGTTGCAGAAAAAAGCAATGTTTGGGGATTGTCTTCAGAATCTTTGGGGGGGAAAAAAAAGTCATTATGAAAAATCCAAACAAGCCTACACAGTATTTTACCTCACCTAATACTTCCATGCTGTATCAACATTCATCAGAAATTATTTGAGTCTAGCCATGCAGTAAAAACACAATATAAAAAAAATTTCCAACACACAAAGAAATGCTACTGGAATAATTTATGTAAAGGCTCTTTGAAACAATTAAAGCACTTTAAACGTATTGTTTTTCTAATCATTGGCCTTTAAGAATCATGAAACAAATTTTTCCGATATAGTGAAATTTATCAACTAAAAAAGAGTAGTAACCAACAGAATAATTATCTAAATAAGCTGTTCAAAAACTGCAAGAGATTCTATACACATTTATATACTCCTTGATATTTGCTTAATATTTTATCAATTTTGAATTCACATTTATTCGTTTCTTGAGATCACCTATTAATTTTTGTTTCCCTTAAGAGTATCACTGCATTCACAAACATTTCGAATAGTGGTATAAAGCTGGCAGAATCTTCTTGAAGAGCAATTCGGCAATGTATATTGAAAAGCATGAACTATTTATAACTTTTAAGGCAATAATTCTACTTTTGGAAATCTATCCTAAAGAACTAATTCCAGATATTGAGGTCCGAGAAAATCTGTAGAAGTGATTCTAAGTAAGAAGAATTTTTTTTTTCTTTTCCTTTTCCAGTAGAGGGAATGGAACACACTCTATACCACTGAGCTATATCCCCAGCCTTTTTATATTTTGACACAGGGTCTCACTAAATTGCTTAGGGGCTTGCTAAGTTGCTAAGCCTGGCTTTGAACTTGCAATCTTCCTGCCTCAGGTTCCTGAGTAGCAGGAATTATAGGCATGTGTTTCCATGCAGGTGGCTGTTATGCTGAGTTAACACATAAGGTTAAGATTACAATTGGCACTTGCACACATACACACAATAACATACAGAATACCTGGAATACACCAAAAGCAAAGTACACAGAATTGATAGAATATATAATTTTTCTTTTAACTTTCTCTCATTGCAATTATGTGATAAATCATGATTATTTATAAACTGCTCATTTTCCCGAATAAAATAAATCCCCTTGAAATTCCCTAAAATTTCATTTATCTCTTAGAAGATTACATCATCACCACCCTTCCTCAGGTCCTTTTTATCAGTTCTTCAACTCTGGGGTTTACCTTTCTTGTATGCCACACATAAAATCTCTTCTACTTGATCAGCAAAACCCATATCCAACATCTGGTCAACTTCATCCAGGACAACATGTTTAAGTTTGGAGAGATCTAGCTTGCCATTCTGTAGGTGGTCTTTGATACGACCTGGCGTCCCAACCAGGATATCAATCCCATTCCGCATTTTTTCGACTATAAAGAACACCAAAGAAAAGATTGGCTGTATTTTTAAAGAAAATCATTTTATCATTCTGGGGTACCATTTAAATGCATTTCCATTCAAAAATACTGATTAGATAGTACAAAGTAATATGCTACAAATACTGATTAGGCAGCTACAGAGACACTCAAGGTGCTTCTGATACAGCAGAGAAAAGCATGTAAGAAGTGACAGTCCGTTATATTAAGTTATACAACTGGAAAGTGCACCACTGGGGGATGGTAGCACCAGGAAAGAATGACTTGCTCGGCTAGCAGAAAGTGTCACGGTTACATAGAGTGGAGATAAGAATCTTAACTAAGAACTTTCTATAAGGTAAACAGGTACAGGGAGGATAAAACAGTAGAATTTCAAACATTCTTATAGTGTACAGAAACATCTGGGGAAATCGAAGCATTTCTTGTAACTGGGATGAGGTCCTCCCACCATAAAGGCAAAGAACTAGGCAAACACTCTGCCCCAGATCCCACTCTCCTTCTCAAGTTTCCAGTATAGTTTAGGGATCATACTAGGCACTTTACACATTTTATACAACTTAATTCTCATAATATCCCTGAAAGGTAGGTTTATTAACCTATTCTATAGATAAGGAAAGTAAAGCATTAAAAAATTAAGCAACTTGAGCATAAAGTCACAAAACTACTCACTGAGCAGAGTCTAGATTCAAATGACTTTCTGATGCCAATGTTTACATTCATTCTACCAAAGTTGGAAAGAAATAATCAGAAGTTTTATGTGCCAATACTGAGATTTTTTAATGCCTTAAATCCCCTCATATATACTCTACATATTCAAGCTGCAAGGTCTTAACTGGGAAGTGATGAACTGTTAAAGCAAGGGCTATTAGGTCCTGGGGTCCCTAGAAAGTCAGTCCCCCTTCAGGAAAGAAAACAAACAAGAAGGATGCATAGACTGATAGAAAATAGAATGACCTCAAATTTTGACTTTCTAATTCCTAGGACCCTACCGATTCTGTCCTCTTGATTTCAACAAGTTACTTTTGGTTTTTATTTATTTATTTTTTGTGGTGCTGGGGATCAAACCCAGGGCCTTGGGCATACAAGGCAAGCACACTACCAACTGAGCTATATCCCCGGCCCTCAACATTTTACCTTTGTAATCCTTATGTAAATATTGGTAGGTAATGCAAAAGTCCTAAGAACCATATATAGAATTTACCCATCATTACTCAGAAACATATTTTTGACCATCTTTAAACAAAAATGGCAAAAGACAAACACCATAAATGACTAGACCAGGGAGAAAAGACAGATATGAATCCCATCATGGCATCAAAAATAATGGATGACATATTCCTTCTCCTGCTTTTGAATTTACTTACTTTGACCTCCATATGGAGTTCCACCATAAAAACAGGCCACTGAAAGCTTTTTTGTGATGTTACTGAAGTCTCTGCTTACTTGACTTGCCAACTCCCTTGTAGGTGCAAGAACCAGAACCTGAAAGAAAAAGACCTCATTGATTTCAAAGTAATGTGTATTATTTATCACTTGGGAATCCAACTGAAAGGTCAACTTACTATTGAATTTTTGATATATTTTAAAAACATCTATTATGTGCTTTCCAATATATTATAAAAATTCTAACTATGGAGCTGGGTGTGGTGGCACACGCCTATAATCCCAACAGCTTGGGAGGGAGGGAAAGATAGGAGGATCAGGGCTGGGGCTATAACTCAGTGGTAAAGTGCTTATCTAGCATGTGGAGGCACTAGGTTCCATCCTCAGCACCACATAAAAACAAATAAAGATACTGTGTGTTCATCTACAAATAAATATTAAAAATAATAATAATAATTTAAAAAAAAAGACAGGAGGACCATGAGTTCAATGCCAGCCTCAGCAACTCGTGAGACCCTGTCTCTAAAATAAAAAAAAGAGTTGGATGTGGTTTAGTGGTTAAATGCCCCTGGTACAAAAAAAAAAAAAAAAAAAAAATTATAACTATGGTTCCAGACAAATATACTTCGAAGTTTGTGATCACCAGTCAGAAGAGAAATAGAAGCTGGGTGTGGTGGCGCACACCAGTAATCCCAGCAACTCAGGATGCTGAAGCAGGAAAATCTTAAATTTTAGAGCCAGCCTCAGAAACTTAGCAAAGCCCTAAGCAACTTTGTGAGACTCTGTCTCAAAATAAAAAATAATAAGGGTTAGGGATATGACTCAGTGATTAAGTGCCCCTGGGTCAATCTCTTGTACCAAAAATAAATTAAAAAAGAAGTGGATACAGGAAGGAACTATAGGAAGTTTCATAAAACAGCAATCCAGGAAAATAATGATATGAAGACGAAGCTATACTGAGGATGATGATGACGATACCATTAGCTGATACTTTTGCTTTTCCTATGACTTATGCTCTACCAAGTACTTTACGTTATTCTGATCTCATTCTCATAATAGCCTTTTGAGGTAGACACTAGAGTATAAATTACTTAATTGAAACCAAAAGCGTAGTTAGAGACAGAATCTAGATTATTTAAACTCAAGCAGTCTGGCACAAGAACCTGTAGTAAAAGTTCTTCTACTAAAAATACTTTATCCATCCAATGTCAAAGACACTTAACCAAATGTGTGAACTCCAGGCACAATCTATAGTTTAAAAAGAGTATGATGATGGGCTGGGGTTGTGGCTCAATGACAGAGCGATTGCCTCGCATATGTGAGGCACTGGATTCGATCCTCAGCACCACATTAAAATAAAAAACAAAATAAAGATACTGTGCCATGCATAACTAAAAATAAATAAATAAGTAAAAGGAGTATAATGAATATTAATGTTACTGGTGATCACAATCATGGGACAGAGTATAAATCTCAAATATAAAGGGTTTATGAATAATAGTCTTAAAAAGAATCGGCCTGATTTACCTTCAGATAAAGATTAATAGTAAACACAATGGTTGGCTTTAAGGTGAATCCAATAAAAATAGTTGGATATGTAAACCATGCCCAGAGAGATTTGTCCTGCGCTGTCTTGGAGGCTGATGTCCACTTAAGAGTTACCTGAGGGGGACGGCCTCTTTTCCTATCTTGCAGCTCACTCTGAAGTTTCTCAATCAGAGGGATGGCAAAGGAGAATGTCTTCCCAGTTCCTGTCCGCGCCTGTGCAATTAAGTCCTTCCCACTATAGACATGGTGAAACGTCTTTGCTTGTATAGGAAACAGGAAGGTCACTCCACGGGCTATGAACAAACAAATCACATTAGCCAACAGGGTGGGGTTTTGGCAGGGTGGGGCTTAAACCCAGGGCCTTTTGCCATCTAAATATGCAATCTGCTACTGAGCTATACTTCTAATGCTGACACTATAATTCTTAAAATACTAGGATAACCAAAGACTGAAACATAATCAATATTTCTAGTCCTACAGAATTGATGAATTTTACCTTTTGGTCAACAACTACAAAGTCAGGCTCAAATATATTCTGATAATGAAGAATCTGGAAAATATTTGCAAACTTTTAACTCATCAAATTATAATAAATTTTTGATATATTAAGAGAGCAAGTCACTTGTCAGATAATCTTGTGAGCCTGAAAAAAATCGAACACTTTGCAATCCAGACTGTGCTGCAACTGATTCAGAAAACACTTTGTGGAGCATCTAAGACTACCCAGCAATTCATAGGCAGAATGTTAAGATAAATTCTGAATCAATCTGGTATTAACCTAGAGATACTTCAAGCAGAAGATGAAAAGGAAAACTGAACATGGCATTAATCAGCAGTGTCAGCCATTATACTTCTGAGTAAAGGGTAAATTTTAACCACTTATTAGAGGCAGCCAAGACTATCACTACCATAGTCCTACCATGAATATACTGGTCTACTTCATTATCTGATTGCCTATATTGTCCCAAAATAAAATCACATCCTGGTTCATCCAACAAAAATGTAGTGCTTCTGAATAATATGTTCTGACATTATGTAATATTTCCGAGAATATTACCTTTGAGAAGCTTAATAGTCTCTTCAGATATGGGAAAATTAGAGAAAGCGCCTTCTTTTTGTTCCACAGGTATTTCCTGTCAAGGACCACAGAAAGAAATCATAACTCACATAAAAGTTAATACAGAAGTCTTCTGAGAAAGAAACAAAAGAATCTCTTCAAAAACAACTTTTTAAGGGGATTGGGGTTGTGGCTCAGCGGTAGAGTGTTTGCCTAGCATGTTTGAGGCCTTGGGTTCAATCCTCAGCACCACAAATAAATAGATATTAAATAAATTTATAAACATTTGCAAGAGGTTATGTAGCCATTAAACTTTAAATATTTAAAAATAATGAAAAATTCTTATATAAAGTAGAAAGAGCAGGATACAAGACTGCATAAGGTACAATCCTAAATACATTGTACCATAAGGAAACATCAAAATTTAACAACAGGTTGCCTCTGTATCTGAAAAGCATTCAGTGTTAACTGAATGAATGAATGCTAAAATTCTAGGAAGCTCCCTCCCCTCCTCAGATAAATTTGTCCATTTCCTAAATTTTTTTCACCTTACAATTAGGGGGAAAACTGTCAATTGTGATCATAACCTATGGCAAACAGAAAACATGTTAGGATTTTTCTGTGATGCTGGGGATTAAATCCAGGGCCTTGGGCATGTTAGACAAACACTCTACTACTGAGCCACATGACCAGCCCACAATTTTTCTTTCACGACTAAGTTTCTGAAGGGTGAAAGAACTGAGTTCTAAAAGGACATTTAATCCTATTCAACTCAAAATTACTTAATGGCCTAAACAAAAAGATTTATTTAAGACTTTTTTTGTGTGTGTGGTGCTGGGATTGAACCCATGGCCTTTTGCATGTGAGGCAAGCCCTCTACCAACTGAGCTATATCCCAAAGGCAAGCACTCTACTAACTGAGCTTTATCCCGGATCCTCAACACTGTAATTTTTAAGATGAAGTCTCACCCTGCAACTCAAGATACCTCCAACGATTGCTGAGATAAAAAATTTCCTTTTACTATCAAAACAGCACGTGCAGGGCTGTGGTTGTAGCTCAATGGTAGAGTGCTTGCCTAGCATGTGTGAGGCACTGGGTTCAATCCCCAGCACCCCATAAAAATAAATAAATAAATATATGAAAAAATATAATAACATTAAAAAATAGGAGATGTATGTGTAGCATTATCTATTTCCGAAACATTGAAAGATACGTTCTACCTATGCAACTTTACCTGCTCTATTTCACTGTTACTTTCTTCACTGGCAGCTTCATTGGAGTCAGGTTCAGAATGAGAGAATCCATTCTTTAGTTTGGGACTTTTCTCTCCAATGTCTCCATTTACTTCCTTCTCTTTCTTCATTTTCTTGGGTTTAGGAGCATCCACATCTTCTTCAGAAGGTTCCTCATTTTTTATTACTTTTTTGGTTTTAGGAGAGACAACTTCCTTTTCAAGAGGCTCCTTTTCCTTTTTCTTTTTTGCACTCTTGGTTTTAGGAGAAATAATGTCATCTTGAGTAGGCTCCTCTTGCTTTTTTGCCTTTTTGGATTTAGGAGAATTTGTATCAGCTTCAGAAGGCCCTGGTTTGTTTTTAACTTTTTTGGTTTTGGGGGTAAGAGTTTCTTCTTTTCCTTCTGCACATTCTTCAGTCTTATCAGACTTTGGCTGCTCTTTTCTATCTTTCTAAAAAATTAATAAAGAAAACACAAATACAAAACAAAACATCATTTATGCAATAAATTCTGGATCACTTTAAGATCACAATTATGAAGAACATAATTTTGGGGCATTTCATCATTTGTTATTCCTATTGTCCTAAAGTAGAAATCAGTATGCTTTTTTAAAAAATATTTTTTAGGGCTGGGGATGTGGCTCAAGCGGTAGCCCACTCGCCTGGTATGCGTGCGGCCGGAGTTCGAACCTCAGCACCACATACAAAAAACAAAGATGTTGTGTCCGCCGATAACTAAAACAAAATAAATAATTAAAAAAAAATTCTTAAAAAAAATATTTTTTAGTTACAGGTGAACACAATATCTTTATTTTTTAAACCTTTATTTTATTCATTTTATTTTTATGTGATGCTGAGGATTGAACCCAGTGCAGGGTAGGCTAGCGCTCTACCTCTGGGCCACAACCCCAGCCCCAGTATGCTTCTTAATACCACTTCTTACCTATATGAAGATAAATATATAAAAACAGTTTTATTAGCTTGAAAAGTCAAGAGTATTTCCTAGTAACTATGCAATTCCTATTGGCCAAATCATAAATCAGAATTTTCCTAAGTGATCTGAAGTAGATCTTGGTACTGGAGTTGGAACCCTGGGGTACTTTACCATTGAGCCACATGCCCAGCCCTGCTTATATCTCTCTTGATGAGGGAGCATCCATTCCACAGTTGAACACATTTACTGATGCAGAATGAGTAAATGAAAGCCACTACCTCCTCACAGTGCACAACAAATTTGCTGTTTTAAGAGCCACCTATCAGACCCAGAAACCGCAAAGAAAGTAAATTCCAAGGCGTGTACAACACAAATTCAGGAACAATCTTGTTTCCACTGACTTTCAGAACAGACTTGGTCACAAGTTAAATCACAACCTTCAGTCTTACTCTTCAGTCTTATTAAGCAACAGGCAAGAATCAGAAGACTACCAGGGCTATTTTAACTACAGCCACTGCCGGCCTATGTAAGAAATAGGGTGGTCAGTTCGCACACTCTCTCTACATTTCCACAGACGATCTTGTCAATAAATACGAAGAGTTGGATTACCTCATCTTCTGAGCTGCTTACCGAGGAGCAAACTGTACCTCCCTTATTGTAGTAAAACAAGTAAGGAAAATGTCACTGCTCATGCCGTCCACGTGTGCTGCGCGGATGGATTTAAGATCTCCTTCGTCTAAAGCATCAGTCTCCAGACTTATAATTCCCTTCGCGCACGCTCACACCTGGAGTTAAGTCTGAGCGCACAACGTGGGGCCTAAAGTGGACCTTCAACTTCGTGCATGGGATGCGGAACTCCCAATTCCCCAGGATCCTGAGGGACAGTGATCCCCTCTCCAGCTCAATCTGGCCTCTCTGCCAAAGCTCCCTGGGCTTGCCGCCGTGTAAAAAGTGAGATAAGAGGTCGGAGCTACAGAGCAGACTCCGTCCGGAGGACAATGCGTCCACTGGTCAGAGAAAGAGCCACTGTTGGACTCCCGCCCGCCCAGCCCCAGGCCCGGCACCTGGACATGCCGGTCCTCGCCGCGTGCAACACGCTCTCAGCCCGGCATGTCTCCCGTACTGCCGGGCCCCGCTGCTCTCGTTGCCCGGCCCCTGGTCCTGCCTTGCCCCAGGCCCCTCGGTATCACCTTCACGTTTTGCTTTCGCCGGGTCTCCAACTTTTCCATGGCCATGTCTGATTCCAAACTGGCGTCACTACGGAGTTTTCCCGGCATCATTCAGCACAAGCCGTCCAGGCCTACCGGTCTCTTCAACCGCGTGCAAAGGAAGGGAAAGTACAGCCCCCTTGGGCCGGCCAGCTTCCGTCACTTCCTATAGCAAGGCGTTTCCGGCGGAAGCGCAGAGCATAAGGAAGTCTGGGGTCCACGTGGTGGATTCAAGTACCGGCTTCCTGGGACCTAGTGAGTTGATTGATTGTGGTGCGTGGACTCATTAGAAAGACCTCGCAGAGGAATAGAACTGGAGGGAACCACAAAGGTTAGCTTTGTATTCTCATTCAAACACTGGCCCGATTCTCGCCAGCCCCACCTGGTAAATGCCCATTGCTAATTCCTTTGAGTGGCGCCTTCGAGTGCTGTTAAGATAGCTAATGTCTGCAAGGATCTTCACTTGTGTATTCGGGGGAATCTGCTATTCATCTTGTGACGTCATTTTTGTCGCCTTTTAGGGATGACGGCCAAATTAGCTGAATAAGAACCATAATTAAGAAAGGCCTGAGCGAGGTTGCTCACGCCTGTAATCCCTGCAGCTCGGAAGGCTAAGGGAGAAGGACCCAGAGTTCAAAGCCACCCTCAGCAATTTAGCGAGGCCTTAAGCAATTCAGCGAGACCCGTCACTAAATATTAAAAAGGGCTGGGGGTGTGGCTCAGTGGTTAAGCGCCCAATCCCTGGTACCAAAACAAACAAAAAAATCGGTCTGCTCATTCATACCTAACATCCCCTTTGGGATTCATGGTTTCAGGTGCTAGCATTCACCAGCAGACAACACCCAGGCCTGGTCCTCTAGAGACAAGTGTCAGTTGTTTGAAAGAAACACAGAGACATCTCACCTAGCCTTGGAACCAGTAAAAGGGGCGCCAAAACCACTTAGCTCTCCATTTGAAACCAACAGGGGCTTCTGCATAATTTGAACACTATACTACTTAAAGCACTTAAGAGAAAGTGGCCCATTGAATGGTCAGTGACAGTGGTGTAAGCTTTTTCTGAAGAACTATTCATTCTTCAGAGAATTGGGAGATTGGGGCAGGGTCTCAGCAGTAGCGCACTGGTATGTGTGAGGCACTGAGTTCGATTCTCAGCACCACATATAAATAAAATAAAGGCCTATCAACAATTGAATATATATATATATATATATATATGAATTGGAAGATTGATTCTGTTGGTAGTTTAAAATATATGTTAGAGGGCTGGAGTGTAGCTAAATGATAGAGTATTTGCCTAGGATGCTCCAGGCCCTGGGTTTAATTCCTAGTACGACCAAAAATAAAAAATAAAATATGTTTGAATATCATCTGGCTTTGAGAATCTGTCTTTGCTATTATTTATTCTGTAATTTTGGACAATTAAGTCGAACACGATTTTCTTGGGCATGAAAGGGGAATAACAAAACCACTTCATAGCCAGGCTCCATAATCCAAGTACTTAGGAGGATGAAACAGGAAGGGATCACAACTTGGAGGCCAGCCTTCACTATTGAGAGACCCTGACATACAGATAGATAGATGAGATAGATTAGATAGATAGATAGATATGGATGTGACTCAGTGTTTAGCACCCCTAGGTTCAATCCCCAGTACAAAAAAAGTCTATTATAACTCGCCTATCACATTCCTGAGTATTTACCAAAAGATTTTAAAATCAGCATGCTATAGTGATAATACACATAGCAATGTTTATAGCAACACAGTATACAATAGCGAAGTTATGGAATCATCCTAGTGCCCATCAATATGTGAATGAATAAGTTCTACTTAGCCATAAAAGAGAATGAAATTATGTCATTTGCTGATAAATGGATAGAAACGGAGAAAATCACACTAAGTGAAGTAAGCTGGACACAGAAAGTCAAGGGTAAAATGTTTTTCCCTCACATGTGGAAGCTGTATACAGAAATGAGGAACAAAAAGGGGTATCTATGCTGGACATTGTGAACGCCTATAATCCTAGGGGCTTGGGAAGCTGAGGCAGGAGGATCCTGAGTTCAAAGCCAGCCTCGCAACTTAGCTGGACCTTGTCTCCAAATAAAATATAAAAGGGGCTGTGAATGTGGCTCAGTGATTGAGTGTCCCTGATTTCAATCCCTGGTACAAAAGAAAAAAAAAAAAAAGTGGGTCGGAAGCTGTAGCTCAATGGGAAAGCGCTTGCCTAGCATGTGTGAGGTACTGGGTTCAACACTCAGCACCACAAAAAAATAAAATAAAGGCATTCTGTCCATCTACGACTACAAAAGAAATTAAGGGGGCTGGGGCTGGGACTCAGTGGTAGCGCACTTGCCTAGCATGTGTGAGGCATTGGATTTGATTCTCAGCACCACATATAAATAAAATAAAGGTCTATCAAAAACTAAAAAAAAAAAAAATTTAAAAATAAAGAGCAGTAGTGTAGAGGCAAAGGGGAAGAATTAGGGAAAAAAGTTGACCAAATTATGCTATGTCCATGTATGAATATACCACAATGCATTCCAATTTTTTATATGTAATTACAATACACCAATTAAAAAATGAATAGGTAGAAGGAAGATCTATAGAATAGAGGAAAGAGATCAGGGAGAAGGAAGAAGACAGGGAAGGGGATAGTACTGTGGATTGAAATAGAGAAAAATTGTTATATGCTTTTATGAATATATCAAAATGAAACCACTATGATATAAAACAATGCATAGAAAATGTGTAAAAAAAAAAAAACCCATAAGTGGACTTTTGATTTCTTTTTAAATTTCTCTATTTGGTGCCCAGAATCAAACCCAAGGCCTCACCCATGCTGGGAGAGCGCTCTGCCACTGAGCCACAACCCCAGCCCCTACTTTTGATTTTTTTAAAAAATTCATAGTTTGAGAAAATTAAATACAAAAATGAATGAAAAGCACAATAAAAAAGAGCTTTTAAAATTGATGGGCATAGTGGCACACTCCTGTGATCCTAGCAACTCAGGAGGAAGACTGAGACAAGAAAATCCCAAGTTTGAGGGCAGCCTCAAAAAATAAAAAGGACCAAGGATGCAGCTCAGAGGTAAAACTCCTCTGGGTTCAATTCCCAGTACCAAAATAAAACTCAACAAATGTTTAGAAAGACAATTCAAAATATTGCATTTATGGGGCTGGGGATGTGGCTCAAGCGGTAGCGCGCTCGCCTAGCATGCGTGCGGCCCGGGTTCGATCCCCAGCAGCACCACATACCAACAATGATGTTGTGTCCGCCGAGAATTAAGAAAAAATAAATAAATGTTAAAATTTAAAAAAAAAAAATATTGCATTTATGACAGGTTAATACTTTTTATTTCTTTTTTTTTTAAAGAGAGAATTTTAATATTTATTTTTTAGTTTTTGGTGGACACAACATCTTTGTATGCGTTGCTCAGTATTGAACCTGGGCTACATGCATGCCAGGTGAGCGGGCTACCGCTTGAGCCACATCCCCAGCCCTAAGTTTTATTTCTTTCATGAGATTAGTTTTTACTGCACTTGAACGTTTTAATAAGAAACATGTTTATATAAACTTGTATTTGATGTTTCAGTCTCAATTTTTTTACACATTTTAGGCAAATGTGCAATGATGCTTGAACTCACAGTGTGATATCCTTATATTCATCTTTGTTATCTCAAAATTGTAAACAATGCCTGGCACATAAGAGTCTTGTCACTAAATGTTTATTGAACATTAAGATGGAAATGGGGTGTGGGCACAGAAAGACATTGGAAATAACCATATGCCCAGGCAGGAAAACATTTCAGTCATTCTGGTATTGGGTGTAAGAGAAGGGAGAACAAGCATGTATGCAATTAACCAATTAAACAAAAAAAATGTTTCATAGCTGGGATTTCAGCATTGTACCAAAGAATTTGAAATATAAAAGTGAAGGTTGAGCCCCTGCCTCAAGAAACTTGGTATTTGGTTGAGAAACCACCAAACTTTTGTGATAACTGCTGTATTCAATACCGCAATTATATAGTAGTGGGACAGGTTTATTACCAACAGATGTTTGATAAGAAAGTAAGCCCTAGAACAAATGGAAAACGTTGTTAAAACTTACCAAGTATGCAAGTTCCTTTGTAATGTATCTGCACATAGGCACAAACCCAAAATTCCAAATATGCAAAAGTCCTTTTTAGTTCAAAGGTAGCCAGATATTACATAAAGGAGACTAAATAGCAGCATAAAATTCAGTTTTAAAAAGTTGAAGAAATGTGTCATCCATATTCAACAGGAAATATGAAGTTCTCAAATGTCAAGTCTACTAGGCCAGTTTCCTCTGATCCAGATGATATACTGTTTTTCATAAAACAGTATATTTATGGAAGAATTTCTATTTTAAAGATATGTATACACACACACTGAATTCAAAAGACTCAATAAAAATGTTAAAAGTACGAATCTCTAAGTGATGTGATTATGGGTGGTTTTTATTTTCTTCCATTTCTTCTCTATTTTTTTTTCAGATTTTCAACAATGGAAATGCATTACCAATAATAAAAAAAGGAGTAAAGATTTTTTAAAAAAAAACTACTGTTGGGGCTGGGGATGTGGCTCAAGCGGTAGCGCGCTCGCCTAGCATGCGTGCAGCCCGGGTTCGATCCTCAGCACCACATACCAACAAAGATGTTGTGTCTGCCGAGAACTAAGAAAAAAAAAAATAAATGTTAAAATTCTCTCTCTCTGTCCCCCCCCCTCTCACTCTCTCTTTAAAAAAAAAAAAAAAAAAAACTACTGTTAAACACTACTGCTAAAACACAAAAGAAAAACAATGTGAGAGAAGGCTCTCAGACATTCATACCTATTTATGAATTCAGTATTCCAAATTCTAAATAGAATGTGCTGTTTCCTTTACAAATTCAAAAATATGAGGATTGGAATAAACTGATTCAGGTTCAAATAGCTGTTAATTGAGCACACTAGAGTACACAGTACCAAACTGGAGGCCAAAAGCTGAAGTCCATAAAGGTTCTGGGTACTAAAAAAAATACAGAGCAAAGTGGCTGAATACTGTTCCAAGTGGAGAATTTGATGGTAAGTTTCCCCCTACTTCCTCCTTCCTTCAAGAAGATATAGGAAGCTATTACTTAATCTTGTTAGAACCCCTACAAATGGGAAGGTAACTTTTGTAAGATGAACCCTTTATGTCCATCCATCTTGTTGGCATTTACCTACTTATTATCTTTTTCACTCTTTTCCCTGGAACCTTTTCAAAGGCTATCCAAAAAAAGGGCTACAAAGCCCTCCAAGATATGATGCTCACCTCTACTTTCCTCATATTGAAGACCCTAACAATAAGAGCTACTTATACACTGGGGATGTAGCTCTAATAGTGTTTGCCGAGCATGTGCAAGGCTTTGAGTTCAATCCATGGTATTTCAAGAAAGAAAGAAACAAACAAAAATACTTACATTTCTCTCACACCTTTCAACCTTGTTGTCTTATTAGCTATTCTGTGCTTTTGCCTAGATTCCCAGTTCCTTGTTTATTTTATCCCCCAATTTGTTCATGTTCAATCACCATACCTAAAAAGCTTTCTCTGAACCCCTTCTCCAGTTCCTGGCCTGGCAATCATTGCTCAGAGCTTGCATTTAGTCACTGCCATGGACCTAGGGTTCTTTATCCATCTACTTCACTAGATTCTGAGCTCCTCAGGGCAGAGACCGAACATTCCTTATTTACCCAAAACATATTGTCTGGGACATTGTAAGCACACAGGTAATCTGACTGAATGTACTAGTACTCATGCAAATTAATAGATCCAGCACTGCAAGTCCTCTCCTTGGTTTAAATGAAATCTGGCTCTTCTGGAAAAATACACCCTCTGTAGCTTTGTCAAACAGATGTTATTCATTCCCTGACATTCTGAGTACTCTGGTTGGTATCAGTGCTCATTTCTTCAAATCCATTTCCAAAGCATTACCCTTTACTTTGTGTAAAAGCTTTGTCTTTTTGAAGATACATGGTAATTTTACCACATATCTCTTCCTTGTTCAGGTAACTTACCAACCTCCATAATTTATTGCTAGTTTGCAACCTGTTTTAATCTTCCTCTCTCCTCAGTCCTGGCTTGTCTTCATCCTAGACTTCATTGTCCATGAAAACCATCTATATGATACCTGGCTTCACATTCCTTGAATGTGAAATGACCTTTTCCCACAACAGGCATACTACCATATCCTACACTTATTTTCTCCCCAATTGCTCCATCCTGCCCGCAACCCCCCACATGCTGTAGTTGAACCCAGGGCACATTATGTTATCAACCCCATCTCCACTTCAGTCCCCAGGCAGTCTAGACTCCATGGGCTATTACTCCAATCACTTTGCCAAAGTTCTCTCTCTCTCTCTGTCCATATATATATATATATATATATATATATATATATATATATATATACCTTTCATCCTTTCAGGTTTTTCACAGATTAAAACCCCAGTCCTTGGTCAACCAAGTATCTCCTATTTCTATTTCTACATTCAGACTGCTGGGTGCTGCTACAGGAAATTGCTCTAATTGTAGTCACTATAAATTCAGTCCCTTTTTACCTTAACATCTGAAAACACATCCATGATATGGGCTAGGGTTGTTGGCTCAGTGGTAGAGCGCTCGCCTAGCATGTGAGAGGTCCTGGGTTCGATCCTCAGCACTACATATAAATAAATAAAATATAAAAAAAAAAGAAAAAGAAAGGCTGAGAGGTGGGGGGAGTACAAAAGGACACAAAATCTCAGGAAAAATGAAAACACATCCATGATAATATTTTTCTGCGGACCAAATGTTGAGATGTGTTTATTTCATCTAAGGCTAAAATCTCTAGTTTTCTCAAAAACAAAAACAAAACTTTTTTTGCCAAATGGAATTGAACCTGTGGTCTCACACATGCTAGGCAAGTACTCTTATCACCAAGCTAGATCCCCCAGCCCTTAAAATCTCTATAATTTTGCCCTAGATTCTATCCCTTGCAATTCTTCTACCTCAGCCTTTAGTCACAAGGATCACAGTCCTGGGCCACTGTACACCCAGTCTTCTCCTAAATCTTCACAGTGTCCTCCCTTCCCGTCTTTTCATTAGTGTTTCAACATACTCAAGACATTCCCCAGTCCCATCACCACCACCACCCCCACAAAATCCTCACCAAACTTCATGTCCTTTCTTCTGCCTCCAACCTTTAAGTTATTCTTCCCAATCCACAGCTAAAATTTCTGAAAAAGATGTGCACGTTTATTGTCCCCACTTATTCCTCATTTCCTACTGAATTCACTGCTAGCTGGCTTCTATTCTCAATACTTTATTAATAAGGCTGCTCTTAATGTCTCATTTCCTTTTTCTTAAGTCCAGTGGTCAGTTCAGATTCATCTCCTGATTTCCTTTGAAAGCCTCATACCCCTGAGCTTTCTGCCCTCTTATTACCAACTCTTCTCAATGGGCTCCCCTTTCTTCCATGTATTAAGTATGGTAATTTACCCTGGGTTCCTTCCTCAGTCTTCATTCCTTATGATGCTTTCGCTGGATAATCTCATTCACCACCCTAACTACATTTTTCTTTTTAATTCTCAAATCTCTCCAAAACAAGTATCTCCTAAGCTTCAAACCTATAAAACTAAATTTCCTACTGCTTTATTTCCTTTAACAAATCTCATCCTCAATATTAATATATCTAATCCTGAATTTATCATATTCCCACTTCTTCCCCATTAACTTTTCTTGTTCTTCCTATCTTAGTGAAATGTTGATTTCATTCTTATGCCTCTCATTTTCCAATCCAATCAATAACTGAGTCCTAAGGATTCTACCTCCTAACACACTTATCTGGGTTCAAATTCTGGCTAGACTACATGTTGTCTAGCAGTGTGATTTTGGGCAAGTAACAAGCTCTCATGTACCTGTTTCATCACTTAAAAATATTACGTCTCAGATGGGCTTGGTGGCATATGCCTGTAATCCCAGCTACTTGGGAGGCTGAGGCATTGCAAGGCCAGCCTCAGCAATTAATCTCAAAATAAAAAAGGGCCTGGGGATGTAGTTCAATGGTAGAGTGCCCTTGGGTTCAACTCCTAGAGGGGGGCAGGAGTTACCTATCAGATGAGCATCTCTACCTTGGTCCTCTTTAGATTTCTTGGCCTTCAGTATGCCCCCTCTAATCCAGTATTATCAGTACAGCCACAGTCTTTCTGAAACATACATCTAATCATATTATCCCATACTATAAACCCTTTAATGGTTCAAGAAAAAATTGGAACAATGCAGATAAGGTCTATAACAAATGGTCCCTGTTAAAAACTAAATCCTTTCTCTTATTTCTGTTCTCTGCCTAGCATTAATTGTAAGTCCTCAGCCTTACCCTCTAGGTTCCTACATATGCTGTTCTATCTGCAAACTCTCTTCCTTCTAAACTTTTCTTCCTACCATACACACACATATGGCTATATCAACTGATACTTCTCCTTTTCTTCTTTTAGGAGCCTTCATGACTTCTAAAATTGGTCAGGTATACAATGAGGTCCTCAGCATTTCATATCTACACTTTTCTTACTTTTAATTAATCTCTATCATAAATGCTGATGGTTTATTAAGACAGTAAGTAGCCAGACACAGTGGGTGCATTCCTATAATTCCAGAAATTCAGAGGAAGCTGAAGCAGGAAGATTGCAAGTACAAAATCAACTTCAGTAACTTAATGAGACCCTAAGCAACTTAGCGAGACTTTGTCTCAAATTTTAAAAATAAATAAATAAAAAGGTTTGTGGGGGGTGTATCTCAGTGGTAAAACGACCCTAGATTCAATCCCCAGTATCAAAAAAGAGTGAGTTTCACGAGCATACTGATTATGCCTATTCAAGCTATATTCCCCAGTGAATAGCACAGCAATGGATAGTGGACAGTAAATAAACTATTTGTTGAATAAATTAAGTGTGCAGTGCTCACATCTTTTGAATTAAATATATTTAGACCTCAAAAAAATATACCTAACTAACCACGTCATCAGTTTATACAGCCCTTTAATGCAGAAGGGATTTATTTTCTATCACATAATCTATGGATGGAATGATTTGAATAAAAATACACCATATTTTGTAAAATGTAAACCTTAAGAAAGGTTAACTTGGGCTGGAGATGTGGCTCAAGCGGTAGTGAGCTCGCCTGGCATGCGTGCGGCCCAGGTTCGATCCTCAGCACCACATACAAACAAAGATGTTGTGTCCACTGAAAACTGAAAAATAAATATTAAAAAATTCTCTCTCTCTTCTCTCTCTCTCTCTCTCTCCCTCTCACTTTAAAAAAAAAAAAAAGAAAGGTTAACTTGATTGTTGAGACTTAGAAGAAATTTTAAAAAGATTACACTGAGAAAATTCTTAACACATAGTGAAAAGAGACAATAAAAGGAGGGTTTTTTTTATTCAAAGTTATAACTGGATAAGTAGATTTGTTTACAACCATTTTTGTGAAATACTTTTTAAAAAAATACGACCAACTTCTTTGCAAACAGCAGACACATACCTCAACTATGATGACCTAATTTTTGGTGGATAATGTACATGATTAGGCAGACATAGGCAAGCTCACACTGGTAAATTAACTATCAAATGCTCAGTCAAAACTCCGTTTGTGGCCCCCGCTTCTTGATCGATTTCTGTTCCCACTTCGTCTTCTACCATCTTGTCGACTTCCTGACCGACTTCCCTGTCGACTCGGTCTACCTGACCGGCCACCAGATCGACCACCTGATCGACCTGACCGGCCAGACCTGCCACTTGACCAGCCACTCCTTTGTCTGGAATTAGAAGATGTATTTCCATCATAATACTCTTCGATTTCAGGTAATTTGGCTGGCACTGAGAGTATCCAATCTGAATCATGCCACTCTGCCTGTTAAAGGAATTTACAGGATTAATAGAAATGCAAAATTGAAACCATAAGCAAGCAAAGATACTTCTGCATGTCCTTTATCCGTTAGCCAAAGATCATCTATCACTTAAATCCAAAGTGTCTGGAACAAAAATGAAAACCAAAAAATAAGCAAAAAGAAAACATGTTCAGGGCTGGGATTGTGGCTCTGCGGTAGAGCGCTTGCCTAGCACAGGCAGGACCCAGGTTCAATCCTCAGTACCACATAAAAATAAAGGCATTGTGTTGTGTCCATCTACACCAAATAAATAAATATTTTTAAAAAAGAAAAAGAAAAAACACATTCAATAACTAAAGTTACTAAGCTTTAGTTTCAGGAGAACTCTGACCCATTTCAAGACTTTAAACTCATCAATTTACACGGTCTGCTTTCTCAGGACAAAGAAATAGAGCATTAATAAGCATTCCATTATTTTGAAGAGGTATACTAACAGAAACAAGATATACTACAGCCGATAACAGGGATTAGAAATCTGTCAACAGTAACCAGGAACTAAAAAATATAGCAACTGAAAACAATTTACTAGAGTAATCAACTCAAGATACATGAATCAATGGTATGGAGACAGTGCTCGGTAGTAGAATGCTTGCCCTGGGTTCAATCCCTAGTGTTCCCCTATTAAAAAAAAAAAAAAAAGGCAGCTCATAAGAGCAGTGCAATGTATTATCTTGGTAACTTAACCATTGTTCAATATGAGCACAAGTTGCCAAGGGAAGTCAATGTAAAATGCCCTGTTGATAAGAATGAGAAGAGAAAAACACCCATATAAATCATTGGTAGGTTTGGCAACATATGAGCACAGTCTTAAAAATGCACAAACCAGGGCTGGGGTTTTGGCTCAGCGGTAGAGCATTTGCCTCACACGTGCAAGAGCCTATGTTTGATCCTCAGCACGACATAAAAATAAGTCAATAAAAAATAAAGGCATTATGTCCAACTACAACAAAAAAATAAACATTAAAAAAAATACACAAACCTTTTGGCCAATAGTCATATTAAAAAATGCATCTTAAAAAGATTAAACATGGCAATGCAGGAAGAATTATCTATATCAATATTCTGGGCAGTTTTATTTATAATAATAAATTATAGGAAATAGTCTAAATTTCAGAAAACAGAACATTGGTGATCAAAGTTGAGCCACCATACCAGGGCATCATAAAAAATAAGCAACTGGGGCTGGGGATGTGGCTCAAGCGGTAGCGCGCTCGCCTGGCATGCGTGCGGCCCGGGTTCGATCCTCAGCACCACATACAAAGATGTTGTGTCTGCCGAGAACTAAAAAAAATAAATAAATATTAAAAATTCTCTCTCTCTATCTCTCTCTCTCTCTCCTCTCTCTCTCTCTCTCTTTAAAAAAAAAAAAAAAAAATAAGCAACTGTAGCCAGGCATGGTGGCACATTCCTGTAATCCCAGTGACCTGGGAGGGCAAGACAGGAGGATCCCAAATTTGAGGATAGCCTCAGCAACTTAAAGAGACCCTGGCTCAAAATAAAAAAATTTAAAAAGACTGGGGTTATAGCTCTGTGGTAGAGTGCTTGCCTAGCATGTGAGACACTGGGTTCTATCCTCAGCACCACATAGACATAAATGGAAAAGGTACTGTGTCCATCTACAACTTAAAAAAAAAAAAAAGGTGGGTAGGGGGAGGCAAGGAATATAGCTCAGCGGTAAAGTGCCCCCCGGGGTTCAATTCCCAATACCCACCCCCCCAACAAAAAAAGAGTATCTAATTGATGTAGAATGTATCCATGATATAATGCTAATATTTAAAAAGACTTCAAAATTGCTGGGCACAGAGGCTCAGGCCTGTAATCCCAGTGGTTCAAACAAACAAAAAACCACACAAGCTGAAGCTGATGACATGAACATGGGAATTCAGACAATTCTATCATTTTATTTGATTAAAAAATTTTTGATTATGAGACAGACTGGATATTTCATATTAAGGAATTCTTAACTGATTTAGGCATGATAATGATAGAGTAATTATGTTTTTCAAAACAATGTTTTAGAGAAGGATATAAAAATTTTTTTTAAATACCTGTAACTTTTCTGACTCGGCTGTAGGAACATCAAAGCAAACACCCTAAAAACAAGCAAAATAAAAATATTTTTATCTAGATGTATGAGTTAATTTTTACTAATAAACTAATATTTGCTGATAATCTTTGCTATAAAAAATATTAAGTGTATTCCAGAGTATCTGCTTAATGTATTTTCTAAATCAGAAAAGTAACTAAATACAATATCTAATAAGAATCTACTGGGGCTGGGGTTGTGGCTCAGCGGTAGAGCACTTATCTAGCACATGTGAGGCCCTGGGTTCGATCCTCAGCACCACATAAAATAAATAAATAAGGGCTGGGGATGTGGCTCAAGCGGTAGCGCGCTCGCCTGGCATGCGTGTGGCCCCGGTTCGATCCTCAGCACCACATACAAACAAAGATATTGTGTCCGCTGAAAACTAAAAAATATCAAAATTCCCTCTCTCTTAAAAAAAAAATTTATTTAAAAAATAAAAAAATAAATAAAATAAATAAAGATATTGTGTCCAACTGCAACTAAAAAATAAATATTAAAAAATAATATATTTTTAAAAAGAATCTACTAATAAGACTCTAGAATATTCTCTAGTATTATTTTTTCAATCACTATAATTTTATTCCATGTCCCTTATAAAATGATCCTTCTAATAAATTCTTTAAAAATTTAGTGAGGGACAAGGCACAGTGGTGCACACCAGTAATCCCAATGTCTAGGCTGAGGTAGAAAGACCTCAAATTCGAAGCCAGCCTCAGCAATTTAGAGACCATCTCAAAGGGCTGGGGTCGTGGCTCAGTGGTAAAGCACCTGCCCAGCACATGTGAGGCCCTGGGTTCAATCCTCAGCACCACATAAAAAACAAACGAATAAAGTAAAGATATATATACATATAAAAGTTACCTCATTAAAAAAAAAAAAATCTGGGTTCAATCCCCAGTACCAAAAAAGAGAGACAAAGAGAGAGGGAGGGGCAGGGAGTGGAGATATAACTCATATGGTAGAATGCTTGCCTAGCATGCAGACAGCTTTGGGTTGGATCCCCCGTATCACAAAAATAAACATAATTTTTAATTTCAAATAAAATAAAATTTAGAGCCAGAAAGCTCTGTCAAAAAGGTAGAAATTTGGGCGGGGCTATAAGTTAGTTGGTAAAATGCATGCCTTGCATGCAGAAGGCCCTGAGTTCTAATCTCCAGAACCACAAAAACAAACAAAACAAAACAAAACAAAAAGTGGTGGAATATTTATCATATAATGATACTTATGTAGCCAGAGATGTTTCCTCTTCAGTCCTGGTTGAGTTAATTTAATACTCAATAACTAGTTTGGTCTATGGATCTGCTTTACCTCTCCTCTATGTTTTTTTGTTAATGTTTGTATGTTTTCCCTATTTGCTTCAAATCTCTGTTGAGCAGAAATAACAATAAACCTTTAAAAAGATGATTATTTCCAATAAACAATTTAGTTAATAAATTCTATGTTAGAATAAGCCTACCTACGTAGCAATGTTAGATAAATAAATATAACATCTTTTCTCAAAACCATTAGAAAAAATCACAGTCACTAAAATTATAGTTTTACGAGCACACACCTCTAATCCCAGCAACTCAGGAGGCTTGCAAGTTCAAGACCAGCCTTAGCAACTTAGCAAAACCCTGTCACAAAATAAAAACTCAAAAGGACTGGGGAACGTATCAGTGTAAAGCACCCTGGGTTCAATTCCCAATACCAAAAAAAAAAAAGATTACAGTTTTATATGCTATATAAATAAATGTTGAAATACTTATTTAATTCATACTATTAAAATTAACAACAAATAAATAGCAAGTTAATTATAACAGACAATATTGTGTGTTGTCTAAACTGTATAGCTACTTAACTGTTGCAATTATTTACTCTTAGAAAATAAACACACACAACTACACGATATTTATATCAAAGCAGAACCTTAGATAACTTGGGTTTTAGATAATCAAACCAGGGTTGGAAATGTGGCTTAGAGGTAGAGCATGCACAGACTCTTGGTTTGTTCCCCTTGGTTTGCACTGTGGGGGCGGGGCAGGGAACAGAAAGACAAACCCCACAGAATGACTTATAGCTCTAGAGAAATGAATTAATTATATAATTCCCCAAATTCAAAACTGGAAACAAACCAACACTCAAAAAACAGAATTATTCATCCCATTAGGCTATTGCTTATAAGTACTTGTGGTCATTGATTAAAAATCTTTTGGATTATCTAGAAAAGCCTACCATATTTCCTTTTAGGAGGCACATTCTTGTAATTTGGGACACAGCATTACTACTCAGCTTTCTGTTAAGTTCTTTCCAAGCACAGGTGACATTCTGTATTTCTTCAGGGCTTTCCAGAGTCATTGTCACAAATCCCTTAAGGGGAAAAAAAAAAAAAAAGTCACATTATGTTTGGGGAAAAAAATCAGTAGCAGCACAGGACAATGAAGTTCTATCTCTATAGACCTTTATGACTTAACTGCATTTCTTATGAACCAACAATATAACATGGCTGCTAAAAAATAACTTCTCTGAAACTAAATTAAAAGACTAATGTTTAGGGGCTGGGGCTGTGGCTCAGTGGTAGCACACTATCAACAAATAAAAAAGAAGACTAATGTTTATAGATCTTTGAAAGTATCATCTTTCTATGCAGTGTTGTAAAGACTGTATTTAATTCTTACCATCATGCTTTATAAGAGAATTAAACAAAACAGCATCAGAGAATAATAAGGTAGTGAAGACTAAAGGAAACACTGAAAGAGTTTTTAAAAAGTTACCTTGGAGTGGAAGAACATAATAAAAGAAAAAAATCTCTCTGAACTTTTGAAGTACTATACTAATTAAGTATACTACTAATTAAATAACCAAAAATTACTTGTTTTGTAAACCTTCACCGAACAGCAAAAGGACCATCATGAAGAAGATAAAGAAATGTAAAAGGAGAACAAGCTATTATAGAATGCATCAGGGTGATTGGGAAAGACCTTTCTGACTGGGGATGTGGCACAATGGTAGAAGCCCTGGGTTCAAACACTAGCACCACAAAAAAAAAAAAAAAAAAAAAAAAGACTTCTCTGATATGGTAATGAATGAAGTCAAGGAGGAAGCCATTATGAAGAGGTAGGTTAATGTTTTGAGTAAAATTAAATAGGTTAGCCAGGTGAAGTGGTACATATCTGTAATCCCAAAGACTCAGGAGGCTGAGAGACAGGAAGATGTCAAGTTTGAGGCCGGATTCAGCAAATTAGTAAGACATTGTCTCAAAATAAAAAGGACCAGGTATGGTGGCACATGCCT
The DNA here is from genome assembly GCF_052094955.1 of Ictidomys tridecemlineatus. NCBI lineage: Eukaryota > Metazoa > Chordata > Mammalia > Rodentia > Sciuridae > Ictidomys > Ictidomys tridecemlineatus. The sequence continues at coordinate 52,683,142 of NC_135477.1, forward strand.
GTAATCCAGGAACTCCGGAGGCTGAGACAGGAGGATCATGAATTCAAAGCCAGCCCGAGCAAAGCAACTGAGTGAGACCCTGTCTCTAAATAAAAATACAAAATAGGGCCGAGGATGTGGCTCAGGGTTGAGTGTAGTATGGGGATACAGCCCAGAACTAGAGCACACCTGAGTTCACTCCATAGTACTACAAACAAAACCAATATGGTTTAAATATTGTTTTAAGATATTATACATTTAAGTATTCGGTGAGTTATTGGGATAGAATATCTGCTTGATGCTAAAAGTATCACCCCACAGATTACTAATTAAGAGAGTAAAATATTCTTTGAAAATGGAAATATATGGCAGTTGCCAACAAACAAGCAATCAAACTAAGTATACTACTAAAGCAATATGACATATGCTTCTTGATATGATTCACTATGAAGTATACAGTTTTATATATAACATACTCTTGCCAAAAAACATTTAGCCTGAATATAAAATCAAGCTTTGACATATGCAATGTGACTCTGGATAAAGGCAAAAATAAATTATGCAAGAAAAATTTTGGACAAATCCAGAAAGTGAGATCTTCTAACAGACAACTGACCTAACTCTTTACAAATTCAAAGTCATGAAAAATAAAAAAGATGGAAAATTGTTCTAGACTAAAAGATACTAAAAAGACACAATAACCAAAATATAACATAAGAACCTTAACTAGAATTCTGATTTTTCACACACACATAAATGGAGAAACAATTGGACATATGGTTAACTTCCAACAAAATGACATTTGGCACAACTATTAATATCTGCCACAAGAAAACCATCAGATGCTCCATCTGCACTCATTTATGCTACACCAAATGTCACAAGCAAATTTATCTGCCCTGCCCCATTTCTCCCTCCTCCCGGCCATAGGGATGGCTGCCCAGAATTACTCTGTCCTATCATTCTAATATCCTGTCAACAGGCTATTATTGTCTTATAAAGATTCCAAGACCAAATTCATGTGCACTCTTTTCTTTCTCTACATCAGAGAGATTTTACTGATGAGTCTCTGCATACTAGGATTCTGCTCACTTATACCCAGAGAAGTAATAAATCTTTAAACTACTTGCTACCAATGGCTCTTATGTGTTTTTTTTTTTTTGTTTGTTTGTTTTGGTACCAGGGATTGAACTCAGGGACACATCCTCAGCCCTATTTTGTATTTTATTTAGAGACAGGATCTCACTGAGTTGCTTAGTGCCTTGCAATTGCTGAGGCTGGCTTTGAACTTGCAATTCTCAGCCTCCCCAGCCCAAACCATTGGGATTATTGATGTGATATGTTTTGATATCTGACACCAACCTGGCAGTGGGCCATGTCAGTCAGTGTTATACACACAGATCCTTCCACATAGAATCCCTACTTCGTATTCTATTATGTTATGATGTCACCTGCACAGAATCTGTTTCTCACTTTGCATGATTTCATGGCAACAAAATGAAGTATAGATTCTGTTATGCAAGTTTCAGTTTGCACAGTGCTGTGCAAAGTGAGGATTTCCTATATTTTACTCTACATACACATTTTTGAAATAAACAAATCTGCATATTTATTAGATATAAGATGATTAATATAGAACTATTATTTTTTTTGGTGGTGCTGGGGATTGAACCCAGGGCCTTGTGCATGCAAGGCAAGCACTTTACCCAACTGAGCTATATTCCCTAGCTCATTTTTGTAGGTGAGACTATGATATTGTGATTATGTAGACAAGAATCTTCATCATTAGAAGAAGCAAGTTGAAATACTTAGGAATAATGTCATAATGTTTCAACTTACTTCCAAATGGTTTAGCAAAAAAAAAAAAAAAAAAAAGTATATTCAAAAACAAAGCAAATGTAACACAATATTGACAATTGTTGAATCTAGGTCATTATTTATTGCAATATTCTTTCAATTTTTTTTTCTGTAGGCTAGAAAATCTGGAAGATGGCTATCAAAAAAAAAAATTTAGCAGAGTGTGGTAGTGCAAGCCTTTAATCCCAGTGGCTTGGGAGGCTGAGAAAGGAGGATCACAAGTTCAAAGCCAGCCTCAGCAAAAGCGAGGCACTAAGCAATTCATTGAGACCTTGTCTCTAAGTAAAATACAAAATAGGACTGGGGATGGGGGCTCACTGGTCGGGTACCCCTGAGTTCAATGCCAGATACTGCCTCCATCACACCCCCTAAAAAATTTAGGGGTGGAGGAAAATGAGAAGGTCAATTTCTAATAGAGCAAAACAGTTTTCTCTGCACAGAAAGTGCAATTTATTGAAGGGAGTAAATGCAACACTCATTGATTATGCAATTACTGCTATAGCTCAATTTTATCCCTTTCCCAACCAAATACAATTATTTCACAGACTTCTACCTTATCAGAGGTGATCAAAGACCGTGGTTCAAAGCTTGATGCACCAGAAATGTGGGCTAATGCTGCAGCCAATGCATCCACTGCCCCTTTCTCTTCTATCAGTCTCTGAGCTGATGGTCGGAAAAAATCAACAGCAGCAAAAGAAACAGAAGCCAGAGACCTACGGTTTAAAAATAGTAAATTTTCTTGGTCATGACAGGGAAAAAAAGATGAGATAATGAATGGGAAAAGAAAGAGTAATGTTTTCATATATTAATATAACTAAATGTCTGCTGGTAAAACTGGTGATTAAAATTTTCTGATATTTGAACTAGAAGAGCTTAAAGATGAATAGCCTAATACAAAAGCAAAAATTATTCAGCAAGGTCAGAAAGCATACCTGATGGCATCCATGCTTTTAGATTTAACTAAATCCATTGTAGAAGGAACACCTACACGTTTAAAAGTAATTCCCTGAAAATGAAAGAATTACATTAAAGAAAAATGGAATTTGTTACAATTAATTCCTAAACTAATATAGTTTGTTGAATTCCATTTCTTGGAAGATTTCCAAGTCTTAGTGGATAAAAAGATCTGCTTTTTCTAATAATCTATTATAAATTTCAAAAAGTGAAAACAATTTTTTTGAATTGACCCTTAGTTACAATTATGGAATTTGACTTGCAAAACAAAGCTGATTCAAAAAAAAAAAAAATTATTTAAATCAATCAAATTTTTCCCTTATTACTCCCATCTCAATTTACAAAGTTTATGAGATAGTATATAAAAAATATTATAAAATAGGAGAAAATGTGAAATACTACAAAAAAATCTGGAACACAGAAATTGTACAATTTTTATAGACACTGGCTATTACATAATTATATTATGGCAAATATAATTTTAATTTTAAATTATTATACCAAAACAATGTCACGGTCACCCATTTATAATTCTGTAATGGTGTATGAAATCGCAACACACTTATTTCAATAACAAGGGAGAAATTAAAGAGAAAAATGAGAAAGGCAGCTCTTCTATCTTCACAACAAAAGCTGTATTAAAACAGTCTTGTAGCTAATATAAATTTAGCTCTCCACATGCTTCACATCCAAATGCAGCTTAAACTGAGAAAAGTTAAGAAGATCTATTTGTGAGAACAAATATAAAAAGAGCCCTTTTCTAAGGCACCATTTAGATAATAAGCCTGAAATAATTCAACTTACTGCTTTTTGTTCCACATATCTTAGTTGACCTCTTTCTCTTGGTTGATAAAAACATATGCAAATTCCAGTCCGACCAGCTCTACCTGTGCGTCCAGAACGATGGATATAGGACTCAACATCCTGAAAATTAAAAAAGAAAAATACTTTTTAAAATTATGACAAACTCCACAGTCATCCCAACATCCAAATAATGAAATAATCAAAATAACAATAATTAAATTTTTATTTCAATCCTGTTGGGCTTTTCAACATGCCAAATAATTTATATGCTAGAATTTTGGGATACAGGGGATGGTTTTAAGCTTTCTAACCATCTCTTCCAGAGTTCTTAACATAAACTTTATATAATTCCTTTATATGATTTTGTTGATCCAAATTTCAAATTCAAAAAGTGAAGTTAATCACTGAAAAGGCCATCAGATTCGGATCAATTTAACACCATAGTAACAAAAAAATACCCGAAAGCAAGAATGATGGACATATTTTTCATATTTCAAGCAATACTTGTAAATAAGATAGCAATTTATAAAACTGCTCGTTTTCCCCAGACCAAATCCCATTTCCTACCTGTGGAGGAGAACTTTGAATCACCAGGTCAACTTCAGGAATGTCCAAACCACGGGCAGCCACATTGGTTGCCACCAAAACTTTGAAACTACCTTCTCTGAAGCCTTTTAGTGTAATTTCTCTTTGTGACTGTGCAATGTCCCCATGCAAACACTGAGCATTCTATTGAAAAAAGAATCACAATTACATATTACAGTTCGTACTTGCAACTGATAGCACCCTAACATCATTCAGTCAGTGCTCTTTTTATCTTTTAATTTCCTTTTCTCAATGACTGTAACAATGCATGCTAGTTTTTTTTAAATCAAACATTATAAAAATATTTAACTAAAACATAAAAGTGTCCCTAAGATCACGCTCTTAGAAATAATTTACTGCTACATGCCTGTAATTCCAGCAGCTCAAGAGGCTAAGCCGGAGGATCTCAAGTTCAAAACCAGCCTCAGAAACTTTGAAAGACCCTAAGCACCTTAGCAAAACTCTGTCTCAAATTTTTAATAAAGGGCTGGGGATGTGGCTCAGTGGTTGAATGTCACTGGGTTCAATCCCTGGTACCAAAAAAAAAAAAAAAAAGGAAAGAATTCATTCCTAACACTCTGTCATTGTTTTTTTGTTTATTTTCTTACAGTGCTGGGGACTAAACTCAGGTCTTCATTCATGCCAGGCAAGCACTATACCACTGAGCTACATCCCCAGCCAGCAGATTTTTTTTAAAATACATATACATATTATCCCATGTTATCTGCATACACTAACAGATAACATAGTTTTATATTTTGGGGTATTAGGGTTTTTTTTTTAAGTACTAGAGATTGAACCTAGGGGCACTCTACCACTGAGCTTCATACCCAGACTTTTTAAGTAACAAATTTCTCTTTTTAAAATCCAAGATAGAGTCTTGTTAAGTTGCCCAGGCTAGGCTCAAACTTGAGGTCCTCCTGCTTCAGCCTCTTGAGTTCTTGGGATTTACAGGCATATACCACTGTGCCTAAACCACGGGCACAGTGTTTCTGTATAAAAAGGAATCATATTTTATATATACTGTTTTGCAACCTACTTAAAAATTTTAATACTATAATATAAACCTTTTTTCAGATCCATAGAGGCAACTTTACTTAATTATTAAAAAGCTTTTTTTTTTTTTTAAAGAGAGAGTGAGACAGAGAGAGAGAGAGAATTTTAACATTTATTTATTTTTTCTTAGTTCTCGGCGGACACAACATCTTTGTTGGTATGTGGTGCTGCTGAGGATCGAACCCGGGTCGCACGCATGCCAGGCGAGCGCGCTACCGCTTGAGCCACATCCCAGCCCTAAAAAGTATTTTTAAATACAGTTTTTACATATGGATGTAGTGAGTGGCATTTACTTTAACAATATCCCACTGATGAACATTTGAGTTTTATCCAAATTTTCACCTTTAGAAACGACACTGTAGTGAACAAACTTGTACTTATATTTCTGGATACCTCTGTATATGTGTATTTCAAAAGATTATATGTTTAGAAGTTGAATTTCTGGTTCAAAATTAATGAACATTTGGGGCTAGAAATGTAGCTCAGCGGTAAAGCAGATGCCTAGCATGCACATCTGGGTTCAATCCCCAGAACCATAAAAAATAAAAAAGAACATTGAGTGTCTAGAGATATAGCTCAGAGTTGGTAGAGTTCTTGCCTCACATGCCCAAGAACCTGGGTTCAATCCCCAGTAACCACCCATAAAAAAAGTAAATAAAAATATAATAATAGGGGCTGGGAATGTGGCTCAAGTGGTAGCACGCTCGCCTGGAATGCGTGCGGCCCTGGTTCATCCTCAGCACCAAAGATGTTGTGTCTGCCGAAAACTAAAAAAAATAAATATTAAAAAATTCTCTCTCTCTCCCTCTCTCTCTAAAAAAAAAATAATAATAATAAGAAGAAGAACATTGAACAGCTAACTACTGACTAATTTTTATAAAAAGAAATTGTGCCCCATTAACTTTTTATATACTGCAAGAGTTTATTTCATTATACCCTACCTGCCCTATATATTATAAATGATAACTTTTGTTAATCCAATAGGCAAAAATAACTTTCTGCCAGGCAATGGTGGCACACACTTGTAATCCCAGTTACTAAAGAGGCTGAAACAAGAGAATCTTGAGCTCTAGAGCAGCATGGGCAATTAGTGAGTCCTTTTCTCAAAATTTACAAAAGGGTGAGCTAGAGTAAGTATTTTGCCTAGCTTCAATACCAGTACTGCGGGGGGGGGGGGGGGGAATCCTCAATGCTGTTTTAATTTGTACTTTTGTAATTTATTTATTTATTATTTTTTAGTGGAGTCCTGGGGATTGAACCAGAGATGCTTAACCACTAAGCCACATCCCCAGCCCTTTTTATTTTTTATTTTGAGACAGAGTCTTGCTAAGTTGCTTAGGTCTTCACAAAATTGCTGATGCTGATTTTGAACTTGAGACCCTCCCATCTCAGCCTCCCTAGTCACTGGGATTACAGGTGTGCACCACTACTGCACTTCTGTTATTTTTAGCAAAGCTGAACCTATTTAAACTAGGTTGATCTTCCATTTGTGCTCCAAATAATTTTCCTAATACTATGAATAAATTACCTTGTATTCCTTGCCACTATTAAAAAGTTCATAACAATGATTTAACCCCAACAGTACATGCCTTAGTATCTAAACTTACTGCATAATGAGTGAATTCACTGTGTACCTGCTATGTGCCTGAGATTGTATTAGTTTCTGGAACATTCATAAAGAAATAGTTTAGAACACACAATTTGATAGGTATCTTCAAAACAGTACAATAGCTGGGCACTGTGGTGCATGCTTGTAATCACAGTGACTCAGGAGGCCAAGGCAAGAGGATCATAAGTTCAAAGCTAGCCTCAACAAAAGCGAGGCACTGAACAACTCAGTGAGATCCTATCTCTAAATAAAATATAAAATAGGACTGGGGATGTGGCTCACTGGTTGAGTGCGGGAGTTCAATCCCCAGTAACAAAAACAAAACAAAACAAAACAAACAAACAACAAAACACCCAACAGTATGATATGTGCCACGACAGGTATATATTTACATCATGCTACAGAAATATCTAAGGGGAAATCTGACTATTATTATTTTGGAGATACTGGGGATTGAACCCAGGGCCTCATACTTGCTAAGTGGGAAACATGTCTGAAACTGAGACCTGAATGATTTAAATAAAGAACTAGGAGTTGGGGCTGGAGTTGTAGCTCAGCGGTAGAGCACTTGCCTAGCATGTGTGAGGCAGGGTTTAATTCTCAGCACCATATGTAAATAAGTAAATAAAATAAAGGTCCATCAACAACTAAATAATATTTAAAAAAAAAAAAGAACTAGGGGTCATGTAAATGAAAGAACAGAAAGCTAGGAAGTTTCAGGTTAGAAATATCATGTATGTCTGTCATGTATGTCTGGGGAACTACAAATGTTATAGTACACTACTACTGAAACAGATTAAGAAGGGGTAAGTGATAAGAGATGAGACTGGGAAAGGAATATGACCTTTATCTTAAGGACAAGGTGAAACAATTAAATGATTCTAAAGAAAACTATCACAAACACACTTATAATATAGAAGGAATACTCCAGCTATAGTGTATCTATACACTATATCACTATATCTATAGACAAAACACAAACTGCAAAAATTCAGAAGAGATGTCAGGCCCTAGGATAGTGATAATGACCACCTATTCACTCAACAAATATTTAGAGACATACTACATACCAGGCATCAGGATTTAAAAGGTGAACACACAAGGGGATGGAGGATATGGCTTAGTGGTAAAGTGTCCAGTATGTGTGAATGTGTGAGGCCCTGAGTTCAATCGCCAGTACCACTTTAAAAAAAAAAAAAAAAGGTGAACATGGTAAGACTGCCTGTCTTTATGGTCTTTTATGGTCTTCATACTCCAGTAGGGGAGAAGGACATGAAATAAATAATTAGACACAGAAATAAATTTATCCAGCAAGTAAGTGTAAAGAATGAAGCATCAGTCTAAGAATCAAGAAGCACTTATCCAAACCTGACCTAGTTTGGGGCACGGAAGGATTTCCTGAAAAGTGATGCTTTGGACTGAGATGTGAAAGACAAGAGGAACTTGCTAAGTGAGGTGGACTGCAAGTTCAAGAGCCCTGTGGTGACATGAAGCATAACATGTATGAAGAGAGTGCAAAAAATGGGGAGCAAATGTGATAATAAGATGAGGCTAGAAAGGTAAATAGGGTAACAGAATTTGAAAACTATTACTTGACAAAATTGGGAGGATTTGGTATAGAGAATAGAAATGAAGTACAAAGAAAAAAAGACATTTATGATTCCCATGTTTTGAGTTTCTGCAATGGAAGTAGAAAATAAATAAACCATAGGAAACAGAATGCAAAAATACTCGTCGATAACTGAATTGCAAATGGTGAGGAAGAAAAGTCAGGGGGTAATATATAAGTTTCACTTGGGCTATAGGTAGATATATCATTCAAAGATAGGGAACAATGGAGCCAGTTGAGGGGCCATTGGAGTGTAAAAAAGAATGAATTCATTTTAGGTCATAATGAGTTGGGGATTATGTGGCCAATAGAATAAATATAGGCCTAGTATTGGAGAGACATATCTAACTGAAGAAAGATTTGGGATTATAAGCAAACACACAATGACTAAAGTCATAGAGTGATTAGATATGTGTATCTATGCATACATACCTATACTTCTATATTTCTACATTTATGGACTGCTTGCTACAAACTACTGTGCTAAACGTCTCAAATAAATGGTTTCATTGAAATGTTGAAACTGTAAAACAAAACAAAACAAAAGTGATTTTTAATACCACTTCTTTAAAAAAGGAAGCACAGGCACAGAAATATGAAGTAACTTTGCTCAAGCTGCGTAACTAGAAGGTAGTACACTGAGATTTAAAACTTGACCTGACTCCGAAGTCTATGCTATCAGGTTGAATATCCTTAATTAAAAAATTGGAAGTACACCTGGGGGCAGTAGCTCATGCCTGTGATCCCAGCAACTTGGGAGGCTGAGGCAGAAGATCACAAGTTCAAGGGCAGCCTTGGAAACTTATGGAGATGGGAGACCCTGTCTCAAAATAGTTTTCAAAAGGGCTAGGAATGGGATTGGGGCTCAGCAGTAGAGCGCTTGCTCTACTTGTGAGGCAATGGATTTGATCCTCAGCACCACATAAAAATAAATAAACGAAATAAAGATATTGTGTTCATATACAACTAAAAAAAAATTATGGCTAGCAATGTATCTCAGAGGTAAAATACTTGGGTTCAATCCCCAATACCACACAAAAGGAAAAGAAATCTGAAATCCAAAATACTCTGAAATCTAAACTGAGTTTGTTTGTTTTTGTAGTACTAGGGATTGAACCCAGGGCTTCAACATGCTGTGCAAGCACTTTACTACTAGGTTACATTCCAGTCCTTTTCAGTTTTTCAATTTTGAGATAGGGTCTTACAGAGATGCCAAGACAGTCCTCAAACTTGTCATCATCCTGCCTTAGTTCCCTGAATAGCTAGGGTTAGAGAAATGCATCAGCACACCTAGCTGAAACATCCCTCATCTTCTTTCTTTTTCATGGTGCTGGGGGCCTTGTGCATGAGAGGCAACAGCTGTACCTCTAAGCTAAACTGCCAGCCCTATGAAATCTAAAAAATTTTAAGCACCAAGATGACCTCCCAAACATTTTGGATAAAGGCTATTTCACCTGTTACTTGTCACTCCCCACAAAACTGAGAGGAACGCCAGTACTGAAAGACAAGGACTGGCAGTGCTGCCCAGTGGTAGAAGACTTGGTCTAGCATATATGAGGCCCTGCGTTCTATGCCCAACACAGAAAGGAAGGGGGGGGGGAAGGTATGGTATGGGCAAAAACAGAAAAAGATCTCAGAAAAACACAGAAAGATAGCCAGAAGAGGAAAACTCATACGATTATCATGGAATCAATTAAGAAAACTGTTTCAAAAAAGAAAACAGCTATATATATAAGCTACCATACTTTAAATGAGTTGGATAGGTTTTCATAGTCCATTATTCAAATTCACTTTTAAAAAAACTCAACACAGGTTTTTTTAACTTGATAATCAGCCCTAAAAAGGACATATTATATTCTTGGTATCAGTGATGATTTTTCAGATCTCCAACTTTTTTTTTTCCTTTCTTTTTGTAGCACTGGGGATTGAACCCCCAGGCACTCTACCACTGAGATACATCCCCAGACTCTTTATTTTTCATTTTCAAATGTGGCACACTTCATGAATTTGCATGTCATCCTTGTGCAGGGGTCATGCTAATCTTCTCTGTATCATTCCAATTTTAGTATATGTGCTACCAAAGTGAGTACTATTTTTTATTTTGAGACAGGGTCTAAATTGCCCAGGCCAGCCTCAAACTTGTGATCCTCTTGTTTTAGTCTTCTAAGAAGTTGGGTTTACAGGTGTGCACTACCACACCGGCAGGTTTCCAAACTTTAAATAAACTGTTTCCCAAAAGACTGTATTCATGTAACAAAGAGAAAGAATTTGTTGAGAATTTACAAGGCATTTTATTGATAAAACTAAGTAAAACTTGACCTATAGAAAAAAATTAAGTGAGATTATAATTTAAAAACAGAGAAACTAGGTGCTAGGGGTAGCTCATGCATGTCTAGCATATGCCAGGCCCCTGGGTTCAAGTCTTAATACCCCAAAATAAGTAAATACATAATAAAAATAAACCATTTAGACTCCCTAGTTTGTCCATAAAACTCAACATTCCTCATAATGAGATGCTGCTACTACTTTCTGCCTAAACAGCAGTCATCATGAAGAAGAAAAATTCCATATTCCAACCACAGAAATTGATTATTGTCACTGAGGGGGTATTGAACTGGTCTTTGTAGCAAGGCAATTCCTCCTTCAGAAGCACTGACTTCTAGAACAGTTACTATTGAAGGTCCTAAAGCAATAACAGGGAATATCATCAACCACCCTCAACATTTTCATTATTAAGCATCCATCTGTTTATATCAGATGTTTTAAATATGACAACCAATGCTATATAATTAGTAAAAATAACACTATAGAAGATGGTAACAGCATAGTATTTCACCAGTTCTCACATACAAACAAATAGTGGGCTGGGGATATAGCTCAGTTGGTAGAGTGCTTGTCTTGTATACACAATGCCCTGCGTTCAAGGTCCCAGCACCACACACATATAATAATAATAATAATAATAATAAAAACAAATAGCAGGTGAGGTGCAGTGGTACATGCCTATAATCCCAGTGGTGCTGGAGGCTGAGGCAAGTTCAAAGCCAGCCTCAGCAAAAACAAGATGCTAACAACTCAGTGAAATCCTATCTCTAAATAAAATACAAAATAGGGCTGGGGATGTGGCTCAGTGGTTGAGTGGCCCTGAGTTCAAATCCCAGTATCACCCTGCTCAAAAAAAAAAAAAAAAAAAGCAACTAGAATAAGAAAATTAAAAATCCACAGAGAACATCTATGACAAAACTAGTTCAAGGCACAGTGACACACGCCTGTAACCCCAGCAGCTCAGGAGACTGAGACAGGAAGACCACGAGTTCAAAGCCAGGCTCAACAAAAGTGAGGCACTAAGCAACTCAGTAAGACCTGTCTCTAATAAAATAAAAAATAGGGCTGGGGATGTGGCTCAGTGGTTGAGTGCCCCTAAGTTCAATCCTCAGTACCAAAATAACAAAAACAAAAAACTAAATGAAAACGCATTCTAATAATTTTTCAGAATAGGGCAAAACCTGTATGTATGGGGTGGGGCAGGGGATTTCTGTGACTTAAGCAGCAGCATTCTCTGGAAAGCATATTCTCAAGCAAATTGTTACACGTAGCAGGTGACAATGGGAGAGTGCCAAGGCACCAACAGTAAGGTCTGTAGGAGATACAGCAGCTCTGGTGTTCAGCCATATACAAACACTAAAATCAATGCTCCCTTTCCAGAACGAAGTCCCACACCAAGGAGAAAGTATTGGACCTAAATCCAATCCCAGGAAGACAAGAATAACAAGAGCAAAGAAAAGATACAGATAAAAGTGAGGAAGAACATAACTGGAGCTCAGAAAATGGAAGACTTTTTCTCTTTTTTGGGGGTGGGGAGTGGGGGAGGGCGCCTTAACTAGGGATTAAACTCAGCTACATCCCCAGCCTTATTTAAAGACAAGGTCTGAGGGCTGGGGATGTGGCTCAAGCGGTAGCGCACTCGCCTGGCATGTGTGTGGCCCGGGTTCGATCCTCAGCACCACATACAAACAAAGATGTTGTGTCTGCCGAAAACTAAAAAATAAATATTAAAATTCTCTCTCTTTCTCCCTCTCTTCTCTCACTCTCTCTTAAAAAAAAATAAATAAATAAAGACAAGGTCTGAGTTGCTTAACATCTCAATGTTTCTGAGGCTGGCTTTGAACTTGCAATTCTCCTGCCTCAGCCTCCTGAGCTGCTGGGATTATAGGCATGTGTACCACACCTAGCAAGAGACCTTTTCTTTTTAAACAGCTTTATTGAGATATTTGTCCATATTTTTAAACACTATCAAAAACAACAAAAGTTTTAAACCTGCAAATCTAGAAAACTATTCTAACCCATGCTTTCCCATTTAAAGTTCAGAAAGATATATTTCATCTAAAAATGAATAGTAGTAAAGGTCCTAATCAAATCCCATAGAAAGTAATTAGGGATGGATGAGGCTGGGGCTGGGGTTCAGTGGCAGAGCACTTGCCTAGCATGTGTGAAGCCCTGGGTTTGATCCTCAGCACCATATAAAGATAAATAAATAAAGGCATTGTGCCCATCTACAACTAAAAAAAAAAAAAAAAGATTCAAAAAAAGAAGAAAGTAATTAGGGATGGAGATGGGGAAGCAGAATAATATTCCCACAGGAGGATTGCAACATCCAGCTTGGCAACTTAGCTACACCCTGTCTTAAACCTTAAAAAAAAAAAATTTTATATATATATATATGTCACATTGATGAATGTTAGCATCGCAAAGATAAAAGTTATAATATATATATTAAAACTACATTTTTGGGGATTTTTTTGGTGTGTGTGTGTTTGTGTGTGTGACTGAACCCAGGGGCACTTAACAACTGAGCCCTTTTTATTTTTTGAGACAGGGTCTCACTAAATTGCTCAGGGCTTCGCTAATTTGCTAAAGCTGGCTTTGTACTGGAATCCTCCTGCCTCAGCCTTCCCAGACCCTGGGATTATGGGCATATGCCACAGCGCCAACTGATTTTCTTTTTTGAGATACAGTATGACTATGTTGTTGGCCAGGCTGACTTCAAATTCCTGGTCAAGCAATTCTTCAGCATCAGCTCCTGAGTAGCTGGCTGAAACCACAAGAACTGGCTAACAGAGCAAGCAAAACTACTGATTTTTTTTGTGGGTGGGGTGGGGTGGGAGTTGAAAAAGAGAGGGTTTACTGGGAATCAAACTCAGGGGCACTTTACCAGTAAGCTATATTTTTTATTTTTTTATTTTTGAAACAGTGTCTCATCAAGTTCCTTGGGGCCTCACTAAATTGCTCAGGCTAGCTCTGCACTTTTGATCCTCCTGCTGCCTCAGCCTCTAGAGCTCCTGGGATTATATCCTGTGCCACTATGCCCAGGGAAAGTGCTGATTTTTTAAGGAAAATCACTTTTTAAAAAGTCAGATTGGCAACTGACTTTTTATACCAATGTATTATTCCAAAAACAATGGGATAACATTTTAAGATACTAAAGAAAAAGAATCTTTTAAAAGATATTTTTTTATTTTTTAGTTGCTGTTGGATACAATATCCTTAATTAATTAATTTTTAATTAATTTTTCGTCATGCTGAGGATCGAACCCAGGGCCTCACCTGAGCTAGTCGAGCGCTCTATCGCTGAGCCACAACCCTAGCCCCAAGAAAAGAAAATTTGAACCAAGAATTTTATGACTAGCCAAAATAACTTTCAAGTATAAAGTTACAAACAAGCTATTATCAACAAGTTATATAATTTTCATAAGACCTTTCTCAGGAATCTTCTAAGTACCAAGTTACACACAACAAAAATGACTAGAGAGACATTGACATAGGAATGTCGCACTGATGAATGTTAGCATCACAAAGATAAAAGGAACTAGAAATCATACACCTTCTGTAAGAAGTAAACCTATGAAGTATTTTTTGCTCTAATTTAAAAACCAGGTTTCAGAAAGTATAAAAAAACAGAGAAACAAGTTAAATAACATCATAAGGAAGCAGTATTCCAGACTTATAGAAACTTGGTTTCATAAACAGCAAAAACTACAAGGAAGAATAGATACAGGAGAAACTGACATATTAAACATGATATAATAAAATCACATAATGTAAGAATCTTATCTGGATCCAGAGTCAAGAAAACAATAAAAAAAGCATTCATAGGGCAGTTGAAAATTTGAACCCAACTGGCATTTGAAAGTATTAATTACTGTTAATTTTGTTAATGATAACAGCATGTGGGGCTTGTTTTTGTTGTGGTAGTTTTTGTGTATATGTGCATGAACCCAAGGCCTCCCACATGCTAGGCAGGTGCTCTACCACTGAACTATACCCCAAGCCTTTTTTTTTTTGGCTTGGTTTGATTTGACTTTTTAATCCCCCCCCCCCCCCCCGTACTGGAGATTGAAACCAGGGTGGGCTTTGCCACTGAAATACATCCCCATCCCTTTTATTTATTTTTTTGAGACAAGATCTTGAACTTGCCATCCTTCCAATTCACTGTGCTAATCCTTTTCTTTAAGAGATATTTACCCAAATATTTATAATGTAATAATATCTAGAGCTTACATCAAAACAATTTTAGAGAAGGAAATAAGTGAGCAAGCATTCAGATAAAATAATAAAGCTGGATGATAAACACATACAATTTATATTAATGTATTCATACAATAAATATTTGTAATTTGTTCTTATAACACAACTCTAAAACATTATCCATTCTTACCAACAGAAATTAATTTTGTTTCAACCTTTATATTTTCTAGATCACATTTACAAAGCCTTAAAAAATATTCCTAATAACAACTGACATAATTCTCTCCTAACATCATATTGTTAAAGTTCAAATACACACAATAAAATTTATTTCTTAAAAAATTTTTGTCCTAGGGGCTGAAGTTGTGACTCAGTGGTAAAGAGCTCACCTGTCATGTGTGAGGCATTGGGTTTGATTCTCAAAACCACATATAAATAAATTTTAAGGTCCATTGACAACTAAAAAAATATTTAAAAAAAATTTTGTCCAGACTTAACAAGTTATAAGAGGCTGGATATTTTTCTAAATTAGTCACAATTCTGAGAATGACTTATCAATATCAAGTTTGGTCCAGAGGACAAAATATATTTATATTTGTTTTTGGTACTGGGGGGTTGAACCCCCCAGGGGCACTTTGGCATTGAGTTACATATCCAGCCATTCTTATTTTAAGACAAGGTCTCAGTAAGTTGCTGAGGGTCTTGCTAAGTGCTGAGACTGACCTTGAACTTTAAAATCCTCCTATCTCAGCCTCCCAAGTTGCTGGGATTACAGGCATGTGCCACTATCCAACTGACAATATTTTTCCTCAGTTATTCATCTCATCAGCTCAATTAGAAAAAGTGTTTTAAAAAAACTTACCTGTTTTATATGTGGATTCATTGCCATTTCAGTTACATTCTTCTTGGTCTCACAGAAGATAATAGCCCTCCCTTCTGAACCACTATAGACTTGAAGTACATCTCCAATAACTGCCGGCCTCTGAGACCAATGACACTGAATAGCCAAATGCTTTGAGGAAAGAAAAGGTGAAATATCTGTTTTGACAAAATTGTTGGAAAAAAATTATCTTGTATATTTTTTTCTACCTGGTCAAGAACTGGCCTTCCTGGGAGACTGTAAGACAGAGACTCTCCTCAACCCCATTTAAAAACAAACAAATGGCGGTCAATAAGTGAAAGGATACACAAATTTAGTATATTCAAACAAAATACTATATAGCAATTAAAAGGAACCAACTATTAATAACACAAAAATATAGATGAATCTTAAATAATATGCTGAGTGAATGAAGTCCTACAGAGAAAGAGTATATGCAGTATGATTCCATTTATATGAAGTTTTAGAATAGGTAAAACTAATCGATGGTAGAAAAAAAAATCAGAAGTGATTGTCTCTGGACTGGGGGGAACTAGGAAGGAGTACGAGGGAACTTTTTGAGATGATGAAAACACCTTTTGTTTTGATACTAGGGATTGGACCTTGGGGTACTATACTACTGAGCCACATCCCTCTGTCCTTTTTATTCTTGAGATAGGGTCTTGCTAAATTGTAGAGGCTGGTCTTGAACTTGCAATTCTCCTACCTCAGCCTACCAAATTGCTGAGATTACTGGCATGTACCACTGCACCTGGCAATATATCTTGATAAATGTTTGGTTTACATACACAAACTCAAAAAAACTAAGCAAAGTGTACACTCATTTCATTACACATAAATCTTATCTGAAAAACTATAAATATTATATGGAGAAGCTCAAAAACATGCTAAGGGAAAGAAGTGAAATATAAAAAGTCACATAATATATAATTACATTTATATGAAATATTCAGAACAGGCATATCCATAGAGACAGAAAGAAGACTGGTGGTTGCCAGGAACTGGAAAAGAAAACAATTACTATTTAATGGTTATGGGGTTACCTTTGGTGTGAGTAAAATGTTTTGGAACTACATAGAAGTGATGGTTGTACATCATAAATGTACTAGATGACAATGAATTATACATTTAAATATTTATAGTTTTAAATTGAGTACAATGGCACATGCATATAATCCTAGCTATTTGGGAGGCCAAGGCAAGAGGATTAAAAATTTAAGACAAGCCTGGGCAACAAAGCCAAGGACTGTGTCCCCATCCTTACCCAAAAAGTTTATAGTTTTAGTTATGTAAATTTTACTTTAGTTTTATAAAAATGAAAATATTATGCTCTAGTTAAAGATATGCATGCTAAAATACTTATGGGCAAGTATACTGATTTCTGCAATTTGAAATGAATCAAAAATAAGAAGGGGGGGCTGGGATGTGGCTCAAGTGGTAGCGCACCCGCCTAGCATGCGTGCGGCCTGGGTTCGATCCTCAGCACCACATACAAACAAAGATGTTACGTCCGCCAAAAACTAAGAAATAAATATTAAAAATTAAAAAAAAAAAAAAAATAAGAAGGGAGTTAGAGTTATATGGTGTAGTTCAGTAGTAGAGAGCATGCTTATGAGCATGAAGCTCTGGGTTCAATATCCAGCTCAAGAAAGAAAGAAGAAAATAATCCCTTTTTTTGTTTTCTTAGTATGAAAATTACTACAGGTTTTTAGCTTTTTTTTTTTTGAATACCCTTACTTATCCTTTAGAAATATAGCTGGGTGTGGTGGCACATGCCTGTAATACCAGCTACTTGGGAGGCTGAAGAGGACTGCAAATTCAAGGCCAGCCTGTACAACTTAGCAAGACCCTATCTCAAAATAAAATTCCCAATATTGGGGGGAAAAAGGAAAAAAAAAAAAAAAAAAGTTCTACTACAGCTCAATTTTTAAAAATCTTTCTGAATTTTTTTTTTTTTTTTTGGGTATGAGGTAAAGATCTAACTTTCTTCAGCTAATCTTCAACAAACTATCTCAGCACTATTCTTTTTATTTTATTTTCTTTAGTTGTAGAGGGACACAGTACCTTTATTTATTTATACGGTGCTGAGGATTGAATGCAGTGCCCCATACAGGTGAGGCAAACGCTCTACCACTGAGCCACAACCCCATTTCTCAGCACTTTTCCTTTCTATGAATCGTGTTCTCTGTCACATGAATTCTAAATACAGTCTCTATGGCTGCTTGTAGATCTTCTGTTAGAACTTCTTATTCACAAGCTTTTTTCCCCTATTTATTCTATTCTGCTTCTCAGTTTCAGACTATAAAAATACTTATGTATCTTATTAACTAAAGGCAGAAAAGAGAGCTTAGGCCTGAACAGGTCCCCAAAATTTGAGTTTAGCTTTAACAAACTTTCAAAAATAAATACCAACTAAAAGCTAAAATCTATCATGCTGGAAAGCCACTTACTTCCACAGTAGTTGCAGCCTTTTGAGTCATTTTTCCAACAAGGTCAACCTGTTCATATCTGGATTTCATGTATTTTTTTGCAACTTTGTATACCCACTGTGGGCAAGTTGCAGAAAAAAGTAAAGTCTGAGGATTGTCTTCAGAATCTTAAATAAACAAAAAGAATTCAAATGTTTTCTTAATATCCCATGATGTAGCCAACTTTTAAAAATCACCACAGGCTTCAAAGAAATAATGAAAAATTCAAAACTCGGGGAAAGTTTTTAACATATAGACTGCATTGCAACTATTGAAACTTTCACCTTTTAAAACTGGGGACAATAGCAAGAAAATTCAACTCAGAAGAAAAGTGAGAATTTAAGGAAAAACAATGAACAAAGAAATCAGTAAAATGGGTTAGTAAATCTAACTAATGACTATAAAAAATAATACATGAAAGAAGACACAGAAAGCTAAGAAAATAAAGTATGCTATTGTTCTTTTTTTTTTTTTTCAAGAAGAAAATAGATACTGAATAACTTTAGTTTTGTTAGAATACCAGGGGACAATATATTAAAAAATTAAAAATTCATAAGCTTTTAAGATCAAAGAATAATTGTTAATGTGGTTATTTTGAATTAGGATATACCAGTTTTGTAGGATTCGTGGATAATATCTTCAACTTGTTCAGCAAAACCTAAATCTAACATTTGATCCACTTCATCAAGCACAACATGGCGCAGTTTAGAAAGATCCAAACGGCCGCTCTGCAAATGGTCTTTGATACGACCAGGAGTCCCAACCAAGATGTCAATACCATTTCGAATATGATTAACTGTGAGAGGAGAAAAATGCCAGTAATATGTAAAAATCAAATATATGCCTTCACATTATTCCTTTACATTTAGCAAATGCATCTTTGTACTATTATCATGCACAGGTACTCACTTTGGCTTTGATATGATGTTCCACCATAAAAACATGCCACACTGAGTTTCCTAGTTATATCTTTAAAGTCTTTGGCTACTTGATTTGCCAGTTCCCTTGTTGGAGCCAAAACAAGTACCTGGGTGAGAGATTTTAAAAACAAAAGATACTTTTGTAAAGACATGTAAATGCAACCTAGAAGACCCTACCCTTTTTAAAATAGGAATCTCAACATTAAAGTCATTAGTATTTAAAGACAGAGTACCTAGCATACATGAGGCCTTGAGTTCCATTCCCTAGCACTAGCCTTAAAAAAAAAAAAAAAAAAAAAAAAAAGATACAAATAGCATAAGACCAATCACAATTTATTATACTCTACTTTGTCAAGTCTCCTCAAAAGTCACTTTGTCAGAGATGTTCTTAAGCCTCTTATATATAATCCTGGCCCTCTTTTTACCACTTACACCACCTAAGGCACTTATGCTTTACTTAAATAGTGATTGTAATCACATTATTCCTTTATAGTAACCACTTTTAGTTACATACATATTCAAACTATAATGCTGATTTTTTTGTTCTCCACTTTCATGAACCTTAAAGTACACACAGGTTCTGTTTTTTTAGTTGTTTTATTTTTATTTATTTGTTTTTATGTGGTGCTGAGAATTGAACCTAGTGACCCACACATGATAGGCAAGCATTCTGCCATTAAGCCACAACCCCAGCCCTACACACAGGTTCTTAAAAGGTCAAACCGCAAGCTAAAATTTTATTAGTTGATTTTACTATTCATAATTAAGACAGATCTTTAGCACCCGCATAATAAACTTTTTTGCCTTTCTGGAATGGGATTGAACTCAAGGTCCCACACATGCTAGCCAAGCACTCTATCACTGAATTATATCCCTGATTCTTTTACAATTTTGAGATAGGCTCTTGATAAGTTGTGGCCTCAAACTTGAGATTCTCTTGCCTTGGCTTCCCAAGAGCTGAGATTACAGGCAAGTGCCACCACATGGACTAGCAGTTCCATTCCTATAATAGTCTTCACAAAAAGTCAACCAGTAAAATAAATGATGTTGAATAGTTATTGAATGACCAAATAAATGGAATACCTCTTAGAAAATTCATTGTTTGAAAGCAAAAAAGTCAGGACTGAAAAAACAGATAAACAGGTCACTAAATACACTATGTGTAAGTAAGATTTTAAGCTCCATAATACACAAAGTTAACAAAGACATCTATGAATCCATATACATTACATTTATATGCAATAATGATTTCATTTTAGCTTTGCTTGAATTTTCTTTATTTGAAAATGAACAAGTTTTTGCTTTAAAACCCAAATTTCTACTTTTGCCACAAGGCTTAATTTTCCCTGAAACGTACCTGTATTTAAGACTAATATGCTCTTTCAGGACTGGGGGTATAGCTCAGCAGAAAAGTGTGAGCTTAGCATGCATGAGGTCTGGGGTTAGATCTCTAATACCAGGAGCAAAAAAAAAAAAAAAAAAAGACAACTATAATCTCTCTGTCCGTTTTCAATAAGTAATGTTTAGAGCTTTTCCTCTCTTACAACCATTACCTTTGGTGAGCGGCTTTTTTTAGTTGTTTCTTGATTTCTTTGGAGCCTTTCAATCAAGGGTATGGCAAAAGAGAATGTCTTTCCTGTTCCTGTCCGAGCTTGTGCAATTAAATCTTTTCCTTCATATACAGGGCCAAAGGTCTTAACTTGAATAGGAAAGAGATATGTTACCCCTCGACCTGTAAAATGAGATTTCCAAAATATTTCTTTAAGACTAGTATTAGGAAAAAAAAATATTCATTTGAAAACAACAATCCTGCTTTCTCCATGTCTGGCTAAAGATACACAACCAAGTACCATTTACAGTTATTCCTACTCTAAACAGAAATTATAACAAAATTAGTCTGAACTTCTGACAAATACATATAACAATTAAGATTAAAAACAGATCACAACAACTACAAGACTGGGATGACAATTAGAATAATATATACTCCATGTTTCTATAAATACATCAAAATATACTCTACTGTCATAAAAAGAACAAGTTAAAAAAAGATACTAATCAAAAAAAAAAACTATCAATACTGAAAAGGATGAAGTAAACTACAATTTAAAAGGAGCTATTTCTTTTTTATAATCTCTATTTGGTAAAAAAAAGGCACAAGAGTTTTATAAAATACAGTCATAGATTCCAGTTGCATATCCATTAAAATTCATAGTACCTTTCAGAAGCTTTATAGTTTCTTCAGAAATAGAGAAATTGGAGAAAGCTCCTTCTTTCTGTTCTCGTGTTAGCGTCTGTCAAAAGGAAATAAAAGTTCTAAATAATATAGTTTTTTTAAATAATATAGTTTTTGTTCAACTTTTACTTATTTACCATTTTACTAAGCAAGCTACCTAATTAACTTCAGTTAGTACTTGCAAAAACCTATACAGATTAACTTAAAAATTAGGAGGGGAGGTTGTGGCTGTAGCTCAGTGGTAAAGTGTTTGCCTAGCATGTTGTGAGGCACTTGGTTCAATCCTCAGCACCACATAAAATAAATAAAGTCATTAAAAAAAAAAAAAGTAGGAGATTCTTTTCATTTCAAAAGTATCCCTTTAGATGGCAAGCTTACTTAATCCATTTTCCTAGTAAAACATCTTAAAATGTTTAATTCAACCCATAAAGTTCCCTTTAGAAATGTCTACTACATAGATCAAAATATTTTTCCATTTGATAACATATTACAAGTTACTTAATAATCTAAATCACACTTATAGATAATATTAACTATGAAAATTAATACAGTCTATATACTAAGATAAAAGAAGAAATTATACAATGAGAAATTAAAACTTTTTCCAAAAATAGTTAATTTGTTCTATGGCTTTAAAAAGTACTTTTTCTGAGCTGGGGTTGTGGCTCAGTGGTAGAGTGCTCACTTAGCACCTGCAAGGCTCTGGGTTCAATCCTCAGCACCACATAAAAATCA
Source organism: Ictidomys tridecemlineatus (assembly GCF_052094955.1). NCBI lineage: Eukaryota > Metazoa > Chordata > Mammalia > Rodentia > Sciuridae > Ictidomys > Ictidomys tridecemlineatus. Next base: position 52,705,359 of record NC_135477.1, read on the forward strand.
ATAAATAAAATAAAGATATTGTGTCCAACTACAACTTAAAAAAAAAAAAGGACTTTTCTCCCCTAGGTCATTAATTCAGGGAAAAGTTCTATAAGCTTAAGAATTTCTTTAACATGAATATAGATGAGTAAAACATTATCACTTAACATCTATCAAAAACTCTGTGTACCAATGTGTATACAGAACAAAGACCCAGTAAACTTGATTATTTTTACGTTTAAAGAAAGTAGTTACAGAACCACATAATAGCAGTTTTCAAATTAAGAACCAGATAAAAGACAATATCAAATTCAAATTGTGGGCCATTTACATAAACAACAATACTGTTCTCTTTTAAGATTAAAAGAAAATTTTTAAAAGTTATGTATTTTCATTTTAGAAATTTCAGAAAGCACAAACATAAATTTTTAAATTACCGATAATCCAGTCAGTTAAAACTACATTTGAAACATGTTCCAATCTTCAGTCTATGCATACTAAGTTTTAAAAATAAAAGACCATACTTTATACAGTGTTTTAAAATCTGCTTTTTATCTTTTCAACAAAAAGAAATATCTTTCTAACATTCTTATATACCCTTTGGGATAGCTGCATTCTATTCTGTAAACATAGCATATTTTATTAAACCAATTGCCTACTACCAGACACTACTAGACATTTAGAATATTTAAAACTTTCCCCAATATCTATAATATCCCGGTGATAAGAGTACTTATTCATACAGCTATGGACACCTCATAATTACCTCCTTAGGATAAATTCCTAAAAGCAGAACTCCTGAAATCTATGATCTAAAACAGAAACAATAGACAGTTAAGCCTATTATAATACAGAGAATGATTTCAAGCAAAACCCCAATAGAGCCAGAAGCAGTGATGCACACCTATAATTCCAGTAGCTCAGGAGGCTAAGGCATGAAGATTGCAAGTTCAAAGCCACCCTCACCAATTTAGCAGGGATCTATGCAACATAGCAATACTCTGCCTCAAAATAAAAAATACAAAGGGCTGGGGATGTGGCTCAGTGATTAAGCGCTCCTGGGTTGTAGCTCAATAGTAGAGCGCTTGCCTAGCACATGTGAGGCACTGGGTTTGATCCTCAGCACTATATAAAAATAACTGAAATAAAGGTATTGTGTCCATCTGCAACTAAAACAAACAAACAAACAAAAACCCCAATACATCAAAAAGCAATCTGTTTATTCCACTACTACCAATATAGATTTATGGAGCCTTACTAAATTAACATACATGCTTCTGGACAAATAGCAAATATACAAATTAAAACACCATATAGGGGCTGGGGTTGGGGCTGGGGCTCAGTGGCAGAGTGCTCGCCTTGAATGTGTGAGGCCCTGGGTTCGATCTTCAGCACCACATAAAAATAAGTAAATAAAATAAAATAAAGGTATTGTGTCCAACTACAACTAAAAAATAAATATTAAAAAAAAAAAAAAACACCATATAGTAAAAACAAGGAGTCAACATCTTTTTCCCCAAATACCTGAGGATTCTAGGTTAAGTTAAGCTCAGTGCATACCCCTGCATTTGATCTCCACAACAGGGATTTTTTAAAAATTTTTACTTAAATTAAATTACCAGCTATTATCAAATTTAAAAATTATTATCAAAAAGCAAGAATATCAACATTGTTTCATTCTGAAGACCTAAGTAATTTCTTGACAATTTATAACACCTAGATCAGCTTTTGAACTCCTAGTGGAAAACTGTGAGACACTTTTAACAAATTCTGCCCAAGAAAATAACTGCTTTAACAGGTACTGATAAAAGCAGGAGGTTCAAGAATGCAAATTCTATACTTAAGCATGTTTATTACACTTCCTCAAAATGTAATAGCCAGAAGAACAGATTTCTTCAGATCATTTTCATGTTTAATTCTAGTTTTAAAAATGCAAATGACTTTAACAGAAAGTTACAGTAAGACATAAAGATCATCTAAAGTTGCTACTGTTTCAAAAGCAGAAAAAAGAAGGCAAAATACACAAAGTCAAAAGGCCTTCTGTACCTTGTTTCAGGAAGTCAAAAGTCCATGCCCCAGTACTGGCAGGGACTGAAAGAACCATAAGAAATAAGTAGGTGACTATCAATAATTTGGAAAAACTGTTTAGGAACCCAAATGTACAGAAAAAGTGTAAGTTTGAGCATTCCTCTATTTCCACCCAATAAAAATGACAATACAATAAAAGAAACAAGGGCCAAAGGAAAAAAGGTTCAGATTTCAGCTGTATAGATCTCTCATTTGGATTAGAGTCTGTACTAAGCAAGAAATATAGAATCAACTCTTCTTAATTTAAAACATCACATTTGTCTGTATTTCAAGGATAATGTCAAATGCAAAATTAAAAGTATCCATACCTCCTCTAGTTTATTATCACTTGATTTATGAGTAGAACTTTCTAAGGATGATACTCGCTTTGATTTTTTTTCATATTCATCAATATCTCCATTTGGTAGATCTTTCCTCCTTGACTTATGAGATGTAGAAAATTCATCTGAAAGTCTATTAAATCCTTCTTCAGTGTCTCCATTTAACTTCTCTTTCATTTTAGCTTTTTTGGGCTTGGGAGCATCATCCAGGTCATCTGTGACACCATTTTCTCTTGTTTCTGTTTTCTCATCCGAGTCATGATGGTGCCTGGACTTCCTCCTATCACTCTGTAGACCAAGAAACAATGACAAAAAGGTCACAGGTGTCCTTTTAGGATTCTAGAGAAGTTACAGCATGACTTCCCAACCACTTAAGTTCAGCCAATAGTTATATTGAAAACCTACATGATAGAAATCCAGACTGTTTAGTAATTCAAGCTCTAAGCCTTACCTATAATTGTCATTCCAACTCCTGCATTCTCAAGAATTCAGCCTCTATTCCACCTCTAATCACAACATTAAATTTTAGCAAAATTAAAATAGTTCCTTCAGAACCAAATGACAATCTCAAAATTATAAATTAAAATACAAACAAAAACTTCTAACATCTCCAAGAGCAAAAAAAATTAATATTTATTGAGTACCTACCCAGCACTGTGTAATGTGTTTTCGGCTTATCTTGTTTAAATCTTCATAACAACCCTATGAGGGAAGTACAGATCCATAATCCCTTATCCGAAATTCCGATATCCATAAAGCTCTGAAAACCGAAAGTGTTTTTGTAACTTATTTGGAGTCAAAACCTTACCTGCTCTGAACTCATTTGATGGCAATATTTGAATAGAACTAATGTGAGGCTATTTATAGTTTTTACTTATCCCATCATTTGCAATTATTCATATTTAATATTAAGGTGTCTGATTACATGCTACAGGCCCCACACCCTGCTGGGGTGTTCTCCTTCTATAGATCCCTAGAATTCTGAATTCTAAAACACATCTAGTTCCAGGGATTTAGGATAAGGGATAGTGAACCTGTATTACCTTTGCCATTTTACAGATGAGGAAACAGAAGTCTTAGAGGTTAAGTACTTGCCAAAGATCCACATGTGGGATTTCCTGTAGGTGGAAGTGCTAGAAATTGAATCTAGCCCTGACTTGAAAAACTTATGCTCTTTTCACATCATGCTTCCTTCCTAACTTTAATAATTAACAGGTCAAAGAAAAACAAAGCTACATGTTGACATAAAATTCCAATTGCTATATTTCCATGGAAGAACAATAACCCAGCAAGTTAAAAAAAAAAAAAGTCTAGATAACAGAATGTAAGAAAAGAACAAAACAAATAGGCACAATTCTGCACCTTCAATTTTTTGTTTGTCTGTTTTTGTGCACCAGGAATTGAATCCACGGGAGCTCAACAATTAGCGACATCCCCTGTCCTTTTAATTTTTTTGAGACAGAGTCTTGGTAAATTGCTGACTGAACTTGCAATCCTCCTGCCTCAGCCTGCAGAGCCACTAGAATGATAGGCATGTGCCACCATGCCTAGCCTGCACCTTCAGTTTTAAACCGCCAAACTGGTGGGGCTGGGGTTGCAGATCAGTAGTAGAGTGCTCGCCTAGCATATTAAGGCACTGGGTTTGATTCTTAGCACTGCATATAAACAAATAAATAAATAAAACAAAGGTCCATCAACAACTAAAAAAAATTTTTTTTTCAAAAAGCCAAACTGGTGGCAAGTGTTTTAATATTTGCAGACCACAAGAAATGATTTAGAAATTTAGGACTTCTCCAGAATTACTTGGTCAGATATTCAAAATAAATTAGATGGTAGAGATAAGTGATAACAAAAACACCAGCACGAAAAACTTAATACAATTTTTAGAGTGCTTTACCATGCAATTTTTCTTATCCATAAAAATGTGAAAATGCTTTGCAGTTACATCATTTGCTCTTTGGTTAATTGCAATAACTCACATCTCACCATACTGTTAAGTTCAACTGAAAAACAAAATTATTTATAGAGTCAGCTCTGGAGTTTGAATTGCTCCTGGACCCTTCATTGCAGGGAGATGATGGAACAAGGCAGAGTGAGACCTGTAAGTCTAAACCCAGCAACATCCCAAGGTGAATACATTATTTCATATTGGACCGAAACTCTATAATTTTGATTCCCTTGGTTTCCATTATATTCTATAGGGATTTTTTTTTTTGGGGGGGGGATACCTGGGATTGAACCCAGGGACACTTAATCACTGAGCCACATCCCCAGCCCTAAGTTGTTGAGGCTGGTTTTGAACTTGTGATCCTCCTGCCTCACCCTTGTGAGTTGATATGATGTATGCCCTTCATATTCTCTTACTTTTGTCACATCTTCTGGTTCCTTTCCCACTTCTGTGGATACACCTTAAATCTCTGTTGTCCATGTACACTTCTATGCCATTTTCATGACTTTCAACACACACTTCCTTACTCTTCCTTACCTGCATTCCAGTTTTAAGAACCTATAACTCATCTTCATATCTCAATGTAATCCAAACCAAGGTTATCTTCATCTCAACACCAAAACTAGCCTAATGCTCTATTAGTTGGTATTCCAATTCATTTTCAAATCTCTAGTTTATCTTCATAAAGTGCAATCAACAAGTATTTCTGGAGAACTTACAATGTGAAAGTCACCAACATACAAGAATATAATGAAATATTAGACAAAAATATGGCTATTTCCCTCAAGAATCTTTGGAAAATATTTAGAAAAGATACAGCGAGGAAAAATGAATTTCACAAGGAAGTGTACAATAAATGCCTCTTGCATGATAAAGACAGTATTGGAACAAGACTTCAAAAGGAAATTACTGGAGTGGTTAGAAAAGATATAAATTAATCTTCAACAGAGCATCTGGATGCAAAAGGGAAAAGAAGTTTCAACAGGAGCCAAAATTAAAATAACTGGGGATTCCATTTTAGTGGATTCTAGGTACCTATAGCAGTCAATTCATAGACACAGAAAGTAGAATAATGGTTGCCAGAGCTGGGAAGAGAAAAGAATGAGGAGTTAGTGTTTAAAGGACAGAGCCTCAGTTTGAGAAGATGAAAAAAGTTGTGGAGATGGATGGTGATGATGGCTGCAAAACAATATAAGTGTATTTAATGCCACTAGAACTACACTGAAAAATGGCTAAAATGTAAATTTTCAGTTTTGTATATTTCCCCAGAATAAAAGAAAAACCAGTTGCTTGGAATGGCAAGTTTACCTTAACGACAAGTTGGAGAGGTATTTCTGCTTTCCTGAACTATACGGAATAAACCTTACTTCATCCAACGTCAGACTTTGAAAACTGCTACCTTATCCTCCTCAGCTTTGCTTTCTCCAGGTTAAACGTCTCCAGTACCTGTGCATTTTTCAGCACCTTGCAATCCTCTAGTTTCAAGAGTTTTCTTTTTTGGATGGGAGGGGGGGGCCTCTTATAACCCAAAGGGAGAAACCATTTCTCATACTTAATTAGTTTAAACTCCATAGTACTCAGCAGAGTCTGGTGCAAATTACGCTCAATAGATACCTGTGGATTGAATGAAAATACTGATAGTAAGGGTTATTAATAATAAAACCAACACGATCTCCACCACAGCCCAATCCTAGAAACTCTGGATGTTACAATATTTCTCAAATCCTCTATAAACTAGTTAAACCTAAGATCACTTTCCCCAAAATTCTTGCACAACAGATCAGGGTGACAAAGAGGCAGAACATATTCAAGACAATCATTTTTTCTTAATCATCTTCTAAGACAGTCCAGAAGAAGCAAATGACAGGCTTCCCTGCTTTAGGAAGAAAAGAGAAATAACAGATTCTGCAGTGACGGAAGCTTGAGTCTGCCCATCTCTTGGGAGAATTCAGGCGCCAGTGGGAAGAGCTGAAGAGCCAGTAGAGGCCGGGCCAAAGCCCAGGGCCGTCCTCCTCCAGGTAGGGAGTGTGACCTGGGAATGATCCCCGAGAGACCTCAGAAGGCCTACGCGGATTGAGGGGAGGCCCTCGGATGCTGGGACTGGGTCCTGACAGGCCATGATCAGGGACAATTCCCCTCCCCACCCAAACAGGCGCAGCCCATAAGGAGGCGCGGCCCATCCTCAGCGCACCTTTTGCTTTTCCTTCCTCTGGCTCTCGGACTCTTCCAAGGGTGCTTCCAGCTCCATAATATCCCCCCAGAGGAGTTTCCCCGGCATTACGGTTGCCGCCACCTCTCTCTGGGCACAGTGGCCACTACCACCTACGGGCAGCGACAGCGTGAAAGGAAGCGGGGGTAGGGCGGCCGCCCGGCCACGGCCGTGCGTCACTTCCGGGACACGCACCGCACGGCGGGGGAGGAAATCATCCCGGATAGTTTAAACTCTTCTATCCGCTCCAAGCTCTCACCCAATAAGTGTAAGAGATCTCCACTGGCCCATCCTATTGTGAAGTGATTGGCTTCTAGAGTAAAAACCTAGCCAATGTCCGTAAAGGATGAGCTCACTGATTAGCATAAATGATTCGGTTTCTCACCCCCTCCCCCACTCCGAACAGTCCACGGCACCACTGAGGCTCTTCGGAGCTTCCCAGCATGCACCGCTGGGGCTAGGTCGCTCCTCAACGGCGATGGAGAGGGGCCGAAGCGCGCAGGTGGCTGGCGCATGGTCAGGACTGTGCAGAGGTGGGTGAGGAGCGCCAAGCGCCGCCTCACCATTCGCCGCCGGAAGCAGCTGCCTTCCACGGAGGCGGGAGGCGTTAACGTCCAACGGCTTCACGCGAGGGCTGAAGTCAGGCGTTAGTGCCAAGGGGCTTTCTAGGGTCTGGCGTGGGCCAGAGGTGAAAGTAAGGCCGGATGAACGTCCGTGCCTGCAGTCTCAGGTTGTAGTCAACGAATTAGTTCTTGCTTTATGTTAGTGCTTCTGACGCTTCCCATTTGACTTGAGAGGAAACTAAACCCACCCGAGAAAGGAATGGCACAGTCAGGACTAGAGAATTTATTTCTTGAATCCAAGATCTGCCACATCAACCTGAAAGCTCTTAATTAAACCTAACAGTTTCTGCTAAAGTTAATAAGCCTAAATGTCATCGACAAAAGACTATTTCCAATGAAAAACTATTTTACTGATGGGAATTAACTATCTTTTAACACAATCTTATACAACTGAAAATTTTTATCAATAGAAAAGATAACTGTCTTAGCATGTCACCTTTTCTGCTATCATTAATGTTAGCTCCTGGCTTGCTTCTCAGAACCATGTCTGTTCATGATGTCTTCAACCAGACAACTGTACTCCTGGATGGAGAACAAGAAAACAAACTGGTGCAAGGCCGTCTCATAAAACACTTGACAGTATCTTTTAACACACAAGCCTTTTAACAGGAGCATGAAACTTGAGCCTTAGCAAAGTTATATGTGGAATTTAGGTTGGTCCTGAATAACAACTGGAACTTCAAATTAGTGATTGCTTTAGGCCTTTTGTGCAATTATGGGTTGGCCTGAAGTCAAGGGCTAACATGTTTAAATGTAACCTTATGAATTCAATACTATGAACACAGGGAGTATTCAGTTAATGTTGGTGGAAAATGCATCTTCTTCGACTCCCTAGGTTATGAGATTAGTTATGCATTTCTGTGCTTTTCTACATTCTTTTGTCCCAATCCCTTACACTCACTGCCAATCCTACTGTGGTAGTTTTTGTAGCCCTACAAAGGGGTATGATGTGCATAGAAACATGAAGTAGATGTAGAATGCCACATAGATTAGGATAAAAGGAACAAATGTTAATATCTGTGGTCGAAGATCACATGTGAATGAAATAAAGTTTTAACTCCTCAGGACTCTAGCCACTCATTTGTATGTCAGAGCTCATAACAGCAGGTCTGAAAAAAAGTACTACTAGCCTTTTCTGTTCTCCATGTTCAAGCAACTAATAGTATGTTCCAGAATGACCTTCTGTCACAGTACAAGCCCTTTTTAATCCCTAAATTTTCTCTACCTAATTTGTGCCAGGTGGAAAGGATCAGTGTAAACAAAGCTAATCGCATGACCAAGGAGTGGCTCAGCTGTAAAATATTTGGGTGACATGTGTAAGTTATGAGTGGATATCATCTTGCATCAATCAACTAGAAAACAGAAATGGGGAATTATTTTTCCATTAAAAAAAAAAGCCTCGGGCTGGGGATGTGGCTCAAGCGGTAGCGCGCTCGCCTGGCATGCGTGCGGCCCGGGTTCGATCCTCAGCACCACATACCAACAAAGATGTTGTGTCCGCCGAGAACTAAAAAATAAATATTAAAAATAAAATTCTCTCTCTCCTCTCTCTCTCTCTCTCTCTAAAAAAAAAAAAAAGCCTCAAAAACTTATTTCTGATGATGAAATCTGGAAACAAGGGGAGGCATACTATGGGTGAATACTTAAAATTCACAATAATCCAAAATATCATCACGAATTCTTGGGCTCAAGCATCCCTGACTCAGCCTTGCTGGTAGCTAGATCTACCGATATGCTCAACAGTGCCTGGCTCCAAAATACAATCTTATTAGAATGTATTTTCCATATATCTTAAGAGTCACTGATATAATCTCTTTTGCAAAATTTTAAGAGTTTCAGTGTTTTATCTGCTACTCTGTCCAAATTTCTGTAAAGATTTTTCCATGCCTTTGGCCTTAACTTATTATACTCTGTGGCCTTTAAGATCTAAAATAAGATGACTAATTTTAAACTTAATTCTTCTCTGTAGTTATTTTCAAAACTAGAGGGCTTGGGGATGTACCTCAGTGGTAGAAGTCTTGCCTAGCATGCTCAAGGCCCATGGTTAGATATCCAGCATCGCAAAACAAACAGGGCTAGATTTTAATTTTTATTCTACATTTAGAAAGTTGAATTTTTTAAAAAAGCCATTGAATACAACATTTTACATCTGCATGTAGAATTTTTGTTTCAACAGGAATATAACCATCATTTTAAAATATTAAGACAAGAAATAGTTTAAGGAGTAATTATAACTTGATAAGAGACTTTGGGGATAGAGAATGCAGATGGTTCTAAGGAGAAGCACAAAGAAAGTAAGGGAAGAGAATATCTCTCCCATTGCAAGCCATGTAATCTTGGCCAACTCAACTTTAAAAACGTGTTAATAAAGTGAGAACAGTAATTCTGACAGTGCAAGAAATTGGGAGGATTTGCTAATACATACAGTACTACAGAAATGAGGTAAAAAGGTACTCTAGCTTAAGGTTTTGAAGCATTGGAAAGGAGGCCTCTTTGAGCAATTTAGAACATGTATATTTATGTATGAATTTAACTCCTAATTCAAATCATTATAGTTTTAAAATATTTAATATTTGGAGGGAGTTATGTTTCTTAAATCAATTACTTAGTAGATATTCTGAATCAAGCTATACAAAGGGTTTCAGAATCACATCAGTTATCCCAGAAGGGGGCACCATTACCCAAGAAATATTTGGAAGCTGCTTCAGCTAGAGGGATAATTCCAGTGTTTCAAAAGCAGGAAGATAAACAAGTCTAGCAAAGTAGTCCTGAGTTTGTCTTTGATACTCATTCTTTTTTTTTTTTTTTTTCCAGTACTGCGGATTGATTCCAGGGGTTATCTCCAGCCCTTTTTTAAAATTTTAAGACGGGTTCTCACTAAATTGCTCAGGCTGGCCTTGTACTTATCATCCTGACTTAGAGGCCTCTGAGTAGTAGGATTACAGACATGTACCACCAAATCTGGCTTCCCTCATTTGTTTTATATCTCTTTTTCTAATCTCTGTTAGGCAATAGTCTTTTCCCATTTCTTAAAGACTTATCTACATTGTAGATAGGTTTTCAGCAATCTTTCATTTCTTACAAGGTCTTTCCTTTGTTTTTCCTTATAGAGCTGATATTTTAAAATAGTTATTCTGCTAAATTGCATTTAGTCATAACTGAATTATGGTCATTTTTCTAATCTATGAATAAGATACACAGAAGGGATAATGTCACATTGCTGAGCTGGTGTAATTTCACTAGCTAAGAAATTAAAGTGTTTTAGTTGACAAGGAGTTAGGCAAAGGAAATATATTAAAAATAGCTTGCAGGGCTAGGGATGTGGCTCAAGCGGTAGCACGCTCGCCTGGCATGTATGTGGCCCGGGTTCGATCCTCAGCACCACATACAAACAAAGATGTTGTGTCTGCTGAAAACTAAAAAATAAATATTGAAAAATTCTCTCTCTCTCTCTCTCTCTCTCTCTCTCTCTCTCTCTCCTCTCCCACTCTCTCTCTTTAAAAAAAAATAGCTTGCAGAAAAAATAAACTTATTATCTGAGTATTCTTAAAGTCTGAGATCCCAGATGAGAGAGGATGAATGAAAGGTACATCACATTATATGAATATATAAAATAAGCCCATACTTTGCATACTGTGTTCCTATTTATAGAATAAAGTATTAACTGAAAACTTGTTAAAGACATAATACTTCTCCCATACATAACCTCAATTTTGATGGAGGATACTTTCTATAATCTTAAATCCATAACAGGATCTAGACAACCTGACAAAACAGGAAACCTGTATAGTAAGTCATATATTTACATCTCAGGCAAGTTTTATGACTACATAAATACATTTCAAAATAAAGACATAGCTTCCCTTCTCATTCCCAGACTATCTTGGTGCTGTTCTTGGTTGGGAACTATCCCACACCTAAGGCAGGAAGATGGTGGCCACAAAGAAGATGAAAAAGTCCCTGGATTTGATGAATTTTAGGTTCCAGCTTGTTATGAAAAGTGGAAAGTATGCTCTGGGGTACAAGCAGACTCTTAAGGTGACCAGATAGTGCAAAGCAAAATTGGTCATCCTCACCAACTGCCCAGCTTTGAGAAAATCTGAAATAAAGTACTGTGCCATGTTAGTCAAAACTGGTGTCCACCACTACAGTGGCAATAATAATGAATTGGGCACAGCATGCAAAAAGTACTAGAATATGCACACTGTCTATCCTCAAACCAGGTGGATATCATTAAAAATCTGCCAGAACAGACTGGTGAAGATAAAGCCATGTAAAAATTTTTCTTTAATAAAACTTGCAACCAGGTGCAATGGGGTATGCCTGTAACCCCAGTGACTTAGGAGGCTGAGGCAGAAGAATCACAAGTTCAAAGCCAGCCTCAGCAACTTAGCGAGACCCTATGTTAAAATAAAAAATAAAAAGGGCTGGGGATGTGGATCAGTGGTGAAGCATCCCTGGGTTCAACCCTCAGTACCAAAAACAAAAATTTTGCCAAAAACATATAACAACCACCAAAAGCTTGCCAGAGCTTGCTTAAAAACAAAACAAAACAAAACAAAAACAGTATGTATATACATACACACACACACATACACATATACACACAACCACACGCATTTAATAATAATAGAGACCTCTTACATTAGAAACTTTTGATAGGATAGGCTATCCCCAAACCTCACAATCACCCTGCCAGGCAGATATCATTTCTATTCTCCCTTTTATAGATGAGAAAACTGAATCAGAGAAAGTTGGTAACTTGCTTCATCAATGTACTAAAACTGGAATTGGGATTCAAATTTGGGTCTTACTCCTCCTAAGCTCAAATAATCAAGCGGCCTGTAGAAAACAGTTTTCTCATTAGAGAATAGACTGCAACAGGGAATAAAAATGAAGAACTAAAAGTTCAGACACATACATGTTATTCAGAAAAAATGCTCCTGATTTAAAGATTAATCTCCAAAACAACTTAATAGGTCATATTCCCATCTTTCTTTAATATTTGAGATTCTGAATGTTATGAAGGGAAGTTTATTGTTTCACAATCATTTTCACTTAATACATCTAATTAGAGCATCATAATGTAACAGTGGCAGAATCAGATGGGTATCATTAGTTCCTAGAGTCACAAAATAATTCCTTTTGGATTCCTCACTCTATAAGATACTTGTCTTAATCTAAAACTCAAAGATAAAACCCTCTTTCCCAATAATTGGCAAAGATAGATGCAAAAATGGAGAACTGGAAGCAATACTCAGGAATTTTGTATGCGTTCAATATTTCATAAGATACTTACCAAATTTCATAAGCATAAAACCTTAGATATGGAAAGACTCCTCAGTTACCTAGGTTAGCCATTATGTTAAGCTAAATTGTGAAAACCTGCAATTAGCAGCAAAGGGATCACCAAGCCTCTGGCTGAATCCCCTAAGTAACAGAAAATTTATTGTTTTACAAAGCTACCTACTTCATCTTCAAATAGTTTTGTTTAATAGTTAAGTTCTCATACCAAGTTGAATTATTTCTCTAACTTCCATTCACTGGTGCTGATACCATGTTGTAAGACTCCCTAATAAAGCAGGTGAGGTGGTGCATGCCTATAATCCCAGTTGAGGAAGGAGGATTGCAAATTTAAAGCCATCCTCAGCAATTTAGCTAGACCCTAAGCAATTTAGCAAGAAGTTATCTCCAAATTAAAACAAACAAACAAAACAAAACAGGGATGGTAAAGCTGGGTTCAATTCCCAGTACCAAAACAACAACAGGGTTCCATCTCTAGTAATGCAAAAAAAAAAAAAAAGCCTCTGCTTTTACCTCCCCCACAAGTCCTTATGGGGGGTTACCCCTATTGGTACAATAACTTTGAGCAGGTTCTTGTGACCATGGCTAATTTTAGAATGCATGGTAGGTTGGCCAGGCCCACTGAAAACCAACAGTCAGGAGGGAATGGTCTGACCAATGCTAAACAGAACAGTAAATCTGACCTCCCTCTTCTGCACTTCCACAGAACTTGCATGTAGCTCCCAACAATGCTGAGCTTTACTCGGACCTTCAGGATGGTAAGAATCAGAACTCTCCAGTTATTCAATCACTTTTTTAAGATCTAAGCTTTGGCGATTATTAAACTTTTAGAAAAAACACCCTCTAGCTAGGCATGGCAGTGTACTCCTATAATGCCAGCTACTCTGAAGGCTGTGGCAGGAGGATCCAAAGCCAGCCAATTTAGTGTGACCCAGTCTCAAAATGAAAATAAAAAGGGCTGGGAATGTAATACAGTGGTAGAGCAGCTCCTGGGTACAATCCCGAGTACTGAAAAGAAAAAAAAAAAAAAGTCACTACTAGATAGTAAATTAGCATCCTAAGTATTTGAGAAACCAATGAACAGAAAATTAATGACATTTAATCGGAAAAGGATCAATGACTCCATGTTTTTTATTGCAATCTAAATATTCCTCAGAAACTCAATCTGCTAAAATCTGCTTTACAATATCAAAAAAGGAAAAAAAAATTAGAAAATTAGAAAAACTGGAACAAAATATATAATTATGAGGTTAATAGTACATATGCTTGGTTTTAGAGGAATTTTACATATTCATTTGATTGATTGATTCTATAGAATCCTTCTGTACATTTTTACAAAAAAATTTTCTCCAAAAGAAAATTAAACATTTATGACTGGAGTTAGTTGTAGTAAGGAACTAGATGTGAGTGCTTGACTTCTCTTTGTGCCTTCAACGTTCTGCAGATAATTCTGTCTTCTCTTAAGTCCATCCAAAATGACTGAATTATTAGATGCCAGGCTCTGTGTCCTAGACGTATTAAAAATAACACAATTTTATTTCTTTCAAAAGGGACCTGGAACTGTAATGAAGGCATTATATTTTCATTTGTTATATTGAAGCAGTACATTAACATTAAAGTACACTTACCAAATAAGTTAACCTTTAAAAACTTAGTATTCTTGTTGGCTGGGGATATAGCTCAGTTGGTAGAGTGCTTGCCTAGCATTCACAAGCTTTTATGGGTTCAATCCCCAGCACCACCACCAAAAACAAACAAACAGAACTAAAAACTTAGTATTCTTGGCCTGGGGTAGTGGCTCAGAATTCCCCTAGCATATTTGGGGCCCTGGGTTCGATCATCAGCACCATGTAAAACAAATAAATAAATAAAATAAAGGTATTGTGTCTGACTACAACTAAAAAATAAATTTTAAAAACCAGTATTATTTATATTTTAAAGGCTTCATGGTAGCACCTCAGTTATACTGCTTTCAAAGAAGTTCACATTTTCTATACATCTGATCTCAGATCCATTATCAATCCAATATCAAGTATATGCTAGTCAAAAACAATAAGTTCCCTGAAAAACTCTTCTATACGTCTAAAGTGGCCAATATCTCCACATCCCTGACTTTTGAGAAGTCATAAAAGGAAAAAGCCAATCATTATATTTTTCATATAGACAAAATTGTTTTCCTAGGATCTGTAAGTTACATTCCTTATCTAACACATATGCCTTTCTTCAGCTATGTCACATTACCATTTTTGTTTTTGTTTCATTTTGTTTTTAGTGTTGGGATCAAATTCAGGGCCTCTTTGTACAGTAAGCACTCCCTCTACCACTGAGCCACACCCCCAGATCCACTGTTATCTTTGCTTTTAACATTCCCCCTTTCCCAAATTGCTCCTCTCCATCTAGAGATATTGAGATGCCTGGGCTGGGGAGGTGGCTCAAGTGGTAGCAGAGGGCCTGGGGGCCTGGGGGCCTGGGGTTGCACTCAGTGGTAAAGCACTTGCCTAGCAAGTGTGAGGCACTGGGATCAAACCTCAGCATCACATAAAAATAAATAAATAAAAGTATTGTATCCATCTACAACTCGAAGAGAGAGACGGAGAGGAAAAAAAAAAAGAAAAAAGATACAGCTGGATGTAGTGGTGCACATCTGTAATCCCAGCTACTTGGGGAGACTGAGGCAGGAGGATCATAAGTTCAAGGCCAGCCTCGGCAATTTAGCAGAATGTATCTCAATTTAGCAGAATGTATCTCAAAATGAAAAATAAATAAAAAGGGCTCAGCGGTAGAGCCCCTCTGGGTTCCCCAATAACACAAAAATGAAACGTAAGATAACATATGTCAAAAACGTACCCTCCAGCTAGGTGCGGTGACACACATCTATAATCCCAGGTACTTGGAAAACTGAGGCAGGAGGATCCCAAGTTTGAGGCCAATCTCAGCAACTCAGAAAGATATTAACAACTTAAGGAGATACTGTCTCAAAAATGAATGAATGAATAAACATGACGGAGGAAATAGCTCAAGCGGTAAAGTGCCTCTGGATCAATCTCCAGTACCACCACCCCACCAAAAAAAGAATATTGGTTCAAATTAAAAATGAACTCTCTCCTGTCAGGTGCAGCAGTACATGCCTGTAATCCTAGTGAGCTGGGAGGCCAATGCAGAAGGATCACAAGCTCAAGGACAGCTTTGTCAACTTAGTGAGACTCTGTTTCTAGAATGGCTTGGGGTGTAGCTCAGTGTAGAGCATGCCTTGTTCAATCCCCAGTACTAAAAAGAAAAAAAAAAAACAAAGAACTCTATCTTATTCTGAGATCCCACTGTGACATTAAACAATTTATTCACTAAGGCTGGTGGACTTATATCAGGAGTCTTTCACCAAGCAATTCACTATGCCCTTGATTTTAATAACTCCTGTGGCATAATAGCTAATCAAACACTTTCACATGTGCTTACCGTGGAGAATCTATTCCACTATCTCCGGCCATGCTATGGTTTTCTGTTCCTTCCAAGAGACGGTGTTCATGCTGGATATCCTGAGCCAATACTGGTACATGTGAAGCATTGAAAAGTTCTAACTTTTGTGTGAAATGTTTTCCCATTTCCTGATTCTGAGGACTCTGACTCACTGATTTCTTTACTGTGTCACCAACAGAGTCTTGTAGGATTTCAGCCTCAATATTGGGTTTCCTTGTACTATAGTAATCGAATAAACTTCCAGCTGCAGGTGGTGGTGAGGCCTGTTCATATTTAGTAACACTGGGTTCTTCTTCATTGTTGAAATCAAACTGGGTATGGATTTCAGCAGAGAGATTCTGGTTTTGTCTTTCATCTGGGTTTAAAAGCAACCCAGTAGGCTTACACCATTCATTTCTTCTATGTGCCTGAACCTCAAACCTATCCATTTTGCTGTTACGCTCAGTCAGCGATCTCTCAGTCACTTGTTGTCTTTCCAACTGATTCCACTTGCTTCTATCTAAAAAGGAATATTGAGTGCGGCTAGGTAGCATTTGACACAAGCCATCATTCTCAGGAAAGTCATCCTCCTCTAGATATAATGAACTGCAAGCCCCATCATGATCCTCCACTTCGTCCTGATACAAGGCCTGGTCATCATCAAAAAGCCCTTCATTTTCTAGATTTGCAGTCTTTGCCTCCTGGACAAATGCTTTTCTCATTAGATATTCTGAATCTCTATCTTGTGTCTCAGATTGTCTCAAATAGTTTGGACCAAATGGGTAATCCAAGAGGTCAAGGTTTTGAAACTGGTGTATTGTTTTATCAACTAATCTACTAGCAGAGGATGTTGGTCCTGCTGAGGAGGAACCTCGTGATGGCAGGATATGCCATGTTTCTTTGGTCTCCCCTAACTTGTCAAAGTGTGAATGACTTTTTCCCAAGACTTCAGAGATTACTTTATTTTCACCACCATGCGCATCATATCTCAACATGCTTTCCCTAAAGGAGTAGCATTGACTGTCATTTTGCAAAACACTACATTGAGGGGAATTTAAGAGGTCAGCTCTGAAGTCATCACTGACAGATTGGACAGTAGAATTTGTCACATGAATGGATTCTGCTTTCAATTTATCATGACATTGTTCAAGATATGGCTGTTGGGCTTCACCATCAAAGATTCTTGAGGAATCTGGAAGCCTTGACTTTTGGAAAGGCTTTTCCTTTGGTCCAATCTGATTGGGTTTCAGACCATTGCTCTTTTGAGTGTTGTACCCTTTGGTCATTGGGCTTCTTCGGAGAGACAAGCCCTGGAAAGGATTACTGATTCGCTTCTTGTAAATCACGTGGGAATCTAGCACTGTTGGATTTTCACCAAGTGATTTCTGAACTTCCACTTCATTGGGACTTTTAATTCTGGGGCCAGGCTGGGTGGCAGGAAGCTTGGGGTACCTCTCCAGTCTAACACTTCCTGGCTGAAGATCACTCCCCCAACTCCTGACTTTGTGTCTCTGCCTATGAGAATGGCCCCGCCTTCGAGTCTTCTTGACAGACCGACTGGGCCTTTTCTTAACTCCCTCTTTGGAAGGATACTTAAGCCTGGCTGTCAGCATGTCAGTGGAAGTGCCCTGGCTATTATATTTTTTCTGTTCTTCGCATTTTTGCATTAGGACTGTATGTTTGATTAAGTTGTCAACAGTCAGAATGGGATTAATTCTCTTGATTATTTCATGTTCTATGTCTCGTGGGATATTGTCCAAGTTATCCTCATCTCGGACAGGCCATTCTTCAGGTGGGAACTGGGCAGAGAAACTGCTATGCTCTATTTTGGGCTTTTCCTTTCTAGATATGCTGCGCCACAAAAGACTAAAACCAAATTTCTTGCCTTTTTCTTTGTCTTTGTATGGTAAGAGTTTAGGGCTCTCATGGATATGATTCTCTTCAGGTGCTGAAATTGTCTGATTCTGAACGAAAGGCGTGGATTCCCCAAGACCTTTCTGGTCTTTTCTAATCATATCTGCAGCAGTTGGTGGTTCCTCAACACCCTGATTGCATGTGTCAGGGAAACACTGGCAAGACCGACAATGGGAAACAGGGACAGCATTCTCTTTGGTGGACTCTGCCCCGTTCTCCATGCTCACCAGATAGGTCACAGAAGTGGGCCCTAGTTGATTTTCATCTGATAGGAGGACTCTCTTATTTTCCTGAGCTGTTGCATTTGTGATGAAGTAAGTCTCAGGAGTAACTATGAAATATCCTTCTCCAGTGTGATAAATCTTCCTTTCTTTAATCAGAGTTCCCAGAGTGGTATAGACAACATCTTGAGATGGAATTGTAATACCTAAAACAAACAAGCATTTTACTGATTTTGAACAAGAAACATTATAAGGAGTAAAATTAGCAACTTAGAAATAATCATACAGCTGGGCATGGTAGTGCATACCTGTAAGGCTGGAGAGGCTGAGGCAGATGGATCACGAGTTCAAGGCCAGCCTCAACAACTAAGAAAGGCCCTAAGCAACTCAGTGAGACCCAAACTCAAAAATAAAAATGGCTGGGGATGTGGCTCAATGGTAAAGTGCGTACCTATCCACAGTACCAATTAAAAAAAAATGACCTCACATTTGCTTTGCTTGATGAACTCAGGGTTAATTATAACACAATTCAATTAAATGCCAAAGAAGCAAAAATGACATTAATAATTTAACTGAATAACATCAATATATTTTGATCCCTGAAAAGATACATTAATGATTGAATAGAGAAAAATATCTAAATTTACTCAAAATACAAATCCATTTTAAATTTAAACTTTTTGAGGGCTAGGAGTGTGGCTCAGTGATAGAGTGCTTGCCTTGGATGCATGAGGCCCTGGATTCGAGCTGAGCACATTAAAAAAATAATATTTGAGGAAACCATTTTTGGGGGGGCAACAGGGGTGCCAGAGACTGAATTCAGGGGCACTTGACCACTGAGCTACATCTCCAACCCTATTTTGTATTTAGAGACAGGGTCTCACTAAGTTGCTTAGCATCTCACTTTTGCTGAGGCTGGCTTTAAACCCAAGATCCTCCTGCCTCAGCCTCCCAAGCCACTGGGATTACAAGGGTGTGCCACTGCACCTGCTTGGAAAGCATTCTTTTTTAAAAAAAAAAAAATATATATATATTTTAGTTGTAGATGGACACAATACCTTTTTTTTTTTTTTTTTAATATGGGGCTGAGGATTGAATCCAGTACATTACACGTGCTAGGTGAGCTCTCTACCACTGAGCCACAACCCCAGCCCAACCTTTTTTTTTTTTTTTTGGTTTTGTTTTTTTGGTGCTGGGGATTGAACCCAGGATTTTGTGCATATGAGGCAAGCACTCTACCAACTGAGCTATATCCCCAAAGCATATATCCCCCCAAAGCATTCTTTTTTTAAAAAAGAAATTTTAGTTGTACATGAACAGTATGCCTTTATCTTATTTATTTTTATGTGGTGCTGAGGATCAAACCCAGTGCCTCACACTTTCTAGGCAAGTGCTCCACCACTGAGCCACAACCCCAGCCACTGGAAAGCATTATTTTTTTTATTTTTATTTTTTATTTTTTTTAGTTGTTGACAGACCTTTATTTTATTTATTTATATGTGGTGCTGTGAATCGAATCCAGTGCCTCACACATGCCAGGCAAGTGCGCTACTGCTGAGCCACAGCCCCAGTCCTGGAAAGCATTCTTTTTTTTTTTTTTTAGAGAGAGTGAGAGAGGAGAGAGAGTGAGAGAGAGAGAGAGAATTTTTAATATTTATTTTTTAGTTCTCGGCGGACACAACATCTTTGTTGGTATGTGGTGCTGAGAATCGAACCCGGGCCGCACGCATACCAGGCGAGCGCGCTACAGCTTGAGCCACATCCCCAGCCCCCCTGGAAGGCATTCTTGATGAGCAAACATGGGAATTTTTAAAAATCATAGCCTCATGTCTTTTAACTTTTTTTTTTTTCCCCTTTGGTACCGAGGATTGAACTTAAGGGCACTCAACCACTGAGCCACATCCCCAACCCTGGTTTATATTTTATTTAGAGACAGGGTCTGAGTTGCTTAGCACCTTGCTAAAGAGCTGAGGCTGGTTTTGAACTCAAGATCCTCCTGCCTCATCTGTAATCCCAAGGCACTGGGATTACAGATGGGTGCTACCAGGCCCCAGCTTCATGACTCCAATTTTTGTAATGGAAAAAAATTAAAGGTATAAGGAGAATGTATAGAATGTTCCCATTTATATTATATTTATTTAAGTGCAATTTATAAAATCATATGTAATAACTATAAACAAAGCAGTTGTCATCTGAGAATGGGAATGGAAAAAATGAAAGGTGGGGGAGATGCACTTTTTTTGTTGACTCCTTTCTAGAGTTTGATTTATTTACTGTCATAAACATTTACTTTAAAAAAAATGCCTCTAGAAAGTAAAAGAAATTCCCTTATCAAATTTATTGATGCAGGACTTTTTCTAGCCGAGTTTTCATATAAGATTCCATAGACCCGGCTGGGACTGTGGCTCAGCGATAGAGCGCTCCTCTAGCACGGGCAGGACCCGGGTTCGATCCTCAGCACTACATAAAAATAAAGGCATTGTGTTGTGTCCATCTACACTTAAGAAATAAATATTTTTAAAAAAAGATTCTATAGAAGAAGAAAAAAAGGATTACTTATGTGTTTATGATTAGTTATAAATAGAAACTTAACAGATGCAAATTCAGAAAAGTTCATCACCTTACCTGGATGATGTTTCATCAAATGCTCCAAAAGTGATTCCTGTGTTACTAAGATCTGCACTGCATTCATATCAGATATAGCACAGCAAAGAACTTCAGCCAATGGTACAAACTGAGACTGAACTATTGGATTCATTTGCACTGGAAAGACATCACCTAAATTGGAGATCAAAAAGAGGGGAGGGTAGGTGATAAGTATGACACAGTAAAAAGTGTTTGGACTTAGTGAACTAAGAATAGTTACAAAGAGAGTTATGGAATTGTTATTCTTTCTTTCATCAATCTTTACTCAGAATCTGTTGACATGACATGTACAATCATAGTCCTATGAAAGAAAAAGATTTACATCTTGGTCTCTACTTTTCAGAAGTTTGTAGTATCTGTCACTAACTTATGAGCAAGAAACAGTAAGCTGCCACAGGAAGGCAAAATATCTACTAAAATTCAGGAGGTCAGACATGCTTATATAGAAGTTCACATCTTTCAAAGCATATTTCACATGCTGGAGTGTGACTCAGTGGTAGAGCATTTGCCTAGCATGTGCAAGGCCCTAAGTTCCATCCCTAGCACCATAAAACAAAACAAAAAATTTACTGGGCACAGTGGTGCCCATTTGTAATCCCAGAGTCTGGAGGCTGAGGCAGGAATATCTCAAGTTCAAGGCCAGCCTCAGTAATTTAGGGAGATCTTAAGCAATGCAGGGAGACTTTGTCTCAAAATAAAAAATAAAAAAGGCCGGGGATGAGGCTCAATGGTAAAGCACCACTGAGTTCAATCCCTAGTACCAAAAAATAATAAATAAATAAATAAATAATTTAAAAGTCTAAAAGCAAGTAAAGTGACAGAGAATGGTCTTCTGACTCCTAATTTGGCATTCTTTTTTTGGGGTGGGAGTACTGGGGATTGAACTCAGGGGCACTTGACCACTGAGCCAAATCCCTAGCCCTATTTTGTATTTTATTAGAGACAGGGTCTTGAGTTGCTTAGTGCCTCACTAAATTGCTCTTAAATTGCTGAGGCTGGCTTTGAACTCATGATCCTCCTGCCTCTGCCTCTCGAACCACTGAGGTTATAGGCGTTTGCCATAGTGCCTGGCTTCCTTTTTATATTTTTGTAAATTTCTTTTTTTTGTTTTTTTTTTTAGTTGTAGATGGACACAATATCTTTATTAACTTATTTTTATGTGATGCTGAAGGTTGAGCCCAGTGCCTCATACATGTAAGGCAAGGCAAGTGCTCTACCAATGAGCTACAGCCCCAGCCCTAATTTGGTATCCATTCCACACCTTCTCAATGGAGGTGATCAGGAAGATATTTTTGTTTTTTGATTTGGTTTTGATATTGGGGAAGGAACCCAGGATTTACTACTGAGATACATCCAAGCCCTTTTTATTTTTCTCTTTAAGATAGGTTCTCCCTAAGTTGTAAAGTTACCAAAACTGGCCTCAAACTTGAGGTCCTCTTGCCTCAACTTCCCAAGTTGCTGGAATTACAGGCTTGTACCACCACTCCTAGCTAATCAGGAAGATCTGAAACAGAAAAGGGCCAAAGTATTTTTCCAATTATCAAGAAGACATGGAGAAAAACCATGGAAGAAGGAAGCCCAAGGCACATAAGACTGACTATCCTCCTGAACACGTGGTGCATACCTGTGATCCCAGTGTCTCAGGAGGCTGAGGCAGGAGGATTGGAAGTTTGGGTCAGCCTCAGCAATTTAGCAAGGCTCTAAGCAACTTAGTGAAACCCTGTATCCAGATTCTACTGGACAGTTACCAATGTCAGACTTCTTTAATAAAGAAGAGAGACAAGGAACACATCACTAAGAGACTATATGCACTTAAGAGAGTACAAATAAAAATATACAAGAGAAAAGACACAATAACGAGGTTAGAAGGGAGAACTCAGAATGAGGGAAAAAGAGCTTCAAAATGAATAGTAAAGTGGGAAGCGGAGGCCTGCTTGAGCTCAGGGGTTCCAAGTCAGCCTGGGAAACATAGGGGACCCTATCTCACAAAAAGAGGGGTGGGCTAGGGGCATAGCTCAGTGCTTGCCTAGGATGTTTGAGGGTTTGTATGCCAACCCCCTCCCACCACACACACACACACACACACACATACATACACAGAGTCAAGTCAAAAGCTTGGTTGAAGGAGAATGACTATTGGTTCGAAGATAATCTCTGACTTTCAAGAAAATTGTTTCAATAAAGCAGGACATGGTGGCACACACCTATAATCCCAGTGCCTCAGGATGCCAAGGCAGGAAGATTTAAAGTTTGAGGTCAGCTTCAGCAACTTAGCAAGACCCTGACTCAAAAAAAAAAAAAAAATTGTTTTTTTTTGAAGGGCTGAAGGTGTAGCCTGGTGGTAGAGCACTGTGGTTTCGATCCCCAGCACTGCCAAAAACTAAATAAATAAATAAAGGACAATAGATGAATGGATAAAAAAAATGTGGATTTATACACAATGGAGTATTACTCTGCATTAAGAAACGACAAAATCATAGAATTCGGAGGGAAATGGATGGCATTAGAGCAGATTATGCTAAGTGAAGCTAGCCAATCCTTAAAAAACAAATGCCAAATGACTTCTTTGATATAAGGGGAGTAACTAAGGACAGAGTAGGGACGAAGAGCAGGAGAAGAAGATCAACATTAATAGGGATGAGAGGGGGGAGGGAAAGGCAGAGAGAAGGGAAATTGCATGGAAAGGGATGGTGATCCTCAGGGTTATACAAAATTACATACAAGAGGAAGTGAGGGGTAAGGAAAGAATAATACAAGTGGAAGAAGTGTTTTACAGTAGAGGGGGTTGAGAGAGAAGAGGGGAGGGGAGGGGAGGGGGGATAGTAGAGGATAGGATAGAGAGCAGAATTCATCAGACACTAGAATGGCAATATGTAAATCAATGGAAATGTAATTGATGTAACTGATGTGATTCAGCAATTTGTATACGGGGTAAAAATGGGAGTTCATAACCCTTTTGAATCAAACTGTGAAATATATCAAATTAGATGTAATGTTTTGAATGACCAACAATAAAAAAAAAAATTTTTAAATAAATAAATAAATAAAGGAAAGAGGAAAGAAAATAGTTTCAATAGAAAAGACAAAAATTAAAGGTCACATCATATGAAGGGCGTTAGTAAAAAAAAAAAAAAGTAAAATTAATGGGTCTTCCTTCTGGAGTTTCTCAACTTTGACACTTTTGACATTTGGCAACCAGTAGTCCCAGTTATGCCCAGGACCAAGAATTTTCCTGAGTCACAGGATTTTCAGTGCTGTAACTAGAAAAATCAAAGGCAAACTGGGATCTCTGTTTATCCCAGCCAGGTAATTCTTTGTTGGGGAGAGGGCAGTCATGGGCATCGTAGGATATCAGATAGCATCCCTCGACTCTACCTGCCCACCAGATGCCAATAGAATTTCCTAAATTTGAAGCAACCAAAAATATCTCCAGACATTGCCAAATGTCCCTGAAGCCAGGACGCAAAATCATTCAACCTGGAAACAGTATTCCAGATCATTTGTGTGAGAAACCTGATTGTGAAAGGGGTGAAACAGATTACAAATCAGAGAAGAATAGGAACAAGTAATATGACTGTGTGTGTTGTGATCTCTCTGCACCTTTGGATGCAAAAAGGAAGGGCTTAGTAGAAATGACAGAAATAATTCCCAGAGAAAGAAGACTAGTAAGACAGCAAGATCTCTGAGAAGGGAAAAGAGAAAGTGTTTCAAACTAGCTTGGAAATAAGGAAGAATGGTACTTTATCTGAGACTTAAGAATAGAGACCAGGAATATTTTGAGGCACAGCAGAATGAGGGCGGGAGGTGTGAGGGGAAGGAGTGGTGTGTGTGGGGGGTCGGGGCGGTGTTTGCAGAGCCAGGTCATCTGATCTTTCTAAAGTTAGAGAGATGGCACAATCATGAGAGGAGAAAAAGACAGGAATGAGGAGAAAAAAGGGTGCAAAGAAAGCTGGGGAACCTATCCTTGAGGTATCCTAGAAAATACCAAAGGAATAAGACTTTGAAGTAAGATTCTCCAAGTGATTAAGCCTTGTTTCTGCAAGATAGGTGGCAATCTGGAAGGGAAAAGGATAAGGAAAAAAACTACAGAGACCAGCAGATTCTGTTTCAGAAGGTCGGTTGGGGCAGAACCTGTAATTCTGCATTTTTTTTTTTTTTTTTTTTTTTTGGTGGTGCTCAGATTGAACCTGGGGCCTTGTGCATGCTAGGCAAGCACTCTACCAACTGAGCTACATCCCCGGCCCCCTGTAACTCTGCATTTCTAACAACTTCCCAGGGGATGTCCCTACTGCAGATCTGAGTGCCACTCTTTGGAGTGAGAAAGAGATAGGGGTGTGTGTGACGGATAGTAATGTGAAAGTAACTACTGTTCAACAAAGTTGGTCCTGGAGATTCCTGAGGAGGGGTGGTGTCAAGTGGCTCAGTAGTAGCCCGCTGGGTGAAGCTCTTATGTCTGTAGCAGTCCAAGAAGTCAGATGAATGGTTAACCCATTAATTAACATTTCAATACATGACACCCTGAAACTCACTCTTCCATGGACATTAACTTACCTAAAACTCAAAATTCTCCTTGAAACTCTGTCCCTGACCTAAGGGTGATAACTCTCCCCCAACCCCACTCATTCCTTCCCTTTCTTTTCTGCAATTGACATTTACTTTCTTCTCCTTTCACCTCCCTCCTCAACTAGACAAAATATGAAATTAAAGTACAATTTCAAATATTTTTCATGCATTTTTGGTAGAATTTTATGTGCTTTGACTTAAAATGTTTGTATCTCTTTCCAACTCCTCCCAAATATTTTTCCTTGCATGTGATCTTGAATTGATTACCCTTGGTGGGGGTAGGGACCCTTAATTTTAAAGCGGGATGGGGAGTTGGTGGGGGGCGGGTAGGTCTGCTGCCTTCAAAGACAAGGGCCAGCATCCTGGGGAAGAAGAGGGGGCAAAACCTAAAGACTTTGCCTAACTGCACTATACCCTTGTGAGTCTCGCCTCACACTCTTCCTAAACCCAGTTGCTTTGAATTTTGAGATGGGAGCAGGGAGGACCCTGAAAGCAGAGAGACGAGTGGCTGGACAGTTGGTGTGCTGTCCGATGCCCCTGCTGCCCCCACTTGCTGTGGCTCTCCATTTCCATGCAAGTGAATCAGAAGCCAGCTGTGCTCTGTTCTCCAGTTTCACCCTGGAGCCAGAACTGAAGCAACCCACTTTCTACTTGGATCCTTAAGTTTAATTTCTCATTTCACAGGAAAACCAACAGTCATGATTTTTTATGGGACTGGAAGAGGGGTGCAGAAGACATTCCTATACATTTCTTTCCCACCTTCTGTGAGTTTCTAGTTATTTCAGAAGAAAATATGTTTTTCCCCAGAAAGCTATATTTTAAATTAACAAACAGAAATGTATGGGAAGTGGAATTTTATCTTACATTTTTTAAGAATTCTAAACAACTTCTTAAAAGAATCCTAACATTTCTTGGGAAATCCGAAGATACTCTTTAGAGAATTTATTCATAATTCCTACCATGGCATGGGGATGTGTATTTTAAGAATAAACAAATCTACTATCAAATAAGAAGACTAATTGCCTTTTTTTTTTCTCTTTAAAATTAATACAACTACATATAAACCACACTGTAGAGAACATGTTAAATTGCTTTAACCTCCATTGTGGCACTCCCTTTAGACAAAGCCTAGAGAAAGTTTCTCAGTACATTTCCTTCACAGCCGTTGCTAAGATACGTCCTTCAGGTGCATAAATCAAGTTTTCTTTGTGCCTGAAAGCAGAGTGAACCCTAACAGAGAACTTTTGTGACAGATGCGGGGATCATTTCCAAGCTACAGCACTGGTCTGTTTCAGTGACTGTTGCCCTCCTTTGGTTTTTGGAATGCAAAATTAACTTTCTGTGCACAAAAATCTTACTTATAGATATAAACCAGATTTCACAATTCCACGGCCAGCCCTTTGGCTTTATCCTCAACTACTATGCAGTAATTAAAGAGTACCCTTAAGTCCAGGCCTGTTGTGGACCTTTGACCCTGGAGCTACACCAGGGATCAGAAGGCTAAAGAGAGTCTGTGGGGCTGAGAGTAAACAGTTGACAACAATGTTCTCTCTGTTAACATAAAGCTTTGTTCTCTAGGGTGCTTCAGAAATGGAAAAAGTGGTTAGGCTGGAAGGCAAATATCAACAAAGTACAACAATATAGATGAGGTCATTGTGTCTGATGTATTTTCTGCAACAGATTTTATTCTTATTAATTTACTGATTCTTTACTCGGAAAGAATTTGGTTGGTGTACTAATTTTTTTTTTTAATCTCTTAAGTTATAATGAAAGCAAAGAATGATGAGTTTAAAAATATTTTTTGAGGGCTGGGGTTGTGGCTCAGTGGTAGAGCATTTGCCTAGTATGTGTGAGGCACTGGGTTCCATTCTCAGCACCACATATAAATAAGTAAATGAAATAAAGGTCCATCAACAACTAATAAAAAATATATATATTTTTTGAGGGCTGGGGATGTGGCTCAAGTGGTAGCGCTCTCGCCTGGCATGCGTGTGGCCCGGGTTCGATCCTTAGCACCACATACAAAGATGTTGTGTCCGCTAAAATATTGAAATTCTCTCTCTCAAAATAAAAAATAAAAAAATAATAAAAGTTTTTGAAAGCATACCTTTTGGCGAGGGGGCAGTGAAAGACAAATTGGTATGTAGCATGTAGATGTATGCCCATCGCCAAAATATTAAGCTCTTCATTGGTGAAAACTGATAACATCCTGTAAAGTCCAGGGTAACTAGAATCAGCCTGCTCAGTGATGGATACAGACTCATATAAACCCAGGCAATCAGTCCCTGTTCCCCTCACTCCCATGCCTCTACTGAAAAGTGGCTTAGAAAGTGCCTGTCCAGTGGGAGCAGACCCCTGGGAAAGTGTGACATGCTCCTGGAGTTGATGATAATAGCTCAACAGTAATCCTATGCAATCCAAGCCCTCATCAAAGTCCTAAGGAAAAAGAGGCAGTTTTCTTGTGAGGACACAAAGACCCCTTCTAAAGCCTCAGATGGAAGGACCTCTAGAAAAATACCCTATGCTGATGGTTTTCTAGCAAAAGAAGCCACAGGCCAAAGAAGTGGTTCAAAGATCTGTTTCCTGGCAAATCCATGAGGTGTAAATACTCAGGCCTCAACGTACAAGAGGTACACCTATGATAAGCTTGGTCACAGGACAACTGCCTTTCACCAGGCACATTGGAACAGCTGAGTGGTGCAAGCAGACCTGCCCCAAGAATGGTAGTACTGAAAAAATCTTCAAACAGGGACAGTGGACTCCTAAAATCTGCCAGTTACAGATTGCAGTGGGAAGTTTTAGTAAAACAAGCCTCAACTTTGCACTGTCTCAAGTGTGAAAGTTGGTGCCAGCATACTGATCTGGCAGTGCGATCACTTTCTCCAGAGTTGGTGGGTGTGGGAAGCACAAGCCAATAGAAAGTCCCCAGCACCCTAAGTGAAGCTCTGACACAGGGCAGCAATTTAGCATGTTCACTCGCTGTCTTGAAGGTGACTATGAGTAGTTTAAGATGAGGTTTGGTATCCTTATCATTTTAGAGGAATCGGCCAGACAAAAAGAAAGCTTGTGACCTGAGGTCACTGAGTAAGAAAAGACAGAACCAAAATCAAGGTATGATCTGCCTGACCCAATCATGCTGTGTCTGTTTTGTTCACTGATGAAACTCTTGAAGTAAATGCATCTTTATGACAATTGAGCATGTAAATGCATCTTTATGACAATATATTTTTCTATCTGAATGATTAGTAAAATTTCAGGGAGAAAATGAAAGATTTACATCAGAACTGTACCTTTATGGGGAAAAAATAACTATCATGCTTACATTTACATTTATCTTATGTCCTTAAGTCACTTTAACAAATTCCAAGAGTGTCTGCTCTTAGAATTTAAATTCTGACATTTTAATTTGGGGCATTTGTTACCAAATATGCAAAATAATGGAAAGATTTCTTTGGAAATTTGGAAAACACTCAAATCTGAACTTTTATGTGTCATACTAAAACATGAATTTATCATAACATTAGACTTTAGATAAAACTAATCCTGATATTATCTCATATTTAAAATACAGTCTTGGGGCTGGGATTGTGGCTCAGTGGTAGAGTGCTCGCCTAGTATGCATAAGGCACTGGGTTCGATCCTCAGCACCATATAAATACAAAATAAAGATATTGTGTCCACCTAAAACTAAAAAAAAAAAAAAATTAAAAAAAATACAATCTTGAGGCTGGGGTTGTAGCATTGTGTTCAACTACTCCTAAAAAATAAATATTAAAAAAATAAATAAGATATAATCTTTACTATGAAAACATTTAATCACCATACAAACGTGTTTATGGACTATGTGCTAGGCAGTCTGCCAGAAATTCATGCATTATTGACCTTCAAATGGTTTAACTGAGCTCTCTAACTGGGCTAATTACCCGGACACATGAAATCTGAAACCATCTTTTTGGGCGCCAGTATTGAATCCCACTGTGGGAAAGGTATCTTCTACACACATTAGAGATGACAATAGAGTGCAAATAAAACAGCCTGCAGATACACTCAAGTTTAATTTTAAAAAAGGATGTTTTGTTCAAGGTAATCCAAGAAGTTTCCCTGATTTTAAACTGCTCTTTTATCCAATACAGAATTTCCACAATTTTTTTTTTTTAACATCAAAATCAATCCTGGACTTGTGAAACCAAAAACATTTTGTAACAACACACTCCTCATCAGAGATAAGGGGCTATGCAATAATCTCAATGACTTTAAATAATTAGATCTATTGTATCATAACTTCAAATAGGTTCAGAAAACCAATCAAAAAGGAAATTAAAAAGAGAAAGGTTTCAGGCGAGCAAAGCCAACCCCACCCCCCATGTCTCCCTTTCAGTTTGATAGAAGAATGCAAACACTTTCCTCCACATGTAGAAACAAGAGTGCCAAGACTCAGAAGCTGGCTGTAGATCTAAGGGTAGTCAGGTTATCTGACATGGAAGCTGAAAGTCTTTCATAAGCAAGGTGATGTTTATTTTGCACTCAGACAAATGGCTTCCCTCTGGGAAATGCCCTCTGTTGAAAGGTAATGACTTCCATTAGGGAGGCTGAGCTGTTTCACAGCCAGTCCTCAGTGATCTTTTTTAACCACACCTCAGCCTGTCTGGATTCCTAAATTAGCAGCCTCCTTTTCAAGTGATCTGTCCACTAATATCAAATATCAGTTGAGTCACAGAGGCTCTGGACGAACTATGACAGACTCCATAGTCTGGTTGTCAGCACCTTGAAGCACAGAGAAGACAGGTAGTCCTATTTGGGGGTGCTCTTTGGGACTACCACCTTCATTGTGATAAAGGGAGGTCTCAGCTAGGAAGAAAGGAGGTGAATGCTCAAACCAGCTGACTCTTTAAAAACATGCCAGGCACAGTGACTCACTGCTGTAATCCCAGCAGCTTGGGAAGCTGAGGCAGGAGGATCATGAGTTCAAAGCCAGCCTCAGAATTTAGCAAAGCATTTAGCAACTTGGTGCACTTAGCAACTCTAATAATATATACAAAATAGGGCTTGGGGGTGCTGGGGTTGTGGCTCAGAGGTAAAGTGCTTACTTAGCATGCATGAGGCGCTGGGTTCAACCCTCAGCACCACGTTTTTAAAGATAAATAAAGGTATTGTTCCACATACAACTAAAAAACAGATGTTTAAAAAATAGGGCTGGGGATGTGGCTCAGTGGCTAAATAACCCTGGGTTCAATCCCCAGTACCAAAAAAAAAAAAAAAAAAAAGCCAGTTAGGTCTTGAGGTGCCCTTTCCTAACCTCTTTTCCTTCAAGGCCTCCACTCTGGATATGTTAATGATGTCACCCAGTTGTAATAGTTTCCTATGACTGACAAGCAATTACCATGAACTTGGTGGTTTAAAACCACACAAATATATTATCTCACAATCTATAGGTCAGAAGTCTGGCAGCTTGACCGGTGGATTTGGTTAGCCTGTGGTTTTTACCTAGAGGCTCTGGGGAAGAAGGTTTCTGACAGAATACAGTTCCTTATGGTTGTAGGACTGAGGATTAAAGGTCCCTATTTCCTCAATGGCTGCCAGATGTGAGGCCCTCTCAGCAACTCAAAGCCATCTACATGTCTTGTCATGTTGACCCCTTCATCTTCAAGGAGCAGTGGCTCCTTCTCACACCTCAGTTTTCTCTGATTGCCCTCATGATGTCTATTCTGCTTCTAGACAGAGACATTTCTCTATTTGTAAGGACTCATGTGATTAGATTGGGTCCACCCCATTAACCCAGAATAATCTTCCTAACTTAAAATCTGTAACCTCATTCCCTTTGCAAAGTCCCTTTTGCCCACATAAGGTAACATATTCACAGGTTCCAGAGATTAGAATGGGGACGTCTTTGGTGGACCCACCACAGGCATAAAGGATAGGGACAAGGAATTAAAGGAGAAAGACAAAAGTTGTAAACTGCCCTGTTTCCCTAAAAAGGCTGGGCATATTGTTTCTTTGCCTTTCAGGCAAACTGGGGACAGCTTTGAAGTGAATCTTCTTCACAAGATTCTGGAGGCCAAACAGGCAGGGAAGACCAGCAGCTTTTATTACTGACAGTCACTGCGATGAATTAAAATAGCACTGTACAAAATGGGGGAAGAAAATTCAGACCAACATTGTTGTGTGAATAATAGACTAATAAAGGTTTTCTAAAAAACAACACTTTTTTTCTATTCCCATAGTCCTCACATTACAAATAGGCCCTGTAGGGGAGGGGTAAGCCACCTCTCTGTCTCAGTTCCCTCACCTGTACATTGAGGCTGAGCTAGATCAGCATTTCCCAAAACGCATTCTGAGGAACATTCATTCTGTAAAGTTCTTCAAGAAACAAAGGTCCCAAATGTTTTGATAAATCCTGCTTGGAGTCACAATGACCTGGTTAAAGGCTCCGAGAACTTTTATAATGAACAATCTAGTTTATTTAACCCTGTTCCTGATCACATTTGACAACAAACTCCATCTTCCTAACTAATGCCTATTATTGCCCTTCAGCGACAATTTCTCTCCATTCACACTAGCCTCTCCCTGAATAGTTCACACTTTCTCATCTCTATGTCCTTGTCCACATTTTCTCCACCTACAGCAGTCTTCCCCATGACTCAGTGTTTCAAAAGCCTCTCTCTCACTTAAGACCTGACTCAAATGCTGACTACCATGGAATGTTCTCTGACCCCAGCAGCTGGAAATGGTGTCTTCCTCTTGTGTCCTACTTAAGAAACATTTCATGTGATGGTACCAAGGTTTCAAGCTGGGTACTCATAGTACACTGTTATAACAACACCGTCCCTCTATCATTCCTATCCAGCAAATATTTATTGAGTACCTACTATATGCCAGTTATCAGGGGAACCACAGTGAATAAGACTAAGTCCTTGCCCTCAAGGGGCTTCAATTCTAGTGAAGAGCAGAGATTAGAGGCACTGGTGACCTGAATGCTATTCTCAGACATTTGGGGGAGCCTGGGCAGGACCATCATGAGGAAGAAGAGCCAGATTTTCCCTGTGGGGTCTTGCAGCACCTATGGCAGCTTTGGATAATAAGGGAAGCCCTGAAATTGATTAAGCAGACCTGGGCTCAAATCCTCCACTTCCACCGACTGTGTGCCCTCTTTGAGTATTAATTACTGACCTCGGCTGTTCAATATGAATAATAATATTTGCTTAAATTTTTGTGGGAAAACATCTGAAAATACCTGGGATAAGATCTGACACAGGTTCATTCTTCCATCAATATTTAGCAACTTTAATTTTCTTCCCCAATTAGGGATATTACACCTCATCATCCCTTGTTCCATGTCATTATTA
The DNA here is from genome assembly GCF_052094955.1 of Ictidomys tridecemlineatus. NCBI lineage: Eukaryota > Metazoa > Chordata > Mammalia > Rodentia > Sciuridae > Ictidomys > Ictidomys tridecemlineatus. The sequence goes on from NC_135477.1 coordinate 52,737,970, forward strand.
GTACTCCCAAGCTTTTCTTGTAGGGCACTAGTTAGGTACACGGGTGGATTTCTCAGCCAATCATGGCTTTACTTTCCCCAGCTATCCTAGCCTATTTGACCAGACATCAATTCTGACCATGACCCTCCCCTCATCCAGGAGGTAACAGTTTATGTTGGGTAAAGCCTACTGTTAGCTGTACCTTGTTTTTAGAGGGATACACCTCCGCAGCCCATCCTATTCATTAATATTTCACTGTGACACAATCCGTGTAGGTTGGCCCTTCCACACACTCACTCCCAGTCACTTTTTCCCTCTTCTTCCAGTGTGGAAAGAGGAAAGCCCAGTACTCAATTTCCAGCCTCACTTAAAACTAGAAGACATGGGACATACAACTATGGCCAATGGGATTTTAAAAGACCCTTTCTTCATCTATTACTTTCGTCCTTGATTCTTTCTTTCTCCTTGGATCTTGAAGAGAAAGCAGCCATCTTGTGACTGTGAGAGGACAAGCGTGATGTCACCCACTACAGAAGTCAAAGCAGAACAAGTGAGCCTGGGGTTCGGCCAGCCAGCCTTGCTGAGCTGTGCTCACACCAGGCTACCTGCCCTCAAGTTTCTCCCATGTGAGACAAATTGACCCCTCACTTGTTTGTCATTTTTAGAGGACTTTCTAGAATCTGCAACATAACATATCTCTAACCAAAATCCCTGCCCAAAGACACTCGACATTTATTGCCTCATTTTTTTTTCTGCTGTGAGCAACATGTTTGTCTTGCTAAGGGCTCAATAAAAGTTTCTGGGTCCGACCTCCAGGTGATGATCTCCTGGGCACCTCCACTACTGTGAAGCAAGAATGCCACATGGATGGATATTTACCGAAAATGTACTGGGTTCCTGTAGCTTTGCACATATCACATCAGGCTGGGCTGCGGAGGCCTGGGAGAGGCAGAAGCTTCAGCTTTGACTAGTATTGCTAGGTTTTAACTGTGTGGGGAAATCTGTACTAAAAAATTTGCAATAAGCACTCTTCTAGAGGAGAAAGAGTTTCTTACTGTGTGTGGAAATCACAGAACAGGTTGCTCTGGAAATTGATAGAGTTACAGCCCTGAGCACAAGATGCTTTTCAGTCTCTCCCAAAAGGAAGTCTGTGAAATGGAGACCCGAAGCCAATATGACCATTAGTGTCCATGTATTTTTTTTTTTAAATGTTTTTTTTTTTTTTTTTTTTTTTTTTTTTTTTTAAGGAGAGAGTGAGAGAGGGGGACAGAGAGAGAGAGAGAATTTTAACATTTATTTATTTTTTCTTAATTCTCGGCGGACACAACATCTTTGTTGGTATGTGGTGCTGCTGAGGATCGAACCCGGGCCGCACGCATGCTAGGCGAGCGCGCTACCGCTTGAGCCACATCCCAGCCCCAGTGTCCATGTATTAATAATTAACTCAGGACTTAGAAGCAAATATGGACAACCTCATTTATCCTTCAGGAATGGGTAATGCCCTGCCATTTGTTGATCCTGAAAGAGCCTGGACTCACCCTGGCCCCAGGTTTCCATGGCTGGGTCTGCCTAGAAGTGGATCAAGCCCTGCAGAGGCCTCCTGCTCCAATGAGAACCAGGCTCTGTGGTCACAGGAGCTGGCAGAGGGCTCCACATTGCATCATGAGATAAACATACAATCTCCTACCCCAGACTATACACATGTTCACAGACTCCACCAAAAGCATCACAGAAATCACAGCCGCCGGCTTCCCTCCTATTGATGGAGGAGGGTATTGGGAAAACCAGAGCAATGAGCAGGATTTGCCCCAGGATGCAGAAGGCCTCTCCATGCCCACAGATACTTCCCCAGGCCGCCTCAGCAGGGCTGTTCTGCCAGGCTGGTCACCTTCCCTCCTGGCCCAATCTGAAAAGCATCATTGAGTTTCTGCATCAGTGTTCCCTTCCAAGTCCCCAGACCATCTGCCCTGTTCCAGCCTCTTTTGAGTTGATCAGACTTCTCTGGCCTCTGAGATATTAACGTTTAAAAGATAAAAGCCACTCTGGAGAAATAATTCACATAAATGCAGTTTCACTGAGAAGCATTTCTAGGCTGGTAGAAACTTTAGGGATACAAAGGGTTCAATTTTTTTTTAAACTGCAGATTCCTTTCTCTTCAGCCCAGAAGTAAAAGTCTTCATATTTCATCTGGGCAATTGTGACTGTACCTCAGCAGGACTTCAGCCTTATTCCCAAGGCCAATCCCTTAAAAAGCAGATATAAAGTTCACAACCCCTGAGAAGTCTTGAAAGGGGCTCTAGGCCACCGACTATGATCTCTATAGGAGAGGGTCACTTGATTGCTGCTTCTAGGAGCTGACCACCCACTTCACAGTAAGCCATCCACCACTGCATATTCGACCCAGGTCATCCAGAAGATATCCCCAGAGTGTGGCCAGGAAGACCCTACTAGAATACCCTGCAAAGGCTATCTGACCTCTTCCTTGGTCTCATACGGACACGGCTCAAAGCCACCACCCCACTCAAAAAAAAAAAAAAAACACCTTGGGTTGCAGCCCAGGGAAGAAGCTCCAGCATCTTTTAAAATATACTTGCTTCCTAGCTTATTGTTTCTCTAGTCCTCTCTTCCTCTTTTTCAGGTATCTTAAGGTCAACACTCTCCATTTATTTATAAACTGACCTCTCTCCCAAGGGCACCACAGATAAATATTCCGACTCTCCACAAGCTGAAGCTTTTTAACTCCAACTCACTTCACCAACCCAGCACTTGGCCCACTGCCACTCCTTCCTTCCCTATCCCAGGCTCCAGCCTGGCAGCCCAGTGAGCAGGCGCTGCAACTCCAGTGGAGGGAGCAAAGTCAGCCCCAGGGAGCCTGCGCAGCACAGACTGCTGGGTCTCAACTCCTGCTCCCAGCCTGCTTCCAACATGGCCCAATGGAGCAACTGTCAGCAAGAGGCAGAATCTTTGTTCTTGAAGAGCTGGAGCTTTCTGAAAACACGATGGTGAAAACTTGGGATCATCAGCTGAGTTGTAACTATCTAGTGAGAGACTCTGGAGGGATTTACCCAATTCAGAAGATGAGATTACATTTCAAGGGGGAAATAAGCCCCCAGTGCTGACCTGGCTCCTGGAGAGATGTACTTATATTCCAAAAGGTTAGAGGGAGTAGCCAGAACCCTTTCCCTATCTCCAAGCAGCAAAAGTTTTCCCTCCCTCCTTTTAGGAGAGGAAGCAGTTGCCTCTTTCTCCTGTATATAATGATTTAAAAATCCGCTTTTCTCCATCCTCACCTTGGGTCTCTTGACACGTTCCTTCACATCACCCTAGGGTAAACACTGGAGCAAAGGTGCCTACACAGTTATATTTACATAACATTACTTTATCTCATTGTGTAACTCATAACTAATCTGTCTCTGAACCATAACACCTCAGGCCATGTGTTCAGAATAAAATTAATACGGGTAAATATTAACACCCAACAGTTACAGTGGCGAAGAGAACAGGATCCTCTCTGTCAAGTGGTCTACCAGACAGGTAAGAGCTCTGGGACTGGTGAGCAAGACTTGAGCAATATCCACGGGAACCAGGATCCATGGGAAATTTGTCAGCCAGGTATTAGGAAATAGAATTAGAAAATGCAGCCCAAATGGTGCCTCTGGATTTGGCTCTCTACTTTGCATGGGAGAGGAAGGGCCCCCCAGAAATTTTTAAAGATGGGCTTTAGGTAGGAAAAGAGAAGTTTATGTTGCTCTTTCCTACACATGAGAGGAGGAAGGGTAGATTAGTGGCTATAGCCAGAGCAGGTTTGAGATTGCAAAGCCAAGCTGTCTTAGTTCTCCAGGGTGGGGCGTGTGGCCTCCTGCATTGGAGAAGCTTCTGATCCTTAGTTCCCTTTGGACTCTGGCTGATCTTCCTGTATCAACAGGAATACTAGTCTCCTTACACAGGTGAAACAAGTGCGTGGAGTAGAGATATTGACAGCTCTGTTGAAAACCAGTACCCATATGCCTGTGCAGAGAGGGGACGCAGAACACAGAATCGATGGAGATGCCAAGGAATGTTGAGGCAAACTTTCATGAGCACCAGAAAAGGGAAAAGGGGCTCCTGTAGCATGCATGACGTGTCACTTTTGCATTCCCTGGCAAGGAGGAAACCGCGTCTCCCTGCAGCTGTGATTGAATCCCTGAAAACACTGAATTTATCTCAGAGGAGTTTGTGCAAACTTTGGAGTGAGGAAAAAGAGGAGTTTTTAAAATTGGTTTGGATATTACGTCCTTGTAAGGATCATCAATCCTGGAAAGAGACTCACAGTCTATAAAGACTTCTTTTTGCCACTCTTGGGTGAGATGAATGCCCATTAACCCTGGGGTTCTGGCGGTACAGAGAAAACTGCTGACTTCCTAAGAAACTAGATGAAGGCCTGGAGTCTCACTGGACTCTAGGAGTGGGAGACAGACCAGGTGTCAGTGCTGGATTTTGAAATTTTTGTCTAAGGAAAGGTGGTGTGCCAAAAAAGCATGAAGGGGGGGCACTTTCCAGATGGAGATACACTTTTGGGAGTTTGTGACGTAGAGTCACGCCTTTTGAAAAGCAGACTTTAGGCTTGCCAATAAGCTCAAATCAGATGCCCCTTTGAGGGGGGCAGTCAACTCAGATTATATGACTGACAGGTGAAAGGAGCTTTAAAAAATCTTGCTTCCAAAAGGCCTCACTAGCCAGGCAGCCTCTTGGCTTGGATAAGAAGGGGGCAGCTACCCCCTTCTACTGGAGAAGCAAGGAAAAGCCACTGGCTTTTGAGGGCCAAGGGTTTCCTCCAATTACCTGGGCTCTGGGGCCTGGGTGCCTGTTGTTTTCAGCTCTACAAAGCTGAAAACAGGTGTGGCCACTCAGCTCAGTAAGCAGGAGGACCCAGACTCTTGAGGCTGTTTAAAAAAAACAAAAACCATCCCTTTGTAGGGCCACGGAAGCAAATCATGAATGCTGGGGGTCTGTCTGGACCTCACACAACAAAGGGTCGCTTTCTGATGAGGCCTCTGCTGATTGAACCTGGTGGGGTTTCTAGTGGAAGCTGAAAGGCGGGGAAGGTCAAATCACAAGAAGCTGAACTCTCCTCTGCTGGCTCCTGAGTCAGATGGGACTTTGGGCCTCCTCTTGAAATCTCACTGCAATCGGCTTTTTGCAGTCTGTCATGCAACAGTCAGCCGCAGGTGACTCCGGGGCCTGGTACACACACCTCAGGAAGGTATTTGATTATTCAATGCGGCCATGGTCAGACGTGGCCGATCCTCTCTCTAGGCCTGATACTGGGTCATGATCAGGATGAGGAGGACAGGGGGTGGAAGAGGACAACAGAGTTCCTCTGCCAAGTTTTTTAAACTCAGAATTCTGCCTTGACAATTCTCCTGGACATAGTCTATCTCTCTCTCTCTCTCCCCGCGTACAGTAATCCCAAACCAGCTTGCCTAGAAAGGATCTTGGGAGATTCAGACTTAAGTAATTCTGTTTAACTTGTGTGAAAGTGACTTTTCCTGCCTGAGGTGATCTGAAAAAAAAAACAAAACAAAACAAAACAAAAAAAAAAAAACGGTTCACTATTCACTTGGCCCAGCAAACCCCACAAAATCATGCAAACCAAGAAGTTAAAATATTTGGGTTCACCTGTGGAACTGCCCAGGACATCAAGGGTATGCATATCTGAAAAGCCACCAAGCTGCCACCAACAATCTGAAAACTGTCACTTTAGATAAGCAAGGTGTGCTGTTCCAGCTTTATAACAGTGGAGTTGAGAGGTGTGGGGACAGGTGAGCTGGTGTTGTGAGCAAGGTGTTGTGAGCCCAGGTCAAACAGTGGGGCCGGACACAGGGTCAGTGGTCCAAAGAGGGTGCTGAAGCTTTGCTGCACCAACTAAAAAGGTTTAGATATTGATTCTCTGGTCATTGAACAAATCCAGATGAACAAAGCAAGACGTACTAACAGAGCTCATAGCCGGATTTCACCCATATGTGAGCTCTGGTACCACAATGAGATGATCTTCATGGAAAAGAAACAAATTATTCCTAAACCAGAAGAGGAGGTTGCAGAGGAGGAAAAGATATCCCAGAAGAAACTTAAGAAACAAATTCTTATAGCACAAGAATAAATTCCACATAAAAGAAGTGCAAATAAAAGTAAAATAATAATAAAAATGTGGTGAAAATATTTGGTGAAGACTCATAGTCTCATACCCATCCCTTCTAGACAAAAGATCTGGCTGAGAAGATGACTGGAAAATTGTGAAGTTAGAGTAATGAGATACACTGATTTTGTAACAATGGAAGAAAAACCTAGAGCAAGTCCCCAGGGAGGCAAACTTTAGACTGTGGAGGATAGGCTGGGGGATTGCTGGTCTGCTTTTCAGAATCTGCTTCTGGAGCCCTGTCCCAGAAGGAAAACACTGGCCGGCACTCTCCCAGCTGCCTCTCAGTTCCTAAGAGCAGTGAACACTTTGAATTCAAACCTGCTGCTTCCACCCAACAGCTCTGACTGCAGAGAGGAGCTGAGGTTTCCTATTTCTGCATTTTCCACACAGAACACCTTCAGATGTCATCCACAAGTGGGGGACAGGTGAGTTGGTGTTATGAGCAAGCCAGGTGGTCCCCCTTCAGGGACTGAAGCATTGAATTAACCCACATTACTAGGGCTGAAGTCGGGGGTCCCCAAAACTTACCAATACTTAGAGTGTGAGGCCCCATTAAGCATCCTGTGCACTTGAGCTGCCTGGTGTATCCCTTGGGGACCCGAACAACTGTAAACTTTTTCTTTCCCAGGGCTTGCCATGTGTGCCCTCTGGGGTTATTTGTACAAAAGACTTTAACATGGTTTATACTTGGACAGTAATCAGAAACATTTTTAGGAAAACCCAGATAGATCAAGCAACCTTGAGATGTGCTCTGAGAACGGTGTGCCTGTCTACAACAAGTCATCCACCATGAGAAAGGTGGGACACATCCATTTCTCACTTTGGTTGAAGTCATTTGTGACTCTGTTCAGCCTGAAAGACATTTGGGTGGGCTTCGACTCCCTGACCAGTTACATAACAGTGGCTATTGCTTACAAGGTGTCCTTTGCAAGGTACTTCCCTCCCTTTGCCCAGGATTACATATTTTAAAGAGAAGTTGTACTTAAATGATTTAAGATGTGAACTGCTGAGTGACTTTTTTTTTTTTTTTTTATGATACTGGGGATAGAATCCAGGAGTGCTCTACCATTGAGCTACTTCTCCAGCCCTTTTTATTTTGAGACAGATCTTGCTAAATTGCTGAGGCTGGCCTCAAACTTGTGATTCTCCTGCCTCAGCTTCCCAAGTCACAGATTACAGGCATGCGCCACCAAGTCCAGCTAAATAATCTTTCTTTAGATTTACAGCACCAGAATATCTGGTGACCTTCAGATAACATCAGAATGTGTAACACCCCTCCTTATTCTTTAATTCTGTGCATTAACTAACATAAAGCATATATATTGTTTTATGTTTAACTTGCAGAAAACTAAAGTTTGTAACTAGACCCAGGAGATCAAGGTCCATTATGATGTTTGGGGGTGGGAGAGGAGACACACACCCTAAATGACCAAGACACTGTTTAGCAGGTAGCTTTCCTGCCCTCTGTACCTCCTTTCCCTTCCTATAAATGTCCTTTGGTGGACCTGAGTTCCCCAAGATGGAGCTTTGAGGATGACAGCTTCTTCTATCTCCCCACCAACTCCTCATGTCCCTAGTATTGGCTTTCAAGAAGCAAAGAGGGGACCTGGATCTGGTAGCAGCTACATGAAAGACAAATTTGCTGTAGGTTTCTTCCTTGCAGGCCATCACAAAGTCCATGCATTGTTATTCATATATCCAGCAATAATTGTGGGTATTTGCCTTCCGTCAGATTAATCCAGTAACCTGAGGAAGCTACGAGGCTTTGTAAGGTAGGATTTTATGGTGAGGTTTGTTTGATAGACTAAAACCAGAAGTCTTGGACAGAGAAGCTAAATAAAATCAATGCAGTGGGGTTGACCTCATCCTGCCTTTGGAGTTCTGCAGGCAACACCTGGGTAAGTGCTATTTAAAACAAATCAAGTGGATTTGGTCCTAGTACTTGCAGACTAGTGGAGTAACATATTATGGAAAATTTACCAGTAGCCAACTATGGAGAAACACAAGAGATGAAATCCTGGGTTCTAGACAAAAGAGTTTTGTGTTTCTGTACAATTAGAGCTTTCTGAATAAATTGTGCTGAAAACTTAGGATCCCGGGTAAGCCTTGGAATATTAAGCTACAACTCTATAGATGGGAAACTCCAGACAGATTTGCCCAGCTCCAGGGGATGGGTATATATTTTAAAGGACCATGAAGCCCAAGACATTTCTAGTCCTAAAGCAGGAGCCACAAGGGCTTATCTGACCTCTGGAGAGATGTATTTACATTCCAAAAGGGTAGAGAGGCTCCAGATCCTTTCCATCCTGTCTCCAAGCAACAAAGGTTTTTCCCCCTCCTTTGGGGAGAGGAGGGAGAGACACTGCCTTTGTCCTGTGCATACAAAGCGAAAATCAAAAATTGATGCTTGACAGTCCCATGCCTATGGAGCACCTGGTAATGGGGACAGGAACTTTTGACGATAGAAATGAAATTGGGTCAGAAAGTACTGAATGCACAGACAAGACTTTAATTGGGAAAAGAAAAAGGGGGAAGGGGTTCAGATGGGGGAAAAGGGGAATACTCCTGATGGTGGATCCCCCAAACAGAGATGGGAAGCAGTTGGCATGCGCACTAGGGTCTGCTATTTTTCCACTGATCATGAGTATGGTGATTTTTTTTTTTTTTTAGGAATTTCTTTTTGTAGAAGATCCTTGGAGACGGCATGGTGTCATCCTGCACCTGCTCTCTATATTAATAATAGGAGGGATGGGGGCTGGGGTTGTGTCTCAGTGGTAGAGCACTTGCCTAGTATGTGTGAGGCACTGGGTTCCATTCTTAGCACCACATAGAAATAAAATAAAGGTCCATTAACTAAAAAAAAAATTTTTTTTTAATAGGAGGGTGGAGAAAAAGGCACATTTCATACATTGTTCAGTAGTATGGGGAAGGATAGGGAAAGGTTTTCGAAGATAACAAGTTAGGCATTATGGTCCTAGAGCTCGTCCACCCTGTCCCTTTTCCCCTGACTGCCTCTCATTTAGCCACTTGTATGAGAGCTTTTTCCATTGCTTTTCATGGTGTCACCTCAGGTAATACAGTTATATAATAATGAATCTGGAAACCCCTCAGGATGTCAATGTGAAAAACTCCATGAATTCCACTCCTCAGCAAAATGAAGCTGGCAAAAATGATATAAAACCATGACTGGGGCTGGGGATGTGGCTCAAGCAGTAGCGCGCTTGCCTGGCATGCGTGTGGCCGGGGTTTGATCCTCAGCACCACATACAAAGATGTTGTGTCCGCCGAGAACTAAAAAATAAACATTAAAAAATTCTCTCTCTCTTAAAAAAAAAAACAAAACCATAAGTAAAAAAATAAATAAAACCATGACTTAGGACTGAGGGTGTAGCTCAGTGGTACAGTGCTTGTCTACCATGTGTGAGGCCCTGGGTTCAATCCCCAGTACTTCAAAAATTAAAATTAAAAAAAAAAGATTTTAAAGTCTCTGCAAGCTTGATGCAGTAGTGTGCACCTGTAGTCCCAGCTACCAGGGAGGTCAAGGTGGGAGGAGCATTTGAGCCTAAGAGTTTGAGACTAGCCCAGGCAACATACCAAATGCCTATCTCAGGGAAAAAACAAAACAAAGTCTCTGGAATTGTTCTAAGGGCATATAACATTGAAGCAAATCTACTAAAATTTGCCAAGAATTGCAAGTTTCTGATAACTGAGCTAAGACCTACTTTCTGCCACACAGGGACCCCAGCTCTAGCTCAGCTTGACATAAGACACTTCAGATAGATATGGAGAGCAGGCTGTGCTTTGCTCTGAGTTACTCCATAAAGATAGAGCACAGCAGTTTTCAGGCTGTGCCTAAACCTGCGTTAACTTTTCATTTTGTAAAGCAGTACTTTGCCATAAGCTACTCCATTTTGAATGTAGTGTGGAATGACTCCTCACCTTGTTTGTACAAGTAACCATCACCTGTCTGGCACAACCATACGACATAAACTGGTAAGTTAATCATGCTAATAATAATGACCAACCATGGTCAGTTACATGCCTACAATCCCAGCAACTTGGTTGGCTGAGGCAGGAGGATTGCCAATTCAAAGTCAACCTCAGCATTTAGCAAGGCCCTAAACAACTTATCGAGACCCTGTCTCAAAAAGGGCTGGGCAAGTGGCTTAGTGATTAAGCACATCAGCAATCAATCTCCAGTACCCACTCCCCCCAAAAAAAATCTTAATTGGAATCAGATTCAGCAATTTTGCCACAACAGAGCAATCAGCTGATAATTAGCCAACCTAACGTATGTGGTGTATTACCAAATGAAGTAGCCATCTTAACAGAGGTATGGGAAAGAGGTAAAGAGAGCCCTGCTAAATGTTTACTGTGTCATCCCAGGGTGATAGCAGTACATCCAAGGCTGTGCCCTCTGAGAGAGCCTCACCCAAGGCTTCACGTGTAGGGGAAGTGGATGTCACTAGAACATCCTGGCCAAGTCACAAAAGCAAGCAAAAAAAAAAAGGGAAGAGGAATCAGTATCCACAGTACCTACAAAACAATTACCTAAAATGTTCAGTTTTCAAGAAAAATATCACAAGACATGCAAAGAACCAGGAACATGTGGCCCATATGCAGAAAAAAACAGCAAGCAACAGAAACTGCCTGTGAGGGATGAGAGGTCAGGTTTGAAGACTGCTAAGGAGCCATAACATGTTTAAAGAGTAGAAGGAAGGAAAAGAAGATAGGAAGACAGAGATGGGGTCTCATTAAGTGGCCCAGGCTGGTCTAAAACCCACCATCCCTCTACATCTGCTAATGCTACACACATCTGAGTAAAAGCAATGAAAGAAAATTTTGAAAATAAAAAAAGAAAAATTAATCACATACAGGGGAATTCCAGTAAAACAGCTGATTTCTCTTCAGTGATGAAAGACTAATCTGCTCATTCCAGAGAAATAAATGAATACTAAAAACAACCTATTTAAAATGGCTCCCCCACCTCCCCAGTCCTGGGGATTAAACCCAGGGGTGCTTTACCACTCATCTATATCCCCAGTCCTTTTTATTTTGAGACAGGGTCTTGCTAAATTGCAGCGGCTGACCTTGAACTTGGAATCCTCCTGCCTTAACTCCCCAAGTGTCTAGGATTATAGGTGTGCACCACCACACTCAGCTAAAAATGACTTTTTATCACCACAATCAGCCTACAATTATGAAGTAAGACACCCATGACTAAGTTTACTCATGGAGCATTAAGCTTTATGGAATGTTTCTAGAATGTCTCATGCATTTTTCAAGTACGGAGCTGTGTATGACTTTCTATGGAGGCCTGTTTCACTACTTTCCCTTCATTCTCTCTCCTGCCACCCTGTGTAACTGAGGCTGTGTTCAGAGTGATATTCTCCTTTTAGCCACAGCTCTCCACAATGTCCCTACAATCCGAATGGCCCAACAAAACTACACACAAAGTCTGAGTACAATGAAGATGTCATGAAAATAAATAAAAGATTTCATGAGATTCTCAGTTACTGACAAAGTGTCATCTTCAAAATAAGTGTGTCCCACAGTATGAACTTCACAGAAACTTTCACAACATAAAACCCATCAGAGGCTTCCTTATAGTTTAAGGAAATTGAAAAGTTAGTGTCTTAGATACTCTATTTCCCAAAGCTCGATCATTTGGATCAGGCTTGGGTCTTGGGACCTATCCACATATGTAATATTTGTTTTTAAATCAGTTTTACTAAAATCATTAAAAAAGAAACCTTATGTTCTCACTTTTTACCCCTTTGGTATTATAGGTGATATTGCTTAGTGCATTTAAATGTCTAAATCAGATCGTGCTCCACCACAATGATATCTATGCCAAACTTTGGGAAATACTGCCCAAATCCATTGCATGGGATGAAAGGGTATATGGACGGCAATAGAAGGCACTGACTTTGCAGAGTCCTCTAAGAATGAGAACCAGCCAGCCTTCTAAGAAGGAGGGCTTTGACTTTTCTGAATTTTTAAACATCAAGTCACCACCAACTTCTGTAGTACTCTGAGTCACTTAAAACACTAAAAAGGCGGGGCCGGGATTGTGGCTCAATAGTAGAGGGCTTGCCTAGCATGAGTGAGGCACTGGGTTCGATCCCCGGCACCACAAAGAAAAAAAGATATTGTGTCCATCTACAACTGAAAAAATATATTAAAAACAAACAAAAACCCCAGCCCTTTTCCGGTTGCAGCACCGCGTGGAGAGGACTGCTCTCTACGCTCGCAGTCACGCCGTCCAAGGGTCCACTTCAGTCTGTACAAGTCTTCGGATGCAAGGAGACGGGTCACCTCTGTGGCGCATTGCAAACCGGGCAACGGCCTGATCAAGGTGAAGGGGCGTCGGCTGGAGATGATGGAGCCGCGCACGCTGCAATACAAGTTCTTGGAACCCATTCTGCTCCGGGCAAGGAGCGGTTTGCTGGTGTGGACATCTGGGTCCCTGTGAAGGGTGGTGGTCATGTGGCCCAGATTTATGCCATCCGCCAATTTCCAAAGTCCTGGTGGCCTATTACCAGAAATATGTAGATGAGGCTTCCAAGAAGGAGAACAAAGACATCCTCATCCAATATGACCGGACCCTGCTGGTCGCTGAGCCCAGTTGCTGGGAGTCCAAAGTTTGGAGGTCCTCGTTCGTGCTCACCACCAGAAGTCCTACTGATAAGCCCACCACAAAGATCAGAGTTCACCTTTGTAATAAAATTGTGTGGAATATTTTTAAAAAATAAAACACTAAAAAGGGAGAGAGAAGGAAGTCCTTATTACCAAAGCTTTCAGCTCACAACTATATAACTATGAGCATTTGCAGAGATAGATAATTAAGGTCAGTTTAAAATAAAAAAAGTCCACAGCATTGGACTTTCTGATAAAGCCTCATAAGGAAATTCTACTACTATCCAGAATCTGGCTATGAAATGTGACCTGAATTTACCAAAGAGCATGCCATATCCTTAAGGTCATGGAGCGTCAGATGAGAGAAAGTTTAAAAAGGATCCTGCCAAATGCTGAGACAAACGAATCAAAGAAAGACAACAAAACTGCTTTTTGCAGGTAATTTTCAAACTGTATTCCAACAGGAATCAAAAGCTGAGGCAATGATGAAAGAACAATCATGGTAAGTATTTGAGGAACACGCCTCATCCTGGAAGTTTCCACCCTCACTAGCTGCTGTTCTGGGCTGAGAGAGGCCTTTCAGAACAGAAGGAAGGCAGAGTGGCCTGGGCTCCCTGGGCCTGCAGCATGATCCAAAGATGAATCTTCTCTGGTTGAAAGCTCCTTCCACAGACCCCAGAGACTGAAAGTGCATCTCTTGAATGGAGAGTGGGCAGAAACCATACAATTTTCCATTTTTCAAGATATACTTTTTATTCACTCTAAGTTGAATATCATATGGATCATTCCATATTTTTAGGAAACAGTGATTTATAAATCACACAATAGGAAGAGCTCAGGAATTTCTGGCCTAACAGAATCAGTCGGAACATATCTACTCCACACTGAAGCTAAAGTCCAGTGGCCAGTTGGGGGAGAAGTTACAATTGGAATCCAAAACCCATGGACTCACAGAGCCAATAATTCCTCATTGAATCTGAAAAAGCAAAGCCATGGCTACATATCTATAATCCTAATAAGGAAGAAAGTTGCATCTGTGCTTAAAAATCTGGTGACTTTTTAGCACATGAAATCAAGATAGTGAAAGGCCATACTCCAGATTGATAGAATGAGACCTCCCAAACAGCATCAGAGGCTACATTTGGATCCCATGCCTTGGCCAAGTGAGGTCCACAATAATAATTAACTGCTAACATCACCCACAGCTCACTGGTGCTGGGCACTCTCTTAAGTGCCAGATGTGTACTATTTCATTTAATGCTTAGAACAACTCCATGAGATGGATAGTCTTACTGCCTCCATTTTACAGGAGAAGAGGAGGCATAGGGAGTTTCAAACTTGCCCACTGTCTCACAGTCAGTAGTTGCTTGCCTTGCATGCACACAACTTTGGGTTCAATCCCCAGCAACACACACACATACACACAAAACTAACAGTAGTTGCGATGGGACTCGAAGTCAGGCAGGCTAGTTCCAGAGCTGGTGCTCTTGACCACCAACGTATATTGAGTGTTGTTCTGAAATTCCCCCTTCCCCTTCTTAAATATCTGACTGACCAGTGGAATCGTAGGTACAAGCAGTGGCATGAATAGCCCCAGAAAGGCAGGTGCAAGGATTCCTTGCAGGCCACTTGGGCTTAGGTGGTGAGCAACAATGGAACTGGCCTGGGCCTGACCTGACTGAGGTCCTCCAGAGTTGCCCCTTCTAGCTGTGATGAATGAGCAGAACTAAGGGCCAGGCTCTGTGAGCTCTGTCCTGAAAGAAAAATAAGACGAAAAATGACAGATATGTTTCCCAGGGCAGCAAATCCATGACTATATCCACAGGGCAATAAGACTCAGTACCCTTGCCTGTGTCTACCTGCATGTTTTGTTTTGTTTTTTTTTTGGGGGGGGGCGGTGCTGTGGATTGAACTCAGGGGCACTCAGTCACTGAGTCACATCCCCAGCCCTATTTTGTATTTTATTTAGAGACAGGTTCTCACTGAGCTGCTTAGGGCCTTACTGTTTCTGAGGCTGGCTTTGAACTTGCAATCCTCCTGTCTCAGCCTCCCCAGCTGCTGGGATTATAAGCATGTGCCACCGCACCTGGTGCATGCTTATTTTTTTTAATAACTTTTAAAATATATATATATATATATATATATATTTAGCTGTAGACACAATATCTTTATTTTATTTTTATGAGGTGCTAAGGATGGAATCCAGTGCCTCACACATGCTAGACCAGAACTCTACCACTGAGCACCAGCCCCAGCCCCAGCCCCCCAGCATGATTGTGTGTGTGTGTGTGTGTGTGTGTGTGTGTGTGTGTGTGTGTGTTTTGCTGGGGATTGAACCCAGGCCTTGAGCATGTGAGGCAAGTACTCTACCAACTGAGCTATATCCCCAGCCTCCCAGCATGTTCTACAACAAAAGGAAAGGCTTGATTGATTCTAGACAGCCTGTAGCAGGAGAAGACTTGAAAATATATCTATCTGTTAATCCCCAAACCCACTCCTCCAGCCCAAGAAAACAAATATCCCAATAACCCAAGCCACCACAATAGCACATGTCTGCTGATGTTTCTAAAACTTACTCTGGAGTCATCTTTTGTTGCCTTTTTCAAAATATTTCCCCCCTCAATTGACAGGGATTTTCTAATTCTGCCTAGGGATTTGTTTCTTTTGATCCTCCTGTGCCCCTGTGTTTCTAGAGAACTGAAATGGGTCTTCTGGAGTTTCCATTTTCTCTGCTTCCTCATGCACCTGCACTGCCATTCCTTGGTATTGGGATCGGATTAAGTTTCACAGAAGGTATTCAAAGACTCCAAAAGTCAAAGGTCAAAATTTACATTTGTAACATATCAGAAACAAGGTTTAACAGAGCGATATATCACCTCCATAAAAGACTCAATATTGTTAAGACATGAACTCTCCCCAAATTGACTTATAGATTTAACACAATCCTAATAAAAATCCCAACAGTATTTCTTTTTTAAGAAATGGATAATCTGAGCCAGTGGCCCATGGCTGTAATCCCAGCGGTTTATGAGGCTGAGGCAGGAGGATTGTGAGTTCAAAGCCAGCCTCAGGAAAATTGAGACACTAAGCAACTCAGTTAGACCCTGTCTCTAAATAAAATACAAAATAGGGCTCAGTGGTTGAGCGCCCGAGTTCAAACCCCAGTTCTCAAAAAATATAAATAAATAAGTAAAAAGGGTTGAGGATGTAACTCAGTAGTAAAGCAACTACAGGTTCAACCCCCAATGCTGTGTATTTGTGTGTGCGGGACACACACACACACATACACACACACATAATTTATAACTAATCACCACTATATAAGACCAGTTAGCCATGGAAAAATCTGTTGCCAGACCCTGCCTCCTCCCTTCCATGGAATGAATACAGTCACTATTGATGGTTATAGATGAGGTGAGTCAAAGGTTGTTTTGTTTCAAAAAGAATTTCACAAGGGGCCTCCTGAGCCTTAAATAACTGCTTTTAAAAAATGGTACAGAGCCATAGAGAGGTGCCTTGCATCAACAAGAAAAGAAACTTTTGCAAAATTTTTCCAATGGATGAGTTAAAAAAAAAAAAAGTCAGTTATCACAGAATGAGCTCAATATTGCAAGTGATTTTGGCAAGCAATTTGTTTCCTGTCTGTAAGAGGCTGGCTGAGCTAAAGACCCTTCTGCATTGTAAAGGCTCAAAAGTCTGACTTTCTCTACCAGCACAAAATTTCACTGAACTTCCAGGATCCCTTTGAAAGTCCTGCGATCAGCTGGTGCACATCTATAATCCCAGCAGTTTGGGATGCTGAGGCAGGAGGATCGAAAGTTCAAAGACAGCCTCGGCAACTTAGTGAGGTCCTAAGCAACTCAACAAGACCCTGTCTCTTAAAACTAAAATACAAAAAAGGGGTGCTGGAGATGTGGCTCAAGCGGTAGCGCGCTCGCCTGGCATGCTTTCGGCCTGGGTTCGATCCTCAGCACCACATACCAACAAAGATGTTGTATCCACCGAAAACTGAAAAATAAATATTAAAAAATTCTCTCTCTCTCTGTCTCTATCACTCTCTCTTTAAAATAAATAAATAAATAAATAAATAAATAAATAAATAAATAAATAAAATACAAAAAAGGGCTGGGAATGTGGCTCAGTGGTTAAGTGCCCCTGGGTTCAGTCCCTAGCACATAAAACACAAAAACAAAAAAGCCCTGTGATCTATGGGACCTGTGAACCTACAGGACACCCAAACTCTGCCCCTACTTGGAATCTCCATTGTGGGACGAGGGTGGGGAGAATAACATCTGCAAATAGGTATTTCTACAACCCAGTAACACATCAGCCTCTGAGCAGGGCACACATGGTAACTATCTTTTGCCAGGGGAGGCCAACTCTGCCCTAAGTCACACAGTTATGGTTGTCAGACTGTGTGTCCAGCCCTCCTTCCACAGCCCTGTTCCATCCTCAGCCCAGCACACACACACACTTCCAGGGATTGGGGGTGGCAATTTTTGCTTGTCCTTATCAACCCCCATTCAAGGGGCTGAGACAGCAGCCCTCTGATATAAACAATCAGCATGTCAAAGTCCCCTGAAGCTTTTGCATTAACCAAACTTATTTGCATCTGGTTTCCACTTAGCTCACTCAACTAGGAAACTCTTCCACATAAAACCTATTTACATTCCACAGAGCTAGTGTTTATGCACATTTAGAACAATGATGCATTTATGTTTATTTTTGTTTGTTTGTTTTGGTACTGGGGATTAAACTCAGGAGCACTCAATCTCTGAGCCATATCCCCAGCCCTATTTTGTATTTTATTAGAGAGAGGATCTCACTGAGTTGCTTAGCACTTCTTCATTGCTCAGGCTGGCTTTGAACTTTCGATCCTCCTGTCTCAGCTCCTGAGCCACTGGGATTACAGACTTGCGCTACCATGCCTGGCTTATGTTTATTACTTAATGACCTTATTTAGAAAACTTTTGTTTCCAAGAAAAAAAATAATATATGTAATATACTAAAATCTATGCAAAAAAATGGGGCAGATATATCTATCTGTAGTGCTTGTAGATGGATACATTATCTCTGGAAGGATTAGGGAACTGTCACTGCAGCTATTTCTGGAGAAGGGCAGTAAGTATCTGGGGGCAGGAGAAAGAGAGACTCTCACTGTATACCCTTCTGTACCATGTGAATGTGCTTCCCAAGCATTATATTAAATTAAAATATTAAAAGAGGAATACAGGGTGGAGATTTTGCTCAGTGGTAGAGTGCCCTTAGGTATCCCCGTCCAAAAAAAAAAGTAACACATACCTTTTTAAAAATTTTTTTTGATAGTACTGGGGATTGAACCTAGGGCACTCCACCCAAACTGCTGGGATTACAGTGTGTGCCACTGCATACAGTTAAGAGTAACATATTTTTAAATATAAAAACATAAGGGTCTGGTGCAGTGGCGCATGCCTGTAATTCCAGGGGTTTGAGAGGCTGAAGCAAGAGAATGACCAAGTTCAAGTCTAGTCTGGGCAACTTAGACTCTGCCTCAAAATTTAAAAAAGTTTGCCAGATGCAGTGGTGCATGCCTGTAATTCCAGTGGCTCAGGAGGCCGAGGCAGGAGGATCTCAAATTCAAAGCCAGCCTCAGCAAAAGTGAGGCACTAAGCAACTCAGTGAGACCCTGTCTCTAAATAAAATACAAAATAGAACTGGGGATATGGCTTGGTGGTTGAGTGCCCAAGTTCAATCCCCCCCCAATTTTTTTTAAAGTTTAAAAGTGGCTAGGGATGTGGCTTGGTGGTAGAGTGCCTCTGGATTCAATTCCCAGTACTACAAAGCAAACAAAAAATTAAAAATATACATAAAAACTTTACAAATGTGAACATACATGAGCATATTCCCCAAGGGCATAATCCACACCAGAGATAAAATAACCACAATTAATATTTTAATATTTGTGTTTTCACTTCCTTCCCACATGTATTTTTTTTTTAAAGAGAGAGAGAGAGAGAGAGAGAGAGAGAGAGAATTTTTAATGTTTATTTTTTAGTTTTTGGCAGACACAACATCTTTGTTTGTATGTGGTGCTGAGGATCAAACCCGGGACGCATGCATGCCAGGCGAGTGTGCTACTGCTTGAGCCACATCCCCAGCCCCCTCACATGTATTTATAATTTTTTTTGTCGTTGTTCTAGACAGAACAATTAGGCAAGGAAAAAATAAAAGGCATACAAATCTGAAAAGAGGCAAAGTCATCTGTGCTTGCAGATGACATGATCTTTATATAAAGAAAATCCTCAAGATTTCACAAATAAAACAAGATACACCTGGAAAGGTATCTCAGCATTTGCATTGTATATATTTTTTCTTTTTTGATTTTAGATGTTGGAATAAATGAATCCAGTAAAGTTGCAAGATGTACAATCAACATGCAAAAAAATCAGTTGTGTTATTTATTCACTAAATTATGAACTATCTAAAAAGGGAATGTAAAAAACAACCCAATTGCAGGGTATGGTGGCACACGCCTGTAATCCCAGCAGTTTGGGAGGCTGAAGGAGGAGGATCCTGAATTCAAAGCCAGCCTCAGCAAAAGTGAGGTGATAATCAACTGAGACCCTATCTCTAAATAAAATACAAAATAGGGCCCTGTGTGGTGGTGCATGCCTGTAATCCCAGCAGTTCAGAAGGCTGAGACAGGAGGATCACATGTTCAAAGCCAGCCTCAGCAATGGGAGGTGCTAAGCAACTCAGTGAGACCCTGTCTCTAAATAAAAATACAAAATAGGGCTGGGGATGTGGCTCAGTGGTTGAGTGCCCCTGAGTTCAATCCCCAGTACTAACTCCCTCAAAAAACAAAAACAATGGGGCTGGGGATGTGGCTCAAGCGGTATCGTGCTTGCCTGACATGTGTGCGGCCCGGGTTCGATCCTCAGCACCACATACAAACAAAGATGTTGTGTCCGCCGAAAACTAAAAAATAAATATTAAAATTCTCTCTCAAAAAAAATAAATAAATAAAAAAAGAAATACAAGAAAGTTTTTTCAGGGGTTGGGTTGTGGCTCAGTGGTAGAGCACTTCCCTAGCATGTGTGAGGCACTGGGTTTGACCTCAGCACCACATAAAAATAAATAAGTAAAATAAAGGTATTTAAAAAACAAAAAAGCAAAAAACACAAAATAGGGCTGGGGATGTAGCACAGTGCCCTGGAGTTCAATCCCCAATACCAAAAAACAAACAAAAACAACCCCATTGATAACAACATTAAAAAGAATAATAGTCAGGCACAGTGGCACATGCCTATAATCCCCATGACTCAGAGAAGTCTAAGGCAGGAGGATTCCAAGTCTGAGGTCAGCTTCAGCAACTTAACTAGACCCTATATCAAAAAAAAAAAAAAAAAAAAAGGACTGGGAACACAGCTCAGTGGTAAAGCCCCCCGGGTTCAACCCACAGTACCAAAAAGGAAAAACAAACAAAAAACCCCAGAAGCAAAAAAATAAAACTTCAAATACATTAAACTAAGAGGTGAAAAACTTATACACTGAAAACTATAAAACAAATCAAAGGTGACACAAAAAAATGGAAAGATATCCTAGTATTTGCATCAGATACTTTTTTTCTTTTTTCCCTTTTTGCCATTGAGGATTGAACCTAGGAGTGCATTCACGAAAAGCCACATCACCAGTCTTTTTTAAAACTTTTTTTTTTTTTTAGTAGTAAATGGACATAATACCTTTATTTCATTCATTATATTTATGTGGTGCTGAGATCGAACCCAGTGCCTCATGGGTGCAAGGTAAGCACTCTTCCACTGAGCCACAACCCCAGCCCTTTTTTTACTCTTTATTTTGAGACAGGGTCTCACTAAATTGCTTAGGGTTTTGATAAGTTGCCAAGGCTGGCTTCAACTTGTGACCCTGTAGCCTCAGACTCTGGAGTCCCTGGAGTTACAGGTGTACGCCACTGCACCCAGCTACACTGTATACTTTTCAAAGTGTTTTCACAGATGATATCTCACTTGAACTTGATGCCAACTCTAGGAAGTAGAAAGGACAGATGGAATGCTTACCAACAGATGAAGGCCCAGGAAGACCCAAGAGGCCTGGATGAGATTAGTAACAGAAGATTAGATCTTGTCCTGCATGGCCTATGATCTGTTTTTATGCCCTTACTCAGATAACAGATCTGCTACTTAACAAGCACTAATGGCATAAACTCCAATAGCTCCATGGGGACTTACATAAGCTCACAAAGGTGCCATTGGTGCAGGTGACACTCTCAGTGGAAGATAATGCACCCATGAGGCAGGGAAGTAACTATCACATATAACACATAAACCTATATATTATAATCAGGTTATAAATGTGATCACACACACACTGTACTGTTTAATACTTTTCTGAAGCCTCAAAGTCAAATCCACACCCTTCAGTCCAGCAATCAAGGCCTGTCACAAGCTAGCCCTTTTCCAGGCCCCTTTTGCCACTGTCCAAACTCCCACTTCTCAGGGCATGGTGGCACCTGCCTGTCATCCCACAGCTTGGGAGGCGGAGACAGGAGGATTTCAAGTTCAAAGCCAGCCTCAGCAACTTAGGCCCTAATCAACTCAGGGCAACCTTGTCTCTAAATAAAATACCAAAAAGGGCTGGGGATGTGGCTCAGTGGTTAAGTGCCCCTGGGTTCAATCCCTGCTACCAAACAAAAACAAAAACAACCTCCCACTTCATGCTCTGACTGTACTCAACTGGAATACATGCCCTCCCCCTCTACTTTAAATTAACATTGACTCATCCTTCACATCTTAGGCATCACTTGTCCAGGAAGCTTTCCTTCAAAACACACACACACACACACACACACACACACACACACGCACACGATAGACCCTCGGTCAGTAGTTCTTCTATTGCTCCCAAAGACTACATATCCCTTATTCCTCCATCTGGCCCCTAGTCTGTGAGCTGCTTAGGATCAGAGTTTGAGACTTTTTTTTTTTTAATATTTTTTTGTTGTTGTTGTTGTTATAGATGGACACAATGCTTTTATTTTATTTCATTCATTTTTATGTGGCGCTGAGGATGGACCCAGTGCCTCACACATGAAGGCAAGCACTCTACCACTGAGACACAACTCCAGCCCCAGGGTTTGAGCCTTTTGACCCTTGGTGTCAACTGACCATCCCAGGCCTGAGCACACAGTAAATGCTCCTTGTATACCTGATAGGTGAGTGTGTGAGCAAGGGAGGCCCCGCAGGTGCAGCTTCTTTAACAATGCCCCATGAAGGGAAATGGCACTAGAGAACCCAGATGCATGTGCAGGACTGGGGGAAAGGCCCAAACACACTGGCTGTGGAAAATATCCCAAGTAACTTCAATGCAAGCTTTTGTCTGCTCTTACCTGGGCCTCCTGACACAGGTAAGGGGGAAGCCAGTGCCAAGCCAGGAAACCTCAGCAGTCAACAGAGCCAAAGTGAGGAAGGAGCTGTGCACAGCTGAATAGCCAGAGCCCAAGAGAAGTGAGGACAGGCCAGGGGGCTCCCAGAGACTGAGCAGCAGGGCTGGTTCCAAACTCAGGGCAGGGCAGAGCTTCTTCTATAGCACCACACACAGCACAGCAATGGGCTGTGGACCTGGCCAGCACCAAGAAGTCTACAATATATTAGGAAGAATGCAAGATAGCAGGAAGGATGATATAAATGGAGAGACCGATCTAGGACAGAATATGCCAGGCTAGTAAGAATTAGCATAGCCCCAGGGAAGACAGGCTGTCTGGAGAATAAGAATCCATAGACCTGTTTTCTTTTCCCTTCGTATTAGAAACTGCCATATTCTGAAGTTGACTGTACCAGGCATTGGCTGAGCACTTAGATAACTGATCTTCACAACAATCTGAAGGGGCTAGGGTTGTGGTTCAGAGGTAGAGTGCTCGCCTGGCATGTGCAAGGCCCTGGGTTCGATCCTTAGCATCACACACAAATAATAAATAAATAAAGAAGTTTTAAAAAAATTTTTAAAAAAATCTGAAAAGTAACTATTCTGTACCTATGCAGACAATGAGCCTAAGAGTTAAGTTACTAGCTCAAGGTCACACATCTATAACTGGCAGGGAAGGAATTTGAATCTGAGTGTTCACTACATAGAGTGGTTCTGGAAACTTTTAAAATACAGTTTTCAGTCAGGTACGGTGGCGCATGCCTGTTATCCCAGCAGCTTGGGAGGCTAAGACAGGACGACTATAAGTTCAAAGCCAGCCTCAGTAATGGCAAGGTGCTAAGCAACTTAATGAGACCCTGTCTCTAAATAAAATTCAAAATAGGGCTGGGGATGTGGCTCTGTGAGTTCAATTCCTGGTACTAAAAAAGAAAGGAAGCTGGGTATGGTGGTGCACACCTGTAATCCCAGTGGCTCAGGAGGCTGAGGCAGGAGAATCAAGAAGTTCAAAGCCAGCATCAGCAATTTAGTGAGACCCAAAGCAATGAGGGAGAACCTGTCTCTAAATAAAATATAAAAAAGGGCTGGGGATGTGGCTCAGTAGTTAAGTGCCCCTGGATTCAATCCCCAGTACCAAAAAAAAAAAAAAAAAAAGGAAGGAAGAAGGATTAATCTAAGTGGATCTCATGGAATCAGTCAAAAAAATTTAAAAACAGAATAGAGGATTTCTAGGTAAAGAAGAAATTCCACTTATGAATGGCAGCTTTAGCCTGTGCCTGACAGTTCTAGGCTGCCTTTCAGGATGCCTCACCTACTTGAGTTTGATTTCAGACTTGTCTGCAATCGCACAAAGCCAGTTCCCTGTGATCTCTCTCATACTGGTCCTGTTTCTCTGTTGCACCCTGATGGATACAGGAAGGAAGTTGCCTTTCAGATTTGGGGAGAAAGGGGAGGCTTAGACTGGGACTGGATTCCAAAGAGCCTTGAGGTGCATGTCAAAGACTCTGGACTTGAGTTGGGTGCATGGCCATTGGCCCAGCTACTCCAGAGGCTGGGGAGGGAGGGTTGCTTGAGCCCAGGAGTTTTGAGGCCAGCCTGGCAGACCAAGTTTCAAAAATAAGTCTCAGGGTGCTGGGGTTATGGCTTAGTGGTAGAGCACTCGCCTTGCACATGCAAGGCCCGGGTTTGATCCTCAGCACCACAAAAAAATAAATAAATAAAATAAAGTTATTGTGTACAACTACCAAAAAAAAAAAAATTAGTCTCAGACCAAGTCTCCAAAAATTAAAAATTGAAAAAAAAAAACAAAAACAACAGAGAGAGCCATGAACTTTTCCTAAAAAAACTAAGGGGAAACAGAAGAACTTAATTGAGCAAGTGAAGAGTGGAATGAGATCTGTGTTTTAGATGTCAGGAGTCTGCAGGCTGGAGAGTGAACTGGATGGAGTGCAGGGGACAGACAGGAGAGCAAAACAACCAGGAAGATGGAGCCACAATCCAGGTAGGAAATGGTGAGACCTTGGGTGGGCAAAGATTTAGGATGGGCATGAGAGATACAGAGGAATTAAGCCTGTGGGGCTTGGTGGCCTAATAACCTGGGGCACCGGGGGAGGGGGACGCAATGCACACTGATTTTCAAGTGATTGCCTCTTTTCATCCTATTGGACCTCCAGGCTACAAGGCCGTGCTAAATCAAAATGTGAGCAATTGCTCACCACCCAGATGCTACATACAAATCATCCATCTTGGGAACAGCAGCATGACCATAAGACATCCTGCACGACATCCTGCTGTAGCCCTTCAGCTTCCCTGAGGAGAAGAGGGTTAAAGGCAGCATCTGGCAGAACAAAACTAGAAAAACATGGCTGAAGAGCCTGGGTGGGAAGGAGGGGGGAGATGAGGGCAGGGGTATGCTCAGAGCAGCTGTTTCTGCCATTTCCCAGGCCTTGGAGGGCATAAAGGCCCGATGGGAATCTGACAACCTCCTGAGGAGCTGGCAAGAAATAGCAGAGCCTTTGTGGGAACCTGAGAGAACCAAAGTGGAGAGGGAGTCAATAAACTCAAGCAGCACCAGCCACCTCGTACCCTTGATTCTGTTTCCTGTCTGCAGAATAGGCAGAATCATTCCAGTTCACCACCTAACAGAAAGAAGGGATAATCAGGCTCCTAATGACTCAGAGATGCCAAGATGTGTCTAGAAGGACGAGGTAAAACAGCGGCATTTGTTTCTAGTGATTGTCCAAACAATCTTGTCATGGCCATTCGTTTCTCTATGGCTTGACATTTCTCACCAACAGAATGGCATTTTATTTTATTTTTTGTGGTGCTGGGGATTGAACCCAGGTCCTTGTGCATTCGAGACAAACACTCTACCAACTGAGCTATGTCCCTAGCCCCCAGAATGGCATTTTAAAAGAGGAGAAGACAGGAACTAAAAATAACCACTCATGGGCCAGGAGCAGCGGTGCATGCTTTGAATTCCAGTTAACTGGAGAGGCTGAGGCAGGAGAAGTATGAGTTCGAGACCAATTTATCAAGACCCTGTCTCAAAATAAACAATAATAAGGGTTGGGAGTGTAACTCAGTAGAAGAACACTTGTCCCAGTACCTCATTCAATCAATCAAATCATTTATGGGATTTTGTTTTCAGTAGTGGGCTAAATTCTATTAGATCAACCCTCTTGTAAATATCACTGTAATCTTTGGACCAAATGGTAAACACATTACCTATGGAAGGTACTGGAAACAACCCAAACCACTGGAAATCAGAGGCAATGGGAAGGGAGAGGCCCATTTTGGAAGGGAGTACTAGTAGGTAAGTTTCACTTGTGTGTGTGTGTGTGTGTGTGTGTGTGTGTGTGTGTGTGTGTGTGTGGTGCTGAGGATTGATCCCAAGGCCTTGTGCACTTGAGGCAAGCACTCTACCAACTAAGCTATATCCCCAACCCAGCTTCACATTTTTTCATAGTTCTTCACCTGGAGGAAGTTGCCAGTAGCAGTCAGGAAAGAAGCTAAATTTTGGTAGAAACTCAGAGTCTTACTGACTTTAAGAATCTAAGGAGGGTTGGGGATGTGGCTCAAGTGGTAGCACGCTGGCCTGGCATGCGTGCGGCCTGGGTTCGATCCTCAGCACTACATACAAACAAATTGTTGTGTCCACCAATAACTAAAAAATAAATATTAAAAAAATTCAAAAAAAAAAAAAAGAATCTAAGGACAGTGGGGGCATGGTAGCACACACCTATAATCCTAGATATTTGAGAGGTGGAGAAAGGAGAATCACAAATTCAAGGCCAAGCTAGGAAACTTAGCAGAATCCTGTTCCAAAATTTTAAAGTTTTAGAAAGGGCTGGGGATGTAGTTCTGGGGTAGAGCCCTTGCCTAGCATACGTGAGTCCTGAGTTCAATCCCCAGTACTGCAAAACACTTAAAAAATAATAATAATAAAATAAATAAAATTAAGGGCAGTATTTGGAGCAGTTATAAGTGAAAAGGTACAGAGGGATAAGGATAAAGCCATAGAGGTGGGATGTCAAATTCTGCGTATAAACTCTGCCTTACTCTGTGGCTGAACCATGAACAGGGCCCAAGTAGCCCACCTTAAGCTAAAAGAACTGGACAGAGATTTTAGCTGTCATTTCCCTTCAAGGGAGATAGAATTCAGTGTTTTAAGTCTAACCAAGTTAACTGCCTGATAAAATAAACAAACAAAACCAACATCTCCACAGAGGAATCTAATAATCCAGACTCTCTACAACATATCACAATATCAGAGATATAATCCAGAGTTACTAGACCATTCAGACACAGGAAAATGTGACTCGTGTTCGAGATCAGATGCAACCAATGAGATGACCTGAGATGATCCAGATGCTGGAATTATAAGGATTTTGAGGTAGATGTTATAACTATATTGAAGGGGAAATATGCTTGTAGTAAACAAATTGGAAATCTCATCATAGAAACAGAAATTATTTTAAAACAATCAAATAAGGGCTGGGGATAGAGCTCAGTTGGTAGAGTGCTTGCCTCACGTGCACAAGGCCCTGGGTTCAATCCCCAGCACCATAAAAAAAAAAAAAATCAAATAATATCCAGCCAAGAATAAAACCATAGATCTACACATAGACTTATATACAAATATTCATAGCAACATCCTTCATAGTGTCTGAAAAGCAGAAACAACCTAACCCAAGTGACCATCCATTGAAGAATGTATAAGCAAAATGTGGTATGTCCATATACAATGGATTACTCAGCATAAAAATAAAAGTTATTTTGTTTTGTTATGTTTTTTGTTGTTTTGGTCTTTTTTTTCTTTCCTTTTCTTTTCTTTTCTTCCCAGCATTGGGAATTGAACCCAGTGTGGCTTTACCACTGAGCTACATCCCCAGCCTTTATTTTTTATTTTCAGGCAAGGTGTCACTAAATTGCCCAGGCTAGCCTTGAACTTATGATTCTGCAGTCTCAGCATCCCGAGTCACTGTTATTACAGGCATGTGCCACTGTGCCTGGCTCAGAATAAATGTTTAGTATGCATAAGGACTGGGTTCAATTTCCAGCACCCCAGCACCAAAACAAAACAAAACAGAACAAAAAAACCATGAAATGAATAATTTTATGTTACATGAATTATATCTTAAATGTCATGGTTTGGATCTAAATGTTTTAAAGGTTGGTCATCATTTCAGCAATGATCAGAGGTGGAGTCTTTTAAAGCGATTGGATCATGAGGCTTTGACTTCATGAATGCATTCATTTATTAATAGATTTCTGGCAAATGGGCTCGGGGGAGGGACTTGGGTTTTTTGTTTGTTTGTTTTTTTGTTTTTGGGGGGGGGACTTGGTTTTAAAAGTGAGCCCTGGGTCAGGATTGTGGCTCAGTGGTAGAGCACTTGTCTAGCATGCATGAGACACTGGGTTCAATCCCCAGCACCACATTAAAAAAAAAAAAAAAAAAAAAGTGAGCTCCCTCTTTTTGCTTCCTGGCTGTCGTGAGCTCTTGACTTTTGTTACACCATACACTCCCCACCATGATGTTCTGCCTCACCACAGGCCCAAAGAGATTCTCCTTTAGCCAGTGTTGCTGCTCACCTATAATCCCAGCAACTCCAGAGGTTGTGGCAGGAGAATCACAAGTTTGAGACCACCCTAGGCAACTTAGTGAGAAGCTCAGCAACTTAATGAGACCCTGCCTCAAAATAAAAAATAAAAAGAACTCTGGGCTGGGGATGTGGCTCCAGCGGTAGCGTGCTCGCCTGGCATTCGTGCCACCCGGGTTCAATCCTCAGCACCACATACCAACAAAGATGTTGTGTCTGCCGAAAACTAAAAAATAAATATTAAAATTAAAAAAAAAATGTTGGCAAAGTGTAGAGAATTAGAATTATCACACATTTGTTAGGAGTATAAAACTGTACAATCATAAAACTAAACGTAAATTATGAGTTAGAAATTTCTCTGCTAGGTATTTTATCTAAAAGAAGTAAAAGCATTAAAAAATTTCTATGCAAATATTCATAGATGCTTTATTCATAATAGCCATAAACTAGAAACATCCAGGTGTCTACATAAGGGAAAAATGAATAAATTATGACATACAATATACTCATACAATAGAATACTACTCAGTGACAAAAAGGAACAAACTAAAAACAGGGAAGAATTTCAAGATTCAAGATGAATTCAGGATTAAGCTGAGAGAAAGAGTCCTCTTACAAAAGAGGCCATTTATGTGACATTCTTGAACAGGTGAAACTTATTTATGGTTTAAAAAAAATCAGAATGCCACATGCAGTAGCGCATTCCTATAATCCCAGCTACTCCAGAGGCTGAGGCAGGAGGATGGCAAATTCAAGGCCAGCCTCAGAAACTTAGCAAGATCCTGTCTCAAATAAAAATTAAAAAGGACTTGCGATAGAGCTCAGTGGTAGTGTGCCCCTGGGTTCACCACACATACAAAAAAGTACATTTAACGTCTGTGCATTTCATGAGGGATGCTATGGTACATTGAAACCCAACTACTCAGGTGGCAAAGGTAGGAAGATGGCAAATTCAAGGCCAGTTTAGGAAAATATTGAGAACTGTCTGAAAAAAAAAAAAAAGTTACAAAAAGCATTGAAAAAAATTATGCAGTTCACTAAATAAAAATTTCACCTACAAACTCCATTAGCTAACCCCTACAAGAGGCCCTACTGCTATTCAAGTAGGACTTCAGAAGAAAGGCAGAGCTAGAGTCGTTTCACTCCTTTTTCTCTCCCCACACCATTCATTCCTCAGGTCACAGGAGAGTTAAAAGGTATCAGAGATTTGCCATCAGGCACCAAGTTTCACTGAACTGTTCCTCCTCTCCCAAACCAAGATAGATCCTGAAATCAACCATTGACATGTAACATTAATTAGTAATGGTCTCTATACTGCTATTGTACTTAAAACTTAAAAAAAAAATTTTTTTTTTTTTTTGTAGTATTGGGGATCAAACCCATGCCAGGCAAGAGTACTACCACTCCAACACAAGCACTCACAGTTCCACCTTGATAACTCTATGACTGGAAGGCTGCACTCAGAGGTGTCTGGAGGAACAGGTAGGAAGTACATGAAAAGTGGAAAGGTTCTCCCATCACTTCCTCCTGGCCAGGCTGTCCTGCCTGACCAGCACTACCCACCAAACACACACCAGGGAACTTTTGCCCAAAGCAGAAACTTTAGGGCCTATGTGTATCAATCACGGTGGGATGGAGAAGACTGTGTGCACCAGTCAGCTTCTGGAACATGGCCTCCCACTCGACTAGACCCCTCTTTTGTGGTTGTTGTTGTAGATGGACACAAGATCTTTATTTTATTTATTTATTTTTAGGTGGTGCTGAGGATCAAACCCAGGGCCTCACAGCCTCAGCCACAGCTCCAGCCCAGCTGTACCCTCTGGAATCGAATGGAAGAAACAGACTGACTCCACCTTATCTTTGAGCACAGGTAAGTCTGAAAGATAACATTAAAATATAACCCAGGTGTGATGATGCAAGTCTGTAATCCCAAGAGTCGGAGGCAGGAGGATTGAAAGTTCAAGGCCAAACTGGGCAATTTAGGGAGAACCTATCTTGAAACAAAATAAACAGAGCCAGATGTAGCTCAGAAGTAGACGATGACACCTTGCCTCACATGCACTCTGAAACCCTGGGTTTCATCCCCAGTACCACAAAACAAACATCACAGAGACATCTAGAATAGTACTTGGCACATGAATGAATTCATAAAGCCAGTGTTATAAATAAAAGAGCTGTGGACATTTGGGGCATTTTTACCCAATGAGAAAAGATGCCAGGCCCTGCTGGGTGTGAAAGGGTGGTGACACCTCCGCTCTAATTTTCAGAATGTAACAAACTTGTTTGACCAAGTGGCCTCCCACCATTAACTTTCTCTGGGTCACAGTAGGTATGGTCTCAGTAGCAACAGAGTCTCCCAAACAAAGGCAGGTGTCCCCTCTCACCACTCCACTCCCTGAACACACAGCTGCTGGGTAAACAGCTGTCTCTTGGCAGTTTCCAGAACGCACCCTTTCATTTGGTAATGCCATTTGCTAATGAAAAACAAAACACAAAACCCTTGGGGACTAGCACACAAAAGAAGAGTGAGCTCCCTGTCATCAAACTAAAGATCCAACTGTCCCTCTTTTCAGAAAAATATTCTTCCTGGCATCGATTTTCTCACTAGAGGAAAGATGATGTACAGAAAATGAAGAGGGAAAGAAAAGGCACAAAGTTTGGAGAACGCATAAATGCAGGACTTATGCTTAGGTCTGCGCCTGGGGACTTGGGTCACTCCTGTCTGCACAGCCAGCAGGCTCCCTGGAGCCATATGACTGCTGGGTTTATAAAACTGGCCTGCCTCTTCCTCTTCCTGCATCTTCTGTAGCAGTGACCAATAGCAATACTCCATGTGCCCAGATGGTTTAATACAGGACTATATGAGCCTTAAAAGAAAAAAAAAAAAATTGGACAGCAAAGAGACCACATTGGTTCTTCCTGTCCTTTTCTAGCATTTTGCTCTTTCCCACAAAGTAACAAGAGTGAGAACCTGTGTCCACAGAAGCTCTTCTCTCACCTTCTTGGAAGCCCATTTTGGCTTTGGAAGCCCATAAAGCAAGCAGACTGGAAATTTTTCCGTTGGGGGAAAGATGCTTCTTCTGTCTTCACCACCCTCTGGGACTCTAATGGTGGCCTGAAAGCTGCCCTGACAACTCTTCTCTATTGATCTGATCCCAGGATCCCAAATTGGATAGTAATTAACAATACTATTTAAAACAAGAGCACCGACAAACACCATCCATCACTTGGCATCAAATAAGATTCTTCTCCAATTTTGCTCCTCAAAATGTTCTCATGGATGTTTTTTTTTTTTTTCCCCTATTGTTTTTGGGGCACTAAACCCAAGGGTGTCACACACTCATGAATGGTTTTGTCCAAATTCCAGCTGAATGTCCAAATTCCTGTAAGGACATAATTAAAAACCTTGAAATTATTCCTGTCCAGGGATGCAGGTCAGGTATGATGACCCAGGAGAAAAACACAGAATGGAGTCCACTGCATCCTGAGTTGTGTGACAGGCAGCACTACCTAGTGGGCGTAGGATGGGGACACCGGTGACACAGAGGACTAACCCACATAACAGTGTCAGGGCTCAGAAGAACAGTTGGTGCTTTGGCATGCTGAGGACTCTGAATAGAGGATGGCCTCAGAGGCAGAGTCTTTCCTTCTCCAGTTCTACTTTTTCCAAAGCAGACCTAAGGATTCCTTTTCTTCAAGGTGGGTCACAGAGATTAGACCTCTTTCTTCCAAAGACAACTATAAAACCTAGAAATAGTCCTCTAACCTTCCCCTACCATACTGTGTTTTAAGATCTGGCCATAATGAAATTTTCTGACCTATTTTGTCTGATAGTAGATCATAAGACTCTCATTCCAGAGGGGTCCTTACCTACATATATGAGGAAAGAACGCTGCACAGAGAAGCCAAGGGCATCTGAACAAACGGGCCTTGCTGGGATTCCCCCATCCGTCCATCACCATCAGGTCATAGCTTTTTGCCCAGTCTCATTCCTACGTGGCTGTCCCTTCTTTGTTCGATCTGAGCATTACAACAAGCAGTTCTCCCTGGATCTTTCTCTCTCTCTCTCTCTTTTAACCTACCTGGTTCTCTGGCCTATTCTTTTTAAATATCCATAGTTGTAGATGGATACAATACCTTTATTTATTTATTAATTCATAGTTGTATTGGACACAATACATTTATTTTATTGATTGATTTTTATGTGGTGCTGAGAATTGAACCCAGTGCCTCACACATGCTAGGCAAGCGCTCTACTACTGAGCCACAGCCACAGCCCTCCCTGGATCTTTTGGATCATTTTTTAAATAAAATTTTTTTTAATATTTATCTTTTAGTTGTAGTTGGACACAATATCTTTATTTTTATGTGGTGCTGAGGATCAAACCCAGGGCCTCACATGTGCTAGCTAGCCAAGCGCTCTACTGCTGAGCTACAACCCCAGCCCCTCTTCTGGATCATTTTTGAAGGCTTCCAAGTCATGCAAAACTTTGATTAAATAAATCTGTTATGCTTTTCTCTTGTTACTTTGTTTGTTTTTGTACTGGGGATTGAATCCAGGGGTGCTTTACCACTGATGTATATCTCCAGCACTGCGCCGCCCCCCTTTTAAGACAGGGTCTTGCTAAATTACTGAGGCTGTCCTTAAACTAGCAATTCTCCTTCCTCAGTCTCCAGAGTAGCCAGGATTACAGGAGGTATGTACCAACATCTGTCTTTTTTTTTTTAATTTTTTTTAAGAAAGTGAGAGAGAGAGAGAGAGAGAGAGAATTTTTTTTAATATTTATTTTTTAGTTCTCGGCGGACACAACATCTTTGTTTGTATGTGGTGCTGAGGATCGAACCCGGGCCGCACGCATGTCAGGAAAGCGCGCTACCGCTTGAGCCACATCCCCAGCCCAACAACATCTGTCTTTTGTTACAGGGATTTCAATAATAATTGTTATGATAGGAAGGAAATTGTCTTTCTCTATATCAGTATTCAGCAATGCTTGGTGGGCCCAGATAGTGGCATAATGGCTGCCTCTGACTTAGCATAAGCCCTCTCTTATTTTACTCCCAGGTCTAGATCCCCACTGCATCCTACTCCCTCGATGGAATACACTCTATGCTTACCCTTTGAAAGAGGGGTGGGGGGTGGGAGAACCAGAGAATGTAACCACTAATTAAAACCAGAAAAACCCAGGACACAGAACTGAAAAGAGTTTTTCATCCAGCCTGTCTGAAAGACCCCTTCCCTGTGAGGATTTTGGCTTGGCTACTTGGCTCACTGCTCTCAGAGCCAGAAAACTATTTTCTTCACTCACTCCTTCATGTAAAAGAAGATAAAATATGCATATATGGTTTTGCAATGAGTGCTTTTTGTTGTAGTTGCTACTTTTAAGGAAAAAAAAGTGGGAGTGGGGAGGAGGCAGACAGAATAGAGATGAGAAGCCAAGGTTTAGCTGCACTGATCAGGCATGGTGGTGCACACCTGTAATCTTAGCTACTTGGGAGGCTGAGGCAGAAGGACCACAAGTTCAAGGCCAGCCTGGGTAACTTAGCAAGACTGTGTCTCAAAATAAAAAATAAAAAGCTCAATGGTAAAGGGCCCCTGGGTTAACCCCAGTACAGCAAAAATAAACAAACAAATAATTTTAAAATACAAACAAAAATTAGCTGCACTGGCCTGTAGCTGCTTCAGCTGTCCTTGGAGAGATGACGCCCAGCATCAGGTGTCATCTCTGTTCTCTTGCCCTGGGGGACTGAAACAATTGTTTATTTACTGCTCCTCCTCCTCAGATGGAAGGAGGAAGAAGATTTATGGACTAAGATAGAGGGGTTCCTTGGAATCAAAACTCAGGGCTGGAACAACTGGTGGTTTGTCAACAACATTCCATCAAATGGACCTCACAAGCCCATATAAATACAACCCACATAAATACTAGGCTATATGATTGGTTGCGGCATTGTTACCTTAGTTTAGTGGCCAGTATCAGTGACCACTCACTGGTGCAGTCTTGGTTTCTCAAATGAGAAGCTATTTTACACAGGCAAAATACTGCCGTCTGTTTTTTTTAACAAAGAATGGGAAGGATTGTGTCCAGAGCACCACTTCTTTCTTTTCCCCAGCAGTTAAGAACCCAAAACCTGCTAGACCCTGAACCCAAACGACCACACCATGCAGTACAGCAGGACACTCCAAGTCAGTAGTTTAGTTAGAAGAGAGAGGGCGGGGGAAGGGGGAGAGAAGCCAGATTCGACAGATCCATCTTCCCTAAGCTCTCCTATGAAGCATAGACGGGAGGCCCTGCCCTCTGACTGCAGCTCTGGCGGCCCACAGCATCACTTAGAAAAGTAGAAAGTTCCTTCCTCCAGGAACCGTGTAGGAACTTTTAAAGAGCTGCGGAAAGGAGGCATCCTGGAGCTAGACACACCCTGGGGGCTGACGCTTTAGTGTCCTAACAGGAGAAACGGTCTCCAGAGTGTTTCAGCAAGCCAACCCTCCTCCAGTCACATGACTGGCTCCCTCACCCCCTAACTCCTGTTCTCTCTGGGTTGTGTCTCATCCCTGTGGCAGGGGATCGCATTCCGGTCCCTGCAGCTTGCGCGGGACGCCGCTCCTTTCGGGGCCCTGCACTCACCCACCGCCCTGATGTGGAAGCCGCGAGGTGGGCGCAGCGCTCGGCGACGCCAGGCATCGCGCAGCACCTGCAGGCTGGAGGGGGGTGCATGCACCAGCAACACTCCGCGCCGTAGCCAGCCCAGGAAGGCCAGCCGCGAGGCGGCGCGCGCCAGCCTCGCGTTCCAGAAGCAGCGCGTGTTGGCTCGGCGGAAGGCACGGAACACCGCGCGCCCACCCGGCTCCTCCGCAGTCCCGGCTTCCTCCTGCGCCTCAAGCTTGCACAGAACTAGCGCCAGCGAGCCCGGCGCCAGCTGCACCGGCCTGGCCATGCTGCAGCGCACGACTGAAAACCCGCTGCCTAGCCCAGCGGCCGACTGCACTGGCAGCTCGGGCGCTGAACGCCCTGCGGAAGGGATCGACTAACTGCGCGCTGCCTGGGCTGCCCCGGGAACGGGCTGCAGGGGGCGGGGCCGACAAGCCAGGGGTGGGACGGCCACTGGTCCAGCCCGCGCAGCGCCGCAGAGGGGTTTCCAAGAGCTGAGCTTCGGTTTCTACACCTGCGCCTGGGTTCTGATCGCCGCCCCGGGCGACCCCCTTCATTTCCCAGCCTCAGGCAGCCCGGAGAAACTTCCCTAAGCTCGAAGGGCCCGCGCTGGAGCTTTTCCAAATCCTGGGGGAGCTCCCACAGTCCCCTGGATAGCTGAGCTGTCGCCAACGGCAGCGCGAGCTGTAGCCCTAAAGTCCCGAAGCAGAGAGGATCAGGGTTGTCCCGGTCACCTTGCTTTGGGGCTGCTCCTGTGAGGACCGGAGCTGGGGGATCGTGGACTTCTCTGTGGCCAGGAGTCAAGAGACCCAAGTTTGAGTCTCAAATCTGCTCCTAAACTGTCTGCGCAAGTCATTTCGCCTCTCTAACTTTAGAATGTCCCCGGCAGCCTAGCCTAGGGTTCCTACCTGGATCCGGCTTGCCAGATTCCACCCCTCACTCGAATAAGAAATACTCAAAAAGATAAACTTTATGTATGCAGTTTGATCAAAGTGGAGAGAAGCAACTTGATTACTTTTCCCCATCAGCCCCCCAAAAGCAGTTCAATTTGTAGAAACAAAAAGCAGATGCTGTACCAGAGAAGATTCAGTTATCCCAACTTAGAACGGGGCCAGGGGACAGATCTCGGCTCCCGGGCTTCTTTGGCTGTCAAGGCTAGGGATTGCAGTCCTTCAACTTCCTTTCTCAGCAGGAATTTTGTTCCCAGTTTGCGAGGGGTTGGGAGTGGGGGTTCCGTGTGGTTCAAGAACTGGGGAAACTCATTTTACAGGAAAGTGAACTGAAGACTTTTTTACCAGGGATTGAACCTGGGGGTGCTTAACCTCTAAGCTATATCCCCAGCCCCTTTTTTTGTTTGTTTTTTAAAGACAGGTTGCTTACAGCCTCACAGAGTTGCTGACTTCGAACCTGCGATCCTCTTGCCTCCTCTCGTGAGCCGCTGGGATTACAGGCGTGCGCCACAGTGCTAAACTGAGGATCCTTTTATCCATGGCTTTCTGAAGTTCTAGAATCTGCTCCCGCCCCAGGGATTTCCCATACTCTTGAGAAATGAGGAAAGTAAAGTGTTGAAGAGGTGCCATTTCGTTTGGTGAAGTGTAAGGTGAAATCCATGGGACTCAGCCCTGGGTTGAACCTGGGGATGTAGAGAAGACAGAGGCCATTCTGGGGCAGGATTAGGGGGAGAAGGAAGGAAAACGTTTGATCTGTCCAGGTAGACAATGGACCTTGCCTCAGAGCAGCCAGGGACAATTCAAATGCTAAGGGACAAAGAGGCTGGAACCCTGAGGGGCCTTGGATGAGGGTTCCTTGAGGAAAAGGAGCATTTGAAAATGACCTCAGTGGGAAGGAGAGAGGAAAGCAAGCAAGCAAGCAAACAAACTAGCTCAAAAAGGGAAAGGCAGGGGCTGGGGATGTGGATCAAGCCTTAGCGCGCTCGTCTGGTATGCGAGCAGCCCGGGTTCGATCCTCAGCACCACATACAAACAAAGATGTTGTGTCCGCCGAAAACTAAAAACAAATAAATATTTTTAAAAAATTCTCTCACTCTCTCTCCTTAAAAAAAAAAAAAAAAGGGAAAGGCAGGGCTTCCAGCTTAATACTATTACTCAGTATCATGAGGGAATAAAGATGCTTAGCAAGATCTGGGAGTCGTTCCAGACTCTGGGCTTATCAGTCATCCTAACTATAATAATTCAGGTTAATCCATAGCCTGTTCTTAGTAAGCACACAACAAATGACAGATAATAACAATAGTATTAATTTCACAACTCTACCATCTGAAATTTTGTGAGCACCAACATGATGTCACAGGTGGAAAATTCCACCTGTGTTTAAATGACTCAGGCTATATGCATATGGTAAATGGAACAAATGAATTTTGTGTTTAGATTTGGGACCCGTCCAACATAGCTCATTGTGCATGTATACATATTCAAAAATCCAAAAAAATCAGAACTCTAAATTGTTTTTGATCCTGAGCATTTTGGATATGGGATATTCAACCTACATTATTATCTGTTTTTCCACAGAAGAAATTGCAGCTCGTTGGATTAAGAAGTATATTCCAGTCACATGGGTGGTAAGAAATGAAGTCAGATAACCAGTTAAGTCAGGCTTCCCTACAAATAAATCTGACTTCATTTTCAAATAAGCACATGAGGGCTTAGAGTTTATGTAGCTCAGAGACAGAATCCTGGACTAGCATGTGTGAGGCCCTGGATTCCATTCCCAGCACCATAAAAATAAATAAATAAGGACATGAACCTGACATAACCATCCGCATCTGAATTCTGATTCCAAGCTGGATAGATGGATAAATACAGAGGACAAATGTAATAATCTCCTTTGCCTGTGTAATCCCACTGGGGGATAATACTTCCTTCTCTGGTTCTGTCATGGTACTCACCTTACTGGATCAAGGGTGACCTTCCTGTGTTTCCCATGCTGGAGAACTGGGACTTCCATCTCCATATTGCTAACATTTAGGACAGTGTCTTTCTCACAACAAAGATGGTAACAATTTGTTTACTATCCATTCACTTTGTACCTGGACTCTGCTAGTGTTTTTACCTTTGTGATCTAATTTTATCTGCAAAATTAATTCTCTGAAAGAATAATATTATTAAATCACATCTCCTGCAGCAAAATAAAAGGTCAGCAAGTATAGACAGCTGGTCCAGGAGGACAAAGCACTAAATGGTGAAGCAGTGATTCCAGTGTCTTCTCATTCACACACATGAGAAGGTGAGGCCAAAAGACCATCCCCTGACTCAATAGACCTGTGTGGCCTGGTGTAAAAAGTTGTTCTTAGTCTGATTACCTCTTCCAAGAATCTGAATTGAAAATACAGAGATGTATAGGATTTTTGCAAGGGGCTGCAGCTGAAAAGATGCTACAATGTAAAAGCTAGCTATTTCAGGATCTGAAATTATGGAAATTTTTGGTGCTGAGGATGAAACCCAAGGCCTCATGATGCTAAGCAAGCACACCACCATTGAGCCATATCCCCAGCCCTTGTCCTAAAATTATGAAGTAGAACTATCTTAAGCATTGGAATCCTTTGTTTAAATGTAAGAAATTCTTAACAATTTTGCTTAAGCTAGTCCAATTAGCAAAAAATAATAATAATAATAAAAAAGAATGTAAGGAGATAAATTTTAAACTATAGCCAGATACTTTCCTACATTTTCCCCCAAAGAATTGGCTATTCCCCAAATATGCCCAAACTGCTAAAAAACAGAACATGTTGCAAAAATAGAAGCTTGGTGTCTTATGTTTATAATCCCAGCTATTTAGGAGGTTGAGACAGAAGGATCTCAAGTTTAAGGTCAACCAAGGCAATTTAGTGAGGCTCTGTTTCAAAACAAAAATAAAAAAGGGCTGGGGATGTAGCTCAGTGATGAGTACTTCCCTAATTTGTTCAAGGACCTGGATTTAATCCCCAGCATTGGGGGAAAAAAAAAAAAGATTCTCAAAAACATATTTCAGGGCAGTAAGAGATTAATTCTTGTCCTTTTGAAAAATAGTGTAACTCTCCAATTTATTCTCTCCAGAGTAAATAATTTATAACAATTTACTTCACTTTTTTTCCTTTCCTTGTTAAGCTTGAAATTTCTAGTAAGACAGTTCTCTCTTAAAAAAAAGGAGATATCATTATATACATGACTTCTCCCATTATCATGTGTGTGTATGTATATATATGTATGTGTGTGTGTGTGTATATATATATATATATATATATATTTTTTTTTTTTGTACTGGGGAATTGAACTTAGGGGCACTTAACCACTGAGCCACATCCCCACACATCCCCAGCACTTGTTTGTATTTTATTTAGAGAGAGGGTCTCTCTGAGTTGGTTAGGGCCTCAACTAAGTTGCTGAGGCTGGCTTTGAATTTGGGATCCTCCTGCCTCAGCCTCCCAAGCCACTGGGATTATAGGTTTGTGCCACTGAGCCTGGCACCAATTACCATATTAAAAAAAAAATTTTTTTAGTTGTTGATGTACCTTTACTTATTTATATGCAGTACTGATAATTGAGCCCACTGCCTCACACATGCTAGGCAAGTGCTCTACTACTGAGTTACAGCTCCAGCCTCCATTATCATAGTTTTGATGAAGATTTATTTAGCTCATCCAAGTTGCCATTGATTTCAAAAGTACAGCAGTTTTTCAAGGTACAGAATCTGTACAGAACTTTTGGCCTTGAA
The DNA here is from genome assembly GCF_052094955.1 of Ictidomys tridecemlineatus. NCBI lineage: Eukaryota > Metazoa > Chordata > Mammalia > Rodentia > Sciuridae > Ictidomys > Ictidomys tridecemlineatus. Next base: position 52,777,143 of record NC_135477.1, read on the forward strand.
GATTAAGATGGCTTGTCCTAGAAAAAAATGGGAAGCTAGTACCTTTGAATTGAGGTGACACTACTGGAGCTTCCTTTCCCCAAAGTGCCCAAGATGGAGGGACACTTGCCTATACTTACAGAGACTCCGAAGCACCTCAATGCAGGAAGGACGACTGGGGAGGCCTCTCTGAGCCAACACAAATCTAATGAGCTGGATGATTGGAGGAAATAAAGGAGTAACTCTCAACATCAGTAGTGTGGCAGCAGGTACCAAGGTAACTATAATGAGCACCCCAAGAAAAAGATTGGGCTCCTTTTCCCCATTTCCTGAGTACCGTGTAAATTTCCCTCACCCTAAGATTCTTGGAAAACTCAAGATTGCCCCCAACTACTACCTCATACAAAGTTCAAATTTTTTTTTAAATGTTGATGGACCTTTTTATTTTTATTCATTTTTATTATTTATATGTGGCGCTTTTTAAAAAATCTTTATTTTTTTTTAGTATTTGGCAGACACAACATCTTTGTATGTGGTGCTGAGAATCGAACCCAGGGCCTCACACATGCTAGGCAAGTGCTCTACCACTGAGCCACAACTCCAGTCCCCAAAATTCAATTTTTGGCCAATTCACACAAACAAAACTGAGAGTTAGATTTTGATTGAGAAGCCAGGTGTGGTGGCACAAGCATGTAATCCCAGCAGCCTGGGAGGCTGAGGCAGGAGGATCATGAATTCAAAGCCAGCCACAGCAACTTGTGAGCCCCTAAGCAACTCAGCAAGACTCTGTCTCTAAATAAAACAAAAAAGGGGCTGGGGATGTGGTTCAATGGTTGAGTGCCCCTGGATTCAATCCCTGGTTTAAAAAAAAAAAAAAAAAAAAAAAAAGATTTTATTTGGTTTAGAAAAATTAACCAAAGGGAAACAAATTCATACCTTCCACGATAATTGGTATAGAAGATAAACTTGGTCCTTTGATGCTCACATCTACCTTGTGTCTGTCCTTAGAGGGGCATTCAATATAACTCACACTCTGACCTGGCTTATTTTCTAGCTTCCTCTCCAACTCCATCATTTCTTCCTCTCTCAATACACAACAGGACATTTTGCTCTGGCCACACATTAGGTTTTAAGAACAAGTGTTCCAATCTTTTTTTTTTTTTTTGTGGGGGGTGCTGGGGATTGAACCCAGGGCCTTGTGCATGTGAGGCAAGCACTCTACCAACTGAGCTATATCCCCAGTCCCAAGTATTCCCATCTTTACTTACACTATTTCTTTTGCCTAGAATACCCTTCCTTTTTTCTACCAGTTGGTATCTTATAAAACCCAGCTCTTTAAAATCTGTGACACATCCAGAAAGATTCCATCTACTCTCAAGCAAATCATTAACCCTTTCATAACACTTACGTATTAAGGGTCTAGAATATTTAGTTACCTGCTTCATCAGGTAACCTGAGTCCTTGAGGCCAGGTTCCTACCTGATTCATCTCTGCAACCCAGCCCTAGCCCAGTGCTTGTCACATAAATTTGTTCAACCTAAATCAAATCCAATTTAATTAGTACTTGAAGGAGGATAACACTGTTTTTGTGACTTTATCACTATCTTATGTCACCATACACAAGAGCATTTCTCATTAGAAGGGTGAATTGCTTGGTTATCCAGTCAATGACCAAGGCAAAGCCTTAAGGAACAGCCTCATCACACACCCAGACATCTGGGTTCTAGTGGCTTCTCCCAAGTTTGTTTACTGCACACATTATAGTGAGAATGATGTTTGGATTAACTGTCTCAAAAATTTTTTTCTACACTAAAGTTCATATGCTGAATTTCCTTTTAACACAGAAAAATCAAGCCTTGACATGTAAGGCTAATTTAGAAAGCATCTCTCTCCATTCTTTTCTCTTTTTCTTTCTTTTTTTTGGGGGGGGGTTGTAGATGAGGGTTGAATCTAGGGTTAGGGTCACTTTACCACTGAGTGACATTCCCAGACCTTTTGTTTATCTTGAGACAGGGTGTTCCTAAGTTGCTGAGGGTCTTGCTAAATTGCTAAGGCTGGCCTTAAACTTGTGATCCTCCTTTCTCAGCCTTCTGGTCACTGGGATTACAGGTGTGCACCACCATACCCTGCTAGAAAGCATCTCTCATCTGTATTCTCTGTATTATGCTCTTCTATAGCACCTTTCTTCTCTTCACAAGAAAACAAACTTACCTGGAGACTGTCTTCTCAAAGGGAAATGTAAGACTCCACACTAAGCAACTGTGTTGAGTCAGAGGACAGAGAAAGGGAGGTGAGGGTTAGGGAACTTTAAAGAAAGAATTATTCATATCACTTGCCAAAGATAGCAAGGAAGACTATTCAAGGTGGGGATTACTGCAGTGAGGGGAGAGAGACTGGACTGAACTCTAACTCCAGCAAGAGGAAGGAGAGAAAAGGCTCTTCTGCACTTCGGGCCACCCAAAGCCAAAAAGCCTTCCAACCCAGTAGAAGACTCCACCACTCTATCACCCCTGGAAACTTAGGGTCAGAAGGCAGGTCTTAGAGCCTAAAAAATATTACTTCTTAAAGGAAAGCTGGAGCATCACCCTGTCAAATATTTGTGCCACCAAGTGTCCTGGAGCCTAAACAAATTTAGCAAAATTCTTATGTGAAATATAGAAAGTCAAACTAATTCTTTACACATACACATAAAGTATGGAGCCTTAAGGCAAGATGCTAAACCCAGTTTCAGGATTTTATTCATTTTTTAAATGCTGGGGTTAGAACTCCACAGTCTCACGTACTCTAGATGAGGATTTCACCACTGAGCTATGCCCCAGCCCTAGCATTAGGATTTTGAAGGAGAAACCATACTTCTCTTCAGTTTTACTGCAGCAGATGGAATAAACTGAGCCTCATACCCCACCACATCCAAATTCCACTAAATATAAGCTGGCCCCACTCCCAGTGTCCAGATCCTCAGAGAAACTCCTGTTTTTAGTGAAGCCCTAGCCTCCTAGTTTGAATTTCTCTTCTGTTTCTTATGGGAAGAGGAGAAAAAAAAAATGCTAAGGCACCTTCCCTTCTGCATCCAGAAATTATTATTGTTTGAAAAACAGACGTCTACCATCTTTCTACCTATTAAGAAGTTCTTGCTGGACCTGGTGTCACACACCTATAATCACAGCAGCTTGGGAGGCTAAGGCAAGAGGATCATGAGTTAGCTTTCCAGCCTCAACAAATTAGCAAGACCCTAAGCAACTCAGTGAGACCCTGTCTATAAATAGATACAAAAAAGGGCTGGGGATATGGCTCAGTGGTCCTTGGTACAAAAAAAAAAAAAAAAAAAAAATTACTTTTATTTAGAGACTGGGTCTTGCTGAGCTGCTTAAGGCCTCATTAAGTTGCTGAGTCTACCTTTAAACTGAATTACAGGTTATGTGCCACCACACCAAGCTCTTAAAGCTTCTTAACAGCAGTAATCCAGGATTCCTCATCCATATATCCTCTATTACATCCTGACAGTACCGGTGAAAATCAAGAAAATGGTTCCCTGAACAAAATGGTAAGACAAAGGTGTGAAGCAGGATGACTAGATCAAGTTAGTATCAACCCTGATTTGGAACTGAACAGATTTAGTTTATTCAACAGTCTGTAGAGGAACAAAACAAAATGTAAGTCTTAATGTAAATAAAGGTCTTAAAATGTAAAAATCTTCACTGAGTTTGATCCTCAGCACCACATAAAATAAACAAACAAAATAAAGGCACTGTGTCCACATCTACACTAAAAATAATAATAATTAAAAAATAAATGATGGGCTGGGTTGTGGCTCAGTGGTAGAGTGCTTGCCTAGCATGCACAAGGCACTGGGTTTGATCCTCAGCACCACATAAATGTAAAATAAAGATATTGTATCCACCTAAAACTTAAAAAAATATTAATAGATGAAATAAAGGTATTGTGTCCATCTACAACTAAAAATATTTTTAAGAAATAGCACTTAAGATGATTATAAAACAGAGGGGTGGCTCTTACCGTGCAACTTAACTTTCAACTCTGCTATTTTAAGAAGTTTAACTTTCATTATGAGAATTGAATCACAGCTGGCCTGAATTAGCATTTCTTTAAAGTGTAGAATGGAGCCAGAGATTGAATTCACAATGCTTTTTTTAAAAAAAAATATTTTAGTTGTCAATGGGCCTTTATTTTATTTATTGATATGAGGTGCTGAAAATTGAACCCAGTGCCCCACACATGCTAGGCAAGCTCTCTGCCACTGAGCCACAACCCCAGCCCTACAATTTGTTTTTTATCCAAAATAAAACCCATTTTAATATGCCAGGTCAATCAAGCTTTCCTATCCACACTGACTTAATGCCATGTACTGTACCTTTATTAAACTCCTATCCTATGTGATAACTCACATCTTTTGTCAATTGCCATTTGAACTAGGTATGTTAACAGAGCTAACCACCGCTTTTCTCTAACTGTAAGAGAAATGTACATATGACTTCATAATCTTGGGAAATGGAATCACATGATTTTTTTTTTTTTTTTGGTAACAGGGATTGAACCCAGTGGTGCTTAAAACTCAACTATATCCTCAGCCCTTTTATTTTTGGAGACAGGGTCTCACTAAATTACTTAGGACTTTGCTAAATTGATGAGGCTGGCTTTGAACTTGTTATTCTCATGCCTCAGCCTCCCAAGCTGCTGGGATTACTGGGATGTGCCACTGCACTCAGCAGGAAATAACTTTCTTTAAAATCTTTTTTTTTTTTTTTTAAAGAGAGAGTGAGAGAGGAGAGAGAATTTTTAATATTCATTTTTCAGTTCTGGGGGACACAACATCCTTGTTGGTATGTGGTGCTGAGGATCGAACCTGGGTCACACGCATACCAGGCGAGCGCGCTAGCTACCGCTTGAGCCACATCCCCAGCCCTCTTTAAAAAATCTTTGATCCAGGTAAATAATGAATGGCTTCCAGAAAAGAACCAGTTTGTTATTTATTAAATAATCTTTTATTTTTATTTCTTTTAAAATATTTATTTTTTAGTTGTAGTTGGACATAATACCTTTATTTTATTTATTTGCATGTGGTGCTGAGGATCGAACCTAGGGCCTCACATGTGCTAGGTGAATGCTCTACCACTGAGCCACAACCCCAGCCCAAAGAAGAATCTTTGGAAGTAGTCATTTATTTACAACACATTATTAGTAATTTAAAATGAGAATACTACTAAAGCAACAATGAATTAAAGCATTATCTGCAGATTACTGGAGTTTCCAGGCTAAACATGGCCAAACTTAAAACAGAGGAACAATGGGGCTAAAAGCTTGGTTTTTAGGACTCTTTTTTTTTTTTTTTTTTGTATTGGGGATTGAACTCAGGGGCACTCAATCACTGAGTCACATCCCCAGCCCTATTTTGTATTTTACTTAGAGACAGGGTCTCACTGAGTTGCTTAGTGCCTCGCCTTTGCTGAGGCTGGTTTTGAACTGGAGTTCCTCCTGTCTCAGCTTCCAGAGCCATTGGGATTACAGGTTGTGCCACCCGCACCCAGCAGGACTCTCTCATTTTATTCAAGTTTAGATTCTAATAGTGGTAATTAGTTGGCTATTCTCTTTACGATATAGCAGCTCAAAGGTTAAAAATTCATCTCCTAAACACATTTCAATAGCCAGGTGAAAGGTTTCTGAGTTTGCAAAACTGGCAAAAACCCTGGGATAAGTAACAGATGCTTTTGGGAAATGACATTAGTGTAGCCCAAGGCTAGTACACTTTATGCCTTATGGAAGAATGGTTCAAAGTAGGTTTTCCTTTAATTAAATATTTATGTTATAGTCAGAAACAGCAGTGGTCTTTGTGTGGCCAGGTCTATGTATCTATGAGTAAGAAAATGAATGGCCATGAAATAATTTCTTGCATGTTAGGAGTCTTTTTTCCCCTTGCCTAAAGGAAAATGAAAATTGTTAGAGATAACTAATATGCCTTTAGAAATACAATCTTGAATAGATCTCTGAATAGTTTCAATTAGGAAGAGGACTTATGGTTTTACTAAGGCCAAATAATGTGAAACATTAACTCCTTTAGCATTTACCTGGGGATCATGAAGACAAAAATTTTGTTATTGTTTTTGCCTTTTCTCACTTTTAGAATGGGGACTAAAACGAGCAATTTCTCACTGAAATTTAGATTACTAACTGCTATATTAATTTTCCAAATTCTAATTAGACCTTGCAAAGGAGAATTTGTCATAGCAAACTTATTCCAAGACAAATTTGTTTTAAGTTTATATTCAAACTGAAATTTTAGAAAGATCATGAGCCAGGGAATGCAAATTATTCATATATAATCTCTTTCACAAATTTTTTTGTGTGCTGGGCACCACAGCATACACTGTAATCCCAAGTACAAAGGCAGTATGGAGAATTAGTGAGACCCTGTTTCAAAAAAAATAAAAAGGGCTGGGGATGTAGCTCAGTAGTAGGGCAACCCTGGTTCAATCCCCAGTACTGTGCTGAGAATCAGATCCAAGACCTTATGCATGCAAGACAAGCCTCTTTAGTGTCCTTAGATGTGAGAAAGCTTTTTAAAAGTTCTGAACTCCAAGATAAGTATTTTAATGACCTTTTAAAAAGCGGCTTTCTATAGATCAAATTAGATGTTCCCTGTGCTTTATGAAATTTCCTTTACCTCAACTACTATAGTAACACTACCATATCAATCTGTTTTAACTGGAACCAAATGTGTAACATGTGTAACCAAAGGTAAAATCTGCACTCAACTTTAGGGAAAAGGCCATGAAAATACAAATAAATGCTAACATTCAAAAAAGGAGGGGTGCTGGAAAGAATTGAATTCTGAAGTTAAATCCTTCAAATTTGAGAATTATAAAAAACTTCATACAGGAACCCTCATAACCATCTACAAATAATTAAACTGCTGTACTAGCGAAACAAGGGAGAAAAATAAAAGTGATCATATGGCACTCTTCCTTGTTAGGTATAGGCTACTGGAAAGCCATCTGCTCTCAGGAGATTGTAAAACAATGCCTACGACCAAATATTTAAAAGGCAATTGAAATATCTAAACCTATACTTCAGTAAGTTATCTATGTATTTTTTGGTGCAGGTATTGATCCCAGTCCTCGTGCAAACTAAGCATATGCTCAACCACTGAGCAATGCCCTCAACCCCTGAAATATATGTATTTTTTAAAGTTTAAATATCGTCATAAGGAATAGATGTTTTAAAATATCCACTGAGGGGGCTGGGGATGTGGCTCAAGTGGTAGCGCGCTCGCCTGGTGTGCTTGCCGCCCGGGTTCGATCCTCAGCACCACATACAAATGAAGATGTTGTGTCCACCAAGAACTAAGAAAAAATAAATAAATGTTAAAATTCTCTGTCCCCCCCCTCTTAAAAAAAAAATATCCACTGAGAAATGAGAAGGGGAACAGAGTGTGGCAGTGCATGCCTGTAATTCTAGCAACTCAGGAGGCTGAGACAGGAGGATCTCAAGTTCAAGGTCAATTTCTGCACCTTAATGAGATCCTGTCTCAAAATTTAAAAAAGAAGAAAAAGAGAAGCTGTCCTGACATACTCATATACTTTGCATCAATAAAATTTCTTACTTCACAGCAGCTTAGGCTCTCCTATGAAAAACACATTTACTCTTTAAAAGCATTAATTTTGTTTATTGGTCTTGAATTCACTTAAGAGTACTGCTAGAGCAATGTTGAATGCTTGGGAAAGCAATAAGTTTATGGATCACAATTTTTACCTCAGTTGCTTACAGTGATGTTTATCTGCAGAATACTAGAGGTCCTAGACAACCCAAAGCCAAACATGACAGCCTTAAAACAATAAATTAATGGGGGCTGAGGTTGTGGCTCAGTGGTAGAAGGCTTGCCTAGCATGTGTGAGGCATTGAGTTTGATTCTCAGCACCACATTAAAAAATAAAGATATTGTGTTCATCTACAACTTTCCCATGTTCTTATATGAATACATGAGTAGTGTAACTCCACATCATATACAATCATAAAAATGTGAAGTTATATTCCATATATAAATGTATGTCTAATATATATATATAATCAAAATACATTCTACTGTCATGTATAACTAAAAAGAATTTTAAAAATTTAAAAAAGGGGCTTTAGTTTTAGTTACTGTGGATTTTACTCCATTTGAAATTAGGCTCACTTATATTAACAAAACATATTAAATATATTAAGATAGATTTTTTAAATTAATAACTTTCTGTAAAACTACCAAGTCTTTTTTAAAAAACTGTTCCAATGGAATATTGGTGTTAACTTTTTTTATTATAACTTTTTTTGTGTGTGTGTGTGTGTGGTGCTGAGGATCAAACTTAAGTTTGTTTCACACATGCTAAGTAAGCACTCTACACTTGAGCTACAACCCCAGGCTCCCCACCCAAGTTTAAACCTACATTTCAGCCCTGCCTAGCTGAATTATCAGTTTTCTTCAAGCTGTCTGCTTTAAAGTTCCTTTTTTTTTTTTATCCCCCTGGGTGCTTGAGATTGCACCCAAGGCGTCACACATGCTAGACAAGCACTCTACCACTGAGCTGTATGTCCCCAACTACAAACTGTAGATTTAAGCTCACCAGGTTTCTGAGACAATTTAAACTGTGTCTGACATGTTAGGAATTCATCATACCAATGGATTTATACTTTAAGTGCCCTAAATATAGCGTGAACCCCTATTGCGGTTTCTGGCCTCTGCCAAAGTTATTTGCTGAGTCCAGGTCTGAATCTTCCCTGACAGTCTATGACATCCTTACAATAGGGGCCACATTATGACTTCATGGCTCTACCCCTAGCTGAACTGTCATTCAGAAAAACTTTCCTTGAAATTTAACATTTGTATGGATTTAGTAACACAGTGACTGGAAGACTACCATCTCTTCACTCTTTCTCTTTCCACCTACCAGATGAGACCTCTGGAAAGTGAAGTTGGCCTGAACACACAAATCTGGACTATCCGATACTCCGGAATGGGGGTGCCATGGAAGAGTAACGCAAATAAAATGCCCCTTACATCATCTGTTCTACTGACTATCAATATACTCTAGGTCATTAATTCTCATTCCTTGAAACTCTAATATGCCTCAAGGGATACTTGCACAGTAACCAAATTACAACAACCAAAACATTTGTGAACAGATAGGTCTCCTTCTTTGGTACATAATAAACGTATTTATGACAATGAGATGGTAGGAGCTTTTTTTTTTTTTTTTTTTTTTGGTACTGGGGATTGAACCCAGGGGCACTTTACCACTAAGCTATATTCCCCAGTTCTTTTTATTTTTTCTTTTCAGACAGAATCTAGATTGCTGAGGCTGGCCTGCCTCAGCCTCCTGAGTTGCTAGGATTACAGGTATATGCCATGATGCCCAGCTAGTAGTGCTGTAATTTTTGCCTGACAAACTGTTTTGACAGGACATTCAGCTGGTATGAGGTTTCAAAGAGCATATTAATTTTAAGAAACATCCCTTGCATATTCCTAAAAATTTCTTCCTAAAGGTTAAATGACAAGTGAGTGTTTTCTTAATATAAGCCTTGAAAATTCCACTGTTTTCAATTACAAAGGCATATGCATAAATCTATCCCCTAAATTTAAATAGACATTAGACCTTATCTTTCTGTAAATGAAAGTCTTTCTTTACAATTCATATTCCTTTAAGAGACCCTCCCAGATTTCTTACATCTGCCTAATCCCTGCCTTGCCATTTTCTTGATTTCTCCATTGTCATTTTTGCCTGTAATCTCCTTTCACATTGCTGACCATCTTGATTCTTTAATTTTGTCCCCTTTAGTCCAGTAACCTACTCCCTCTAGTGGTTTTTTGTACTAGGGATCGAACCCAGGGGCACTTAACCACTGAGTCACATCCCCAGTCCTTTTTATGTTTTATTTAGAGACAGGGTCTCACTAAGTTGCTTAGGGCCTTGCTAACTTGCCAAGGCTGGCTTTGAACTCATGATCCTCCTGCCTCAGCCTCCTAAACTACTGGGCTTACAGGTGTGTACCACCATACCTGGGTCCCTCTAGTGTTTTTCCTCAAACCAGCTAGTACCACTCACTACTTACATACTCTCCCTACCAAGCATTTACCACTTACCAAACCATTATGTCTGAACACCCTAGACATTCATTCATTCACTCAATAAGTTTTTTTCAGCGCATATTATGGCATATCCAACATAGAAATATTACACCTACAGAAAAAGCCTGATCTCCAAGAAAACTTACTCCTTTCCCAGTTTTTATCACATATTTTAAGTAGATAAATCTTAGTTTTGAGGTTCTTCAAATTATTAGAAGTACAAATATTTAGATCTTAACCCAGAAATCTTGAATAAGAAAGAGTCTTGAGAGGAAAGCCCACAATTTGTTTTAACAAGCCTTCCAGGTGATTCGGATGCAAAGTAGTTTGAGAACCAAGGACTCTGAATAGGCATAATGAATACATTCAGACTCTACTACTAATGAGGCTGAAATAAGGAGCTGATTCAAAAGAAAAAAAAAAAGAAAGAAAAAAAATTAAAAAACAATAAAAAAAAGGAGCTGATTCAGTGATTTAAGTAGTACCCCCATCTTATCTGATGTGATATGCTCTCTATACACACAAGAAAGGCTAAGTATATAGGGTTTTTTTTCTTAGTTGTAGATGAACACACTATATCTTTATTAATTTAATTTTTATGTGGTGCTCAGGCTTGAACCCAGTACCTCGCTTCTGCAAGGCAAGCACACTACCACTGAACTACAGCCCCTGAGGCTAGTTTTTTTAAATTAGTGAACACCAAAACGTCAATATTATACTGAAAGTAAAAAGTAAATAAGCGGGGCTGGAGATGTGGCTCAAGCGGTAGCGCGTTCGCCTGGCATGCGTGCGGCCTGGGTTCGATCCTCAGCACCACATACAAACAAAGATGTTGTGTCCGCCGAAAACTGAAAAATAAAAAATAATAATAATAAAAAAAAAGTAAATAAGCATAAACCCTATCTTCCACTTTGCCTTGGACAGTCCTGGTTTTTATCTGGTGTCATGTAGGTATTTTTAGCAAGCCCCCTTTTCTTTCAAAAGGTTCCCAGTTTAAGCCAAGTTTATGCTGGGCATAGTGGTACATGCCTATAATCTCAGTGATTGAGAAGGCTAAGGCAAGAGAATCTTAAATTAGAGGCGGCCTCAGTAATTTACCAAGACCTTGTCTCAAAATAAAAACAGTTGGGGATGTAGAGTATCTCTGGGCTCAACCTCCAGTATAGGAGGTGGGGGAAAGAAGCATGCTGGGCCAGAAAGACCACATGGAAGGGAACTTATAGTTCCTACTATCATATTTTTGACATATTCTAACAAGTATTTAGAATTCTAACTAGCTAAGGGGATTCAGCTCCAAGAAGTTTCTCAGGAATCACCCATCACCAGAGGACATACCAAGGTTAGCCTGGAACCAGTCAATCACTGAAGATAAAATTTCTTTCTTGCTGGAATTAGTACATATTCAGGTATCTAAAGAAAATATCTTTGCTATTTGCTATGTACAAGTATCGTGATGTTTTCATCATGCTTTAATGGCTAGTGAACATTATTCAGGGGTAGATTCCCTAATACAATTATTACACATTTTATTCACATTCCAAAAACAGATGCCAACTCCATCTGTTTAACAATATAAATACCTTTAGCAGAAAATCATCCACTTCCAGAACATTGTTTCACTTTCTATATAAATATTACTTTCTTACCAGAAAGAATCGACCAACTCTGTAGTGAGGTATAACACAATTATACTGTCACTGTGACAAAAATAATTCCTATTCATCCCTTTGCTCTCTGCTAGAGCTCTGTGGCCTAGGGGACTAAGACACTGAGACTTCCCCCTGAACTGAAATACAGGGAAGTTGCCAAGGGATGAGATTTTAAAGAGTGACAATGCCTGGGGACTCAGGTCCAAGTTCACTTGTCCTCACTGAGGCTGAATGTAAACATTAAGATTTACTAAAAATATAATACAGATCCTTTGTCTTCCCTCCTTAGTACACTTCTGATAAAAGTTCCCAAAGTCTGGCACTTAAACAAAGGTATAATCCTATATTCTGATCACTCTTGAGTTTTAAGAAAAAATAGCCCAAAGTCACACAATTGCTGATATGTTCTTTGAAATTCAAGCATATGTGCCAGGGATGAGGTGTAGTTATATGGTGACATGTGGTATTATTAGGAGATATCAGGGTGCACAGAGAGGATAACAACTAATCTGTACAATTTGGTCTGGCTCATCCATTTCAGGGTCTTTACATATTTTTTAAGTTTTCACTTAGAAAATGTTTTCTAAAGTATTGCAAGTAATTAAAAGTAAGTTGTAAAGAGCCTTGGGTTAGTTGCTTGTTTGTTTTTAACACACGGTCTTACTACGTTGCTCAGTAGCTAGTCTATAGGCTGGTACTACGACATGAAGCTGGGGTTAGTTAGTTCTTTTTTTTTTTTTTTTGATACCCAGGACTGAACCCAGAATTGCTTAACCACTGAGCCACATCCCTAGCCTACATTTCATTTTTTATTTTGAGACAAGTTCTTGCTAAGTTGCTTAGGGCCTTGCTTTGAACTTACAATCCTCCTGCCTCAGCTTCCTGAGCTGCTGGAATTACAGGTGTATACCATGGCACATGAAGTTCTGTTTATTTTTGACACAACTTTTGGAATTCAATTTTGGAACACAATTTTAACTGTTGAGGTCAATTATGTAAAAAACAAACTATAAACCCAAAAAACTGCTGGTGCATACCTGTAATCCTGGTGACTCAGGAGGCTAAGACAGAAGGAGTGCGAGTTTGAGATTATTTATCAGCAACTTAGTGAGGCCCTGTCTCAAAATAAAAACTAAAAAAGGTCTAGCTAGGGATGTGGCCCAGATATTAAGTACACTTGGATTCAATCACTAGTGTCAAAAAAAGAAAGGAAAAAACCTATAAAAATTGGAGTCATCCAAAATCAGATGTTTTATTAGATTATTACCAAAACCACCTGATATTTTCAATTCCAATAAGTGATTTAAGTATCATTTAACTGAGTCTACACTAAGTTCTTTTCCCTTATACATTTCTCCAAATTGTTTATAGAATGTATTCCAAATATTCTGAAAGACACACATCCCATAATATTAACTCTTTGGGTTATTTTCAATTTTTATTTAATGGCTTCGCTGAATATTTTCAAAGCATCATGGCCTACACTTTGCTTATCCAAACAGTCTGGCACCAAATCATGAAATTAAATTTTAATTTAACAACAAGAGATGTCGGGATTATTTCTACCAAGTAGTTTACTGTTCCTTTTGACAGTTCATCATCAATTTCATTGAGAAAGAGAAGCACAAATTACCTCTTCTGCTAGGACTACTCCTTTGTTACTCCAGGGGATGACACTCATTTACAAGAAACTTAATTGGCAGTCTGGTCAAATTTTAGTGAGATCCTGTCTCAAAAGAAAAATACAAATGCGCTAGGGATGTAACTCAGTGGTAGGGCACTCCTGGATTAAATCCCTAGTGTCTTAAAAAATTACATTTAAAAAAAGAAATTATATCTGTAAGTAAAAATAAAATTGGAAGGTTTAGATTCTTCCTCCATAATACCTACTTTATGCTTATTTAAAATTTATTGTACAAAAATAAAGCTGATAGTTGGCCTTTGTATGATCTCTCTCTTATTAGAGATTTAAATGAGGGCGTCATGTAAGCTAGCCAAGTGGCCTACCATGAAGCCATGTCCCAGCCCTTTTGCAGAAACTCTATCATTACTATCTTTTAGTTAAAAGTTTCCTATCAGCTGCAGTGGCATATGGCAATCTCAGCAGATTGGTAAACCACATTTTTCTTATTGCAGTACTAGGGGTTGAACCCAGAGTTTCTCACAGGGTAGGCAAGCTACAATACAAACTCATAATCCTAGCAATTTGGGAGGGAGAGGCATGAGGACTATAAGTTCAAGGCTAGCCTGGGAAACGTAGTAAGACCCTGTCTCAAAATAAAATAGAGCTGGGGATATAACTCTGAGGTAAAGTACGTGCTTTAAAAATTCCATATAATTTATTGGGCATGGAGGCACACACCTGTAATTCCAGCTACTTGGGAGGCTGAGGCAGGAGGATCCCATGTTTTGAGGCTAGTCTGGGCAATCCTAGCAAGATCCTGTCTCAAGAAGAAAATAAAATCCCGACCCTGGTTTAAATCCCTATAGTACCAAAAAACAAACTAAAAAAACTATACAGTTTCCTCTCATCTCAACGATGAAGAAACATTTACATATTAATGATATAATTATGGCTTAAGAAGTAAAGTGACTTTGGAGAGGTTCAACTAGACCTGAAGAGAAGAAATATCAATTTAAGACAAAAAGTGGTTTGAAGAATTTGAAGAGTTTTAATCCATTCCTCAGTAAGAGCTATATGGATTCCATTTGACTTAAGTCACATATTAAGTCTCATATTCACCTATTTAGAATATTTGGCCATTATTCTAGCAAAATGAAAGAGTAAAACAAAATGAAATAAACTCTAATATAACATATATTTTTATGAGAACAAAACATTCCACTTCGAGTTTTATAAGTATAAAAAAAAATTATCTACAGATTCAGCTAAGTTTTCCCTAAGTATAACTTTTATAAAGACAAAATGTTGTTTAATCTTATATTCTTTAAGTGCAGGATTTCTCAAATTGGGCACTACTGGCATTCTGGACTGAATAATTCCTCATCTTGGGGGACTGTCCTATACAGCATTCTTAGTCTCTAACAAATAGATGATAGTAGCCCCCCACCCAATTGCTTAAAAAGATCTCCAGACATTGCCAAATGCCCTCTGAAGGATAAATTCACACCCTGTTGAGAACCACTGTTGCAGAATACATCACATTTCCTTCTTTTTTTCACTCAACAGTTACATGAACTCTTAAACACCTCTGAAAATCTTAAGTACATACACAGACTAAGAAAAAAAAATTATTTTTAATTAAAAATTTAACTTAAGGCATCATACTGACATCTATTGGTTTGGTACTAAACTGTACATTTGACATACACTGAATTTTTTAAAAAGAAACCCTCATAATTAAAAGTAATAGAAGTGCTACTCTGGGAAAGTAGAACAATTAATTGAAAGCAGTTAACAGTTAACATTAACATCAGGTCTATGAATTTTACGTAAAGCCTAACAAACAAAATACCAATACCAGTTGTCTACTGCTTTCTTAGTTCTTAATGAACTGTCTTTTGGGTGAACTGAATTTTTAACAATGTTTTTAGATATTGATAACTAGAGGGGATTTTTGGTGAAAAGTAAAAATATTTCTGGTCCAAAAATTAAGCAGCTTGCTATTTTATGATTTATAGTGAAGTTTTAAAAGATGGACTACAAAATTAAAAGGTAAATAATGATAATTCTATAAATAAAATAAAAAACTTTTATGCATAAAAAACAAAAAAAAATTTTAGGCATTTTAATAAAAGACATTTGGTAATTAAATACTACTGTCAAGTAAATTGATGAACTTTATTGGGGTTAAAACTATAACAAAGTTCATCCTAAAACATTTTGCAATGCAAAATTATTTCACTCAAGGAGTGTTTAATAATTTGAATGCTAGAAATTACAAGCAATTTTCAAAAGCAGACTCAACATTCATAAAACTTTATACATCATTTGAACTAACAGAATTTATACTACTAAAACATGCATCACCTTCAAACATTCTTGTATCATGATTTTTATATATTACATTATTTAACAGCATTTTTCATCACGACACAAATTTTATCATACATTTGCACCATTCTCCTTAGATTTCTGATCTTTGTCTTCATTCTTTACATTATCCTGTAAAATAATAGATAAGGAAAAGGTATATTTTATTAGATTTTCTTATGTTACTTGAAGGTATTTTATAATGTAATTCAATTATAAAATTTTTATAGTGATTAAAAAATACTAATAAATTCATTTTAATATTTGATGCCAAAGAATTTTCCTAAATTCTGCCTCACGATAAATGGTTTAAAAGAACCAAATGATTTCATATCTTAGTTCAAAAATACTCTTTGGTTTAGAAAGAAATACAAATAAATTTTGTGGTTCTGGGGACTAGGGACTAATCACAGGGCCTCACATAATGCTAGGCATACACTCTATCACTGAGCCATATCTCCAGTTCAACATTTGCTTCAGACAATATGTACACACAGGTGTGAACATATTTTATATACAAAGATATGAAAAAATTGTGCTCTATATGTGTAATAAGAATTGTAAGGGCTGGGGATGTGGCTCAAGCGGTAGGGCGCTCGCCTGGCATGCGTGCCACCCGGGTTCAATCCTCAGCACAAACAAAGATGTTGTGTCCACCGAGAACTAAAAATTAAATATTAAAATTCCCTCTCTCTCTCTCTAAAAATAAATAAATAAAAAATAAATAAAGCATACCTATGATTCAAAAAAAAAAAAAAGAATTGTAAATGCATTCTGCCGTCGTGTATTTAAAAAAAATAAAACAATGCTTAACTAATAGGGATATTGTGATGACTAAATACAATAAAATATCTGAAAAATCTGTGTGAATAAAAAAATAAATTTGAGGTCAACCTCAAAAAAAAATCTGTACACATAAACCATACTGACATTCATCATTAAGTTTTAGAAAAATATAATCTTTGGCGAATTACTTTTGACTAGTCTCAAGAAGATGGAATGCTATCATTTGCTTCTAGGAAAAGCTTTTACAAAGAGCAAAATAACATTAAAGTACATTAAAAATGCTATAAATAACCCTAACCCTAACTCTGAAAATGTTGAAAGTACAAATTTCAAACCTTTCTGAGAACAGTGTGGATTTCATCCATTACTGTAGACAAGTTTCTGATTGTCTTATTCAGTTGGTTTTCAAATTGCAAATTCATGTTTTCTGAAACCTTTAAGTTTTCCTGTAATTGACTAAGGTCCTTTTTAACTTCTTTGAGTTCACCAGAGAGGCTTTTGTTGGAATTCTCCAAATTTAATATGGTTTTTTCATCTTCATCTATTAAAAAAAAAGTCCAAAACAAACCACTTGAACCCCTATAATTTCCAGTATAGCTTGAGGTTAAAAATATTTAAGCTATAAAAATAAAAAACAGATGCAATTCTTTAAAATGCCCATAAATACCAACTTCATTAGTTACCTAAAGCACAATGCAATACTGTTTTTATTGAAATTAAGTTTTAAGTACTAGTATTTCTAAACCCAGTTTCAATTTTTAGATGACTGCACAAACTAGCGAAAATAGGAACCAGTAAAAAGTAAGCGGAACTAGCAGAGGTCTGAAAGGATAGAACAGAATATCAAGAGAACCTGAGAATGAACAACTAATATCCACCAAGATACCTCCCCAGCCCTTTTTACTTTTGGGACAGGGTCTTGTTAAGCTGCCTTCAAATTTGTGATCCTCCTACAGCGGCCTCCCTAGTTATAGGCATGCCCTACTACACCCCACTGAACAAGAAAAATTCTTATAAAACTAAGTGATTTTATTGTCTCCAATAGAAACAGATGAAAGTAGAGTTACACACTGTCCAGAGCAAAATGTGAGGGATGTGTGTGCGTGCACACACACACAAACAGGGCTTTAAAAGTACTAACATATACATATTGTCTCTCACCTGTTTTTTCTTCTAGTAACTGCAGCTTCTGTTCTACTTCAGCTCTTACTTTTTCACTCTTTTCCAATTTTTGCAAAAGGCTTCCTACATCAACCATTGCACCATTGTACACAATGAGTCCTACATTTTCTTCCACATCCTTTGATTCCTGCTTTACTGTTGGTGTTGGCAGTAACAACCTATTTCCTATAATAAAAGACAATACACTTTAGTAAGATTTTTTTTCTTTTTTAACTAATGAATATTTATAAAAAAGCAAGATTTCAATATACTCAAACCTAACATATCTTCCTGCAATGATTCAGACTCTTCATGGTTTTCTTCATCTTTTGAAGTGTCTGTTAATTTCCGATAAAAGCAAGATTCACGGAGAACTACTTTATTAAGAAGCTTCTTTACCTATAATATAAGCAAGTAAACACATTAATAAGATGAAAATGTGTTTTGATTTTCCTTGAACAACTGTGTTCTAATTTTCAGAAATAAAGAACATCTGTGGAAACTGCTTTCTCATGTATCCATTCCTACTCAATCACATCCAAGTTATATTTAAAAAAAAAATTTAATTGTTAAAAATTGTAACACTATTAGAAACACTAACATATATATTAAAATAAATGTAACACAGGGTGTCTATTACAGCATAAGTTTATAATTCCAAAATATGAAAACCATCTATATAATGGAATACTATGCAGCTATAGGAATGAGATCTCTATTTTCATGGTACAAATGTCCAGGATATATTAGAAAATTTTAAACGAGTTCCATCAATATGTATAAAATAGCTTCATATTATGTTTAGAAAAATGAAACTTAGTTGATTACAAAAAAATCTAGAAGGTTATGTGCCGGACCTGAGGAGTAGAAGAGCAAAGAGGGGCTTTTAACCGTTTTACTTTATAAATTTCAGTACTGCTTGACTCTTACAATTTATATCTATTATGTTTTTCTTTTTAACGAAAAAGTCAATAGAGATGTAAAAAAATGAGCACCTACCTATGGAATTGAATACATTAACTTATTCTATTTATATTTTCTTTGAAAAGTAACTTCTTAGCCAAACGTGGTGATACACACCTGTAATCTCATTCACTGAAGAGGCTGAGGCCATTCAGTGCCAGCCTCAGCAACTTAGTGAAGCCTTAGTGAGGCTTAGTGAGACCCTATCTCAATATAAAAATAAAAAGGGCTGGGGGTGTGACTTACTAGTTAAGCACCCCTGGGTTCAATCCCTGGTACCAAAAAAAAAAAAAAAAGTAACTTCTTGAAAAGTTACAGGAGAGGCAGTTTCAGTGCTAAAGCACCTGCATTAGGCAAATCCTGGGTTCTATCCCTAGCATAGGGAGAAAAAAAAAAAAAGTAATAAAAATGGTTTTTATTTTAAATTCACAGAATAGATTACCTGAGCCCGAGAAAGATGTAATCCAAGAGTATACAGTATCTCTTCCAAATCCTTTTCAAGAAGGTAACCACAATGGCTTTGATCAAAATAAACAAAGGCCATTAATAGATCCCTGTTAATTGTGATCATTTGAGTTTTTTCTTTTTCCTAAAAAAAATACAGAAATAAAAGATAGTATATACTTTTTTCCAATTGAAAAATAAGAAATTACGCCAATATAATAGCAACAATCTTAAAAGATCATTATTTCATCCTAATAAAATAAGTTCATTTGTTATGTGAATATGAGAGATAGAAAATCAAACAAAATGGTTATATGACAGTCCCAAATACGAAAAACCCATCAACTGCATTTTGCCAAGTGGTTGTATGTAGGCATATGAAGATTAATAAACTTCATGACTGTGTTATATTTTAAAATCAAGTTTAATTATGTAAAATATACAAATCATCACATTATAAAGAATACAATATTCAATAAATACCTTATCTTTAGAAGGCCTTTCCTTGCAGTATCTGTTGATCTCTCTTTTGTCATCCCGTTTGTTCATTTCTTCCTCATCCCGATCTATAAAAATAAATGTAAGAGCAGCAAAAACTCATTAACAGAGATATTTTTAACTACTGTAGAAACAAACTATTTCTCCATGGGCTGGGGATATAGCTCAGTTGGTAAAGTGCTTGCCTTGCATGTACAAGGCCCTGGGTTCAATCCCTAGCACCACAGAAAAAAAAAAAAAAAAAAAACAAAAACAAAAAAACACTATTCCTCCACTACAGAACAAATTTTCAAATTATATCAAATAAATATATAAATAAAAATAGTGTAGATGTGAAAAAAAACAATTACAAAAAATAAGAGGAAGAATATAGCGGGTGATCAGGCACAATGGTACATGAATGTAATCCCATTAACTTGGAAAACTGAGACAAGAGGATTATAAAGTTGAGGGTAGTATAGATGATTTAGTGAGACCCTTTCTCCAAACAAGAAAAAGGGCTGAGGATGTAGTTTACTTGTAGAGACCCCTGAATTCAATCCCCACTATTGGGGATGGGAGAAAAACTAGAGGGAAAAATTGATTTCATTATTTCTTTTTGCAGTGCTGAGGGCCTTGCATATGACAGACAAGCATTCTTGTCACTATCAGCACCAAACTGACTTTATTAAATCAATTAAATGGCCTTAATTTTACAAATATCTGAAGGACATATTTCAAAAGATAAAATTAACTCTATAGATAAAATTGAAAAACTACATGAGAAACTGAGATGTTTTTAATTAAGATGATCGAGGAAAGCAGAAAGGGAAGTCACCCCAGAGACCTCCAGGGCTCTATTTAAGAGCTGGTCATAACTTTTAAAAGTGTCATAAGGAAGAGAATCCCAGAAGGTGGTTGTGGAATGGATGTTAACACCTCTCCCAGTGAACTTCACACAGAGAGCCTCCAGACTTCCCAGCTAGATGCCAGCTGAAACCCAATGTACCCTCCTGGGAATGGGAAAGCAGTGGTTTAATACAGAGGTGCAGGAGGGCGCTGAAAAACTTTTCAGGGAAGGTGGAGAAATACCACATTTAACATTTTTTTAAAGTATAAAAAGGCCTAACTTCAAAGCACTTATGTTGGATCTGCAAAAGGAAGAAAATGGACTTGGCATTGTTACTCTGAACAATACCACTGAAATTAATGCCTTTTCAGATTTATGATGTTACAATATTTGCAAGTGAGTTGGAAAACTGGATGGAAGGGAAAAGCCTCATTATCTGTGGGGCAAAAAATACCTTCTCTTCAGGATCCAATCTGAATGCTGTAAAAGCACTAGGAACTCCAGGATGGAGTGGCGTTATCTATGTTCACACAAAACAATGAGAATTATGAGACTTCCTTTAATAAGTGTTGCACTGTTGAAGGTTGGACATTGGTTGCAGCAAAATTTACTACAGCATTCAATTTCAAGTTAATGACTTCAGAGAATGAGATCAAATTTGTCCACAAGGAGATGGGGTGGGGTCAGTTTGAAATCATGAACTGGACAAAATCTTCAGCAGTAGATAGGCTCTCAAAGCATTAAGTGGGACCCTCAAATTGGATTTACAAAATGTTTTAAACATAGGAATGGTGAAAGGGTCTTGCAGGCTTCAGATGAAACTAAATCTCCAGAAATGCAAGAGTGGATAATGCAATTCGTCAATCATCCACCAGAGGACAACAGAGCTTTGAAAAAAAATCTGCTCAGGCAGACTGTTGTGTTTAGAGGAGGCATTACAGAATCCAAAAGATCTTTTAGGACCAGTATGGGGTGGACCTACAAATTTAGAGGCTATTGTAGGGGAAAAAAAATTAACAATTAAAAAAAAAGAAAAAAAGATGATTAACTCTTAATTAAATTAATTTTTCTGAAACTAATATGTATTTTATAAAAATTGGTATGATAAAAATTGGACTTGTAGCCAGGGTAATGGCACACACCTGCAATCCCAGTGGCATGGGAGGCTGAGACAGGAGAATCGCAAGTTCAAAGCCAGCCTCAGCAACTGTGAAGCAATAAGCAACTCACTGAGACCCTGTTTCTAAATAAAATAGAAAATAGGGCTGGGGATGTGGCTCAGTGGTTGAGTGGCCCCCTGAGTTCAATCCCCAGTACCTTAAAAAAACAAAACAAAACAAAAAGGTCCAGTGCCCTTGAGTTCAATCCCTAGTAACCCCTGCCCCCCAAAAAACAAACAAACAAACAACAACAAAAAACAATATGGGGAGGAAATATGGCTGTAATAGGACTAAGTTTGCACTGCGCCAAGAGATATGAAGCAAAATTGGTGTATGTGTATCATGTCATTGCTATTGTTAGGGCAAAGCAAAAACAGGTATTAAGCGTTATTAAGGCATTATTGCATAATAAAGGTATGATTGTGGGATTAAGTATGTCCTTTCTTTCCTTTGCTTTTTTTTTTTTTCTTGGTACTGGGAACTGAACCCAGGAGCACATTAAAATGGAGCTACAACTCCTTTATGTTTTTTATTTTGTGACAAGGTTTCACTAAGTTTTAGGGACTAACTTGCTAATGCTGGCTTCAAACTTGTGATCCTCCTTCCACAGCCTCCTAAGTGAGCTGAAGAATTCATACTCTCAAATGGATCAGAAAAAAGACAGAACAAATAAGTCAAATATTAACAAATATTAAATCCTAATTGGAAGACATATGGGTGTTCATTGTACAATTCTCTCAACATTTTATTTACTTTTTTGGTGCTGGGGATTGAACCCAGGGCCTTGTACATGTGAGGCAAGCACTCTACCAACTGAGCTATATTCCCAGCCCCCTCAACATTTTATGTGAATATTTTCATCAATAAGAAAAATGAGAAGAAAATGTGATGATCCAATCAGGGTGGCACATGCCCACAATCCCAGCAACTGAGGTGGTAGAGCTAGGAGGATATCAAGTTCACAGTGAACCCTGGCAACTCAGTAAGGTCCTCAGCAACTATGAGACTTTGTCTCGTAATAAAAAATACATATATAAAATAAAGGACTGAGGATGTAGCCCAGTGGTAAAGTGCCCCTGGGTTAAATCCCCACTACCAAAAAACCTAAAAGCTGCAAACCAAAATAACCTTTAATAATAAGAAGTATCACCCATAAATACAGTAAAAAAAAAAAAGGTTTTTAGTTTTCTGATATGAGAAAAAGACAAAATTCTCAAGTCACATCAACATAAAGAGATATGGGTAAGGTATTACACAGAGATACTTTATGGACAACATCTATTACTGATCAGAATTTTTACTAGAGGGGCTGGGGATGTGGCTCCAGGGGTAGCGCGTTCGCCGGGCATGCATGCGGCCCGGGTTCGATCCTCAGCACCACATGTCAACAAAGATGTTGTGTCCGCCGAGAACTAAAAAATAAATATTAAAAATTCTCTCTCTCTCTCCTCTCTCACTCTCTCTTTAAAAAAAAAAAGAATATTTACTAGAAAGTATTTAGAGTTTCAGCCAGACACGGTGGCACATGCCTGTAATCCCGGCAACTTGAAAAGCTGAGGCAGGAGTATTGAAAACCCAGCCTCAGCGACTTAGAAAGACCCTAAGCAACTCAGCAAGACCCTTTCGCTAAAAAAAAAATTAAAAAAGAGCTGATGTGGTTTGGTAGTTAAGCACCCCTGGGTTCAATCCCTGGCACAAAAAAAAGTATTTAGAATGTCAACCCTAAATGTTTTTTTTTTTTTTAAATATATTTCTTAGATGTTGATGGGTCTTTATTTTATTGATTTATTTTTTATGTGGTGCTAAGACTCGATCCCAGTGCCCGACATATGCTAAGCAATTGCTCTACTACAACCCTAGCCCGCCCCTACATGGTTTTTAAGACATAGGTTAATAGGTACCATGGGTAATTATTACTAATAGTATTTAAACCATAAATATATACTCATTGCATGATGATAGTATTCATTTAAAAAATAAAAATAAACCACTCAAATTATTTTTCAAAGAATATATTCTGGCTGGGCATATGTGTACACCTGTAATCCCAGCTACTTGAGAGGCTGAGGCAGGAGGATTTCAAGTTCAAGTCCAGTCTGTGAAAATTAGCAAGACCCTTTCTCTGAGTTAAATTCTATAAAAGGGTCAGGGATACAGTTCAATGGTAGCACTTGTGGAGCTTTTGTAGACCTTGGGTTCAATTACTAGTAGTATAAAAAACAAAAAACCAAAAGCACCAAAATATAGCCTTCTCACCTAAAAATTAGTGAACAACAATCACTTAATATATTTTCATTAGAGAATATTTTAACTTTCTAATAAAAAATATTAAAATCATAGATTTCACTGATACAAAGTCAGCAAACAAATGTTTTTTCAAACATAATCAGTAATAAGAAAATTTGAATCATACCATCTTCTTCATCCTCAGCTTCTTCTGCTTCCATTGGGTCATATTCATCTTGATTATTATCTTCTTCAGTTTCATCATCATCTTTAGAATCATCTTTCCTTTTATCTTCTTTCTGTAATTTAAAATTTAGTAAGAAAACATTAAGTCCATTACATTTATTTATTTAAAGGACTGGGGATGTAGCTCAGAGGTAGGGCATTCGCCTAGCATGTGTGCAATGAGCTGGGTTTTAATCCCAGCATCACCAAAAAAAAAAAAAAAAAGGTATTTACTTAAAATAGTTTCAAACTATAAATTTCTTAAAAAGGTAATGCTTTTTTATTTTAGTTATATATTGGAGACCAAATTAGCAACTTATTGAGGCCCTCAGCAATTTGGGGAATTGGCTTAATTAAAAGACAAATTTCCTAAAGTATAAGTTTGGCTTCGTATTTTAATATTCTGATGGAAATAACATCATTTGTTACAATCTAAAAGAAGGAATTATGGAAATAATTACAGACCTTCCTTTCATCTCTATCTTCTTTTTTATCTTTATCATCTCCTGATTTTCTCCGTTTGGGTTTTGGCTCATCATTTTCGTCATCTCTTTCTTCTTTTTTATCTTTTCTCTCATCTTTTTTGCTTTTCTTATCCTTTTCTTTTTTGTCCTCTTTCTCAGGAAGAGAGAGTAATGATTTGTATATTCTGACACCAAAATCTCTCTGAAGCATTTCATTGAAAAGTTCTGCAAACAATGAAACCTATAAAAAGATATGAAAATTAACACAAATGCAACAGAAATATTAAATCTAGCAGTTAATAATTTTAATAAATATTTGCTGAATCTATTAAGTACATTTAAAATATAGTTATAATAATTGATGTCAAAGACTCAAAATGCTGAAACAATGTTTCAAAGATATAAAATATTAGGTTAGTATAGTTTTAGTCAAATACTATAATAGTAATCTACTATAGAAAATCTGAAAAGAAAAAAAAATTCTTTACTCCTAACGAAACTATTAATCTTCACAATACTTTATTTATTCTATAAGGGTTTGTTTATATTTCCATTGGTTGGTCAATCCTTTTTTTTTTTTTATTTACATATTTTTTAGTTGCAGATGGACACAGTACCTTTAGCTAATTTATTTATTTTTATGTAGTGCTGAGGATTAAACCCAGTGCCTCACACATGCTAGGTAAGCTCTCTGCTACTAAGCTATGACTACAGACCCAGTCAATGTACCATGGACTGGGAATACAGCAGTGAAAAGGAAAAAAAAAAATTTATTTCAGCACAAAGGTAACAAATCTAGTATAAGAAATAACCCAATTAATATCAAATTACAAGAAAAACAAGCATATAAAGGGACTGGGATGCAACTCAATGTTAAAGCACTTGCCTAGCATGTATTTTATAAAGAAAGTGAGAAAGAGTAGTTAGACAAGGTTTCTTTCTGACATTTAAAAAGTGACCAGAAGGCTGGGCATGGTGGCACAGGCCTGTAATCCCATTAGTTTAGGAGGCTGTGGTAGGAGGATTGAAAATTCAATGCCAGCTTCAGCAACTCAGCAAGATCCCATCTCTAATAAAATTCAAAAGAGGTTGGGGATGTGGCTCAATGGGTTAAGCACCCCTGGGTTCAACCTCCAGTACCCCCCACCCCCAAAAAAACTGATGAGAAGGCAGTGAATAAATGAATTATGAAGATATATAGAAGAACACTTCAGGCAATTAAAACAATTAAAAATCCTGAGTATGGAATATCCACTATTATTATTATGCTAAGAGCTACCACATATTCATCAACTTCTACACTAAAATTTATTTATTTATTTATTTATAGCACTGGAGACTAAACCCCAGGGCTGGTCTGCAACTGAGCAACATCCCCTTCTCCTTTTTTATCTTTCTGAGACAGGCAGGGCTAAATTACCCAAGTTGGCATTGAATTTACAATCCTCTTGAGTTACTGGGATTACAGGCCTGGCCTTATCTAAATAGTTCTAAAGCTAAGATTCAGGATTTCAACAGATTCTTCAAAAAGTTCAAAATTCTTTTAAAAGCCCAAAACTTGATTAAGAATTTAGATCTAACTATCAATTTATAGAAAATACAGAGGACACAAGCATATTTCAGTGGTATTACTATACCATAGGATTAAAAAAAATCAACAAAAGTAATTTATATGAAACTTTATAGAATAAACTGTTGATTTTCCTAATTAGCAATTGGGAGAAAAAGAGATTTAAGAGACACACAATATGTGGACCTTATCTGGATCCTGATTCAAACATAAAACATTACCTCAAACGAATGTTCTTTATTATCTTCTAATCTGTAGTCCAAAAGGACACTCAGAGACATGATGCTACAATCAAACTTGCCACTTTTTGCAGCCCAATTTGGATGCACAATGATGGCTGGTTCATCAGGCAAAATGTATCTTCTTTCCCGACGCTGGCGTTCCATTTCCTCTTGACGTTTTCTTTCTTCCTCCTGGATTTTGAAGTTTTAGTTCATGGTTTAAACCTTCATGTACAATATGTATGTATTCAAAAAATGTACACCATATAAAGAAAAACAGTAAAATACCTAAAATTCTTTAGAGTAACGAAAACAACTACAAGGGTTGAAAAAAATAGAACAGTTCAAATTTACTACGGGTAGTAGCTTTTATGGGTCCGAATTCTTTCTTTTGGATCTCTCTCTTTTTTTTTTTTTTTACTGTACTGGGGATTGAACCCAGGGGCATTCTACTACTCAATATTCCTAACCCATTATTTTTTTCATTTTGAAACAGTCTCACTAAGTTATACAGGCTGACCTTGAATTTATAATTCTCCTGCCTCAGCCTCCCTAGTAAATAGGATTACAGGTATGTACCACCACACCAGGTTCTTTGGGGTTCCTGACCATAAGACTCTGAAGACCAAAAGTGAGAACTGTACACAACAAGACTGAAACATCCTATCAGGCCAAAAAGTAAGAAATCCTTCAAAAAATGATGAGGATATGTCAAAAGGACATATCAACTTAAAAGGGTTCCCACTGGTCAATTCTGAAAAAATGTTATCAGCAAAATAAGTATTTTATCTGCCAATTGATAAGAAATCACAAGTTCATGTATTGTCTAAAAAAAGGTAATTCTCCTACATAATCACAAAACTATTATCATATCCACAAAATTTAATAAAACTTCAATAATATCTAATGTAACAACTACATATACCATCAAATTTCTCCAATTGTACTGTTATTTTTTTCCCCCCAGTACTGGGAATTGAACTCAGGGACACTCAACCACTGAGCCACATCTCCAGCCCTATTTTGTATTTTATTTAGAGAAGGGATCTCACTGAGCTGCTTAGCGCCTCACTTTTTGCTGAGGCTGGCTTTGAACTCTGATTCCTGCCTTAGCCTGCTGAGCCACTGGGATTACAGGTATGTGCCAGCACACCTGGCTCCAATTATACCATTCTTTTTTTTTTTTCCTTGAGAGAGAGAGAGAGAGAGAATTTTAATATTTATTTTTTAGTTTTCGGCAGACACAACAACGTCTTTGTATGTGGTGCTGAGGATCGAACCTGGGCTGCACGCATGCCAGGCGAGCGCGCTACCGCTTGAGCCACATCCTCAGCCCATGTACCATTCTTAATGACATTTTTTCCCTAGCCCAGATCCAGTCAAATTCACTAACCTTCTTCAATCTAAGACAGCTCCTAAGTTTCTTTCTTTAATGTGGACACATTCTGAAAAGTTCACACAACTTGCTTTATAAAATTTTTCACTTTTCAGATTTACCCAATTGTTTTCCTTACAATTTGATCTATGTCACATACTTCTCGAAGAACTTCTTTAGAAACTGTGGATGGGTATTTTATAATACATCACATTTAAAAACCCTAAGGGTTTATCCAATTACTGGGGCTAAAACACACTAGCTCTCAAATTCAGAGAACACAATAAGCTTATGCACTAAGGAATAAATGTATTAGATATAAAACTGAGGTACAAAATAGCTTGAATAGTTTGTCTATTCTTGAGTAGAATCCAATCAAAAATATTACTTTAGAAGCATCACAATTAGGGCATGAGCATTTCACTGGAACTCAAGCTGAATGGTTTTTTTTTTTTTTTTTCCTGATAAGTGGATGCTAATTCACAATGAGGGCAGGGGGTTAGGGAAGAACAGAGGTACTTTGGATAGGCAGAGGGGAGTGAAGAGAGGAGACAGGGTATAGGATTAGGAAGGATAGTTCAATAAATCGGACATTATTACCGAACGTACATATGATTAAATGATTGGTATGATTCTATACCATGTACAACAAGACTGAGAAGTTATATTCCATATATGTATCATATGTCAAAATGCATTCTAGGGGCTGTGGTTGTGGCTCAGCAGTAGAGAGCTCGACTAGCACATGTGAGGAGCTGGGTTCGATCCTCAGCACCACATAAAAATAAACAAATAAAATAAAGGTACTATGCCCAACTATAACTAAAAAACATTTTTTAAAAAATGCATTCTACTGTCATGTATAACTAATTAGAACAAATAATTTTTAAAAATTGCAGAACTATTCATTATAGGTATGAATTTTTAGATAGGTGCAGTGGCACATGCCTGTAATCCCAGCTACATAGAATCCTGAGGCAGGAGTACAAGTTCGAGGTCA
This sequence comes from Ictidomys tridecemlineatus, assembly GCF_052094955.1. Taxonomy (NCBI): domain Eukaryota; kingdom Metazoa; phylum Chordata; class Mammalia; order Rodentia; family Sciuridae; genus Ictidomys; species Ictidomys tridecemlineatus. The sequence continues at coordinate 52,805,807 of NC_135477.1, forward strand.
GCCTCAACAACTTAGGGACACCCTCAGCTTGGTGAAAAAACCCAGTCTCAAAAAATAAAAAGGAGGGCTGGAGTTGTAGCTCAGTGGTAGAGCACTTGCTTCCCAAGTGTGAGGCATTGGGTTTGATCCTAGCACCACATAAAAACAAATAAAGGCATTAAGTCCATACACAACTTAAAAAATAAAATAAAAATAAAAAGGATTGTGGGATTTAGCTCAGTGTTTTGTAAAGCACCTGTGGGAAAAAACCCAACTTTTACCTTACATACCTTAATAAAACAATACACAAAACACACACACACACACACACACAAAGTGAAATCATATATTCCTCGAACACCCAACATACTAAGAGAAATACCAATACAACTATATTCAAATGTTGAATAAATACCTCTTTATCATCTTCAGATTTCCTATCATCCTCTTCTTCTTCTTCTTTTTCAGATTTCTCTAATTCCTTCTGTTCTTCTTTTTGTTCTTCTACTTTAAGTTGTTTTGTCAATCGAGCTATTAACTGGGATTTTAATCCTTTGGAACTAAGGGCTCGACTTTCTAGTTCTTTTCGGAGATCATTTACCTAAATGTATGCAACATAAAAACATAGAAAAAGAAAATGGAATATAAACAAACTATATATCTTTACCTGATTTAAAAAAAAATTTATGAAAAAAGACAGACATGCTGGTGCATGCCTATATTCCTAGTGACTTGGGAGGCTGAGGCAAGAGGATTTCAAGTTCAAGGACAGCCTTAGTAAACAATTTAGCAAGGCCCTGACCAACTTAGCAGTTTAGCAAGGCCCTGAGCAACTTAGTCTCAAAATAAATAAAAAGGTGCTGGGCAACATGGTGCACACCTTTAATTCCAGAGCCTGAGGCAGGAGGATGGTGATTTCAAAGCCAGTCTGAAAAACTGAGGCGCTAGGCAAACTCAGTGAGACCCTTTCTCTAACTAAAATACAAAATAGGGCTGGACATGTGAATCAGTGGTTAAGTGTCCCCTGAGTTCAATACCCAGTACCAAAAAATAAAAAATAAATAAAACGGTGAAAAAAGACTGGGGATATGGCTCAGTGGCTAGGTACTCCTGAGTGCAATTCTGGGTATCCAAAAAAAAAAAAAAAACCACACAGGTGATATGTATAGAATATTTTGGAAAATAATTCAAAACATTTTAAGATGATTCAAAGTTTTTTTACTGTTCCTTTTTTCTTCTTCTTTTTTTAATGGTACTAGAGGTTGAACCCAGAACCTTGCACATGCTAAGCAGGTGGTCTGCCACTGATCTAACCCTTGACCCAGTAATTCTAATTTCTGGGAATTTACCTAAAGAAATATCCTGGGGGGCTGGGATCATGGCTCAGTGGTACAGGGCCTGCCTAGCATGTGTGAGGTACTGGGTTTGATCCTCAGCTGACATAAAGATAAATAAATGAGGGGCTGGGAATATAGCTCAGTTACTAGAGTTCCTGGGTTCAATCCCTAGTACCCCCCCCAAAAAAAGTAAATAAAACTATTAAAATTGTGTGTGTGTGTGTGTGTGAAATATCCTGAACTCAGAGAGAAAAACAGATTTACTAATTATTAACCTTTTTTTGGAAATACTAGGAATTGAACACAGGACCTTTTTGGGTATTAGGTAAGCCCTTTTTTCACCTTATTTTGAGATAGGGTCTCACTTAGTTTCAGAGGATGGACTAGAATTTGTAATCCTTCTGCTGCAGAGTTTCCCAAGTCACTGGGATTACAGAGTTGCACCAGCATACCTTGTTAGATTTACTTACAACAGTCCTTCACTTCAAAAAAGTGTAGAATCTGCACATTCAATAAAAAGCAATATCTAAGAAGTATTAATACATAAACCACATAGAATGTAAAATTGAGAAACAATTACATGAGAAAAAAACATGTTAAATGAAAATGATTAAAATGCAACTTTTGAATACAACATGATTTGAGCCAACCAACCAACTAAATACATTACTTGTATCCTATAAAAAAGACAAAAGAATTTGGATGTGGTGGCACACACCTATAATGCTAGCTCCATGGGAAAATGAGATAAGAGGAACCCAAGGTCGAGGCAAGGCACCTCTAGGCAACTTAGCAAGACCCTACACAATTTACCAAGACTATTCGAAAATAAAAAATTAAAAAGGACTATGGGATGTAGGTTCAGTGGTAAAGTGGCACTGGGTTCAATTCTCAGTATCAAAAAAATAAATAAATAAAAATAAAATAAAGAACTTAACATCAAAACAATCAGTTTATAGCCTTAGTCTTATTGTCAAATGTTTTCATAATCTTCTGAGTACCCTATATGAACCTGATATTGATGATGACAACTTGGAAGTAATTAAAGAATAACTGCCGCAGTCTGGCTGGGCACAAAATAACCGAGCCGCCACACAACCTTGTAGGTTCAAACAGCAACCTTTATTCCTGAACTCTCACCGGCACTCTACACACACTTCCCGGGAACACACTGCCTACAACAGGCTCCGCAAGACAATTCTCAGAACCCCAAGAGAACTCAAAGGGAACTCTGGCAACCAAGGCAGCAGGATCCGCCCTAATCCGGAAGCAGGGTCACCTTTCAACCATTCCCTCTGGCAAAAATGCCAGGCGTCATTCTGACTAAACTGTGGCTCTCAACAAATAAGGAACATTCTTATGACATACATTGTCTACTTAGTAAAAACCAATGAGTTTAAAGTCAAGGTTCAAGCCTTGCTAGGTGGGGCATGCCTGTAATCTCAGCTACTTAGGAGTTAGGAGGCTGAGATAACAGGTTCACAAGTCAAGGCCAAACTCAACACTAAGTCTTAAAAACCTAAACAACAAAATAAAATGAAATTAGTGCTGGGGATATAATGTGGTGATAGAGTAGTCCAGGGTTCAATCCTATGTACTAAAAGAAAAAAAAAAAAATCAGTCTCCCCCAACCCCCCAAAACCCCACAAACACAAAACAACAAAAATCCAGAAAGAAATTGTTCCTAACTAAGTAGAAAAATTGTTTTGTGCTAAGAACAAAAGTCAACTAGAAGGCATTTGCTGAAAACAAACTCTAAAAGGTGAAGTAAAGATCAGTCTCTATCTTGACCATAGATTATAGTTTGGAAATACAAAACAGCAGAAAGAATACTAAGATAACTGGGCTAGAGACACCCAGAAGAAAAAACTAACGCAGGTTAACCACTTATTTTCAAAGAAATTAGTAAATTATTTCCTTCCCAGTTTAGAGGCATACATTCTACATTTTACTCTTAAATTTATTTTTAAATCAAGTTCATCTTCTTCCTGTTTCTTTTCTGACCCCTGAATTTAAGTTACATAAATTTAGAAAGTTTTTTTAATATTCTTTTTTTAATTTTTATTTTTTAGTTGTAGATGGACACAATACCTTTATTTTGTTTATTTCTTTTTATGTGGTGTTAAACATTGAACCCAGTGATTCACACATGCAAGGCAAGTGCTTTACCACTGAGTCACAACTCCAGCCCCATAAGTGTAAGAATTCTGCTGCCTCCCACTTCCTTTTTTTTTTTTTTTTTTGATACCAGGGATTGAATCCAGAGGTGCTTAACCACTGAACCACATCTCTAACCCTTTTTATATTTTATTTTGAGACAGGATCTCACTAAGTTGCTTAGGCTGGCTTTGAATTTGTGCTCCTCCTACCTCAGTCTCCCAAGCCACAGGGATTACACAGGCCATGTGCCACTGTGCCCAGTGATAAATTCTGCCTTCTTGGTCAATTACTGAACCAGAAAACAATATTCCTGATACTACAGGTACTTTGAAATTGCAAGCATTTTACAGGCACAAGCTAGACTGATATTTAACATCACTTTTTATTTATACATGTATGTATATATTCACAGGTAAATACAATATATTATAGTTATATAAAATCAATGAACAGCGAGACCTGATGGCACAGGGTAAGCAGGAGGATCACAAGTTCAAGGCCAGGCTGGACAACGTAGCATGATCCTGTCTCAGAATAAAATAAAAAGGGCTGAGGATGTAGCTCAGAGGTACAGTGGTTGTATAGCACACAAGGGCCTGGGACAAACTCCAAAAAAAGAAAAAGTGGACTTTACCCCACTGTGCTAAATCTCCAGCCCTTGTTATTTATTTGAGGAAGGGTCTTGCTAAATTACCTGGGCTGGCCTCGAATTTGCCTCAGCCTCCAAAGAACCTGGGATTCCAAATGTGTGCCATGGTGCCAAGACAGACTTCATTTTGAATGGTTTTTATTTGAAAAACATACTACCATCATTCTCACCAATATTATGTATTTCTGTTAAAGAGATTTCAAATTAAAAACCATAATTTTCAAAGTTACCTTCATTGTCTTTGGATCAAGTTTAGACCAATGGGTAGGAGTGGAAATTTCTTTAGCTTCACCATCATCCTTTTCTTCTTCATCCTAATACACAAAGTTAAGAACATAATTACTATTTTGAAACCTTAAAATAAAATTAATTCACTTTTAAAAGTCTGTTGCTGATCTGTGCAAGGTCACAAATGTTTCAGATTGTCTTCTCCTAAAGTTATTATTTAGGCAAGTCCACGTACATACATTCTATCATTTTTAACTGATCACAAAGACACTCATCAGCCAATCAAAGCCAGATCTGTGAAACACAAAAGGGTGATAAATTACAACACAAAGGATATCAGGGATGCACAAACACTGCCGGTCTCCACTAACCACACAGTGTGTGATCTTGCCCCAATTTTCATGCCACCCAAAGACTGATTTAGTCAGACCTTTGAAATGTACCAAAGACGTTGCCACATAGCCTGAAATTTCAAATCTCTCAGACTTGTGGTTGTCCAATTTCAAATATCCATGACTAGAACTGATGACCATGAAAGAGAAAATCTTTTAAATTTTAGAAAATGGCAAAATGTTTAAAATGGCTTAATACTTAATCTTGCTCAACAACTGGTCCCAGATTCCAGCAACTAGATCTATGGTAGAAACAAAATTCTGTGCAATTTAAGCACAACTTATTTTCCTTTGAGGTCTCAACACTCTCAATGTTAGCATAATAGACAGAATTTTTAAGAGAAAAGAACATTCAACTATACTGCTGAAAGCTGGATTACCAGTCGCTGTTACCATTTATGTTCCTCCATGTGTGTTTGTTATGTAGTGTGTGGTGTGCATTTGTGCCTGTGTTCCTGTGCCTGTGAGAAGCGGAAATAGAAAAAGGGATTAGCGTTCAGTGCCTGTTCTCCATCAGCCTCCTTGCGTTCACCCTGAAGCTTCTCGACCAGCTGCTGCTTGTATCCTCGGGAGAGGGTTTCCCACTCTGAGCGGGTGGGAAGGCAATGCCAAACATCCGGGAAAAATAAAACCACTGTCTCCACATGAGCTGGAACTGTACGCCCCTTGTGGGTCTCCTCAGGGCGATGGTAGCGAATCTCTGCAAAACGGTACCTGTTGCAAGGGAAGAAGCATGTTGGAAAAAAAATTCTAAAATACATTTTAAAGACCCTAGTTCACTTGTAGCACATCAAGTAAAGAAATTTTGCTGCAAGAACTTGAGGTTGGTCTAAAGAAAAAAAAATTATAGAAGCCATAGTTCCTCTTTTGGTACATTTGTACAATATTTTATTGAATAAAAGAATAAGTTCCCACAACACATTTTCAAGTTTGATTACAAAGCTACCCATATTTTAGATAATACCTGAAGAAGCTGGATAGCTGTTCAGATTTCATGTGCTAAAAAAGAATATTCTCAATTAAGTCACAAGAAATATACTAAAATACATAGGACAAATAAGCCTCAAGAGAAAATATGGCTGAACAAAAATAATCAGCAACTACATCATTTAATAACAAAAGAATTATAATGAAATGAAGTTCTCTCTTGACGATCTTCTCCAGCTATACATGAAATGAAAAGTATTTTCAACATACAACCAAACTTCCAAAGTACAGCATAACAAAACATTTAAATTTTCAGTATATTTTGATTAGTTCTTAATCCTTTTTCCAAAAAACATTTTTGGCACCAAATATACTTTTGCTACAAATGGGGATTTTCCTTTGAGATTACCTGCATGACCAGTGTTGCTAAAATAAGGAAGGGGAAAAGGCTGATCGATAAGAACATCTACAAATCTATTAAATATTTCTAATCAAGAAATGAATCGATACTTACCATTGTGTGCAAACACTTAGATCAATGCCTGTCAGAGCCTTACAACAACGAATAGCAGTCTTAATCAACACGGAGGGATCTTTTTCAGGGTCTGGTCCATCCAACGAAGGAGACCAGTGCCCACCAATGGCCATGGCTTCATCCTTCCCTTTCATGCCCACTAAAAACTAATTCAAAACAAAGAATCACTTACATACATTATATAACTTGTGAAATTACAAATAAATACTTGAAAAGGAAAGGTACAAACCTTTCCAATATCATTTTTACTACCTCAGATATCTGTCAGTCAAGGAAGAGTTCAGTTCATTGTGTTCCACACTGCATTTCAGCAATGGAATAGGATTTACACATCATAACTCATCCTTCTATAATATTTCTTCAGTTAGCATTCTTTTAAAGAAACAAGCTATAATGCAAACTTTAACAGCATCCAAAGACATTCTAAATCCCATTATCACTAAGATTTTAATATGCTACCAATACAACAAATCAAAATGACAGTTGAAGTCGTTATACACAAATAAAGTATAGCCACAATCTGCAGTGAGAAAGACATCTGTATCATTAAATTGTGAGTACCTTAATAATACTAAAATCATGTAGTAACTAAAGATTAAAAATATGCTGTTTTTAAATTTCACATATACACAGTAAGCACTAAGGTAAATGAATATACACCTAAAGATAAAATAAATAGTTTATTTTACCTTAACAAGTCTAGCAGGATGTTGAAATCCATCTCGAAGTTCTTGTGGGTCTTCAGCAAGAGCACAAGACTTATGATACAAATCTTCCATACTAGGACTAGCCATCAGCATTACCTATTATAGTCAAATAATTCAATCCTGTCAAAAGTCTAATGTAATGTAAAAAAAAAAAATGAGAAGCACTACTACTTAAACTCACATTTTAGTTATTTGAAATTTCTCATAAAAATGGATGCAAAATGTTACAGAAATAAGTTAAAATATTAAATACCTTATAAAGTTTTAACTTATCAAGGGAAGATTTTTTTTAATTTTTGAAATTATTTTAATTTACAAATAGAAAATATTATTGAAGAAAAGGGAACAAAATTTTACCTCATGAGTTTCTCAAACCCTTTGCCAAAAAGTACTGAGCCACCCACAATGATGTTATTAATAGAGATGATAGATTAATTTCAAAAGTACTTTAACAGCATCCAAAGACATTCTAAATCCCATTATAGCAAAATCTATTGCTATTGTCATAGAAATATTCTGGAATTCTTTTCTATCAGGTTTGAGTTTTGTTTTTTTTTTTTTTACCAGGAATTGAACCTAGGGGCACTTAACCACTGAACCATATCCCCAACCCCTTTTTGTATTTCATTAGAGATAGAACCTTGCTAAATTGCTGAAGCTGGCTTTGAACTTGAGATCCTCCTGCCTAGCCTCCTGAGCTGCTGGAATAACAGGCGTGAGCCACCACTCCCAGCTTGGGGCATCTCTTAACAAACCAAATTGAGTCCTTCACAACTGCCAACTTGACTCAACAAACTGTATTACCTGACTATGAATGTCTGCCTGCCACCACTCGAGATTTAAGGGATGCTTTTTAGATCAAACAATGTTTGAAATCAGAAGAAAACTAACTCTGATAGACATATTCTGAATGTTATCCTAAAGACAAAATTTAGTACATTCAACCAATATTAAGTTTTATCTGGGGCCAAAAGTCATAAAAAATAAAAAGGGTAGGGGATATAGCTCAGTGGTAAAGTGTCCCTGGATTAAATCCCCAGTACAAAAAACAAACAAACAGGGCTGGGGATGTGGCTCAATCGGTAGCGCGCTCGCCTGGCATGCGTGCGGCCTGGGTTCAATCCTCAGCGCCACATACAAATAAAGATGTTGTGTCTGCCGAAAACTAAAAAATAAATATTAAAAAAACAAACAAACAAAAAAGTAATAACATTCAACTTTCAATTTCATTTTCACATTTTTATAAGGATTAAAATGTTAAAACAACCATTATTTTATTGCATAATAAGTGAGGCACAAAGAGGTAAAATTACTTAAGGGGATATGATTGAGTGGTCAAGTGCCCCTGAGTTCAATCCCCCATATCCCCTCCCAAAAAAAGAATGGTTCCACATATCCTCTTATTTTTGAAAAACTATGAAGAAATTAAGCTGTAAATCACAAATACAAACCTTTGCACTGTATAAATGGTCAGCATCTGGAGGATCAAGAATGGCCATATTTTTTTCTAATGACTCTACTTCTCTGTGCATAACATAGAAATTGCAGTAATTTCCAAGCTGAAATGGTCTTGACAAAGGGAAAGCATCCACCCATGTAAACTGAGCATCAAAAAAGTCACTAGGTATATATAAATTCTGATAACGGCGCCTTAGTTCCATCATGTCACAACTAGGACTGAAAAACAGACATAAGTAGTGAATAAGCAGCCTTACACCAAAGGTTATACATTCACATAATTCTGAAGCTAAATAACATTACAGAGTAAAAAGCAATTTGAAAATAGTCAATTAAATCAAATACAAATTCAGATGGAGATATGTGAAAATTTTATTTTTCAAAATTTGTATATAGTTGCAGTTTTGAATTATCAGTATATAAGTATTACCTTTACTTCTCTACTTTTTGTATGTAGCTTATAATTCATTAGAGAAGACACTATGAAATAAAGAAAACCCACAGCTCTAGAGAAGATTGAAACAAAAGTAGTTTTGACTTAGTTTAAAATGTATATTACTTGAGAAAATCATAATTCACACAAAATACATACAAAGAAGGGATAAGAGTAATACCAAATTAGTACTCAAATACTCCTCAATCAGACTTATTCAGCAAAGAAAAAATTCAAGTTCTATTCTAGAGTAAGCTTGTAGATCACTACACTTAAATTAAAAATTAAATACTAAAATACAAATGAAATAAATATATATGTGTTCTTTATATTATCTACACCTCTATACTTCTCTATAAGAATTTAAGTAAATCAATACCTAATTATTATTATTATGTAAAAAGGAAATAGAACTCTTGCCTTTTAAATTTGGCACTGATATTTTTAAAGATTAGATTCCTGGGGCTGGGGTTGTGGCTCAGTGGTAGAGTGCTTGCCTAGCATGTGTGAGGCACTGGGTTCGATTCTCAGCACCACATATAAACTAAAAATAAATAAAGGTCCATCAATAACTAATAAAAATTTTTTAAAAAATTAGTTTCCTTTTCCGCAAAAAGCAGATTTTATTTTTTTTAAGTTTTTGGCAGTGTATGTGTGCTGAGGATCGAACCCGGGCTGCACGCATGCCAGACGAGCACGCTACCCCTTGAGCCACATCCCCAGCCCGTAAAAAAGCAGATTTTAAAGGCGAGAAACTCAAAGATAAACAACTGAACAAAAGGGCATAACTGACGGGCTGGGATTGTAGCTCAGTGGTAGAGTACATGCTTAGCATGTGTGAGACCCTGGGTTTTATCCTCAGCACCACATAAAGATAAATAAAGATGTTGTATTCATCTACAACTATAAAAAAAATTTTACAAAAAGCATAATTGAGGGTCAGAGTTATATCTCAGGAGTACAGCACTTGCCAAGAATATGTGAGGTACTAGGTTTAGCAGCACATAAAAATAAATAAAATAAAGGTATTGTGCCGAACTAAAAAAAAAGCATAATGAGTAGGTGAGGTGGTCCAATTCTAGTGCCGAACTAAAAAAAAAGCATAATGAGTAGGTGAGGTGGTCCAATTCTAGAAACTCACCAGGCTATGACAGAAAGAGTGCTCTTTTGTGAGACCATCTCAAAACAAAACAAAAAAAAATGGCTGGAGATTTGGAGACGGAGCTCACTAGAGTACCATTAGGTTCAACGCCATTACCACACACACAGGCACACAAAAAATGAAACACATACATGAATTCTGCTGGACATGTTGGAGCACATATGTAACTCAACAACTCAAAAGACTGCGACAGGAAGATGGACAGTTCAAGGATAGATTCTGCAACTTAATGAGACCCCCATCTCAAAATAAAAATAAAAAGGGAAGGGGATATACTTCATAGGTAAAGTGTCCCTGGGTTCAATCCCTAGTACAGGAAGAAAGGAAGGAGAAAAGAAAAAAAACTAATCTCTATGTAGAGATGTCTTTATCAGACACCTAAAAACAAAAAATAGAGATACATTGGGTATATAGCTTAGAAACAGACTAATTGCCTAGCGTATACAAAGCCCTGGTTTAATCCCAACATCACAAAATAAAATAATATTTTATTTTACTTTTATTTTATTTTGTGATAATTTTCTATTGTGGCTGCTGATATAATTATACTTTATCTGGTTAAGCTTCTGTCAAGGGGTTGGGGTTGTGGCTCAGAGGTAGAGTACTTTGCCTAGCATGTATGAAGAACTGGGTTCGATCCTCAGTACCACATAAAAATAAAATAAAGATATTATATCGAACTAAAACTAAAAAATAAATAAAGATTGTATCAAAAGTGTGCAAAATATATTTGAGTTTTATTTTTAAGGAACAAAGTATAGGTAATAGTTTCTCAGTACCAGAATTTAAGAAGTTTTACCCCATAGGGAAAAAAATCTATGATAAAACAGACATAAGTCCACATAAAGCATTAATTGCAAATAAGTGCTCATAATTCTATTAGTATAAAAAATTTGATTTCCACAACTACAGATTAAGGAGACATGGAAACTTTAAAATGATGTTTATTTGTAATGGGTTCGATTGATATTGTTAGCAGTAAAAGTGAAACTGTGAAGGTGATCTTTAGTAGGAGCTGTTCTATTTCATATCCTTATTTATTTTGATAGCAGGGCGCATTCCCAGCCCTTTTTTATATTTTATTTATAGGCAGGTCTTCACTAAGTTGCTGAGGCTGGCTTTGAACTCACAATTCTGCCTCAGCCTCCCAACCTGCTAGGATTTATGGGTGTGAGCCATGGCGCCTGCCTCAATTATGTATCTTACCAACTCTTCTTATATAGTGTTTAATACTGGGAAAGATGCATAAAAATTAGAGCTCCTCTATTTAGTACCTTGGGAAATGAAGTAGTTTTGGTACCAACAGATTTTTTTTAAGCCTAATAGTAAAAAAGGATAATAACAAAACTAGTACAAATTAAGATTACTTGCTAATCTGGCCAAAGTTAAGAGTAAATAAACAATGAAGTAATATAAACAAGCAAAGTCACCAGTTAAGAATTTCTTGGTATTCAGTACACTAAATCACACTATTTATCACATCTAGAAATGAATATGCAGAAATTTCAACTTTTGATAGGCCAACATAATAAATATTAAAAATTATTCTTTGTTGAAGTATAACAATATCTTCTCAGGTCATTCAAGTACACACATTATTTGCACCTATGACAAACAGTTCTGACACTGCTTTTAAAGATTTTCTTATTTTACTGTCCATTTGCTTTTTCCATCTGTTAAATCTACCAACCCTAGTTGCCATAACTCACTACTATTATCAATTAAGGAAAATCTAAAATTGCCACACTCTGGGTGCTCTAGATACTGAACCAAACAATAATTCTGCAAGCTAATAGATTTTATAGATGAAACTGAGAAGTTCTTGGTAACTTGCCCCAACCTCTGATTCCAAAAGCTCAATAATTTATTTATAGACACAAACACATGTATATTATATAGGTCTCAGAACATGCACAGATCCAATTCATACTTTATACTATATTATCACAAATAAGCTTGAAACAATTGGTTTACTTGTTATTGCTTCTTCACATATAATGTGGATCTTCATCAATAAATGTGGATCTTAAATAATTCTAATGTTAAGCAATGATCTCATCACAACAGAATTTCCTTTAGAGGTTTTCTTTTTGAATGGTTGATAACTTTAAATTAAAGTTATGAGTACTATAAATAATACACTCTAGCAGAGAAATAAATTACTACTTCAAATTGCATTTCTATCCTTATAAGAGCACCAAATGTCAGCACATAATGATTTTCCCAGGTAAAATATCCTGATTGTAACACATTCCACTCTAATCCACACTAAAATTACAAAGTTAATAACTGAAAGAGAAAAAAAGAACTTACCAATCTAAAGAAAACTTTGAAAACTGCACTGTGTAACGTGGAACAACACGCCGAACTCTCCGAGGCGATCTTTCTCTCTCTCTCCTGGGAGACCTCTCCCTGGAACGTTTCCTTTGAGGTGATCTTTCTCTGGATCTACGTCTTTCTCTTTCCCTTTCACGACTTAAAGTAAATTTATATAAAATTATTACTAATATTTCTGGCATGATGGCAGTTTTTTAAAGAAATAATGTAATAGGTAATAAAAACAAGACTTTTTTTGAGAGAGAGAGAATTTTTAATATTTATTTTTTAGTTATCAGCGGACACAACATCTTTGTTTGTATGTGGTGCTGAGGATCCAACCCGGGCCACACGCATGGCAGGTGAGCGCGCTACTGCTTGAACCACATCCCCAGCCCCAAAACAAGATATTTTTAACTCTTCAAAAATGTATTTTTTAACGTTATGTTGCTGGGCAATTTAGCAATTTATCAAGGCCTTAAGACCCTGTCTCAAAGCAAAAAATAAAAGGGCTTTGGATGTGGTTCAGTGATTAAGCATCCCTGGGTTCAATCCCGGTACCCCCTTCCAAAAAAATGTTATATGTACGTGACACGAAGTTTATCACATTAACCAGTTTGATCTGCACAGTTCAGTGGCATTAAATGCATTCACATTTTGAGTAATCACCACCACCATCTATATTATATTCTTAAAACATACCTTCGGTCTTCTTTCCTATTAGGCACTTGATCTCCTCTGTCATTCCTTCCTGAAAATCTAGATGGTGGATCTAATCTTCGTGCTGGTTGTGGTTGTGAAACTATACGAACAGGGGGCTGCAATAAGCCAGCTTCAAAAAAAATTATACAGAAAAAAATAAAATTAAATTAACACATTTAAAGAAAGTACAAAAGTATTATGAGATTAGATGAAATTAGTCTAACAATTGGGAATAAAATTGTTCATTCATAGTTATCATAATTTACACAATTTACTAGTTGTAGAACTGGTCCTGTCTTAGGGCAAGGACTGTAGCTCAGTGGTAGAGTGCTAAGTATGTGAGATCCAGGTTTGAAAACATAGTATCAAAACAAACAAATAGGTACTCAAATCCCAATTCACAATTGTAAAATAAGATATTTTAAGAAAATTATGAGGAAAAAAAATCAGAGATCAGAGAACTAACTGTCAGATACTTGGAGGAAACAAGTAGTTTGGACACAGTTTGGTATTATCTAAGAAGATATATGTACTCCTCACACCCAACAATTCCATTCAAAGATACATACCCTAGAAAAAGTCACACACACATTGTCTGTGAACACACGAGAATGTTTACAGAAACCAAAACAAGAAATAACCAAATGATTAGTAAAGGAGAACAGATAATTGTACAATATTCATACAATGGAAATGCACAATGAAAATGAACAAACTATACCCACATGAAATAAATAGAAGGAAAAACTTTAACATACTGGTGTAAAAAACCTTACACAAGCTAGAATATAAGGGGAATCTCATATTAAGTTCAAAAGCAGACAAAGCTAAATTGTATTCAGGATATATACTTTGAGAAAAAAGGAGGCACATGGGTGTTGAGGGATGTAGTTCACTGGTAGAGTGCTTGCCAATTATGAAACACAGCACTGGGTTTGATCCCTAGCACTACACACAAGTATTAGCAATGTGTTTTTTGTTGGTGGTGGTGGTAGTGCTAGGGATTGAACCCAAGGCCTCACGCATGCTAGGCAAGCACTCTACCAATTGAGCTATATTCCCAGCAAGCAATGTGTATTTTTTGACCTGAGTAGTGAACAATCAGGTGTTCATTTAAAATTAATAATCCATTATGCTGTAACCTGGTTTTATCATTTTGCTATAGCTATACCATGGAGTTATACATTTTATCACTTTGCTCTAGTATAATAACATACAATGAAAGAGAAAATGCCAAATTATATATCTATAAAAATAAAAAAATAAAGTTATTATGTCCATTTACAACTAAAATTATTAAAAAATAAATAAATAAAAATGATTAAACCTAGGGGTACTCTACCACTGAGTTACACCACCAGATCTTTTCTATTTTTTGTTTTGAAACAGGTACAGGTTGGCTTCCAACTTATTTTTTTTAATATTTATTTTTTACCTCTATTTTAATGTGGTGCTGAGGATCAAACCCAAGACCCTGCACATGCTAGGTAAGCACTCCACCACTAAGCCACAACCCCAGCCCCTGGCCTCCAACTTTTTTTTTTTTTTTTAAATATTTATTTATTTATTTATTTTTAGTTCTCGGTGGACACAACATCTTTGTTTGTATGTGGTGCTGAGGATCGAACCCGGGCCGCACGCATGCCAGGTGAGCGCACTACCGCTTGAGCCACATCCCCAGCCCCATGGCCTCCAACTTTTGATCCTACTGCCTCAGCATCCCAAATTGCTGGGGTTCCAGGTATGTATCATGGCACGCAGCAGGCTAACTGCCATTTTAAACACTGTATAATCCCAGGCACAGTGGCACACAATTGTATATACAGCAAGTCGTGAAGCTGAAACAGTTAGAGGCAAACCCAAACAACTTACCTGGATAACTTAGCAAGACTATCCCAGAAACTTGGAAGGCTGAGGCAGAATAGTAAGTTCAAGGCTTTTAGCCTCAGCAATTTAGTGAGGGCACTAAGCAACTTAGTGAGACACTGTCTCAAAAAATAAAAAGGGCTGGAAAGGGGCTGAAGTTGTAGCTCAGTGGTAGAGTGCTTGCCTAGAATGTGTGAAGCACTGGTTTCAATTCTTAGCATCTGTTCACATAAAAACAAATAAATAAAAACAAGGTATAAAAACATTCCCTTATTTTAAAAAACTATTAAAAAAAAAAGAGGGGGTGCTAGGAATGTAGCTCAGTGGAAGACTGCTCCTAGGTTCAATCCCCACTACCAAAAATAAAATAAAAAGGGCTGGGGCATGTAGCTCAGTTGTAGAGTACCCCTGGGTATGATCCCCAATAACATAACAGAATTACTAACACCAGTTCACATGTACAGGCGGATTTCAAATTGGTGCAACCATTATGGAAAGCAGTATGGAGATTCCTCAGAAAACATGAAATGGAACCACCATTTAATCCAGTTATCCCACTCCCTGATTTATACCCAAAGAACTTAAAAATCAGCATACTAGAGTGATGCAGCCACATCAATGTTTTACAGCAGCTCAACTCACAATAACTAAACCATGGAACTAACCTAAGTGTCCTTTAACAAATGAATGACTAAACAAAATGTGGTATATATACACAATGAAATATTATTCAACCATAAAGAATGAAATCATGGCATTTGCTGGTAAATGAATGGAACTGGAAAATATCAGTGCTAAGTGAAATAAGCCAGTCCCAAAAAACCAAAGGCTAAATTTTCTGATATGTGTATGCTAATGAACAAGTAAGGATAGGAGGGGAAGAATAGACGTTCATTGGATTAAACAAAGGGGAATGAAGGGAAGAGAGGGGAGAGGGAAACAGAAAAGACAATAGAATTATTCAGACATAACTTTCCTTTCCTACAAGACAAGGGTAACTCCACAATATGTACAACCATAAGAATAAAATCCTAATTAGAATAAGTTAAACTCCATGTATTGGGGGGGAGAGCTGATAATGTGTCTCAGTTGTTAAGCACCCCTGGGTTTGATACCTGGTACCAAAATAAATCAATAAAATGAATAAAAATTAATTAATTAAAAAGAAAAGATTCACATGTATAAATAAAATATTGTTGGTATGTGATACCAAAAGGGGGCACAAGGGATAACAGTTCTGATATTTAAGTACACAAGAAACATATCTTTGAATTTCCTATTCACTGAATTTGTTATCACTACAAGAAATAAAACAAAACTACTTCCATATAGGTAGAGAATTACAGGATGTTTTGTTCAGGATATTTAAGCTTCCTTTCAAGTTTCCTCAAAGTCCCTGTCAGATATTTTGAGATAGGGTCTCACTATATTGCCCAGTCTGGTCATATACTCACTTGCTCAAGAGATCCTTCTTTTTCAACCTCCTGGATATCCCTGCCTATTTTATAATTAAAAGCATGTTCTTTATATTTGAACAAATAAATCATAACACACATTAGTCTGAAATTAAAAACAAGAATACATGCACGCAATACCTTTTTGCTGTGGCTGCTGTAATAAAGGCTGTGGCTGAGTCTGCAATAGTGGTGTAATAGAAGCCGCAGAAATCTGTGCCTGCAGTAGTGACTGAGGCTGGGGCTGAGCCTGAACACCAAATGCCGTCTGTGGTGCAATTGGCTGAAGTACAGCAGGAGGAGTCTTCAGTAAAGGTTGGGTTTGGGACTGATTCTTAATAAAAACAAAAGAGATAAAATGTTTTTTGTCAAATGGAAGACTCAATTACCAAATTCCCATGATAATTAGTTCAATATTTTATGTACCTGATTTGGTAGTGTTTGAATTCTTTGTGCATTCCATTTAAAAGGCATATTAGGATTATAAGTAGCTTCAACCAATACTCTATCACCCACTTGTGGAGTCTTCCCTTTGACGGCACTGGGGGGAAAAAAATAAACACAATTAAGAGATCACCCCCCAAGGGGCTGGGGTCGTGGCTCAGTGGTAGTGTGTTTGCCTTGTATGTGTGAGGTGCTGGGTTAGATTCTCAGCACCACATACAAATAAATAATATAAAGGTCCATCAACAGCTAAAAAATATTTTTTGGGGAAAAAAAAGACATCGCCCCCCCCCCTCAAATTTACACACCTAGCATTTAAAACTACACTTTAGGGGGCTAGAGATATAGCTCAGTTGGTAGAGTACTTGCCTCACATGCAAAAGGCCCTGGGTTCAATCCCCAGCCACACACACACACACACACACACACACACACACTCTCACACACACACACAAAATACACTATATGGCTGGGTTGTAGCTCAGTGGTAGAGCACTTGCCTAGCACAATTGAGGCACAGGGTTCGATCCTAGCACCATATAAATATAAATAAAGGTATTGTGTCCATCTATAACTATAAATAAATAAATAAATAAATAAACAAACAAACAAATAAATAAATAAAACACACTATACCAGAAATGGAAGACTGGAGAGCTCTTACAAAAGTAGATATATCTGTAGACTCATTTCAGAACTGAACGTTTCACCCTCTATATATAAACAGAAGTTTTGAAGTACAAGAAATAATTTACCACCTCATAATCTCCTAAGTTATGCCCTTCTGCGTATGGCACTAACTTTTAGAGCCCAAAAGTAAAATTTGCTTCAGGTTTTGGAAAGAAGACAAAAAAATGGGAATCCCTTTTATACAAAAATCTCCTACAGAACTGAGTCCCAAATGTGACCATTCTAAGGAAGTTCATTAGAAATATTCTTGATATATCTAAGAAAATTCATATTGCCTACAACTACCATAAAGGAACCAAAGTACTATTGTTAATGTTTGTCCATCAACCATTTGATCCTGTTCACTAACTTTTGAATTAAAAAAAAAAAAATTCTTAGTCTATATCCTCAGCATGGCAAACCAGACTATTAGGATTTAAAAGTCATAATTAATCAACCCCCAATCTCAAAGCCTGCCCATGAAGAGTTAGAAATGCCACCTAGTTCTAAGAAAATATTTATAAAGAATCCACAATTAGAGCCGGGGTTGTAGCTCAGTGGTACACTGCATGTGTAGCATGTGTGAGGCACTGGGTTTGATCCCCAGTACCACATTAAAAAATAAATAAATAAATAGAGGTATTGTGTCCATCTACAACTAAAAAAAAAAGAATTCACAATAAGTTGGTGTTCAATAATCAAAACATATACTGAACCACATTTTTCCACCCAAACAGATCACAGATAGGACCATAATACAAACTGAATGATTAAAACAGAAAATTTTAGCTTATCTTATCACGAGTACTTTATACAGAATTCAATAAGTCACCTCAACACCTAAGGAAGTTTACCTAAGCTGAAAGAATACATCTTCATCCACAAATCCAAATGTATCGTGTAGCTTTGTAACCACTCCTGTGAAAACACGTTGTTTCTGAGGTTGGGTTTGTTGCTGACTGGACCGTGGTGTTGGATAAGATACAGTTATCTGTGCTGCAGGCTGAGGAGTAGACAGGCTAAGGCTTGTAGGCAGTGCAACAGCTGGCTATTGAAGAAAATCAACATCATATTAAGATAATGACTTGAAATTACCTGGAAATTAAAAATGACAATTTTAGCTCAAAATGTTAAAAATTATATGAAATTATAAAATATATGTATGTACACCTTGAGAGAACTAAGTCTGAAAATCTATAAAATTATTTAACTTATTTCATCCATAACTTTCCTCAAAAAGTTTCAGGGTTGCTCCAAGGCAAAAGAATCATCGTGCAATGAGTTGTAAAAACACTATTTTAACTCCCTCTTAGAAATTCAAAGTCCAGAAAAGACTGGGGATGTAGCTCAGTGCAAGAGAACTTGCCTAGTCTATGCAAGAACCTGCATTCAAGCACCAGTACCACCATGAAAAAAACAAACAAAAAAGCTGGGTGTGTGGGGCTGGGGATGTGGCTCAAGCGGTAGCGCGCTCGCCTAGCATGCGTGCGGCTCGGGTTTGATCCTCAGCAGCACCACATACCAACAAAGATGTTGTGTCCGCCGAGAACTAAGAAAAAATAAAATAAATGTTAAAATTCTCTCTCTCTGTCCCCCTCTCTCTCTCACTCTTTCTTTAAAAAAAAAAAAAAAAAAAAAAAGCTGGGTGTAATGTCAGATGCCTGTATAATCCTTACTATTTGGGATGCTGAGGCAGGAGGATCACAAGTTAGAGGCCAGCCTCAGCTACTTAGACCATTTTTCAAAATAAAAAAAAACTGAAAATGTAGCTTAGTAGTAAAGCACCCCTGGATTCAATTCCAGCACCCCCCCTCCAAAAAACAAACAAACAAAAAAATCAAAATCCTTATCAGCATACTAAAGGTTTAGGAAACTCCAAAATATAGTCAAGGAACTCAGTATTTCATCAACTTAGGCAAGTTTGAGCCCAGCCTCAGCAACTTAGTGAGAACCTGTCTCAAAATAAAAAACAAAAATGGCTTCGAATGTGGCTCAATGGTTATGTGCCCTGGGTTTAATCACCAGAACCAAAAATAAATAAATTTCTTCCTGTAGTCCAAGCTACTTGGAGGCTGAGGCAGGAGGAATACTTGTATCCGTAAGTTTTATATGAAACTGGGCAACATGGCAAAGACACCTCTTCAAAAAACAACAACAAAAAAACACTGTCTGGTGGTGCACCAGTATTCGGGAAGTTGAGGCAGGAAGATCACAAGTTCACAACTATTGTGGACAGTCTATCAAATCCCTGTTTCAAAATAAAAAGGCAGGTATGGTGGTGCATGCCTATAATCCCAGCAATTTGAGAGTTTAAGGCAGGAAGATTATAAGTTCAAGCCAACCTCAGCAACCTAGGGAAGCCAAAAGCAACTTAGTGAGACCCTGTTTCAAAATAAAAATAAAAGGGACTGGTATTATAGCTCAGTGGCAGAGCACTAGCCTGGCATGTGTGAGGCACTGGGTTTGATCCTCTGCACCACATAAAAATAAAGTATACAATTTGACGTTTAAAAATAAATAAATAAATAAATAACAAAAGGTCTGGGGAATTTAAGTCAGTGGTAAAGCACTCAGGGGCTCAATCCTCAGAAATAAAAGGGGATGTAGCTCAGTAGTAGAGTACCCCCAGGTTCAATCCCCAATAGTGGGGGAGAAAAACCCTCAAAAAATTTCTTTAACATCTTAAGATAGTTATACTTTATGGGCACACACTGCGAGATGTTATGGTAAGGAAAGAAACTTCTACAGCTATTCTATTTAATTTTGAAATTCTCATGTTGGGAATTGAAAGTAAGATCGGTATTACTGGATTTTAGTTCTTTAATAAGAACAGATTAATTGATTTCTTAAATGTACTGCATTTTTCTTTTAAAAAATATTTTTAATCCTTTACTTTTAAAAAAGACTAAAAAGATACAAAAAGTTACACAGTGAAAAGCTTCTCTCCTATCCTTGTTCCTCAGCCACCCAGTTTCCTATGCATGAAGCAATCACACACCTTTTACTATCAAGGGCCTTTTGGAGATAATGCACACACTGATAAATGATATCCTCCTCTTCCCTCTTAAGTAAATGGAAACACACAATGCATAATGCACCATACTTTTTCCTCTACCTCCCATATCTGAGATATAATTTTACATTCATACTTAAGTTCTAGGGATGAGTGTGGACCTCAGTAGTAAGGGGTGGGTACACAGCATGTACAAGGCCCTGGGTTCAATCCCCAGCATGGGGATTCTGTTCCATTTTTAACAACTGCTTAATATTTACTGTACAAAAATACCAGTGAACCATGGTCCATTGGCCAAACACAGCCCAACGCCTTAGTTAATAAGCAAGGAATGTTTTTAACACCTTTTAAAGGGTTGTAAAAAAAAAAAAATTATATGACAGAAACTAAGTGGTTTGTAACAAGCTCTAAGATAGCAGTACATATTAAAAATTCAAAACTTTATTTTTATTTTTTGCGCTAGGTATGAATTAAATGCAGGGCCTCACACATGCTAAACATGCACTCTACCAGAACTATACCAACAGGCCCAAAAGTTCCAAAACATTTTAATGTTGCTCAAAAATCAAACTGATAACATGATGACTTTACCTACTAAGGTCAAGTTAAAAATTAAACATCCAAAAATTTCCAAAACTTTAGCTATAAAGAAAATATAAAAGCAAAAAATCAGTATTAAATTTAAAATAAAAATTCTTATTTATTCAAGCTATACAATAGCTGGGCTTGCAATCAAAACACAATAACAAATTTTCACCTTTATTTAGCAATATACTGCTAAATTATTATGTGAATACAACAAATACCTTTAAACTCTGAAATAAAAACTAGAATAGAAATAAAACATTATAGTCTACTCTTTATTCAGATAATCAAAAGAAATAAAGTAATGCCAAACTAACCTGTGTTAAAAGGGTCTGCTGGGGTTGCTGTAACTGAAAATAGGAAAAAAACAAAAAACAAAACAAAAAACATACAAAAGAAAAGGAACGATCAATTTGTTTCATAGATGTTTTATAAATGGAAAAATTACTTTTAAATATTATTTTTTTAAAAATGTGAAAGGTAACACATAATTAGCATAAGTCTAACTACAACTATTTCTAACTTCATAACTAGTATTAAGAAGTCACACATACAGCTATATTTAATAAAGAAAATGATTTCTGTTGTTATTTCATAGAAATAACACCATAAAAATTTTTCTAAAAAGTCCACAATTCCCTAAAGATTTCTAGTTCCACAATATGCTAATTACCATGCTACAGAAATGATTCAATATCATCAATTTAGTAATTGTACCAAAGAATAAAATTGGCCATCCAATTCATATATAAATATCCTGCAATATGAGAAGCACTCCTAATGGTTGGATTTGCCATAGACATGCATACCATGAAGAACCATACACTCTGACATATGGTTTCTCTGATAATAGAAAAATACACCATTACCAGAAAGGAAAAGGAACTGAAGCGAGGAGGAAAACTTATAAATTCTGGAATAAAAACAATATATGTGAGGATAATAGAACCTGTATGAGGTTCTAATTCAAACTACTCAGATTACCTGCAATAACCAATTATTAAGAGTTTCAACCTTATTAAAATACTATTTTTTTTTTCTGTAAGAGTAGCTGAGTACCACCACCTTTATGTGGTTCAACGTACCTTGTTATAATTCCTTTTTTCTTGTGGGGGTAGGACCAGGGATTGAACTCAGTTGCACTCAACCACTGAGCCACATCCCCAG
The DNA here is from genome assembly GCF_052094955.1 of Ictidomys tridecemlineatus. NCBI lineage: Eukaryota > Metazoa > Chordata > Mammalia > Rodentia > Sciuridae > Ictidomys > Ictidomys tridecemlineatus. The sequence continues at coordinate 52,827,990 of NC_135477.1, forward strand.
CCCTTTTTTGTATTTTATTTAGAGACAGGGTCTCACTGAGTTTCTTAGCACCTCACATGCTGGCTTTGAACTCCTGATCCTCCTGCCTCAGCCTCCCAAACTGCTGGGATTACAGCAGGTGCCACCACACCCAGCTCATAAAATCTTTAATAGTGTTTCATAACTTAATAAATATAAGTCTACGGGTATTTTTAATTTATGATAAGTTTTCTATGTGGTGCCGGGATTGAACTCTGGGCCTCAGTGCACTCTAGGAAAGTGCTCTACCACCCACAGAGCCACATACCCCACAACGCCCCTCTCAGAGCATTTAAAAATAAGGTAATTGTGAGATTAGTCTCTTGTCCATTTTCAGAAGTTTAAAGTACTAGTGAAATACTGTAATCTTCAGAGAAAATGAAATGCTTTTGAAGGCCCAGAGGGCTTAAGCCAAAGATGAAAATAGACTATGGATCTGGTTACAAGAACTTATGGACTGAGAAGTCCTAATATTCCTACACACTTTTTTTTTTTTTTTTGGCAGTACTGTGGATTAAACTCCAGGATCTCACCCATGCAATGCAAGGGTTCTACTTCTACCACTGAGCAACACTCCTAGCCCTTTATTATTTATTTATTTTTGGTACTGAGGATTGAACCCAGGGATGCTCAACTACTGAGTTATTTAGAGACAGGGTCTTGCTAAGTTGTAAAGTGCCTCACTAAGTTTCTGAGGCTGGCTTTGAACTTGCAATCCTCCTGCCTCAACCTCCTGAGCCACTGGCATTACGGGTGTGTGCCACCACACCCAGCCCAATCCTTTATATTTTGATAGGACTTCACTATATTGTTGAGGCTGGCCTCAAATTTTTGATCCTCTGGCTTAAGCTTCCCAAGTAGCTGGGATTACAGGTATACAACACCACACCTGGTTCAATATTGTCCTTGGATCCAATATTTGGATCCTCTTTTGTATACCATTTTCGTCTTCTGAGAGCTGTATGTCCTGGAAATTTTTTTTTTCCTTTGAGTGGGAGGCATGCTTGGGAATGAATCTCAAGCTACACAAATGCTCTACCACTGAGCTACACCCGTGTTCCTAAAACTTTTTTAACAATAATACTCATAAGGACTGAACACTACCTCCGAGCTATGGACAAGATGAGAATGGGTACTTAGTCTAAAACTTATCTAGATTTCAGCAGGGCAAACTTTCCTTCCTTGATAATTGTGTATTTTCTTACCACTTCCTAGCTCCCAGAGGTAAGACCTTAAGAGAAATGATTAGAGGATGAGTTTAAGGGGCCAAAGAAACATGTTTTAAGTCTAAGTTAAGAATTTTCATATTGTTCTTAAATGCCCAGGAATAGGCTATGAACTATAAGGGGAGGCTTCCTCCCATTTTCAACAGTTTTATTTAAATATTTTGTATCTTGGATTTCATTCATCATTTCATTAGAGGGAAGGAAACAAAAACTCAATAAATTCTACTACCTAAAAAATAAAGGTTGGAAGCTAGTGACCCACTAAAGGATTAGGCTTCAAGTAGGAAAAAGAGCTTTTACTTTTCCCAAGTGATCTAATTCAGCAGAGTAGCACAGAGGTTCGAGTCCAGACAGGAGCATAGTCCAAAGAATCAGAGTGGTTCATTCCAGATTATCCTCAACATACTGTCTCAGAAGACTGGCTACTAGTTAAAGATTTGGGTTTTTAGGACCTTCTCTTTTTTCCTACTCCATATCCCCTACTCCCACCAAAGAATTCAAGTCATATATTATGATAGCTAAAAGAAATATAAATACAAATCTGTGTCAATTGAATTTTGGAACACATGGCTTTTTAAAAATCAGTTCTTAACACGGAAAATAAAAACTAACCTGTTGCTGCACACTATACAAGGCCTGTTGAGGTTGTGAATATTGCTGAAAAATTAAAAAAAAAAAAAGATTATTCAAAGAAAAATATGGCTATCAACATATTATTCTCAAAAAAGCGATATATATACACAGAAATACACAACAAAAATTACTCTGAAATTTTCTAGAATAAACATCTAAAATACATAAAATTATTATTACTTATACTCTGGAATTCATCAAAGGCTGAATTTTTTTCAAATAATTGAGGTATGAGAAATGTCCAATTTAAAAACTAAAGAATTTTCACTATATGACTATACTTCCCCCTATATGTGTTAGGTATATACAGTATAATATTGTCAGAAAAAAAAAAATCATAACAAGAGCCATAATTCTTCATTTTTTTAGAAAATGGAGATAGCAATCCTAGCTACTCAGATATCACAGTCTTCAATATTCCATATTAAAACCTATTAGAAATTCACCTGTTGCAATGCAGCTGCTGCAGCCGCGGCTTGTTGCTGCAATGCTGCAGTTTGCGTTATCTGATAGTTTGCTGGCGTTTGTGTGGTAAGGCCTGCTGCTGCCAATGCAGTTTGCTGTGTATAAATGGTAGGAGACGCTCCAAGAAGTGAAGGCTGCTGAACACCTAGTGCAGCTAAAATGAGATTAAAAGGGTGGTGGAAAATTAAGATTATTGGATCCCTTCTATGAATTTTCCAAGAATGCTTAATTGAGCATTATAGTCTAATTTAAAAAACTAAAACAATTTTAGTAATGTTTGTTAAATTTAACTGATTCATGTCCCTCTAGATCCCAAAGGCTTAATATTTAATGTTCATGCCATGGTAAATATAAGAAAACATTAGTCTATAAAATTAAACATCAGAATAAAACCACACAAACTTATCTAGACAAAGTGACTACCATATCCTCCGGAAGAATTTTTAGGAAGAAATATAAAAAGTAATTATCTGGGCTGAGAGTATAGCTCAGTGGTAGAGCACTTGCCTAGCAAGCACTAGGCTCTGGGTTAGAGGTCTTAGGTTAGATACCCAGCATGACCAAAAAAAGAAAAAAGAAAGAAAAGAAGAAATTATCTTATTTTGCTAATATAGAATTTACTGTTTTGGACTGAGGATGCAGCTCAGAGGTAGAGTACTTACTTAGCATAAGCAAGGCCCTGGGTTTGATTCCCAGCATCATAAAAGCTGTATCTATATCTCTCTCCATATACACATATACACACACACACATATATGTATTTTAATTTAAAAAGAGCTATTTGAGCCAGGTGTGGTGGTATGCCCACCTGTCTCAAAGACTTGGGAGGCTGAGACAGGAGAATCACAAGTTCCAGGCCAGTTGGAGCAATTTAGCAAGGCCCTAATAAACAACTTAGCAAGACCCTATCTCAAAATAAAAAAGGGCTGGGTATGTAGCTCAGAGGTACAACATCCCTAGATTAAATTCTTACTACCAAGAAAAAAAAAGCTATTTACAGTCCCACACCAATATACCAAGTAATGTCTTATCCTTTGTATTTCCACATATGTGTGTGTGTGTGTGTATATATATATGTATATATATATACATATATATATATATATATATATATAGCAAAAAAGCAGTCTTTATAACTAATTAAAATTAAAAAATAATTAATTTTAAAAAGCAATCTTGATAAATACATGCAATTTAAAATTTAAAAGGCAGCCTCAGCCAGGCACAGTAGCGCACGCCTGTAATCCCAATGACTCAGGAGGCTGAGGCAGAAGGACTGAAAATTCGAAGCCAACCTCAGCAACTCAGTGAAGCCCTAAGCAACTTAGTGAGACCCTGTATTAAAAAAAATAAAATAGGCTGGATCTGTAGCCCTGTGGTTAAGTACCCCTGGGTTCAATCCCCAATACCTTACAAACAACAACAAAAAAGCTGTCTCATGTTATTTGGAGAGAAAACAACATAATGATATTGGGAATTCGCCTACATAAGTCACTTTCTAGGTCTGGAGATGTAGCTCCGTGGTACACTGCTTTCCTAACATATGCAAAGCTCTGGGTTAGGTTGCCAATACTGCAAAAACAAAACAAAATGAAAGAACTAGTTGGTCAAGGTGTTAAACGCCTATAATCCCTCCTACTCAAGAAGCTGAGGCTAATGGATCACAAGTTTGAGGCCAGACTCAGGAACTTGGTGAGACCTTGTCTCAAAAAATAAACAAACAACTGGGCGTGGTGCTGCACACCTATAATCCCAGCCACTAGGGAGGCTGAGGCACTAGGATTGCTTCAGGCCAGCTTCAGCAGCTTAGCAAGACCTTCACAATTTAACAAAACCATTTCTCAAACAGTTAAAAATAAAAAAGGACTGAGCATGTAGCTCAGTGGTAAAAGTGTCCATGGATCCAATACACGCTACCAAAAACAAAAACAAAAAACTTTTGGTGATCTGTACACAGATAACTTTATCACAATCAAATAGCTCACTGATCAATTCACTATTGCAGGTTTTGAGATATTAGGCTATGCCCTTAAATAGAACTCAATGATAGGAAATACTCATTATCGTTAATTTGAGAATAAGAAATTATGCCACAAAAATCATATTTTAAAAATAATAAATCCCAGGCTGGGATTGTGGCTCAAGCAGTAGCACGCTTGCCTGGCATGTGTGCGGCCAGGGTTCGATCCTCAGCACCACATAGAAACAAAGATGTTGTGTCTGCCAAAAATTAAAAAATAAATATTAAAATTCTCTTTCTCTCTCTCCCTCTCTCTTTAAAAATCATAACCATAATAATAATAATAAATCCCAAGTGCTATAACCTTCTGTAACTGCATTGTCCAAAATACTAGCAACAAGCCACATGTGGTCATTCTGTTCATTAATTGGTTGTTTTTTTAATTTTGGTACCACAAATTGAACCAAGGGGCATTTTACCACTAAGCCACAACCCTAACCCTTTTTTAAAAATTTTTATTTTGAGACAGGGTCTCACTAAGTTGCTTAGGGCTAGCTAATTTGCTCAGACTGGTTTTGAATTTGCAATCCTCCTGCCTCAGCCTCCTAAGTTTGGAATTATATAGGCAAATGCCACCATACCCTGCATGTGGCTATTCAATTTAATGAAAATTAAGTGAAACTAGAAATTCAGTTCAGATGCAGTGATTCATGCCTGTAATCCGAACAATATGGGAGGCTGAAGCAGGAGGCCAGCCTTATCAACTGAACAAAATAAAAAATTGTCTCAAAATAAAAAGTTGAAAATTAACAAAAGGACTGGGAATGTAGCTCAGTGGTAGAGTGCCCCTGGGTTCAATTCTCAGTACAAAAAAAAAGAAATTCAGTTCCTCAGTCATGCTAATCACATTTCAAGTGTTCAAAAGCCTCATGGTTAGTGAATACTTTTTTTTTTTTGGTACTTGTGTATGGACAGTATACCTTTATTTATTTTTATGCAGTGCTAAGGATCCAACCCAGTGCCTCAAATATGCTAGGCAAGCTTCTGTCACTGAGCTACAGCCCCATCCCTAGTAAGTACTACTATCAGACAATGCAGACATAGAACACATTCATCTTCACAGAATATTCTATTTATTGAACAGAGCTGTACTGTAAGTAAAATGCAAAAACCCTAACTAAATCAGTGTTATGTGAGGGTTCTGACCATTAAGTAACCATTAAGATAATATCCATTAAGATAATATCTTGTTGTTACTATTTTTTGTTATTTTTGTTGTTGTTGTTATTATTATTATTATTATTTTGGTACTGGGTATTAAATCCAGGAGTGTTTAACTACTGACCCACACTCCAAGTCCTTTTTTTAAATTTTATTTATTTATATGTTTTGGTACCAGGAATTGAACTCAGGAACACTCAACCTCTAGGCCACATCCCCAGCCATATTTTATTTTTTTGTTTAGAGACAGGGTCTCACTGAGTCCTTTAGTGCCTTGCCTTTGCTGACGCTGGCTTTGAACTCATGATCCTCTAGCCTCAGCCTCCTCAGCATGCACCACTGAGCCCAGCTTAATTTATTGTTTGGGCCTTGCTAATTTGCTGAGGCTGGCTTTGAACTTGCAATCCTTCTGCCTCAATGTCCAGATTTGATGGAATTATAGGGGCACGATCATGCCTGGCTCATTTGGTTTTCAAAAATCACCCTGTGAGAAGTAATTATACCCAAATTACAGATGAAAAAACTAACCTCAGAAAAGCTAAAAAACAAAAACAAAAAAAACCTGCCTAAAGCCACAACACCAGAATTTATTTATTTATTTATTTATTTATTTTAAAGAGAGAATTTTAATATTTATTTTTTAGTTTTCGGCAGACACAACATCTTTGTTTGTATGTGGTGCTGAGGATCAAACCCGGGCCGCACACATGCCAAGCGAGCATGCTACCGCTTGAGCCATATGCCCAGCCCACGACACCAGAATTTAAACCAGCACAAAAGTAGAAAAACAGGGGCTGGGATTGTGGCTCAGCGGTAGAGCACTCACCTAGCATGTGTGAGGCCCTGGGTTTGATCCTCAGCACCACAAAAAATAAATAAAATATATTGTGTCCAATTACAACTAAAAAATAATTTTTTTTTTTAATTTTTAACATTTATTTTTCAGTTCTCGGCGGACACAACATCTTTGTTGGTATGTGGTGCTGAGGATCGAACCCGGGCCGCACGCATGCCAGGCGAGCACGCTACCGCTTGAGCCACATCCCCAGCCCAAAGAAAATAAATATTAAAAAAAAAAAAGTAGCAAAACATAGCTGAGCACGGTGGTTCATACCTTTAAACTCAGGGGAGGCTGAAACAGGAGGATGGCGAATTCAAAGTCAGCTTCAGCAATGGTGAGGCACTAAGCAACTCAGTGAGACCCTGTCTCTAATACAACACAAAACTGGGCTGGGGATGTGGCTCAGTGTTGAATGACCCAAGTTCAATCCCCAGGACCCTCCTCAAAAAAGGGGTAGCAAAATATTTTAATAATTTCAAAATGAGCATCTGACAGTGTTTCAAAGAGTTGAAAACTCAGGACAAGTCTAAGGTGGTTTGCTCCAGAGTTTGATAACATCCAAATTGAACATTTTATTTATTTATTTTTAATGTTTTTAGTTGTAAATGGATACAAACCATTGCTATTTAATTTTTTTATGCAGTCCTGGGGCCGTTAGTTTATTTTTAAATTTTATTTACTTATTTTAAAATATTTTTTGTATAGTACTGGGGATTGAACCCACAACATTATGCATGCAAGGTAGGTACTCTAACACTGAGCTATGCTCTCAGCCAAAGTTCATATTTAAATTTTCACTATAATTTCTAATATATGTCATTAAAATTTCACTATAATTTCTAATATATGTCTAATATTTGTCACTATAAATTCTAATATATGTCATTCACTATAATTTCTAATATATGTCATTTCTAATATATGTCAAAAATATCCCAGATTATAAAACATACAGTATAAGAAAAGCCTCAACTTCACAAATAAGAATTGTACACTTGCTGGGTGGGGTGGCACACCCCTGTAATTCAAGCAACTTGCAAGGCTGAGGCAAATGGATTGCAAGTTTGAATACAACCTCAGCAACTAAGTGAATCCACCAACTCAGCAAGACCCCATCTCAAAATTTAAAAAATAAAAATGGCTGGGAGTGTAGCGGGGTTCAATCCCCAGTACAAAACAAATAAACAGATCAGTCTACTCTTTCAGTTCTCACTAAATGAGAACATTCAGAGGATGAAGGAAAAAATATTTATTAGCAATGAGCACTAATACCTTTTTTTTTTTTTGAGTTGTAGATGAACACAATACCTTCACTTTATTTTTATTTATTTATTTAATGTGATGCTAAGGATTGAATCCAATGCCTCACATGTGCCAGGTAAGCGTGCTACCCCTGAGCTACAACCACAGCCCAGCACTAATTGCTTTTATGTGTACTTTTTCACTCCCAGAAAAATGTTTCAGAGACAATTTGGTATTACTTAGAATTAGCAGTTTTTAAACAGGGTAAGTCCATTCATATAAGCAGCAATCTCTTTTGTTATCCATTTAGTGGTACCAGGAATTGAACCCAGGGACCCTTTACCACTGGGCTATATTCCTAGCCATTTGTGTTTTTGAGACAGGGTCTCACTATGTTGTTCCAGATGGTCTGAATTTGTGATTTTCTTGACTCAGCCTGCCAAAAAGCTGGGATTACTGCATGTGCTAGCTATCATACTTTGTGGTAATTTTCTTTTCTACCAATTGTTTAGGTTAGAAATATCCAATTCTATCAAGGGATACTAGTCAAGTATACATATTATACCTGTAATTTATACATATTATATCTGTAATTATTTGCTTATAAAGCATGAATCTTGGAATTTATGCCACTGATTCAAATGATGGAAGTTTTAAAAGCTAATTATCGGACCAAAGTGAAAAGGCAGGAAAAAGGAAATATACTGAAAGCATTTCTATACTCAATAATAATTGATATAAAGACTAATTAAGGGGCTTGAAATATAGCTCAGTTAGTAGAGTGCCTGCCTCACATGCACAATGCCCTGAGTTCAATCCCAGCACCAAAAAAAAAAAGACTAATTAAGAATTCAGTCAAGAGCTGGGGATGTGGCTCGCCTGGCATGTGTGCAGCCCGGGTTCGATCCTCAGCACCACATACAAACAAAGATGTTGTGTCTACCGAAAGTTAAAAATAAATAAATAAATATTAAAAATTCTCTCTCTTCTCTCTTGGGCTGGGATTGTAGCTCAATGGTAGAGTGCTTGCCTAGCACATTTGAGGCACTGGGTTTGATCCTTAGAACCTATAAAAATAAATTTAAAAAAAAGTATTAAAAAACAACTTTCAGGGGCTGGGGTTGTGGTTTAGTGGTAGCGCACTTGCCTGGCACGTGTGAGGCACTGGGTTTGATTCTCAGCACTGCATTTAAATAAATAAAATACAGGTCTATCAACAACTAAAAAAAAAAAAACCAACTTTCAAATCTTAAAGCTCTGGTCTCAGTGCTGGAATGTAACTCAGCGGCAGAGTATTTGCCTAGCATGTACAAGGCAAGGTTTGATTTCCAGCACAATACACACACACACACACACACACACACACACGAATAAAGTTGAAGTTCTGTTCCCTAGTATTGCTACCACTGAAAATAATGTGACAGCACTTCAGGCAGGATACGGAAAATCAGATAAATATTAAGAAACAAACACTATGACAACTGTGGAAGAAATGAGAGATTAAGCTGGAAAGTTGGAACACTTCGAATAGTATCCCAAGAAGTTTGAACTATATTCTAAAGAAATTTTTGTAGATGAACGAGAGAATGGAGTAATGGGAGAAATAATGAACCATAAAAATAATTTTTTAAAATCAGTAATTTTGATAGAAATTATCCTTTAGGAAACTATGGTTATTAAGGAGATATAAGAAGTAGTATTTATAGTAAGAGAGTAATCAAATAAAAGTAGTCATGGGGCTGAGGTTATGGCTCAGTGGTCGAGCACTCGCCTAGTGTAGGTGAGGCACTGGGTTCGATCCTCAGCACCACATAAAAATAAATAAATAAAAATAAAGGCATTCTGTTAACTTACAACTAAAAAAAAAAAAAAAAAAAAAGTAGTCAGGCATGCCAGTAATCCCAGCTACCTAGGAGGCTAAGGCAGGTGGATCACAAATTAAAGGCCAACCTGAGCAATTTAGTGAGAACCTGCTTCAAAATAAAAGGCTGGGGATGTAGCTCAGTGGTAGAGAGCATCCCTGGATTCAGTACCCAGTACAAAAAAAAAAGGAGTTCGAACTAAATATAAGTAAATAGAAGACAATAGAGGCTGGAGTTGTGGCTCAGCAGTAGAGCACTCACCTAGCACTTTCGAGGCACCAGGTTCGAGCCTCAGCACTACATAAAAATAAATAAATTAATTAAAGGTATTGTGTCAACTACGACTATAAAATTAAAAAATAAATAGAGGGGGCTGGGGATGTGGCTGAAGCGTAGCGCGTTTGTCTGGCATGCTTGCAGCCCAGGTTTGATCCTCAGCACCACATACAAAGATGTTGTGTCCGCCGAAAACTTAAAAATAAATATTAAAAATTCTCTCTCTCTCTCTCTCTCAAAATAAAATAAAATAAAAATAAATAGAGAACAATAAAGACTATTTCCTCAAGACAGAGAAAAAGAGCTTTGTGACTAAAGAATCGATGTTAAACACTGACTGAAGAGTAGGATATAAAGGTTTAGGAAAGGAATAAAAGGACCTGAAAAAGTTAGATAAGAGACTTTGGAATGGAAACTTTAAATCAAGAGCAGTAAACGGGAGAAATCTAATACTGATCAAATTATCCAAATATTGCATTGGTCCTAAATGTAGGATGGAGGAATAATTCAAGACATTTTTTAAAAAGGGGAAAAGTCAGGCAGACCAGGCTGTACATGCCTATAATCCCAGGGACTTAGGAGGGTGAGGATCAACAGCTTGAGGCCAACCTGTACAACCCTGCAAGATCCTGTCTCAAAAACTAATAAGGGCCTGAGGATGTAGCTCAGGGGTAGATAGCCCTTGGATTCAATGGGTTAATCCCCAGAACTATAAAAAAAGTTTGATATCTTTGAGATGGGGGTTAAAGGAAAAGAAAATTAAAGATGACATGACACCCAGGAATTACTGACTCCTGAACTCAATAGGCTCAGTATTAAAGCTAAACAGAAACAATTCAAAGCTTCAATTTTGCACTTTCAGCAATAAACTGCTGACAAGCAGGCTTTCACTAACATTTTTAACATTATTTACATGTCTCATCTGTATAAATGCATTATGTGTAAATGCATTAAAATTTTCAGCCACTTTTTAAACAACAGTACAAATGCAAATTAACCTTCTCATAAAATAAAATGCTGGGCTGAAAAGTAGTGGCTCAGTGGTAACGCGCTCACCTAGTATGTTCGAGGCCCTGGGTTCAATATTTAACACCACATAAAAATGCGTAAAATAAAGGAATTGTGTACAACTAACTAAAAAATAAATATTGAAAAAAAATTAAATGCTAAAACCAGGCCTGGTAGCCCATGACAGTAAACCTAGCTACACAAGAGGACGGAAAATTGGAAGTCCTTAGCAACTTCAGGAGACCCTGTTTCAAAACAAAACAAAAGAGTTGGTTGGGGCTGAGTGTGGTGGCCTAAGAATGTCATCCCAGCACTCCAGGAGGCTGAGACAAAAGGACCCAAATTCAAAGACAGCATTAGCAATTTATCAAGGCCCTAAGCAACTTAGCCAGACCTTGTCCCTAAATAAAAAAGGGCTGGCTAAGTGCCCCTGGGTTCAACCCCTATATCCAAAAAAAAAAAAGAGTTGGGGATGTAGCTCAGTGGAAAAGCACTTGTCAAGCATTTGTGAGGGCTATTGGTTCAATACTAAATACCACAAAAGAAAAAGTTGAACAATTCTTTTTTGTATGATTTGCATGGTCACCAATTTGACACTGGACTCAGATACTGATATTGCTGGCATATGGTTGCTCTGAACTACCTCACCAACCCTAAGCCATATCTTTTTCTTTTATTTTCAATACTAGGGATTGAAGCCAAAGCCTTGTACGAGCTAGGTACCACTCCACCCCTGAGTCATAGCTGCAGTCTTTTCATTTTAATGAGACAGGGTCTTGCTAAATTGCTCAATGGCCCAGCTAGGTTTAAGAGTGTGTCAACTACTTGGCTTGTATTTCAAGCAGTGTTTCACTAAGTTGCCTAGGCAAATTTACAATCATCCTGCCTCCACCTCAGGAGTAGCTGGGATTACAGCTATGTGTATTCCTTTCTTCCTTTGGTACTGGTGATTGAACTCAAGGATGTGGGAGACACATTCCCCAGGCGTTTTTTATTTTTTTTGAGACAGGATCTCACTAAATTGCCTAGGGCCTCTCTAAATTGCTCAGGCTGGCCTCAAACTTGTGATCCTTCTTCTCCAGTCTCCAATCACTGGGATTACAGGCATGCACTAGCATACCCAGCTATGTGTATTTATTTAATACAGTAAAATTGGCACTATTATTCAAGAAGTCTCAATATCTTGTTGAAATTAAAAAAAAAAAACTCTAGCAGTGGCACATGCCTGAAATCCCAGCTACTTGGGAAGGTTGAGGTGAGTGTGGGAGACCCCAATCTCAACAAAAAGAAAGAAAATATCAAATATTCTGGAAGTAGTCCAAAATATGGCAACTAGAATCTAGATATTTTATTCAAAACAATATTATTATAGACTTTCACTAGTACCTATTTACAGGCTTTTTATAAGAAAGCTAGCATAGATACTTAATAATAATAAAGAAAATAACTTGCTTATTTACTGAAGTGATGATATAGCAGCAAAAATTTAGACTCTGAAAAATTGTGATTGATGATATTTCCAAGAATTTCCATAAATAATTTCATATACCACATATTTTATAGAATCTCCATTTACAAAATTCTATTTTTTATGTTGAGTCTTTATTGTCAAATCCGAAAAGAGAATACCTATATATTACTGAATGTCTCTAAAAAAAAAAAAGTTGTATAAACTTTGTTATCTCCTTTGTTCTATCCATCTTTAAATAAAAACAAAGGTCTATGACATACATTCAAATGATCACAACGTAAATGTAAATAGCTATAGACAATATAATTCTATAATAACAGCTATTTTTATTTGAATCCAAAACAAAACATGCAGCATAAGTCAGCTAAGGGCTGGAGATGGGCTATAGTCTTATGAGAGTTTGTCTATCATGTAGGAAGCCCTGGGTTTGCTTCCCAGCACCATTAAAAAGAAAAAAAGTCAGGGGCTGGGGCTCAGTGTAGTAGAACGCTTGCCTAGCATGTTTTAGGCACTGGATTTGATTCTCAGCACCACATATAAATAAATAAAATAAAGGTCCAAATAAAATAACAGCAACTTTATTTAAAAAAAAAAGTAAGCTAAAACAGTATATTAAAGAATAAGAGCATAACACATGCTTCTGGACACACAGTAGTTGATACTGATTTCACCAAATCTAAGTCACTTCTTAGCCAGGCATGGCAGCACGTTTGTAAACCCAGTGGTTCAGGAAGTTGAGGCAGGAGATCACAAGTCTGAAGCAAGCCTGAGCAAGAGCAACTTGGTGAGACCCTCACCAAGTGAGGAGGGAGATCCTGTCTCCCCCCCCCAAAAAAAAGGGGGGGTTGTGAATGTAACTCCTTGGTAGAGCTCCCCTGAGTTCAACCCTGAAAGGGCGGGGGGCAGGGGGAAGAAATGATCCACAGCACTGCAAAACAAAACAAAACCTATAAAACTGTCCAAAATGCAAATCACTTTTTTCCCTAGTTGATCTATAAATTTTTAAAAGTCTTCACAAATAAACGACACATCACTTGCAAACACTTTACTATAACATGCATAACCTAACTCGGCTATAACAGGATTCCCCCCAACACCCACACACTCATTTACAGTACATGTGTTCAGCAGTCTGACCTGGCTGTGATACCGCAGTGGCTGTAAACTGAGTAGCCCATGGCGGATTCTTCTGTCCTCCAAACTGAGCCATGATGCAAGGGGTAAAAAAACCTTCACTTGTTTTTCTTCTATAGCAGCAATCTATTAAGAAAGGATCCACGTTTCAAAGTTCAACCAAACTACAAATATCACAATTATTTAAAAGAAATGTTTAAGTATCAAGGACATCTTCCTAAGTAGAAATAATAACTGCAAGTAGGAAAAGGGCAAATGAACAACACTTCAAATACCGCAAAAACATTTTACATGAACTGGATCACCAAAGTACCCTTATTTTAGGGACAGACTTAAAGGACACTTCTTTCTGTGATTATAAACCGTCACATTTAAACAGAAGACAATCTGCTGTATCCACCAGATTATTAACAAGAAGTTCACAACTCCATATTCACAGGATATCTAGCCTTCGTGTTTCTTTGGGCGCTGGAGTTGGAGATTGGGGCCAAAGTGTTGGTGAAATCAATAACGGAAAATTGGACGAGACCCCAAACAAAGGTACTTATCATCAAAATAACGAACATCTCTAATTTTTCTGGTATGGAATTAACTAGGACCTCCTTTGCCCTCGACTTCCTCTCCCTCGTGTGGAAAGGCAGTTGAGCTAACGGATGCCCCTCAAAGAACCAATGCGAAGACCCCACTCCCGCCAAAGACAAGTCAGAAAATGCTATCATCTCCGCCCGCACATCGCCCGGGCGCGGCGATTCTGACGGGCCAGGGCTCTGCCATCTTCCTCCGGCCCCAGCTCCTCGCGGGCCGCAGACGGCGGAAGGCGGAACCCACCGCCCCACAACACTGGGTTAAGCGCCAACACCGGGACGCTCAAGAGATCAGGCCTCCTTAAGTCCGGCGCACGACGGAGAAAGCCTCTATCCCCAAACCCACGCCACGGGGAGCCCCCCCACCCCCGCCCCGGGCTTCGAGGCTAAAGCCGCAGCAGCTCCGGAGAGGGGAACGGCGGACTGCAGCCGGTCGGACCAAGGCTGAGGGGCGCTGGGTACACCTGAGGGGCGACCGGGAAAGAGCGAGGTGGTGGGGGAGGGGCGGGCAGCACAGGGCCTGGTCCGACCGGCACAAAAGGGACCGCGTCCCTCCCGCCCCAGTCCCACAAGAGCCCCACGGTCGCCGGCCTGGGGCCTCCGCGCCACCAAAAACGAAGCCTCCCGGCCCTTCCGCTATAGGACAGATGTTAAGAACCCCGGGCGGCCGCCCACCGCGCTCCAATCAAGCGCTGACCAGACCTTCACCTGAGTCGGGTCCCGGCTAACACCGAAGCCATTTCAAAACCCGTCAGCCTTATGCGCATGCGCCAACCTCCCCCCTCTCGCTCCTCACCGCCTCCTTCCCAATTTCCCAGAGGAACCACGCTTACGGCTTGACGTCCTACGTACGCGCTCGCCGACTCGCCCCGCATAGGCTAGCCCTTTTGACTGCGCTGCTAGAACGAGAACGCGGTGAAGAAGGGTTACCTTGGCTCAGCTTAACAATGAGCGGGCTACGTCTATGCGCTATCTCTGAGGCAGAGGCTGACCAGAGCGGGTGGAAGGAAAGAATCCGCGGTCACGTGATCCGACGAGGGCCGACGCCATTTTATGATTTTTCTTTTTCCTTTTTTTTTTTTTTTTAAACAGTACATTTGGTTGGAGGAATGGGTATGTTCTGTGACGTCTCAACTTTTTTTTTCATTGAGGTAAATTTCACTTAACATACTGAATGGACTTTTTTCTTTGAGACAGGGTCTTCTATGTTGCTCAGGCTGATCCCAAACTGCTGGGCTTAAGCGGTCCTCCTGCCTCAGCCTCCAGAGTTGGGACCACAGACAGGTTCGCGCCACTGCGCCAAGATGGACTATTTTAAAGTGTACAATTTAATGGCCTTTAGTGCGTTCATAGGTTGTGCCACCATGACCACTGCTATTATTAAATCTTTTCATCACCCAAATAAGAAACCTACACCTATTAACCAGTCACTCCCTGTCGTGAGCTATGTCATTTACGTAGACAAAACACGTTTGGTGTCTTTCCACAGTGTCACAATTTAGTGAATAACAATAAATTCACAGGTTACACTGTTTTCATCAGTGTCAGTTCACTGAATACTTGTGGGTCACCTGATGGTCATAAGCCAAACAATCAGGTTTCTTTACTCCAATCTTTTAATTTAAAAAAAAATGTAGTTTTTGTATGGACAGAATGCCTTTTTTTCATTTTTTAATTTTTATGTGGTGCTAAATATGGAACCCAGTGCCTCACACATGCTAGGCAAGCGCTCTGTCACTGAGCTACAGCCCCCGGCCCCAAGTCTTAATTTTTAATAGCTAAAACACTCTAGTCACACACTTTACACTAGACTAAAAAAGGCTTAAAGCAGCTGCAGGTGTTCTGAGACTGAACTAAGAGCAAAGACAGAAAGCAGATAGTCACTGTAGGGGGTCAGAAGATTAAGGACCAGGCCCAGCAGGTGGCATAGGCCTTTAATCCCAGCAGTTTAGAATGCTGAAACAGAAGAATCCCAAATTCAAGGCCAGCATCAACAATATAGCAAGGCCCTAAACAATTTAGCAAGATTTTCTTATTTTGGGGCTGGGGATGTGGCTCAAGCGGTAGCGCGCTCGCCTGGCATGCGTGCGGCCCGGGTTCGATTCTCAGCAACACATACCAACAAAGATGTTGTTGTGTCCGCCGAGAACTAAAAAATAAATATTAAAAATTCTCTCTCTCCTCTCTCTCTCTCTCTCCTCTCTCACTCTCTCTTTAAAAAAAAAAAAGATTTTCTTATTTTGCTGACCATTTTATTGTTTCATCTGTTAAATCTACTACCCCTAGTTGCCATCACTGCTACCATCAATTAAGGAAAATCTAAAATTGCCACACACTGTGTTAAGTACTCTAGACATAAGAATGGAACCAAATAATAGTTCTGCAAGCTGATTTTATAGCTGAACATAAAACATAAAAAGGGCTGGAGATGTTGCTCAGTGGTTAAGTGCCCCTGGGTTCAGTCCCTGGTAACAACATAAATAAATAAATAAATAAAATATTAAGGACCAGCTCACTGGATACAGTGTCACAAGCCTGTAATCCCAGTTGCTCAGGAGGCTGAGACTGGGTTAAAAGCCAGCCTGAGCAATGGCAAGACACTAAGAAACTCAGTGAGACCCTGTCTCTAAATAAAATACAAAATGGGGCTGAGGGCCTGGGGTTGTGGCTCAGATGTAGAGCGCTTACCTAGCAAGTGTGAGGCCCTGGGTTCCATCCTCAGCACCACAGAAAAATAAATAAATAAAATGAAGGTATTGTATTTAACTAAATATATATAGATAGATATAGAGATAGGGCTGTGGCTCAGTGCCTGAGTGCCCCTGGGTTCAATCTCTTGTACGAACCCCCCCCCAACCAAAAAAAATATTAAGGACTAGCTTAAAAATTTGTTCAGGGGCTGGGGATGTGGCTCTAGCTGTAGCACGCTCGCCTGGCTCGCCTGGCTCGCCTGGCATGCCTGCGGTCCGGCTTCGATCCTCAGCACCACATACAAACAAAGATGTTGTGTCCGCCGAAAACTAAAAAATAAATATTTTAAAAAAAAAAAAGAAGAATTTGTTCAGGGTGTAGAGCTGTCAAAGCATAGGACCAAGGTGTGGTCAGACCACAGTTTCAGAGTGTCAGCTTGGTGTGGGCCATGGGCAGGAGAAACCACACAGTGCTATAACCTGAGGACCAATATTCAGAAGATTGTGGTGTGGTGATCTTCCTGGGCAAGGCTCATGATATTGACCAGGTGAAGGAGTCAGGGTACTGAAATGACCAGTCTCAGGGTGCTACTCCTTTTATGGGGCCTCAGGTAGGAGGGCTGCTTCATACAGGGGTCTGATGTGTTCCATATGCTCATGGGCCTGGTTTTTCTGATATGAGTTTGATATGTCGTGTATTCATGTGCTGCTGATTAATTCAGTCAATTCAAAGGTGGTCATTTTTATTAGTAGGATTTATTTATTGGTTTGTACTTTATGCCTGTGCAAGGCAGATGGTGGTTGTTTGCTTGTACAAGCAAGATATGGAGTCATTCCACCTAAACACTTAGAAGTAGAGAAACTTATGGCAAACTACTGCTTTACAAAATGGAATAACTCAAATTTTGGCATAGTCTGAAAACTACTGGTCTATATACATCATAGATAACTTTGAGGAGAGCCCAGTTAAATCTATTTACCCTCTAACTCCAGTCATCAAAACTCTGATCACCACTAATCTTTTTCTCTTCAATGGCCCATCCTAGACATATAAGTAGAATATGCAATGTGTGGCCTTTTGTGTGTTTGGGTTCTTTGAATTAGTATATAATTTTCAAAGTTTGGCCATGTAGTAGCATTATCAATTTTTCTTTAAATCATAAATATTATTCGTTCTTGGGCTGGGGCTGTAGCTCAGTGGCAAAGCATCTGCCTTGCATGTGTGAGCGACTGGGTTCAATCCTCAGCGCCACATAAAAGTAAAGTTACTGTGTCCATCTACAACTAAAAAAATAATTTTAAAAATATTACTTGTTATTTTATATTTTATTTTTCCACATTTAAGCAGTGGTGTGTGTGTGTGTGTGTGTGAGAGAGAGAGAGAAAGAGAGAGAGTGTGTGTGTGTGTTGCTAATAATTAACACAGGCCTCACACAAGCTGGGCAAGCTATTTTTTTTTTAAGAGAGAATTTTTTAATATTTAATATTTGCCAAGGCCAATGTCTCGGCTTGGCACCAGAATCACGAGGCACTCACAGCTTTGTAGGTTCAAACAGCAATTCTTTATTCCAGCTCTCACACCACCTCCACACAGGTCCAGGGGCAAACGCGTTCTCCTGTCTCCCGCACAAACCACCTACTCCACGAGGCTCTCTCCAAATCCCATTTTTATCTCACGAGAACTCAATGGGAACAAGCAGCAGGAACACCCTAATCCCAGCAATAATCTTCAACTTCCAACTTCCTTAAAACCCATTATCTTAAACTGGCAACGCCTTAAACTCAAGGAGCCGGTTACTTCCTCAAACCTGATCAGCTCTAAACCCGGATCTGCCTTGGTCCTTGAGCAAGGTCACCTCATTAAAGCATGCATGCAATGTCCCATCAAATGTCCTCTAAGCAGCATGGGGTACGCTTGGCAAGGAAATTTCGATGCGTCATTCCTACTTGGTAATGGCCCTCAGCAAATATTTATTTTTTAGTTTTCGGCGGACACATCTTTGTTTGTATGTGGTGCTGAGGATCAAACCCGGGCCGCACGCATGCCAGGTAAGCGCGCTACTGCTTGAGCCACATCCCCAGCCTAAGCTGGGCAAGCTTTATCCACTGAGTTACAACCCCATCCTCCAGATTTAAGGAAACTATTTCCACTAGCTATGTATATTTTACAGTAATTTAGTAAAGTACGCCTCTGTGAGTCAAAGATGGAACAAACTTTTTGTCCCTACTTATCCCCTCTAGACTGCAGAAAATATTGAATATTCTTATTTTCGTGGCAATATAATAGTTTGCACAAATTTAATGAGAAGATGTTTTTGTAATAGGACACATATATTGCTTATATTTCCAAGCTTTTGACTCAAATATCATATTTTCAGATATTACCAGGCAACATTAAAGAACTAAGGTTGAGCCGGGCACAGTGATGCATGCCTGTAATCCCAACGGCTCGTAAAGCTGAGGCATGAGGATCCTGAGTTCAAACAAAGTCAGCCTCAGCAACTCAGTGAGACCCTATCTCTAAATACTCTCTAAATAAAAGACACAGTAGGGCTGGGGATATGGCTCAGTGGTTGAGTGCCCCTGAGTTCAATCCCTGGTACAAACAAAAAAATAACAAAAAACAAACAAACAAACAACAACAAAAAAAACAACTAAGGTTGATCATATGGAGCCAATAAAGCTTCCTGGAAGGATACTAGCCTGGTACCTCATACCTGGGACCGCATATGGTCCCTCTCTGGTTATTGTAGGGTAAGGAATGTCATTTAAGGAATGTCACTTAAGGAATGTTGTTTAAGATCCTTTGTGACTTATGATACTTTTTGCCTCTGGAGAAGGGAATAATTCACCCAACTTATAAATATTTCATGCAAAATCTGATGGCTAGTCTTTGACTTGACTTCCTAGTCTCTATGGGTGTTAAATGTGTAATCTGCTAGACATGGTAGTGCATAAATATAGTCCATACTACTCAGGAAGCTGAACCAGGAGGACTACTTGAGCCTAACCTGGCAAACATAGTGAAACCCTGTCAAAAACACAAAGGTACAATCTGAGGGGTTGGGGATAGCTCATTGATACATCCTATACTTAGCTCAAGATTCTGTCCTCAGCACAACGACCACCAAAAAAAAAAAAAAAAAAGTACAGTCTAATATTCTCTATCAAAAGTTTCTGCAAGCTGGCATACTGGCACATTCCTATAATCCCAATGGCTTGGGAGTTGGGAGGCTGAGGCAGGAGGATTGCAAGTTCAAAGCCAGCCTCAGCAACTTAGCAAGGTGCCAAGCAACTCAGTGAGACCCTGTCTCTACATAAAATATGCAAAAGGGCTGGAGATATGGCTCAGTGGTTAAGTCCCCTGAGTTCAATCTTCAGTACAAAAAAAAAAAAAAGTTTCTGCAAGGGCTGGGATTGTACTTCAGTGGCAGAACACAGAGTTTAAAGCTAGCATGTGTGAGGGACTGGGTTCTATCCTTAGCAGCACATAGAAATAAACTATCCTTAGCAACACATAGAAATAAACAAGGACTGGGGATATAGCTCAGTTGGTAGAGTGTTTGTCTCACATATACAAGGCCCTGGGTTCAATCTCCAGCACCACACCAAAAAATAATAGATAAATAAACGAATAAAATAAAGATATTCTAGCCGGGCGTGGTGGCACACACCTGTAATCCCAGTGGCTCAGGGGCAGGAGGATTTCGAATTCAAAGACACCCTCAGTAAAAGTGAGGAGCTAAAGCAACTCAGTTAGACCCTGTCTCTAAGTAAAATACAAAATAGGGCTGGGGATGTGGCCGAGTAGTTGGGTGCCCTGAGTTAAATGCCCAGTACCAATAAATAAATAAATAAATAAATAAAGGTATTTTATCCATCTACAACTACAAAAAGAATTTTAAATAAAAAGCAGGGCTGGGAGAGTGCTTGCCTCACATGCACAAGGCCCTGGGTTTGATTCTCCAGCAACACACACACACACACACACACACACACACACACACACACACACAAAACCAGTTTCTTTGAAACAAACTTTGAAGTGATCAAGTGAGAATGCTAATGCCATCCTTAAGTCCAGAATCCTGAAATGTCCCTGACTGCCCTCTGGACTCTTTTTTTTTTTTTTTTTTTTTTTTTTTTAAGAAAGAGTGAGAGAGAGAGGGGGACAGAGAGAGAGAATTTTAATTTTATTTATTTTTTCTTAGTTCTCGGCGGACACAACTTCTTTGTTGGTATGTGGTGCTGAGGATCGAACCCGGGCCGCACGCATGCCAGGCGAGCGCGCCACATCCCCAGCCCCCCTCTGGACTCTTAAATTGAACTTCCAGCTGAGTGTGGTGGCACATGCCTTGTAATCCCAGCATCTTGGGAGGATGAGGCAGGAGGATAGGGAGTTCAAAGCCAGCCTAGGGCTAGGGATGTGGCTTAATAGTCGAGTACCCTGGAGTTTAATTCCTTATAACCGCACCGCCCCCAAAAAATTGGGCTTCCAACTGCTAATCTTTTTTTTTCTTTCTTTCATAGAAATTCCCCCTATGAGTACCTGCTGCTAGCACAGGCTTGTAATCTCAGCTACTCAGGTAGTTGAGGCAAGAGGACC
This sequence comes from Ictidomys tridecemlineatus, assembly GCF_052094955.1. Classification (NCBI taxonomy): domain Eukaryota; kingdom Metazoa; phylum Chordata; class Mammalia; order Rodentia; family Sciuridae; genus Ictidomys; species Ictidomys tridecemlineatus. The sequence goes on from NC_135477.1 coordinate 52,849,227, forward strand.
ACAAGTTCAGGCCAGCCCAGGCAATTTAGGGAGACCTTGTCTCAAAACAAAATAAAGAAAGGCTATGGATGGGGCTCAGGAGTGTATGAGCCCATGAATTCAATTCCAAATACCCCCCCCCCAAACATAACACACACAAAGCCTGCTTCTAGCGCTATTCAACAAATATCTTCCTCTACTACCAAGTCCCAATTAAGTGTTATTTATTAGTCTTTTAATTATTATTTTGATTTTTAATTGTTTTGCAATACTGGGAATTGAATCCAGAGGTGCTATACCATTTAGCTACATTCCTAGCCACTTTTATTTTTTTATTTTGACAGGGTCTTACTAAGTTACCCAGACTGGTCATGAACTTGCAAACCTCTTGCCTCAGCCTCCCCAGACCCTGGGATTAAAGGAGTGTACCACTGCACCTGGCTTTTGTCTGACCTCTTTTCAATTGTTTTTGGCATATACTGTACCCAGGAATGGATTGTCTCAAATGGGTTGTCTCTGAATCATATGATAATTCTATATTTAATTTGTTGAGTAACTGACAAATTATATTTACTGTGATTACCCTATTTATATTCCTGCAAGAAATGTTCCATGTTCTTACCAACCTTTATTATTTTATTTCTTTCTTCTTTTTAAAATAAATAGAAATCTTCATGGGTATGAAGTGAAATGTCATAGCAGTTTTGATTTGTAGCTCCCTTATGAAATGACTAAAGATGTTGAGCACAATTTCATGTATTTATTGGCCATTTGTACATCTTCCTTGGAGAATTTCATTTCTTTTCTTTTCTTTTTTTTTTTTTTAAAGAGAGAGAGGAGAGAGGGGGAGAGAGAGAGAGAGAGAGAGAGAGAGAGAGAGAGAATTTATTTATTTATTTTAGTTTTTTTTTTTTTTTTTGGCGGACACAACATCTCTGTTTGTACTTGGTGCTGAGGATCGAACGCGGGCCACACACATGCCAGGCGAGTGCGCTACTGCTTGAGCCACATCCCCAGCCCCATTGGAGAAATTTCTATTCAAGTCCTTTGTTCTCCCCTTCCCCATGTTTTGGCAAATCTTTTTAAAAAAATATCTTTAATTGTAGATGGCAACAATACTTTTAATTAATTAATTAATTAATTAATTTTTTATATTTATTTTTTAGTTTTTAGGTGGACAGAATATCTTTATTTTATTTTTTATGTGGCTGAAAATCGAACCCAGTGCCTCACGCATGCTAGGAGCCACATCCCAGCCCCTATTTATTTATTTTTTACGTGATACTGAGGTTCAAACCCAGTGCCTTACATATGCTAGGCAAGTGCTCTACCACCAAGCCACAACCCTAGCCCCCTAGCAAATATTTTGATTGTAATAAAAAATATATGTATGGGCTGGAGTTATGGCTCAGTGGCAGAGCATTGCCTAGCATGTGGGAGTCACTGCGATTGATCCTTAGAACCACATAAAAATAAACAAATAAAATAAATGATGCTATCCAGCTACAACTCTACAACTACAAATAATTTTTTTAATGATTTCAACTCTTTAAAAAATATGTTGGGGCTGAGGATGTGGCTCAAGCGGTAGCGTGCTCACCTGGCATGCGCAGGGCGCTGGGTTCAATCCTCAGCACCACATACAAATAAAATAAAGATGTTGTGTCCACCGAAAACTAAAAAATAAATATTAAAAAATTCTCCCCCCTCTTTAAAAAAATATGTAGCATAAAATTTACAATTTTCACCATTTTTTAGAACACAATTTAGTGGCATTGAATGTATTCACACTGTTGTGAAACCATTATTCCTTTCTCCAATTTAAAATTGGTTGGTTGGCCAGGTGCAGTGGCACATGCCTATAAAGTAAATAAAATAAAATAAAATAAAATAAATGTAAATAAATAAAAATGTTGTGGCTATCTACATTTGGGAGACTGAGACAGGAGGATGGCGAATTTAAAGCTAGCCTCAGCAGCGGTGAGGTGCTAAGCAACTCAGTAAGACCCTGTCTCTAAATAAAATTCAAAATAGGGCTGGGGATGTGGCTCAGAGGTTAAGTGCCCCTGAGTTCAACAACAACAACAAAAAATTGGTTGGTTGTATTCTTGTTATACTGTTTTCTTTTTGTTTGACGGGAGACTCACTATATTGCCTAGGTTAGCTTTGAACTTGAGATCCTTCTGCTTCAGCTTCCTGATGAGCTGGAAGTACAGGCATGTACCACAGGTGCTCAATATGATTTTATTTGTTAATTTGTACATTACCATATTGGGAATTGAACCTAGGGGCACTTTGCCACTAGGCTGCATTCCCAGCATTTAAAAAATTTGAATGAGGTATCACTAAATTGCTGCTGTCACTAAATTTTAATTGCAATCCTTCTGCCTCATTCACCATCCCATGGTCCCCCATACCCCCATCCTCATGCCCCCAACCTCACCTTCCCATCCCCATACCCCCTCCTCCTTCCCTACCCTTTCACCCCCTCCCCCACACCCCTTTCCCCCATCTAGGTTGTTTCTGTAGTTTAGCTATTGTGAATTGAACTGCTATAACATCTATATGCCTGTGTCAGTGTATTAAGCTGAATTTAACTCTTTTGGATATATACCAAATAGTGGTATGACTGGGTAAAATGGTGGTTCCATTCCTAGTTGTTTTGGTGGATTTTTGTGGGGTGGGTACTGAACTATAATCCTCCTGTCTCAGCCTGCAGAGCTGCTGGGATTACAGGTGTCCACCACCACAACTGGCTGTTACTTTTATTCTTGATAGTTGCCATTCTGATTAGAGTGAGGTAAAATATCTCAGTGTACCTTTAATTTGCATTTCTCTAATTAATAGAGACATTGAACATTTTTTTCAGTCTCAGCTACTTTGCCAGGAGAATCATAAGTTGAAGTCGTCCCCACCTCAGTGACTCTCTGCTCAAGATAAAATTTTTAAAAAAAGAAGAGTGGGAATATGGGGATATAACTTAGAGGCATAATGTTCCTGGTACAGAAAAAGAAAAGAGTAGCTCAGTGGTAGAGAGCCATTGAATTCAGTTTTGAGACACATGGGCGCCTGCGCGCACACACACACACACACACACACACACACACAATTGCTATAAAGATATAGATTAACTTAGGATAATTGTCATCCTTGAATCCTAATATTAATTTTTTTTTAGCTAGAGAATTTAATATTTATTTTTTAGTTTTTGGCGGACACAACATCTTTATTTGTATGTGGTGCTGAGGATCCAACCCAGCGCCGCACGCATGCCAGGCAAGCGTACTACCACTTGAGCCACATCCCCAGCCCCCTAATATGAATTTTATTTCAATTTTTAGTCCAAGTGGGGCATGGTGGCACATGCTTGTAATTCCAGCTGTTTGGGAGGCTAAGGCAGGAGGATCATGATATCAAAGACAGCCTCAGCTACTTAGAGGTTCTAAGCAACTCAGTGAGACTCTGTGTCTAAATATCTAAAATAAAAATATAAAAAGAGCTGGGGATGTGGCTTAGTGGTAAACGCCCCTGGGTTCAATCCCTGGTACCAAAAACAAACAAACAAAAAACAACTATTAAGCTTTTACTCCAAGCTGAATAAATTGGATTTATTGATAATATTTGTTACTATTACTATCATCAATATTATTACTGATTGCTCGCCAAGCACGTGCAAGGCCCTAGGTTCTATTCGCAGCACCACATAAAAATTAATAAATAAAGATATTGTACCCAACTACAACTAAAAAAAATAACTAAATATAAACAAAGTAATGTGTGAGAATAAATTATACTTCATGTATGTCAAAATACACTCTACTGTCATGTATATCTAAAAAGAACAAATTAAAAAAAAGTAATGTGTGTGATAGGACATGACAACCATGTCATGATATTATTTTTGCACTCCTTTGGATGAAACCCAGAACCTCCCCAACACTAAGGAACTCTACCACTGAGGTATGACCCCAGGCCCATTCTAATACTTTTAGAACTTTTTTTTTTTTTGGTACTGAGGATTGAACTCAGTAGCACCTGACCACTGAGTTACATCTCCAGCCCTATTTTTGTATTTTATTTAGAGACAGGATCTCACTGAGTAGCTCAGCACCTTTTGCTGAGCTCCCTTTGAACTCTGGATCCTCCTGCCTCAGGCTCCTGAGCTGCTGGGATTACAGGCATGTGCCACTGTACCCAGCCTCATTTTTCTTAATCATGGCACGTAGCACTGGCCATGGTGGTCTGGTTATCTCATGATCTCTAGGTTGTCTATCAACATCATCAAACTGAAAGATAATGTTTGAGCTCGGCACAGTGCTGCAGGCCTGTAATCCCAATGACAAAAGACTGTGGCAGGAGGATCACAAGTTCAAAGTTTCAGTAATTTAGTGAGCCCCTTGCAAAAAATAAATAAATAGGGCTGGGGATGTAGCACAGTGGTAGAGCAAACCTGGGTTCAATCCCCAGTACCATTAAGAAAGAAATTTAAAAAAATATATAAATAAAGTCCTAGAGAAGGAAAAATGGGGCAGAAACCAATGTCCATCGATGAATTAGCCCTTTTATTTTTTATTTGGTGGAAAGACATCTCCATTGTAATAATAAGAAGAGAGGTGCAGATTGGGGTTAGTTTATAAATGAGCAGGTAAAAGGAGAGGATTTTAATCTATGATTTCTGCTTCCTCTCTGAGAAAAAATATAGTCAACGTTTGTGAAGAAATAAGATTCAGAGATGTACAAAGACCAAATGAATTAGAGAAATTGTGCTGGTGGTAGTCCAAATGACATTGGGAATTGTGACTTTTTAAAAAAGGAGAATTAGGACTCTACCAACATGCCATAGGAACCTTGGACACTCTAGCCGCAGTAGGTGGGAAGGCATCACGTCATGTGTTATAAGATTCTGCTGTTTTCACCTATGAATATATGGAATCAATAGCCTGTCTCTAAGCAAGCATGGAGTAGCAAGGCCTAGGCTAATCTATTCCCAAAAAATACTTGGAAAAAGAAAAAATATAACATTTTCCTCAGGTTTTATATATTATGTCATGAAAATTTTGGCATACTGATGACTTTGTATTATTCTGTTAAAGAATAGTGTCTTGGGCTGGGGATGTGGCTCAAGTGGTAGCGCGCTCGCCTGGCATGCGTGCGGCCCGGGTTCGATCCTCAGCACCACATACCAACAAAGATGTTGTGTCCGCCAAATACTAAAAAATAAATATTAAAAAAATTCTCTCTCTCTCCCCCTGTCTCTCACTCTCTCTTTTAAAAAAAAAAAAAAAAGGGGCTGGGGATGTGGCTCAAGCGGTAGCGCGCTCGCCTGGCATGCGTGAGGCCCGGGTTCGATCCTCAGCACCACATACCAACAAAGATGTTGTGTCCGCCAAGAACTAAAAAAAAAATAAATATTAAAAATTCTCTCTCTCTCTCTCCTCTCTCACTCTTTCTTTAAAAAAAAAAAAAAAAAAAAAAAAAAAAAAAAAAAAAGAATAGTGTCTTGGGTGGGATGCGGTGGCACATACCTGTAATCCCAGTGGCTCAGGAGACTGAGGTAGGAGGATCACAAGTTCAAAGCCAGGCTCAGCAATTTAGTGAGGCCTAAGCAATTTAGCAGACCCTGTCTAAATAAAACATTAAAAAAAAAAGGACTGGATATGTGGCTCAGTTGTTAAGGGACCCTGGGTTTAATCCCTGGTGGGACTGTGACTCAGTCTCTGGTACCAACAAAACAAAACAACAAAAATGAATAGACTGATCTTCCAGTGGTCCAAATAAAAGAAAGCTGACTCTTCTCTCTCCACCTCATCCCCCAAACAGGAAGAAAGGAAAGGAGAAAAGAAACTTGCATATCATTATCAGTATTGGACATTAAAAAAAAAACAGCCATTTTTTAAGACAGACAGAATGCTTTTTATTTTATTATATGATTTTTTATATTTTTATGTGGTGCTGAGAATCAAACCCAATGTCTAACGCATGCTAGATAAGCACTCTACTACACCCCAGCCCCCAAAAGGCCATCTTAAAGTGACTGTAGTGATCAAATCACCTCACAAAGCAGTTCCCTAAGATATGGGGAAGGGATAGTGGAGGGAAATAGAGATTAAGAGCCTCAACTGTACAGCAACTGGGATTACAGGTGTATGCTACTGCATCCCACACAAGACACTCTATTCCTTAACAGAATAATACAAAGTCATCAGTATGCCAAAATTTTCACGACAAAATATATAATATAAAATGTGAGGAAAATGTTATATTTTTTTCTTTCCAAGTATTTCTTGGGAATAGATCAGGCAGACCTTGCTACTCCATGCTTGCTTAGATCCTGTTAATCATTGTGGCAGGCTAAGCAGATGAAATCGTTTTTACTCTGTGTACTTCTTTTTTTTTTTAATATTTTTTAGTTCTAGTTGGACACAATAACTTCATTTTCATGTGGTGCTGAGGATCAAATCCACTGCCTCGCACATACTAGGTAAGCACTCTACCGCTGAGACACAACCCCAGGCCTGTGTACTTCTTGATTAAAGGTAACATGACTTAATGGAAAGCACTTAGAACAGTAAGTCTTAGTTTAAACATAAATACTAAAAAAAATATATGTAATTCTTCTGGATGCAGTACTGAGGGGGAAACCCAGAGACTCACACATGCTGTAACATTTAGCAATATACTCAGCCCATTTTATTAAGACAGAGTCTCAATAAATCACACAACACAGGCTGGCCTCAAATTATGATCCTCTCACTTCAGCCTCCCAAGTATCTAGGATTACAGGTATGTACCACCATACATGGTTAAAAATCTTTATTTCATTTCTGCTTAGATACATGAATCAGTTGAAGATCAATTGCCACCAGCACATCTAATCTGGGTGACATCTGATTATTATTTAAGGTTATCCTTTGTAGTAAATAAGGGTTTTTAACATGGGTGAATCTCTAGATCATTATGTAAATGAAATAAGCCAGCCATTTGATTTTCTTAACATTCTAAAAAAGATAAAAAACTGTACAAACTGAAATCAAATTAGTCATTACCAGGGGAAAACATGCAACAAGGTGATAAGACTACAGAGGACACTAGGGTGATAAAAATATTCTATACAGTGAGCTATCCAATACAGTAGACACATGATGACTTGTGGTCACTAAGCACTTCAAACATGGCTAGTGCAACCAAAGGACAGTTTTTTGTTATTATTTTTTAATTGTTGGGCAATGAATCCAGTGCATTCTACACCTCCAGCCTTGGTTTAGTGTTTAACATTATATGTTTGGCATCTCCAAATATTAAATCTTATTGTCTTTTGTAGTTAAAATGTGTGATAGGATACTAAATTTTTAAAATATGATTTTGAAGAGGAAATAAAAATTAGACTACCAGGTGCAAAATAGAAGTATAAAATTTATTTAAAACCACCAACAAATTTCTGTGTAATCAGGAATGATACAATTTTGTAATAGTTTTTTTTAAAAACTCATCACAAAGATTTAAAATATATTTTCAATTACATTATTCATTTAGCCTTATTTAGTTAGAACAATTAAAAAAAGAAAGTTTATGCTCTAACAAATTAAACACACAGGAAAATATAATAGACAATTTCCACAACTATCTTTACATGTATATTTCAATACTAGTACATTTCAATGCATTTTGCTACATAAACATGAAATCATGTACAACTGCTGTGCACCAAAATTTAGCTTAATTAGATCTTTCAAGTAACATGCAATTCCAACTTACGTCTTCAAGTACTGCTAGTAAGTGTTCCCTTGTCTGCAGAGGACTAAATGTTGATCATGTAATAAAAGTATCATAATTACAGAATTATCTCTTTCCCTTCTACATGGTGAAGTGCTTTTTCTTTAACTGTTTCCCTCCTATGTTAAGAACTAAAACAGATATTTTGTGAAGTTTTAAAGAGTATTTCTTTACAAACATTTCAATATAAGGGATATTTAATACAGTAGGACGGCAATAGGTTAAAAAAAAAAATCCCCAAAGCAAAAAAATCAAAGGTAAAAAAATAAATAGTAAATATATTCCAAAGAGAGAAGTCAGGTAGAGACAAGAAATATTAACTTATAAAACTGATAATTCTCTCTTGGGAATTCAGTACTACTCTATTTCACCATGGTAAAGAACCTTTGAGCATTTTGTTCCTGCTAAGAATGAGCATTCTGCTTCTCCTTTAAACCAAGGTAATGATATGCATGTGAATTTACTTGGTAGGTGACCACATAGCAGGAGAGAATGTGAACAAAATAGAAAACATGGTTATCTCTCTGCCAAGTAATTTTATAAGTTTCTTTTTAGGGAACATTTCTTAACTTCTCAGTAACCCATATATGGCCATCTACCCATATTTCACAATGCGAAAGCTGCCCTTAGTTTTTACTATAAAACCAGTTCTGGAAAAATATCCTCTTCAAGCACCTATCACAATGTTATCTTATAAAGGCTAAAAAAAAATATATATAACCATACATTGCAATAAAAATATTTAATCTTTTTTTTAAAAGAGCTGTTTTTGTTAAGTTCTATATCATTAGCCATTTTATCCTAGCACAAATAGGCATTGGTGAGGATAGGCAGTTAGCAATCTCACCAAAATCAAGATTTTTTTGTTTGTTTGTTTTTAATATTCAAATTTTGGCCTGGATTTTTGTACTGATGGAATAGTCAAAATATTCACTCTATATTTATATAGGGGTTGCTAAAATAATCTAGAAAAAGGTTATTAGAAACTTTACAAATACATCTAATTATTTTTCTTAACCTTCTGGCAAAGGAATATATATCTTTTGAACCACAAATTTTATGTGCCTGAAAACAAAGAGAAACAAAAAACAAGACAAAGTGTTTCCTTTTAGATAGGCCAACAATTTAGCATTTATATTATGAGGGGCTGGGAACTAGAATTGCTTACCTCGCACCATTTCCTTCAAGAAACGTGCACTTCAATAAATTTTAAGAAATACATTAAACATTGATTGTGACCCTGGTCTTTTTTTAAGTAGTATTCAAAAAATTATTTAGAAGATTGCCGATTTTAGTAGTACCGGGGTATTTTTTTTTTTTTAAGTCTTTTCAGTGGACACAACATCTTTATTTTTATGTGGTGCTGAGGATTAAACACAGTGCCCCGTGCATGCCAGGTGAGCGTACTGCTTAAACCACATTCCAGCCCCCAGGGATACTCTTTATAAAGTTATTATTATTTTTTTTTTTTTAGGAGAAAAGAGAAAGAAAGAAAAATCAGTAAATCCAAGCCCTAATATGTAAGTCCTAGGAATTTAGGAATCTTTTCTTAGGCATGAGAAAATAGCTAGTTTAATAAATAATGGAAACAAAATACTTGAGAAACATGTTCTTCAAATGATAAGATTCTCTGTCAGTTTCAGGGTGTAGAAATACATTTAGCAATCTGCAGATACTAAATATTTTAATCTCAGATTGTTTGAGTTGCTTGGTGACTCTCTAAGTCCCAGCCATTTACTATTCTTGTCATCCACAGATTCCTGATCTGTAAGATGGGAATAATATTCTTTGTCGGATTTTCAGTATCAGAAAGAAAAAGTTGCACATAATAAAGCAGTTTTATCATAGTGCTTCATTAAGTGCACGGGTATTATTATAATTATTGTTATTATTATTGATATTGGGGATTAAACCAGGGCCTTGAACATGCAAGGCAAGCACTGTACCACTGAGATATTTCCCCAGCCAAGGATCATAGCTTTTATTACTGTCATATTTACGTCCAAAACATTTCCTTAATTTTAGCAGCAACTTTCATATATAAAATGTTGTAGAGTGCAAAGAAGAAATATTAAAAAGTATCTCTTCCTTTTGAGGTGGTTGACTGAACCTTCAGTTGCTGGTAGGAGCATAATTCTCCCTCCTTTCTGGCCCTTAACTCTTCCCCATAGTGCCGTGCCCTTCAGTTTCTGATGGCTTACTAAATCACCCTCTTCCAATTACTTTCATTTTCAGACTTTTCTCACCCAGATTATAGAATAGTTCCTACTATTGCTAACAACCTAAGAATTCCAAAGGAGTAAATTTACATTAGAAAATAGCTATCCACATAGTTTGATTGGGAAATTAGAAATACAGATAAAGAGATACTGCCTACTTTATAGATAAGATCCATTACTAATCCAGTTACTGTTTAGTAAATTTATAATTAGCATGAGGGATTACACAGAAATTGCAAAACCATACAATACACAAAGTCTTAAAATATTTATCTTCTAATACAATTTTTTTGGCAAAAGTCTTGAACACCAAGAGAAAATTTAAATATTAATGGGATTTGTAGAGACACCACTTGATAATAAACTCTGTTCTTGTATCTAGTGCGTATTCCTATAAACAGAATTTGCCACTAAATTTAAATGGTTTAATAAAAGCTCTTGATTGTTTTTGGTATTGTATCTGAAAGGACTTGTGAGATATGATTTTAAAAGACAGAAAAAGACAACTTAACCAGGGTCACTACTGTTTTTAAAACAAACCATGTGTATTTGCAGAATGGATCTGAGGAATGGAAACAGGACAAAGAAATTTTTATTAATGTAAATAAAAATCACAGGAAGAATAAAGATGTAAAAAGAATCAAAGTGAACTTAGAAAACAGTGCAGCTTCCATAAAATGGAAAAATAATAATGATCCGAATTTTTATCCCAGGATTTTAAGTTTATAGCCTGCCAAATGGAGAATTACATTCCAATATTATTTCTCCTAAAATGAAAATCTGACAGCTGCAATTTTTTTTTCTTATGAACAAGAGAATGCCTTTACATAACAGCTGCTCGGGCAAAATTTCTATTTTTAGACAATTATGTTTATAGGATTAACCAAGTCTCAAACATAAATGAGTTATATCAGCTAATGCTCTGTTTGATAACATTCCTACTTTGGACTAAATTTTGCTTTAAAATAAGGGACATCTATGGCAGAACAAAGTTTATGACCCAGATAATGAGAATGATAGTATGGATGGAAAAATGTCTACAGGAAATAAGGAAACTATTAATGTTTGATTTTTAAAGCTAGCAATATGAAGTGTTTGCATACTAACCAAGAGAAACTTGAATATGCCTTGAGCTACCCCGCCCTTTTTTGGTACTGGGTTTGAACCCAGGGTCACTTAAACTATTGAGCTATATCCCCAGCCCCTTTTATTTTTTATTTCGAGATAGGGTCTCCCTAAAGCTGGTCTCAAATTTGTGATGTGTCTGGCTTCAGCCTCTTGAGCAGGCGCATGACTGCACCTGGCCTTTGAGGCACTTTAAAGACAAGTGAAAATGAAGAGTGACAATATAAGTGTTCCCTTTGGATTACTTGATGAAATGAAATATATGCCTTTTGTCAGAGGCTTGTTTGGGGAATAAAGAAGACCTCCATCTCAAAAAAAAAACAAACAAACAAACAAAAAAAAAACTTTTGTGTAAACAGTGGTATTTAATTGGGCGCATCCCTCCCCAAGAAAGGATCAAAACATATTCATTCAAGCTGGGCACAGTAGCTCATGCCTATAGTATCAGCTATCTGGGAGGCTGGGGCAGGAAGATTGGGGTAGTTAAAGACCAGCCCAGGGGCAAGATGTGGGAAATTAAATTCATCCAGATGCAGAACTGCATAAAAAGTTCAACAAGGACAAAAATAGTGAGCTCCTGAATAAAAGCTTGCTCTACCATTCTTAAAAATAGAGAAACTCACTTTTTCCTTTTTTTAAAAATGTGGTACTAGGAATTAAACTGGACTGCTCTATCACTGAGTATATCTCCAGCCACCTCTCTCTTTTTTTAAATATAGTTTATCGTGAGACAGGACCTTGCTTAATTGCCCAGGTTGGGCTCTGACTTGTGATCCTCTTGATTACTGTGTCCAGCAAGGTATTCACTTTCTTTTGTTTTTTGAACACTGGAGATTGAACTCAGGGGAACTTGACCACTGAGCCACATCTCTAAGCCCTATATTTATTTAGAGAAAAGGTCTCTCTGCGTTGCTTAAGGCCTGGATAAATTGCTGAGGCTGACTTTGAACTCATCATCCTGTCTTAGCCTACTGTTTCTATATAGCACACACATTTAAGAAAATGCAGACTCAGTCTCCAATGAAGTACATATGGATTTTGACTTCCAGAATTTGCCTTCCTGAGCCACAATGAAAACATTTTCTAACGCTGTAAGAAGAAAACTCAACATGGAACACAATTTGATTTAGGTAAACTCAGACTCGGTAATCTGGCACTGATGACATCACTTGGTTTAAGTATGATGTACAGACCGGTGCTGAAGCTACAACACACCTATGAGTAATTTTAGGAACTATGGATGTTGAAACAATATTCCACTTCATGTAGAGAGACACATCGAAATTAATTGCTGGGACTTGCCTAGCTGGATATGAAGGGAATTGTATAACCATGGCTAGGTAGTTATGGAAATGATTTCCTCAAATATTTCAATCACTTGTAGATGGACAGAATGGCTGTATTTTTCCTTTTTTAAATGTGGTGTGGAGGATTGAACCCAGTGCCACATACATGGTAAACAAGTGCTCTGCCACTGAGCTCCAGCTCCAGCCCTGTAATCATCCAATATTTTAAAAACATCCTTATGTATGCTAGGTACCAAGGGAAGGAATAAGTATAAGCCTATAGTATAGAAGCTCTTGAGATGTGCTTAATGAAATGCCAGAGTATTGCCACATCTTCTAGGAAGAGTTAACAAAATAGCTCCCAGGGATGGGGAGGTAGTTCAGTGGCACACACAAGGACCTGGGTTCAGTCCCCACTACTGTGCCAAATTAAATAAAAAACAAACAAACAAAAGACAGCTTCATGGGTAAGTCAGCTCATTTCCCACAAAAGTACATGAAGTCAGCAGGCAGGGGCATTTTGACCTATTTTCACTGTTCACTTTTTCAAAAGATCTCAGGGTGGAGGGGAAAAGCCATTTTATATTATTTTCTTTTGTGTGTGCTCGGGATTGAACCCAGGTGTTTACCATGCAGTCCACTTGTATCCCTTTATCTTGAGACAGGGTTTCATTACTAACTAGTTTAGAGTCTCACAAAATTTCATAGGCTAGATTGAATTCATAACCTTCCTGCTTCAGCCTCCAGAATTGTTGGCATTTAATTTTGATACGTTCCCAAAGAAGACTATTTCCTAGTGATAAATCACTTTGTGGGTGAGATAAAATAAAGTTTGTTTATACTCTACGGTTATAAGCACAAAGTAGTCTTCACCTGTACAAGGTTCAAGGTTTAATTACAAATTGAAATTGATATCTGTTCTTTGGCTTCTAGTGAATGAACTGTTTGACTTCTGAGGTGAATTCCAACACTCTGAGAAGCTAACATGTTATCTTATTTAACAATTGTCATAAATTTCTACAAAAGATTAAAACTCACACTTGTAGTAAACCTAGGTTTCCATGCATTAAGGAGTGAAATTGAAGGAAACTATTAAAGATTGCATACACCAACCAATTTAGTAGGTATGTTCAAAGGAAATGCTGTGCCCATTATTGGTGGAAACTGTGATGCAATGATATTTTAAATTTGTCTGAGGAAAAAAAAAATCTTGATTTTTTTTGTTTTAAAGAACTATTTTCAGGTTAATTTTACTCATGCTATGGTGGAATGAAAATCAGTGATTCCACCAGAGTAATAACATTAGAAAGTAGGTTACTTCCTATGAACTAAGTCGGTACATTTGCACAAGGGTATGCATTCAATTAAGTATGTATTGGGGTTATGTCTTAAGTAAATGGGTTATGGATCTCATCTAGTGAAGTTCTGTATGTAACAAATCAAATTATTTCATCCACATGCAAATTGAATAATAATGATGTTAAAAAGTTACTGAAGATGTGAATGTCCCCAAAATTCAACTACAATTGTAGTTTCCTTGCCCAATAGATATTTCAATTAGGTTGATATGATTTAGTTGGCTATTTGAGGATAAATTGGAAACAAAATGTAGGTAAGGCTGATGAGCAGAGGGGGAAAATATAATTCAGTGATGGCCTCATAAACACTAGAAATGGAATTTTGAGGTACAGTTATACTTTCAGTAGGATTCTACAATAGGTAAAAGTTATTATAATTGATAAATTTGGTTGTTTTGGTACTGGGGATTGAACTCAGGGGTACTCGACCACTTAGCTACATCCCAACCCCCATTTTTGTATTTTACTTAGACACAGGGTCTCACTGAGTTGCTTAGCGCATTGCCATTGCTGAAGCTGCCTTTGACCTTTTGATTCTCCTGTCTCAGCCTCCAGAGCCACAGGGATTACAGGTGAGTGCCACTGTGCCTGGCCATTATAGTTGATAAATTTGTAACATTATTAACTGGAATAACTTGGAAGTCAGGTATAAATGAGTTCAATGATCATACCATGAACAAAAAGCAGACTTAAAACCTAATTTTAGTGCAATAAAAAGGAAAAAGAAAAGTCATTATACTAAAACATAATAGAGCTGCAGAAGTGTTAGATGACCAGTTTTATGAGTGAAAATGTCATTTAAACCAATTTATTTTCTCACTTCAGGAGAAAGAGCACACTCCATTCATGATGTTAATTACAACAATGGACTGGAAACATTTTAGCTTAAAATGGACATTCTCAGTACATGTTTTGGTAAACTATAACTAGCTTCATAAATCTCACTACTCCCTTTATTTTGAATGTAATTTGCTATTTCTTTAAAAATATATATCCAAGGTATCATTGAGGATTTTAATTCTTCAACTCTACCAATTCATAGGTGATGATTCAGAGAAAAACAAAAGTGACATTTAAATTTTGCGGGTATTCAATAAGTATGTACTGGGAAAATGGGTAGATGGATGGATGGATTAAGGGACATAAAGTTTTATCCATTATATCTGGTGAGGAAACAACTTCTAGTAGAAGCTAAGGCTTAAAATCTAAAATGTAGTTATCACAAGGGTGTACTCCTGATAGTCAAATGCTAGAAAATATGTTATTTAAGCAGCTGAAGCAATAAACAATCACTTATATACTTATAAGAAACCTTAGTCTCAAAAAACAACAAAAACACAAAACAAAAGAAAAAAATGCCACATTTTAAAACAGATATCTAAGGCACAGAAAATACTAAAACAAGTCATTGAATTACCCTATTTTACATATACAGGTCTATTAATGGACATTTCCTTATTTACAATCCCTTCATATTCCTTTACTTAGATTAGTCAAAAGCTTTAAACTGATACTTTGCACCATATATTATTTTAATAAGTTATAATGAGATTTTTTTTTTTGAGACCTTGCTGGAACTGTTTGCTTTTGCACCAAAATTATAAATTAGCAGTTGTGGGCTTCCTATGGCATTTCCAAGGGAGAAGCACCATTAGGTTTTCTAGACTCCCAAAGAATATGATACTTTGAATATTATAGCACCTCTACATTTTAACAGAATCAAGTATTTCTTAGAAGATTCTTCTTGTTCTAAACGTTTTGTTTCGGTATAACCATATTTATAATACTATTACCATTCTTTGACTAGGGCCAGGGAGTAACTGATAATAATGGTGACTTTATTTCAACAGGAATTTTTTTTTTATTATTCTATACCAGGATGGATATCATAACAACAAAACAGAAAACAAACAAACAAACAACAACAACAACAAAAAAAAAAAACAATTTGGGATGGGTAGGATAAAGCATTTGACTCTTCTAAATCACATTTTCTCCCATTTTCCTTTTGAAACTTGTTTAATGGGTTATATTGAAAAAGCTGGGATGAAAGTAACTTGAGGCCATGGTAGCTCAATAAATCATAAGAGACCACACTATTTTAAAATTTAAAACAACTTAGTCAATATTGATGATATGTTTCTTAAGTCCAATTTTAGGAATTATTCACTATTTTATATAGGTTGCTATTATATAACGTGAAAGGACACATTAAAAGAATAAAAACCATATACACGATGCAAAGAACATGTTGCATTTAACAAGATGAAACTCTACACAGCAAGAATAAATGATTTCTCTTGTATGCAAATATGCACAAACAATAGACAATAGGATTCTTATACTATACTATTTCAAGTTACTTTTAAAAATAGAAAGTGCTTTTAAAATATATATATTTACAATTACGAACAGCCTCCAACCATTACAAACATAATGAATTATTTTATACAGGAGAAATATTTAAAGAGAGAAAGCATTTCATTGGTTTATTTCAAAGGAAAATGCTGATTTTCTAGCAATGATTGGAAGATATTGGAACATGGCACCATGAAACAATGATTCAGCTTATTTTTAACTGTGTCAATGTGGTTAAGCACCAGGAGCTGTGTAGAGTTAACACTGTGTCTTGACTTTACATCACAGACATGAACCTGTTAAAATCCTCTAAAAATGACTCTTGTTTCATAATAAACAGACTTAATTTAAAGCACCAAACTGAGTGATTCTGTCAAGGTTAACACCTAACCAAAACGTTTCTTTATATATTTAAAACTAGAAAACTTATTTTTGCTTAAAATGTGCACCTTCTACCAATTGACAAAATAGTCACAGTTAAGTACCCACCCCATTTTTAAAATTTTTACCTCAGACTTGAAATGGGTGAGATGAAGATAGAGTAAACGACAACATGACTTTCTCTTAACAGCACCTTGAAAAAATACACTGCATGAGGAAAGGCGATAAGAAGGGGAGGAAAGCCTTTAGACCCAACGGTTATAGGGCCCTGCAACCTGTGTTAGAGCATAAGGGGACACAGTGACAACATTGTCATGGGTTAATGTTAATGCTTTATGAGATGGAATTTGGTTCAATTCATTGATTTCAGGGGACAGTTCAGCACCCTTGTTAGCTGCCTGGTCTTTCAGCTCTGAGGCCTTCATTTTCTTATTCTTAGCTACTTTAGCCTCGAACTTAATCCTGTTTAGTTCAAAACCATGGTGGGGCTTATTCAGGTTTTTGTGCTGGTAGAATACAAGGGAGAGGCGAGCAGGATGATTGCGGTTTGGGTGTGCCACAGCAGTGGTAGCATGAAGCTCTCGCCGGGCACACTCAATCATGACAGAACCATGAGTGGGTGCAATTGCCACCCCACCAATATTGGGATCCGAGAAGATGTGCTCATTGTCTGACCAATATTCCTCGATGTGAGGAAATTTTTCCTCAGCAGGTGAAAGAAGGTCGTCTGATAGGGGGTCATCAGATACAGGCTCATCTGCTTCAGAATGTTGCTCATCTTCTTCCACCAGACAGGAAGCAGGCTCATGAGGAGAAATGAGGAATGGGGGCTGCTGATTTGGCTGATTAGTAGTTAGCTGCTCAGTTGGACCAGTGGGAGGCTCAGAAAAAGCAAGGGAATCTGTCATGGGAGGAGGCAGTGAGGGAGGAGGAGCCAGGTCGCTGGGCTGTGCAATTCCAGTGCCTTCCCCAGCAGCTGCATTAGCACCACTGTGTCTTCCAGAAGGCATTGAGCAGTGGGGAATGCTACTTCTTTCTGAAAACCCGGACGAGGCTACTTTATTGAAATTAAATGGAGCTGTTGGCATGGAAGAAGTCTTCGGGTAACAGAAGACTGGAGACAGGGTTGCCTCATTCACTGTTGGAGGAATGGATGGGGTCAATGAATAGCATTTAGTGTTCTCTGAGCCTTTGAAGATAAAATGATGTTTAGTTTCACCTTTTATTTCAGGTTGCACTGTCTCACTATTATTCCCTAAACAGATAAAGGAACAAGGAATGTAAAAATAAGCTATGATTTTTTTTTCCCTCTGAAGCTAGAGAAGGAGCCCAAGGTCAGGTATGTGCTAGACATGTACTCTACCAGTGAGCCACATCCTAGCTTGTTAGACATTTTTTAAATCATGGTGGTACTGGGCGTTGAACCCAGAGGTGCTCTACCACTGAGCTACATAATCATGCTTTCTTTTTGGTACTGGGGATTGATTCTAGGGGCACTTAACCACTGAACCATATCCAAAGGCCTTTTTTATTTAGAGACAGGGTCTTGCTGAGTTGTTTAGGGAAATCACTAAGGTTGCCTCTGAGGCTGGCTTTAAATAATCCTCCTGCCTCAGCCTCCTTAGCCTGTATGCCACTGTGCCAGGCCTTATTTTTATTTTTTATTGTGTGACATAGTCTTGCTTAGTAGCTGAGCCTAGCCTTGAACTTGCAATCCTCTGTCCTTGCTCTCTCCAGTATGTGACACCATGCCTGGCCCCAGTATTAGTTTTTAATTCGTAATGTTCCATGAAGCATTTATCTTTTTGGAAGTAATTAGAAATTAGAAATAAGTGCAAAAAGTTATCCATAAGCATGGATATTCATTATTTAAAATGGTAAATTAAAAAATGACCTAACAGGCTATGCACAAAAAGCTCAACTAAACATTGGTATGCCCTGCAAGTGATAACACAATGACATGGAAAAATAAATATCTACCAAATATCTATATGACTTTTCAATTTTTAAAAATTTTTTAAATTTATTTTTTAAAATATATTTTTAGTTGTCAGTGGACTTCCCTACACCTCATTTTTAATTTTGAGACAGAGTATTGGAAACTTGCATAGATAGATCTTGAACTTGCCTTAGCCTCTCTAGTAGCGAAGATTATAGGTATGTGCTACCATACCCAGCCTCATGTTATCATTTCTAGAGCAGTTTAACTAATAGTTCAAATATATTTCTGGGTAATAAGGACCTCACAATTGGCAAAATGTTATTTTTTATGTAAAGGAAGTCAAAAAAATTTTTACTCGAAAAACATTTACCTTGAGACATTCTAAGCTTGTTTTGAAGCTGGAAAATATTCAGGAAAGGAAAATTAGTCAATTTAGCAATGACAAGAAAGAAAAGTAAAGGACCCATGTTATGATATAGTAATGTAACAATAAACATAACCAGCTTCAGATAGTTTCTTAGATGACACATCATAGGAACATGAAAGGAATGAAATACAAAGTATCAAGCAGGCCGGGAACAGTGGTACATGCCTGTAATAACAGCAGCTGGGGAAGTGGAGGCAAGAGCATCAGGAGTTCAAAGCCAGCCTCAGCAACTTAGCAAGGTGCTAAGCAAGTCAGTCAGACACTGTCTATAAATAAAATACAAAAAAAGGGTGGAGTTGTGGCTCATTGGTTGAGTGGCCCTGGGTTTGATCACCATTAAACTGCTTAAATATTAAGCAGTATTATATTAAATTATATGAAGCAGAATCTTGCCTTGCAAGCACAAGGCCCTGGGTTCTAACCAGTACCCCCCCACACACACACACAAAGAATAATAATTAAATACCTGTACTATGATTTCTTTCATCTCATAAAATGAACAAGCCATCTTATAAATGTGAAAATGAAAGAAGATAGGAAAGCTCTAGATTCTTCTTTTTCTGTACTGAGGATTGAACCCAATCCAGACTAAGCACAAGGTTTTCCACAGGAGTACTTGCCCAGTGCTATCCTGTCATTCTAAGTTTCATACACACACACACACACACACACACACACACACACACACACACACAACAGTTTAATGTTTTTTCATTAAGTCAAAGAATAAACAGTAGGTCAATGACAAAATTGTGCATCTGTTTCATGTGAGACCATCCTTATATGTAACTCTAATTTGACTGAAATAAAATTTAACCAAACATAAAATTAAAAATCATATTTACATCAGGAAGTAATAAAATCTTTTGGACAGAAGAAAGACACATAGGTTTACACATGAATGCACAATCACATAGTTTACATAACTCAAAAATACTATATTATCACCCAATTGTGGAAATCATATTCTGTAAGCTATTCAGTAACTGGTATACATGTTTAAAAATGTTAAGAAATTTATTTTGAAAGTTACATTAGGCTTCCCTAAGGGTAAATAAAACACAAAAGTACAGCTCTTTGCAGAGGAAAACATTCTATATTCAAAACAATTATAGCTGGTTGATAAAGTTTTCAAATTTTTAAAAAATATGTACTTTTTAGGTTTTTTTTTTTTTAAGGTGGACACAATACCTTTCTTTTATTTTTATGTGGTACTGAGGGTCAAACCCATTGCCTCACACATGCCAGGCTAGCGTGCTTTGACTTGAGCCACATCCCCAACCATCAAAGTTTTCAAATATTAATAATAAGTTAAAATCAAGGCAAAAGACCTAAAAACAAATCAATATGTTTAAATATTTTCATTATATTTAATGCCTAAGAATATTTCACACATTAGAGTGTAACACACCTGTAATCCCAGCAACTCAGGAGACTGAGGCAAGAGGATCACAAGTTCAAGGACAGCCTCAGCAACCCAGCAAGGCCCACAGTAAAAATATTTAATTATTTACATTCTTTCTTATTACCTTCATTAGGAACCTCTCACGCTGCTTCCTCCTCCTCATTCTAAGTATAAGTTGATGATGTATTTTTCTGTAGGCTCCTTATTGAAATGGATGTTATTAGATACAGAGCAGAATTATATAAAATAAGCCTGGAACATTCTGTTGTAACAGAAGCTGAGAAACACTATCAGGGTGTAACAAAAGAATTCACAAGACATACATACATAAATTCACAAGCCAGCTTGAAGGGATTTCTGTAGACCAAGGATAGGAAAATTACAACAATCTGAATCATTTTAAAATTTAGTGGAAGAGGGACTTGGGTTGTGGCTCAAGTGGTAGAGCGCTCGCCTAGCACATGTGAGACACATGTTAGTTCCTCAGCACCACATAAAAATAAAGGTATTGTGTCCATCTACACCAAAATAAATAAATAAATAAATAAATAAATATTTTTAAAAAATACTGGAAAGATGAGGATGTAGTTCAGAGGTACAGGGCTTGACTACTATGTGCAGGTAAGTCCTGTGTTTGATACCTGGTAGCACAAACACACACACACACACACACACACACACACACACACACACACAAATTGTGTGTGTGAGTTGACCTAATTTGTGCATCAAAAATAAATGTCAAAAAACTTGTGAGATCAAAGTGACATTAAATTTTAAAAAACTGACCACAATGGAAGACACTTAGCAGGCACACTTTTCAGAGAAGAATGACAGGGGACATAGTGCAGTCTATAGTGTAGAAGAGCAATTAATTGCCTATCATGAGTGAAGCCCTGACCTGAATTCAATCCCAACACCACAAACAATCAATTAGACTTAACTCTAAATAATAGTTTTTTCTGCTCCATAAAGAAAGGACGAAAGCGGAAAAAGCAAGAGAGACAGCAAGCTTAAAATGAGAGGCCTGACTGACATATTATTAATTAAACAAAATGTGTGACTTTCTGCGTGGTACTGAAGATCTAATGCAGGCCCTCAAAATGTTAGGAAAGGATTCTATCAGTGAATTCATACTGATTCAATAAACTGAATAATAGAATTATGGTATCACTGGCTTTTTTCACATTTGTTTTCTTTCTTGTTTGTTGTTATTGTATGGTAGTAACAAAAATCCTTAATGGGAATGATGATGAATAACTGACTACAAATACAAAGAGGCTGAAGTAAGATTCTAACTTTTAGTGATACATACTGATGAATATGGATAATGTATGATTTCTTCAGTATGCTCAAAACAATCTAGGAGAGCCTCATGCAGTGGTGCAGGCCTCTAATCCTAGTAACGTGGAAGGCTTAAGTAGGAAGATCACAAGTTTGAACACTTCAGCAACTTGACAAGACCCTAAGCAACTTAGACACTTTCTCAAGATGTAAAATAGCTGGCCCAGGCATGTAATGTGAATGGCAAGTGAGGCTGAAACAGGAGGACCTTGAGTTCAAAGCTAGCCTCAGCAACAGTAGGCACTAAGCAACTCAGTGAGACCCTGTCCTCTAAACAAAATACAAAATAGGGCTAGGGATGGGGCTCAGTGGTTAAGTGTGCCTGGATTTAATTCCCAGTATTAAAAAATAGACAAACAAAATGACCCCCCAAAGCAGAGATAGGTCACGTTTTTGTTAATTTTCAGTTTGAATACTCATGTAAAAATATATTCGGAATCTAAGACTTAACTCTTAAACAAAGTATAATAATAAAGATGAGACTCAGTAAAGTCTAGTAAATTATCAAAAGTTTATCTTCTCAGAATGCCTTTGACCTAAGAAGGAAGTAAAGATAAAGGACAGGAAAAATATGGTGAAAGAGAAATTGCCAACCATGTGTCAATGAAGTTTGTACACAGAAGAAAATTTGGTCCCACAGGGCTCACCTGGGAGCGGCACCAATGAAGTTTTACTGTTCTTTGCCAGGGCAGAGTTATTCTTCCGCTTGACTCGAGGCATTTGCTTCTTCTCCACTACCCTAATCTTGCGCTCAAGAACTTCGGTCATCATTGCTGCCCTCTTCTTCCCGGATCGAGGAACAGGCTGAGTAAAACGTGTTCTTTTTTTGCAAGTTGGTTGAAGGAACTGAATGGCTCCAGATTTGACCTTGGCTTCCATCCCTTCTCTGGACCCAAACTCATCAGTGTCGGCAAGTTTATACAAAGGCAGGACATGGAGCTGCTCATCCTCAGGAATAACACCCAGGGTGCGGTTATCTTCTCGGGTTAAAGTACATACCTATTAGGAGGAAAAGAAGTGGGAAATACAAGCTGTACATCTTCATCATATATATTATTACCTGTTTTTTAAAAGTTTATTTTTCAGTTGTAGTTATTTATTTATTTAAAATATTTATTTTTTAGTTCTCAGCGGACACAACGTCTTTGTTTGTATGTGGTGCTGAGGGTCGAACCTGGGCCGCACACATGCCAGGTGAGCACGCTACCACTTGAGCCATATCCCCAGCCCTATTTTTTATTTTTAAATGGTGCTGAGGAACCCATAGCCTCCTACATGGTAGGCGAGTGCCATACCGCTGAGCCAAAACCCCAGCCCCTATTATTACCTTCTTTTTGAGGCAAATATGAAAGAAATCTGCAGTACCCTTTTTACTTTCAATTAGTTGTTGCTGGCATATTAATTTTGGTATTTTCTATCAAGACAATCAACTTGGTTTAATTCTACCAATTAATCAGTTGTCTGTAAGCTGTTCAGGTATAATCTAATTGAATTCTATAAGTAAATTATTATATTGCAAAAATAATTATATATTCGATATTCTTCCTATTCAAACTTCTTGTTGAATTCAATCTCATTTCATTACTTACATTGAGAAATGGTTATTGAATTGTGTTCAATTGACCTATCACAGTGACACATGCCTGTAATCCCAGATACTCAGGAGGCTGAGACAGGAGATCACAAGTTCAAAGACAGCCTCAGTTACTTAGTGAAGTACTAAGCAACAAAGTGAGACCTTGTATCAACATTTTAAAAAAAAAAAAAAAAGCCTGAGGGATGCAAGACAAAAAGAGAAATTACCTTGCTTAACATTATGAGTAGTAGTTTGAATAACATTGAATTGTTGCATTAAAGACTCAACAAATCATGCCCTCTCACCTCCCAGCAAAAATATCCAATGAAATATAAAATGCAAACCTGTAAACGTTTATTTAGTTATTTTAGTAAAGGAATTAAACTCAAGGAGCTTAACCTCTGAGCCACATCCCAGGGCTTTGTACATTATATTAATTTATTTATTTGTGGGAACTGGGGATTGAACTCAGGGGAACATGTCCATTGAGGCGCATCACCAGCCCTATTTTGTAATTTATGCCTTACTGGTATTGAGGCTGGCTTTGAATTCATGTTCCTCCTGCCTCAGCGACTGGAACCCCTGGGATTTAGAGGCATGCACCACTACATCTGGCCATGTCTGGGGCTGGCTTGATGATCCTCCTGCCAATGATGTTCCTAGTCATCTCCATGAGATTACAGGTGTGTATCACTGCACCCAGCTCAAACGTATTTATTCACGGTCAGTTCTATAAGTTTTTAGAAACATAATAAGTTCAATAAATATCACCTATTTATATACTGACAACTAATAGCACATACAACATGACTTGTGACAATAATCACATGTAAGAACTGCAGCCTAGGCATATAGGTACATACTACGGTGCTTCCATTATTCATGTTGTGTATGTCTCTGTGGGAATGGGCACAGAAATCTAGGCAAGCAGTGACCCCAGAGAAAGGACGACCTTCCTTATAACCAAGTCGACATTCTTGGGCAACATGTTCATATTCCACCTAGAAGAAAAAAAAAAGAAAAACTGAAGAGACAGAAAAAATCACATTTAATAAGAAACAAAAATCATTACATAACAAAGTGCTTAACATCAATGGCATGTAGAGTAAACTGAGAAAAAGGTTAAGTGTGAGGCCAGCCTCAGTACTAGAGAACTTCTGGTTTCAACTGCTAGTAATACAAAATAAAAAACAAAAATTATAATAAAATTATGGCGAGGGAAAAAGGACTTTTGGTACTGGGGTGTAGTAACTCAGTGGCAAAGTACTTGTTTAGCATGCATGAAGCCCTTGGTTAAGTTGCCAGCACCACATTTAAAAGAAGGAAGTTGGGCTGTGATTATGGCTCAGCGGTAGAGCACTCGCCTAGCACATGTGAAGCCCTAGGTTCGATCCTCAGCACCACATAAAAATAATACAACTAAAACTTAAATTAAAAAAAAGGAAGTAAAAATTACTGAGCATAGTAGCACAAGCCGTTAATCCCAACAACTCTGGAGGATTAGGGAGAAGGATTCTACGTGTGAAGCCAGCCTCAGCAATTTAGCAAGACTGACTTAAAACAAACAAAAAGGAGCTAGATTGGTAAAAGAGTGCTCCTGGGTTCAAATACCTTTCTAAAAATAAATAAAACTTCAAAAACATAACAAACAAGAAAAGAAACACTTGCAGTCATATTTAAAATACATGCATTTTTCATGTTCCTTTCTTTTTTGGTTCTGGGAACTGAACCCAGGGGCACTTCACTACTGAGCCACATTCCCAACCCTTTCTTGTATTTTATTTAGAGACAGGGTCTGAAAAAGATACTTAGGGCCTCAAAATTGCAGAGGCTGGTGTCATTTGAAGTCAAAAACATTGATTTCAATGAACTTCCATTTATCCATTTTGGATTGTTCAACACTAACGTATAAAAAGATAGTAATGCCCAGCCCATTAAATTAATTTATTCATTTAAAACAAATAAGTTCTTTTCGAATGGGCATAGAAACCAGGGGCACTTTACCACTGTGCTTTTAAGACAGGGTCTCACTAAATTCACTCAATTACTGAGGCTGACATTAAACACGAGATCATCCTGACTCAGCATCACAAACTGCTGGGATTACAAATGTTCGAAACCTCGCTGGCTCTGGGATTATGGATTTGAAGCACTGTACCCAGCATTTGGTTTTGTATGTTTTGTGTTGCTGAGTAATGAGATCAGGACGTCAGTGCTTGGCAAGTATGATAAACTGAGCTATACTCAACGCTCTTTTTAAAATTTTGTTTTGAGATAGGGTTTGCTAAATTGCTAAGGCTGGCATAAAACTTGCACTGTCTGGCCTTAGCTTCCTGAGGCTTCTTCTTTAACTGAACTCCTAGAATGGAAAGAGTTAAAAATCAAAGTATCAACAAAAACTCTACTAGATCCTTGTAAAACTAGTCCACACCTAAACGTATACATATATATCTATGTGTACATACATGGACACACCCCCTAATAAGTACTTTGTTATAATTTGAACCATGTGTAAGAACAATGTAAAATGTTTCAAAACATACCTGGTTTTTGTAAGCTTCAGGAACCATCTGCTTATACAATGGAGCTAATTTTGTAGCCAATCCCTGTAAAATACCTTCAAAGAATTGTTCCTATAGGAAAAGACAGTCCATATAGGTTATTTTATGACATTTACAAGAATTTAATGTATTAAATTCTATGATAAATAATTGCTAATGGATGCCTAATGGACATTTCATCTTCATCCTGATAAAATAGCTATCACAGACAAGAGTTTTTCTTTTTCTTTCTTTTTTTTTATCTTTTGAAACTTGCTAATTTGTGGCCTTGAATTTGTGATCCTTCTACCTCAGCCTTCCAAATTGCTAGGATTAAAGACGTGGCACTGTGCACAGTTTTTTATTTATAGTAACGAAAAGGAAAATTATTTGCAGTTGTAATACCTTAATAGCATACTTGGAAATAAAAATTTAAAATCTAAATAGTGTTAAAGAGCTAAGAATGGTGGTATAGGCCTGTAATTCCAGACACTCAGGAGGCTGAAGGAAGAGGATCATAAGTTTTAGGCCACAGAAACTCTGAGATACCCAGTCTAAAAATACAAATTTAAAAAGGGGTGAAAGTATAGCTGCGTTACAGAACCCCTGGGTTCGGTTCCCAGTACCACAAAAAGCAAGCTAACAAACAAAAAATTCATTAAAAAATGTTGCTACAAATGAGAATCATACTTTATATATATTTAATACTACTGGACACTTGATACAATCGGAGATTCTTGCTGGCATGGGGTATGTTGAAGAACAGAATGCAAACCAGCACAATTCGATGAATTTCTATATAATAGAGAAGGATGAGGAGGAGCAACATATCAAAAACATGTATAGTATATATTGGATCCTGGGTTACTAGTTTCAAATATAATAAATTTGTCTTAAAAGTAAAACTTCACATTTCAAAGAAACTGGCTGAGAGGTAGAGTGCTTGACAAAAACAAGGCAAGGTTTTCAGTTTAATTTCCATCAAAGAAAGGAAAAAGAAAAGGAATCAAAAAATACCCCAAAACACTTGACAAGGCCTGATATACGTGTGTGTGTGTTTGTGTGTGTGTGTTTAAAGAATAGCAAAGTGGGTTGGGGTTGTGGCTCAGGGGTAGAGCACTTGCCTAGCATGTGGGAGGCATGGGTTTGTTTTCCATTACGACATAAAATGCCTGAGGATAAAAGATAATTAGGTAAAACTGAGTAACTAGTTGTCTAAAACCAATATTGCCTCTTCTTCACCATAATGACTATAAATTTAGATAGATTTGATAGGAATATGAGGACCATGAGCACCACATTAAGCATCTGGACTCACTGATTAGAGACGTGGGAAGTTTAAAAAGGAAAATCAATGACAGGAGCATCTACTAAAAGTGCTGCTGCTACTGATGGTATGAAGAATGAAGCAGGGAGGGGAGACACTGAAAATCAGAAGACTTCAAAGACCAGTTAATGTGTTCCAGAAATGATTCTATTACATTTGAAGTTGGAGACTTGTCAAATGTGACTTCTATCACATCTAAGGAAGTCAGTTTAAAGGAGATTGAGATAAAGGATGAAGGAAGAACTTGACAAGGTTGAGGCAACGGCTTCATGTGAGAGCTGGGATACAGATGCCATAAATATAGTCAAAACACCTTCATGTGGTCAAGTTCTCCTCTAACATGCTTTAAATTATTGCAGAAAACAAAGCTACCCAATATAGAGGTAGGAAGTCAATTCTGTAGATTGACATGACTCAATCCGGGCAACTATGAAGCATGAGAAATGACATTCATTTCCCTACTGATTTATGTTTATTCTTTCATTTATTTTTTAAAATATTATGTTTTATTTATAGTTGGACACAATTCCTTTATATTATTTTTATGTGGTGCTGAGGATCAAACCCAGAGTCCCATGGGAGGCGAACACTATTCCACTTAGCCACAACCCCAGCCCCAATCCTTATATTATATACAAGAAATAAATGCATGTAGGTTGCACTTCTAGATTGCGCTCTTCATGTGTTTATACCCACTGGAAAATTCATTTGTGACTTCATTTATTTGGTCTATTGTTGAGGATTCTGACATTGTTTTATTGGTAACGTCCTTCTGCTCTTCTTACTCCACGTTTGATCTCTAGGATTATCATACTTTAAATTGATGACTTTTATAACTATCACCTAGACCTCCTCTTCAGCTGTCACCACTTAAGATTTCCCTTAGGGACTGCAAACCTCTCCTGCCCAAATTGAATTCATTATCTGCCTTCTACCAATCCTAGTCTTAGTGTGTTCCATGAAGGAAGAACATCAGAATCCAACTTTTTTTGTTTTTAATATTTATCTTTTAGTTGTAATTGGACACAATACCTTTATTCCATTCATTCCTTTTTATGTGGTGCTGAACATCGAACCCAGGGTCCCATATGTGCTACTTGAGCGCTCTCCGGCTGACCCACAACCCAGCCCACAATCGAGTTCTTATAACCTCTGCAAACCAACCACGGCACCTGTGTCACAGTCATATTCCAAGCCACCATTAATCCCTGTTCTGGATTTTTCTCATAGATTGGTAGCCCAGGTTCCTAAACCCTTTCAAGGCTAATTGCAGTCAAATTATTCAAAAAGCATCAAGGGAGGACTCATTAAGGAACAAGTGTAATTACACAAAACTCCTCCTTAAAATCCTTCTATGATCTTACAGAATTCTTGAGGTGGCATATAAGGTTGCCACCTGCACCTCATGCTGCCTTGTCTGCTGAGATTCAGACATATTGGCCATGAGCAATGCTTCTTCCTATCAGCACTGTATAAATTTTATTCATTAATAAAAACAAAAAAGATGTCACAACTATTAATTACATAGTGATATCTATAATTGTTGTAGTATGAAATTTCACCATAAATATTAATATATTTATATACTAAGATACTTACATAATATTTATTTTTATTTTTTAAATTTTTATGTGGTGCTGAGGATCAAACCCAGGGCCTAGCACATGCTAGGCGAGCGCTCTACCCCTGAGCCCCAGCCCCAGCCCCTTACATAATATTTAAAAGCAAAAACTTACTTAGAGGACAGATGGACATCAAATTATAGGGTGTTGTTATCTATGAGCATAGTACATGTTCATTTTTAGGTATTTCATATAAACTTCAGTAAAGTTTTATAGTTTTCTACCTTTTGTTCGACTTTTGTGTCCGACTAGTTCCAACTCTTTTGTTTTTTATATATTTTGATTTTTGCAGGAAGATAGGGTACTGGGTATTGAATCCCAGAGGGTTCTATCTCTGGGCTACAACAACAGCCCTTTTTATTTTGAGAGAGGGTCTTGTCATGTTCTCAAATTTGGCCTCAATCTTGCCATGCTCCTTCCTGCCCTTATTTCCTCAGCTTCTGGGTTTGCAGGTGTGCTCCCACACACTTGCCACTTGGTAGACTAATGACTTTAAAACTCCTTTTGTCAATTTTCTTGCCTCTTTGGGGGGGTAGGATGAACTGAGGACAAAATCTATACACATGCTACCTCTGAGCTATATTCCAGTCAGTAACCCCTGTCTTTTTCAACCAAGGGTCCTTTACCACTTAGCCACATCTCCAGTTAACCCCCCAGTTTGAGATAGCGAAGTTTCTGAGGACTGATGAGGTGTGACCGGGTCACAGCCTTTTTTATTTATTCTTCATTGTGTGACAGATTCTCCCTAAATCGCCCAGGCTGGTGGCGAGCTCTCCATTTGGAGCCTTAGCCTCAGTGTCAGGGTAGTGATTTTTCTTAAACTCTTTTGCTAAAGTTTTGAAAGAAAGATTTTCTTTTAAAATGTATTTTTCTCTCACAACTAGTAAAAATATCAATTTTATTCAATTTGTTGAAATTTTTAAATACATATTTTTCTCAAATATGGTTTTCTCACAAAACTTAGAGCTTTGTTTTCCAAGCTTGGAGAATTACTTATTGGTGGGAGAAGAAATCAATTTAGCAAACAAACTAACATTTTATAAAGAAATGAAATTCACTAAAAACACTGCAATACATATAGAGGATTCTTACAACAATGTTGATATGCCTTTTTCTTTTGAACACAATATTTCATTTATTTATCTTTATGTAGTGCTGAGTATTGAACCCAGTACCTCACTCATGCTAGACAAGCAAATGCGCTACACTGAGCTACAACCCCAGCTGGATATAAAAGACTTTTAGAAATATTTTAACATTGGTCTTTGATAATGTCTTAATTTTTTGGTTTTTCCCACACTATAATTTTTTATTTCTGTAAATGTATATGTATAGTGGTCATAATATATACTACTTTTTTACTTTTGGTCACTGCTGAACATGGAGAAATCACCTATCTTCAAGTTAATTAATACATAAGTCCTCTTCACTCAAACAACACAAAAATATTGCCACGCTTAGTCCCCACTGAGCCACATGGCACCCGTTTCCCACCTCCACCAAGTTGATATGAATTTGTACTTATACTAATAGGTACTCAACTTATTTAAACTTAATTGTAAATTTTACTAATTTCTTTGCTCACCATGGCCTTGTGTTCCGGACAGACTCGTTCCGGTTTCTTAAGTCTTCTTCTTGCATTACGTCCTTTAGTAATTCTGTCATAGAGGTTCTGTGGGTAGTTAAACTTTCTGAGTCTTTGAAATGTTGGCAAATGGTAAATGGTTTTTTCTACCAAAAGTGTAACATTCTAGGTTCATCTGTCAATAGTTTCCACGAGGGTTGAGGCGCAGGAGGAAGGAGCCAAAAATAATTTATATGGGTCGACACGTAATATCTTTACCTAATTTCTTTGAACTTTTTTTTTTCTTGTACCTGGGATGAAGCCCAAACACAGGGCCACATCACAACACCTATTTTGTGTTTTATTTAGAAGCAGAGTCTCACTGAGTAGCGAAGTGCCTTGCTAAGGTGCAGAGGTTGGCTTTAAACTTTGGATCCTCCTGTCTTAGCCTCCTGAATTACAGGAATTATATATAGGCCTGTGCTACCATAGCAGGATACTTTTAATTATTTACTTAAACATATTTAGTATTTCATTACTACTTTTTATTTCTTGACATATTTTCTTGGTGGTTCTGGAAATCAAATTCAGAGGTACTGTAACACAACTACCTTTTGTAAATTTTATTTTTGAAACAGGGTCTTACAAAATTCCAAAGAGTAGCATAAAACTTCCTACGCTTCTACCTCCAAGTAGGCATGAGCTACCACACTTGATTTCATTACTACTTTTTAATATGTAGTTTTAAAAACATATGTACATATTTGGTATTTCAAAAATGTTAAAGGAATACATTTATATACACGCTAAGTAATTGAAAAGGGAAGAGGACACTTACATGTCTGGGAGAGCTGGGATCAATTCTAAACCTTCTGGGGTTTGGGCTTCTACCAAATTTACATCCATTGAAATACATGCTCCATGAACAGCCATAAGAGTATGAAGCTCCACAAGTCTGTGGGTTAGTTCCTTGACATATACAGTTACGACTGCAAGAGGGTAATTGTAAGTGAGTTGAAAGGTAAACCAGGATAATACCTGAGACAGAATATTTGAGAGTCATATAACTATAAAAGTATAAATGGATAACAGATCAGTTTCCAAATTTATCTATTTAAAAACTAAACTCTTTCTTTCTTTCTTTTTTTGTTTGGGTGTGTGGTGCTGGGGATCCAACCCAGGGCCTATGCATTGTAAGCATGCTCCCTACCAACTGAGTTACATCCTAGTCTTTAAAAAGCAAACATTAAAAAAAATATACTTTTAGTTGTAGATGGACACAATACTTTTTGTTTATTTATGTATTTTTATGTGTGCTAAGGATCAAACCCAGTATCTCATATGTCTAAGAAAAACACTCTATTACTGACCCACAACTCCAACCCTGAAAACTAAACTTTTAAATAAAATGTTTCTCTTTAAGATTACAACCCCCCACTGCCCCATTCCTTTGAGCCATTTTATTTTGAGACAGTCTTCCTAAGTTGTCTCAGGCTCCAGTCTCTCACATTTTAGACATGTACAACTTCATGCAGCAATTTTGAGGGTATTTCTGAAGACATAAACGTTATTATTATTATTATTTAATCTTTATTGTGTTCATTTATTTTTATGTGGTGCTGAGGATCAAATCCAATGCCTCACGTGTGCAAGGCAAGCATTCTGCCACTGAGCCACCACCTCAGACCCATATATATTATTAAAGATGTAAAAGCAAGTAAATAGTGTACATTCTTTAGGAGATTCTAAATTTGTGTAATGCTTAAAACATGACGTAGAATATATGTATGACTTATGTAATGATCAAAAAATACAAAAAGTGAAAAAACATAAAAATTATTTTTAAAGTCAAGGAAAATAATGTGGAAATTCAGATTAAAATTATGCTTTGGTGTGAAGTCAGGAAAATCACATAACATTCCTTATAATGAAGAAAATGAAGATCAATTAATGTAACCACTTTGAAGCCAGGTGCGGTAGCTCACACCTGTAATCACAGCAGCTTGGGAGGTTGTCAGGGGGGATCCCAAGTTCAAAGCCAGCCTCAGCAATTCAGCTAGACCTGACTGAACATAAAATAATATCAACAAGGGTTGGGAATGTGGCTCAGTGCTTGAGTGTCCCTAAGTTCAATTCCCAGTAAGAACAAGAACAACAACAAAAAATCAAAAAGTAAAAAACTTTGAGGGGGGAAAAAAAACAGGACTCAGAAATATGGCAACTTCCTATAGAGGTAGAAGATGTATTTTGGAGGGTTTGGAGATCCATTAATAGTACAATAATTGATAAAGAAAAAAAATGAGTTGCAAATTTAGATCCAAGGGTTAAATTAAATTTGAAATTGTAGAAGGAAATTAAAGGTGCCAAACAAATAGAAAAATAATTTACAAAATTACATAGGGAAGAGAGAAAAATATAAATTAACATACTCTCAATGATTATTTCAAACCAAAGACGTAAGAAATGTGACAAATTGTGACTTAGAGCTGTAAGTTAACCTCTCCAAAAATTGAATAAACTGACTTCAGATAGATTATAATATTAAATGTGGCATATAATATAACTACCAATACTTCCAAAACTGATGTGAATCTGAAGGAAACTCTCTGAACAATCAAAATTTCACCAGGACTTAACAAAATTAAACTTTCCCCTTTAATGATTTCATTGCCCTAAACAACAAAAACTGAAATAAAAGCTCTTTGAACTCTAAAAAACAAAATAATAAAACACATTGAATTTTAGGTAAAGGAAAGTGACTATAATGCACCTTTTCAAGAAAAGGGTATGTGAATGAGAGTATATAATATTTTCTAAAAGGTAATTTTCATGAAATAATTTAATACTAGAAGTGTAACTGTTATATATATCAACATAATAAAATAATTAACCTTATCTTATGTAAGGATTGGGAAGAAAATGATGTAAAATTTCATTTACATTTTGTTTAATGACATTTCTTTTAAGGAAACTTATGTGGAAAAGTTTAAAACATTATTAAGGGAAACTATATTGAATGAATAGAAAATTCATGCTGTTGAATAAGACTCAATATTATGAAGATGCCAGTTATATCATTAGATTATTAAAAGTATACAAAGTTTTATATTTTAAAATAAAATTTTATATATGGAAGCAAAAAGAAAAAAGAAAATCTTACAGATGACGTTGTGGCTCACTGGTAAGAGAACTTGCCCAGCGAGTGTGAGGCACTGGGTTTGACACTCAGCACAACATTAATAAACACACATAATCACATATATTATACTAAAAAAGAAAAGAAAATCTTACAGAGTAGCAAGAATGTGAGTCAATCCTATCAAATATTAAAATAAAAAATAGGGCTGTGGATACAGAAACCTGGGGTTTGATTTCCAGCACTACATAATAAAACAGCAAGGAAACAAAAATGGCACAGAAAAAGTATAAAGAGGGGCTAAAGTATTGTGTCCACCTACAACAACAACAACAACAAAAAGTATAAAGAAAAATGATCTGGGAAAATAATTTGCAAATTATAAACCAGGCAAACTTTTAGTAGCATTGATATATAAAAACAGGGGAGAAAAATACTGGTTCATAATAAGATGCAATTAAAATTATGCTGATGACATTAATAGACAAAAATTCAAATTTGACAACATAACCAATGGCTAGAGAGGAGTAAAAGCAAATATTCTCTTATTTTGAATTGAACAAATACAAAATGATACAAATTCTTTTGAAGTACAATTCTTTGTGCTATAACTGCTTTCCTGTGCATGTTTATATACCAGGTAATCTGGAAGGTTGAGGAAGGAGATCACAATCTTAAGGTTAGCCCCAGAAATTTAGCAAGTCCCTAAGCAATTTAGCAAGATCTGTCTCAAAATTTAAAATAAAACATATCTGGGTTCAAAACAGAAGGAAGTGGTAAAAAATATGAGGGGCTGGGGATATAGCACACTGTTAGAATGCTTGGTTAATATGAAATAGGTTCAATCAATAGCATTGTTCCCCACTGCATTAATTTGGAGAATATTCTAAAATGGCCCTAATAATGACACTAATTTTTGTTTAACAAAATATTTGTTTATTCTACCAAAATACCTAAAATATTATTTTCCCATACAGTATACTTAGTTGTTAATTAACAATTTACCATTATATAATATGGATCTGACTGTCAAATCAGAACAAAACAGATTTGATTACTTTTCATTGAAGGTACATCTTCGGTCTGTCGGATGACCATTGTATGACCGTAGACTCTCAACAATCTCCTGATATAAACTGTCCGCAATTGGAGGACATAAGGCTTCCCATATCATGATGAACACCACCATCACAGCAGTTTCACAGTGGTGGCCTGTACGCACCCGGACCAAACAAAGAACTTTTTCTTCCTCACTGCTTCTTCTTATAACCTGCAAAAGCAGAATGCATTCATCTATGAAAAACAAGTATCCGACATTTAAATGCAATGGACATTTATCTTTAAGTTCTGGATGGTTATATATTAGCTTATTTCTTTCTTTAAAAAAAAAATATCACTGTATGTCTCAAGGGTTGGAAATTATAGAAGCCAATGAGGTAAGCTGTTGTCTTCCTAGTTGCCTCCATAAAACTTATATCAGCTTATAAGAACACAAAAAACTAGGCAGAACAGAAATCTGTGATATGTGGATGGCTATTCTTTACAAAGTAGTGTAACATTCTTTGTTTTGTGATGGGGTTGTAGCTCAGTGGTAGAGCGCTTACCTAGCATGTGTGAGGCACTGGGTTGAAATCCCAGCACCACATATAAATAAAATTAAAGTTACATTGACAACTAAAAATATTTAAAAAACAAGATTATTTGTTTGAGTTCCAAAAGGAGAAACTGAAGACTCAGGAAAATTTAAATACCTGCTCTGCTTTTCCACAAATGGAAAGAAACCAGGAATCCCAATATTAAAAATAAATGTAGAGCAGGATGGAGTACTGCACACCTGTGATCCCAGGGGCTTATGAGGTGAGGCAGTAGCATTGGGAAATCTGTTTCACATCACTGAATATACTTAACTCTACTGATCCCTACACTTAAACATGGTTAAGATGGAACTGAGAATGTAGTTAAGTGATAGTAGCGCTTGTCCAGTATGCCCGAAGCCAATTTGATCCTCAACACAGGAAGAATGACAGGAAGAAAAAAAAAAAGTAGGATGTAAATTAAATTGCATTCTGCTCTCATAACAAATTATAATTTTAAAAAAAGGAGAGGCAGGAGGCAGAGTGGGCAAGGTGGCTTATCCCTGAATTTAAGCAGCTGCAGAGGCCAAAGTAGGAGAATCATAAGTATAAATCCAGTCTCAGTCTCAGCAACTTAGGCCCTAAGCAACTCAGTGAGACGCTGTCAAACACAAATTAACAAAAAAAAGGGTTTGTGATGTGACTCAGAGGTTAAGTGCCTCTAGATTCAATTACAGGTACAAAAAGGGGTGGGAGGGTTTAAAGAAGAGAAACTACATAACTAAATAGAATGCTTACAAGAAACAAAATACTAAACACTAAAAATGTTCAGAAACACTCTTGTATACTATGCATGAAAACGTAAGAAAGGAGAACTACTTTTGGAAAACTATTAGTATCAACAAATCTAATCAGCTAAACATGTCATCTATTCACAATCCAGGAACTCTACTAGACACAAATGCACTTCCCTGTTTCCCAAAGTCAGAGGCATTATTCATAATTATCCCAAACTGGAAATAACTGAAATGTCATTACCAGCAGAAGTGCCCAATAAATTTTAACTATTCCTAATAAAAGAATACGACTTAGCAATGAGAATGACTTATAATTATACACAATATGAATTAATCTCATAATTGCAGTGCTGAGAGGCAAAAAATGACTTTTTATAATACAAAATGTCAGAAGAGAAGGAGAGTGATATTTTTGGTAAGTAGCTAGGGATTAAGAGGGGACAAGAATGCTTCTGAGGTGCAATTATATTGCACACTGACAACAAAATTGTGTTCACTTTGTAAAAATTTTGTGAGCTTAGGATTTATGCTGTCTTCTGTAGGTAAGTTATAGTAAAATAACGGGCTTACTTTAATAATCTTTTTCTGTTTCATTTATTAGTTCAGGTCATTTTGGTGCATCTCTTAACTTTTCTTTTTTTTTTTTTTTTTAAGTTGGCTTTTCCCAACTTTTTTTTTAAAGAGAGAGAGAGAGAGAGAGAATTTTTAATATTTACTTTTCAGTTTTCGGTGGACACAACATCTTTGCTGGTATGCGGTGCTGAGGATCGAACCTGGGCCACACGAATGCCAGGTGAGCGCGCTACCACTTGAGCCACATCCCCAGCCCATCTCTCAACTTTTCTAAAGTAGCATATTAGGATCTAATAAATCTTAACTACTATTTTATGTTTGTTTGCTCTACCACTGGAAACACAGTTACTGAGCACAGAATTCATTTCATCAGAGGCTCACATCAAATATTTGTTGAGTGAATATTTAAAAACCACAAAAACCCTGTGTGGTTATACTTTATGAAAATTTCAAATCCTTCATTTTGCACTACTAATGACAGAGAATCTCTCATTAAAAATATTTGTCACCTGCCGGGCTCACATGGGTACTTCCAGCAACTCGGGAGACAGAGGTAGGACTATCACAAGTTCAAAGCCAGCCTCATCAAAATAGCCAGATATCAAGCAACTAAGTGAGATACTGTCAGCCCATTTCTGTAATTTGAGAGGTTGAGGCAGGATCATCACCAATTCCAGGCCAGCCAGTGTAACAGTGCTATCTTATAATAAAAATGAGTAAATAAAACAAGACTAGCAATGTAGCTCAGTAGTAGAGCACTTGTTTACGAACATGCATTAAGTTCTGGTTTTGTTCATGTATATTCCACTGGGCATTAAAAAATTGTATGACTTAAAGTTATTTTCTCCCATTTTGTTAGCTGTCTTTTCCCTATTTCAGAGTCCTTCATAGCACAAAAATTTCAGTGTTGATGAAGTTCAATTATTTTATTTGTTCTTTTTAGTCCAATTTATCTTTAATTTTTTCTTAATCACTTCTAGTCTTTTTTTCTTTATTTTGGTATCAGAGATTGAATCAAGAGGTGCCGAATCACTGAGCTACATAGACAGCCCTCGTTTTATTATTTCATTTAGAGATAGGGTATTGCTGAGTTGTTTAGTGCCTCATAAGGTTGCTGAGTCTGGCTTTGAACTTTCGATCGTCCTATCTGAACTTCTTGAGCTGCTGGGATCACAGGCTTGAACCACCATGTCTGGCCATTTATACCATTTGTATCTTGTGTGTGTGTGTGTGTGTGTGTGTGTGTGTGTCTGTGTGTGTGTTGCTGGGGATTTAACCCAGGGCCCTGTGCATGTGGGGCAAGCACTCTACTAACTGAGCTATATCCCCAGCCCCCACTAGTGTTTTTCATATTATATCATCTAATAAAAAATTATATGGTGGACCTCTAACTACCCCAGCTATATTTATTGAAGATTATTCTTTTCTAATGATTCTTGTCTTGGCATATTTACTGAAAAATGAAGTGACCATAAATGTGAAGCTTTATAATCAACTCTCGATTCTGTTCCATTGACTTATTCTGTTCCATTGACTTATGACAGGAACAACACTGTCTTGATAGCTTTGGGATGCATTTTGAAATTGGGACATGAGTCTTTCAATATCACCCTTCTTTTTCAAAGTACTGCTGGCAAGCAAAAGGAGAGAATAAACCTATTTTGAGCAGAAATTTGAAGACCAAATATCTTTTGTAGAAATCTTTTTTCTATGACTGAGCAAAATCCCCAGTCTTTTTTATTTTGAGACTCAATCACTTCCCTGGGCTAGCCTGGAACTTAAAATCATCCTGCCTTAGTCTCCTAGTCCCTGGGATTACACATGTGCACAATGGTGCCGGGCCCCAGAAAAATCTTTTACTGTGTGCAGAAATTAGAGAACCCTTTAAAATTCATAGCATAACCAAGGACCTGGATTCAATACCCAGTACAATACACACATATAAATAAATACCATAGTTATTTATAGTTAATATAAATAATTATTTATATTAAATAGACAAATAGTTATAATTTAACTATATGGTTTGGGGGAAAATGTCAAAAATAAAAAGTATTTATAGATGCTCAGTAAAAACGTAATTTCATTTTTAGCCTAAATCCCATTCCTGCCCTTGGCGCAGTGATGATTACTATAGATGTGTGGTGTGATTTCAGGGAACTGGAATTAAAATCTGAGTCTTCTTGTATGAGAAGCACACATTTTACCACTGCGCTACGATTATAGCCAGGACAAGTATTTTTGATACACAGAAGGTTGAGTTTGGGGTTGGAGGACCCACAGATAAGAAGGACTGACTATTTATTTTTATCTGTAAATGAAAACAAAATTCTTTTAGGTTGAATCAGGGTTGTTTTAGCACTGAGCCACATAGCCAACTCTTTTGTGTTTCTTATGTTGGAAAAGGGTCTAACTAAATTGCTGAGGCTGGCCTCAAATTTGTGATCATTCTGTCTCAGTCTCCCAAGATGCTGGGAATAGTCTTGTACCACTGTGCACAGCTGTATATATTTTGAATGCTCAAACATCGGGATAATAATGAGTGTGTATTAAGTTTTGTAAGCATGCTAAATATAGTCATGTATCATTTCCACAAAAGGAGAAAATGACTGCAATGCATTTTTCTCATGTAATACTGTGAGCAGGGAATACAAAGAATTATAAGGGGTTTGTATGAATCAGGGTGCAAAGCAGGGTCAGACTTCTTGATTGGAAAGAAGTGAGCCCCTTTCCAGGATGAAAATAGAGTTAATCATGGTAAAAAAGATAGTGTAAATGTTATGCTAAGATTTTTGGGAAACAGGGACCATGAGACGAAGTTAAAGAAAATTCTACCCATATGTTGACAGAAAATGCCTTCTATCATTATAAAACTCTCTTCACAAAATTATTATATAGAGAGATGGTTCTAATTCAGGGATCTCTGAGATAAAGATAATGCTTCCTATGTTTCCAATACAGCTCAAGCTGGGCATGATGGCTCACATCTGTAATACCAGTAATGCAGGAAACTGAGGCATGAGGATAGCAAGTTTGATGCCAGTCTCTGTAACATAGTGAGGTCTTAAGAAACTTAGCAAGATCCTATTTTGTGTATGCATGTGTATAGTACTCGGAAATTGAACGCATGGCCTCATGCATAACACATTGAGCCATATCCTAAATGCTGAGAATTTTTCTTAAAAGAAAAATTAAAAAATTAACTGAAGATGCAACAGTTACCCAAAATCTTTCCTGGACCTTCACCTCTGAAAAATATTCTTGCTTTCCTCCCTACTGACTTTCAAAGCCATTTTCAACAGCAAGTAGCAGGACATGGCAATAACTTGCACATTGGTGAGTACTTAACACAAAACCATGGATAAGCTCACCTAAGAAGGCTTATAAGAGACTAACTGAAAGCTGATGGGAGATGGTGAAAGCTGTATTACACAAAGCAAAGTAAAGAATGAGCTTCCTCAAAATAGGAAGTGGAACAGTAGTTTGAATTGCTGAGAAAAAGTGCTGTTGAAGACCAATGATTTTCATTGGCAGTACTGGTAACTTTTGGGATAGGACTTTTACAGAAGGGGTGGAAATAGGCAATAGATCTTTTTGATAACTTATCTCGGAAGATTTCTTAGGCGAAGGATATATCTCAGTAGTAGAATGCAGGAAGGACATGGTTTTAATCTCCAGCACCCCATCCCCTAAAAAGATTAAATCAGGGATTTAATCCAGGGGCACATTAACTAGTGAGCCATATCCCCAGCCTCTTTTAATATTTTATTTTCAGTTAGGCTATCACTAAGTTGCTTGGGACTTCATTAAATTGCTGAGGCTTGCATTATAGGCGTGCCCCACCATGCCTGGCTACTTTAATTTTTTGATACTGGGAACTGAACCCAGGGACATTACAACTTCATGTGCTTTACAACTGAGCCACTATTCCAGCTTCCTGTATTGAATTATTTAAGAGAATAAAACAGGTGGCTCCTTTAGTGTATACCAGCAATAACCCAATAGAAGTTTGGTTTAAAGCCTAAATTAAACATAGAGAAAGAGATTATTTTAAGTAGAATGCATTGTAAATTATACTTCATTAGAGTTGCTAAAACACAGAAAAATGTAAAAAACATAAGAATATAAATATAAAATATAAAGATTATAAAAAGAAAGCACAGCCGAGGAGAACATAATAGTTGTCCTAGATTCGAAGGCCAAACACTAAAAGATGTTCATTCTAGGGTTAGGGGATTGGCTCAGTGGTAGAGCACTTCCCAGTATGTTTGAGGCTCTTGGTTGGATCTCCAGCTCTACTGAGACAAGTGAGAGATTTTCACCCCCTCCTCAGTCTACAATTCAGTTTGTTTCTAAAGTTCATGTGCAACAGTAAATGAGAATTAAGTCAAGAAAAAAGTTTATAAACAAATGAAAGGAAATTGTCCTCTAAATTAAAAAAATGTTTCCTTATAAACACAGAAAATAATAAGGTAGAACCGGACAAACAATGTTCCCCTCTACTGGCTTAATGAGTAAAGTTAATAGAACCAGTAGGAGGATATACTAGTGAAATTTAAAATCTATGAAAAATTGTCAAATTAATTACTGGTTGTCTACAAAAAAAACCATGGAGAGTCACAAATATTTTTGTCATTAAGGAGGGAAAGACATCAGTAAAATAAAACTCCTCTGGAGCCAAATAAGAGGAACCATCAAAGAATTAAGCTTCTCTACAAGGATAATAGCCAGGCACTCAGGAATAAAGGAACTTTAGATAAAGACAATGGCAGGCTGTACAATGGAAGTCTTGTTCACAAAAGTACAAGATGGGTTTTGAATAATGAATTCATGGGAGAAATACAGTGGTTAATAAATAAACACATCCAAATTTACTTCCTAAAATGCAAATAATCAAAACAGTAATATTTTACTTACTAGTGTTAGAAGGACAAAAAAGATTTCAACATTCAATTAGTATTTTGCTTCACTTTTTAAAATTCTTAATATCATCCAAAAGATTGAACAACTTAAATTATTAAGAGTAAAGAATTTGAAGGATTCCATTTTTGGTAGCCTTTTTTTTTTTTTAACATTAATTCTTGGATGCATCCTTATATGTTCCTGGATCCAAACCAGTCATAACAATTGGGTTATAGTTCAGTTCCATATGCAATGAGGTCCAAAAAACTTTGATCATATTCTGCTTGAAAACAGCCCCATGTTTATTTAATCGAAGTTTCTCAACATTTAGAATACTATAGAAAAATTAGCTTTTATCACAAGTAATATTGACCTTATCACTAATCTGTTTAACATGCTTCAATAGTTGTCATTTATCAATCAGTGTGAAGTTCAGTGGTAGAATGCTTGTCTAGCAAAAAGAGGCCCTAGGTGACTAGGTTACCACAAAACAAACAAAAAAAACCCATCATCTAGGGCTGGGGTGGTAGCACTTGCCTAGCATGTGTCAGGCCCTGGGTTCCATCCCCAGCACCACATAAAACTAAATAAACAAAATAATGGTATTGTGTCCATCTACAACTGAAAAAACAGAAACAACCCATCATCTGTAATTGAAAGTTCTAACATCTTTGCTCTTAGTTTGGGAGATACCCTAAATTGCTAAAAAGATCACTTTTCAGAAAGGGTAAAATTAAGATGTCTAAGTTTGAAAGTATGATGTTTATTCAACTGCTGAGTTGCAAACTATTTTTACTTCAACTAAATTAGATAGATGTGGTGGTATACACCTGTGATCCCACTGATTTAAGAGGCTGAGGCAGGAGGATCTCAAGTTGAGTACTATCCTAAACCAGCCTCAGCTAGGTAGTAAGACCCTTAGTGACTTGGCAAGACTCTGTCTCAAAAATAAAAAATAGGGGGATGGGGTTGTGGGCTTAGTGGTAGAGTGCTCGCCTAGCATGCGTCACGTACCGGGTTGGATATTCAGTACCTCTTAAAAAATAAAATATATTGCTTCCAACCAAAAATAAATAATAAATATTTTTTTAAAAATTCTATACATTTCAGCTAATATTATTTAAAAATAAAAAATATAACAAGGGCTGAGAATGTAGCTTAGTGGTAGAGAGGTCCTGATTTCCATCCCCAGTACCAATAAATAAATAAATAAGGGTATGAAAAGGCTGGGGATGTAGCTCAGTAGCACATACCCCTGGGATTAATCCACAGTTCAATAAATAAATAAACAAATGGAATATAACTAAATTAAAAATTCAACTAAACGGATCATCGGAGCTTCAAATTAAATTATATTTACTATTTTGAGCTGGGGAAGTAGCTCAGTGGTAGGGCCCAAGCCTAGCATGCTGAGGCACTCCGTTTGATCATAAGGCAAAAACAAAAACAGTCAAAGCATCTGTGGAAGAAAATAAGTTAACATAAAAGTAATACTAATGATACACCAGCAGATAATAGATTTAAGTGAAGAAAAACAAACGAAGGACAAAACAAGCAAGGACAGTGAAAACTGTTAAACCGTAACACTGTTTCACAGCTACCATCAACTCAACTGAAACATAAAATGGCTATGTTACACTGGGCAGATACTGAAAGTACCAAAGAAGTATAACCCAGGATGCCAGGTATCTTTTCATAGGCTATTATGTGAATGGACAGGAGGTACCTGATTTGGACACAGAAATCAGCAACACCCCCAAGACAACCATAGTAGATATTAGGAAGAACCTTGGAACAAAAAATTGAAGACCGAAAAAAGGTATAAATTCCAGCAAGATGGTTTGTAGACTTTTGAATACTCCATTTAGTTCACAACTCAACTCAGAACTCTGGGGGAATCAGATGAGAGTAGTAAAGAAATTACTTAACACATCTATCCTACTGCCTAATACAGTAATTCTTTGGAGGGAGCTGAGGAGCCCCTGAAATTAACAGGCATTGGAGCCAACTGGGCTGCTGCGGTTTGAATTCTTCCCACTCCTGCCATCATCAGGGGTTCCAGAGGTAGGGGATTAAAGGGAGTTAACTGAACGTGGGCACTCAAGAAACTATATCACCTTTTCCACCCAAATCTACAGAATAACAAGACAACTAGTCCCTGACAAGACCCAAAGTGACAGAAAAAAGGAGTCAAAATTTCTGCCAAAGTCTAATAATTATGTGGGAGTATAAATGATCACCTGATAAGGACTCATTTCAAAGAAAAGAATAAAACAATGGAGAGAAAAGGCAAAACAATGTGAGAATGACTCCAAATGCAGGCTACTAATCCCAAAGACCCAGGAAGCTGAAGGAGAAGATTGAAAGTTCAAGACTAGCCTTAGCAATTCAGCGAGGCACTGACACTTAGTGTAACCCTGGAATTGTAATGGAGGCTAATGTTTAATGTGGATTACACACAAAATGAATACACTAAGATGAAAGTAAATTTAGAGACACGCAATCCACTAGTTACAAGTTTATTAGATTCCTTAGTTCAAAATGAGTGGCTGACTGGGTTTCATTTCCTCCCATACCCACAGATAGGACTATAGTTTATTATATTTTGCATTTAGCCTTAACTTAAAGTTCAACTATGGGTTAGACAACTTAAACAGATTTCTAGCTTGAATTCTTTTCTCCTCTTAGAAAAGAACTAATATTGGGGTGGAGTACCAACTAATATTGGGGTAGAGTTGGGGCTCAGTGGTAGAGTACCTAGCATGCGTGAGACACTGGGTTCGATTCTCAGCACCACATAAAAATAAATTCAATAAAGTTATTGTGTCCATTTACAGCTAAAAATAAAAAAAAAACAACTAATATGGAAAACATCCATACTACTTCAAGATACCAATTCAAATGCAAAATATTTGGTTTTCTAAGTATTATCTAACCTCAGTATACATTTATTTAACAGGAGCTTATTGTTTGACAATGAACAGATTTGGTCTTTTATAAGATAACCTGGAAAGTTTGATTAAACTTACTATTTTTAGATTTCATTTATAAAACCTATTTCATTTCCACAAACATGCTACATCAATAACTGTTTTTATTATCAAAATGATTTTTTTTGGGGGGGTGCATCCCCCGCTAGTTAAGGTCTCTACCATGGAACTACATCCCAAGCCCAAGTTTTTATTACTGAATGGTCATTAAAAGATATTAAAACTTTCACTCATTAAGTCACTCAGCAACAGAATTTTATTTTATTCCTTCTCTCTAAATTATTTTTGTATTTATGAAAAGTTGGAGATATACTACTACACTATACTGA
Source organism: Ictidomys tridecemlineatus (assembly GCF_052094955.1). NCBI lineage: Eukaryota > Metazoa > Chordata > Mammalia > Rodentia > Sciuridae > Ictidomys > Ictidomys tridecemlineatus. The sequence goes on from NC_135477.1 coordinate 52,893,754, forward strand.
GATGTTCTTTTGTTCTAGGAAGAAAAAAGGAAATATCACATAAGACAAAAGAAGAAAGCCGGGTTGAGGACGTGGCTCAAGCGGTAGCGCGCTTGCCTGGCATGCGTACGGACAGGGTTCGATCCTCAGCACCACATACAAACAAACATGTTGTGTCTGCCGAGAACTAAAAAATAAATATTAAAATTCTCTCTCTCTCTAAAAAAAAGAAAAGAAAGAAAGCAATTTATCTATACCTGAGATTCATGGAAAATGCTGAACAAATACACTTTGTACCTAATAACTCAGAGTGTTACAAGAAGTTTCTATGAACAATGAGATTCAAATTTTGTCTTAAACATACAGACATACTGCAATTCTGTTAGTGTCATTATTATTATTACATGAGAAGAGGTTTAGAAGTCACGAAGGAGAAATCATACAAAACCCTATCATATAACTGAACTACCTTGGGTTAATTACGCATTACGGGGGAAGACAGCTGCCATTTCAAGAGATATTTTTACTCCTTGCTACTTACTAGGCAAATAAGTAATGGATCCAGAAATAACTAGCAGATGCAACTAAATGAATATGTCAATTACCAGTGCTACATATTGGGAACTAATCCCTGCCATCTATTTTAGCAAAGGAACAAGGTGAAACATAGGGGCAAGATAAAAACAAAACTATTAGAAAACATAAGGTGAAGGTGTCCAGAAAAGGAACCAGAAAAATTAGAACAAATTGGACATAACTTTCCTATATTCAAATATATTTATATATGAATATGTGACCAGCGAAACTCCACATCATATTCAACCTCTTGTCAAGAATGGGAAGTTATACTCCATGTATGTGTGATGTGTCAAAATACATTCTACTGCCATGTATATCTAAAAAGAATTTTAAAAATAAATTATCACAAAAGCTAGGGAAGATTTATCATTGGAGCTTTTGGGAATGTAATAATGTTCTTTTTTTCTTAATGCCTTTATTTAATTTATTTTTTATGTGGCGCTGAGGCTTGAACCCAGTACCTGACAAGTGCAAGGTAAGCACTCTATCACTGAGCTATAACCCTAGCTCCAACAATGTTTATTTTTAACTTGGGTAGCTGTTTCATGACTGTTCATTTACACACACACACACACACATTTTTGCAGGGGGAGGACAGCACTAGAATGCTGAGCTATATCCCCAGTTCTTTTTATTATTATTTTAACTTCGTGATTATCTCACCCAATCCCTTCCAATACCTTCAGTATCCCAAATCTAGAATACTTGTATGCCCTGTTGAACCCAAAGGCTTCCTGGGGCCCAGAAAACTAAACTTATAAGGGCTTCTTTATAAAGGAGTATAGATATATATATAGATAGATAGATAGATAGATAAATAGATAGATAGGATCATTCTCGTTCCCTGGGAGCTCTCAGTTCCCAGAGCACAAGAACTCAACAATAGTAAATCTCCTTTCTTCTACCAGGATCTGTGCTTCATTGTGGACACACTTTTTGAGTATCAGGGCTGAGTGTCTCAAAGTATTTCCTTTCATTGACCCAGTGGTAGAATGCTTGCCTAGAACCAGTGAAGCACTAGGTTTGCTCCTCAGCACCACATAAAAACAAATAAATGAAGATAATTAACAAAGCAAAAAATAATGCCACTTATGTTGGATTTCTATTACTGTATAACAAATTAACAAAAATTTAAGAACTTAAGCAACACAAACATGTTATCCCACTTTCCAAGTGTGAGAAGTCCAATGTGTTAGCTGCTGAAATCCAAGGGGCTTTGATTCTTATCTAAGGCTCTCTGGCTGTTATAAACCCTTAGTTTCTTTCATTGCTAAGACTGAGGCTCCGGGGCTGGGGATGTGGCCCAAGTGGTAGCATGCTCGCCTGGCATGCATGCGGCCCGTGTTCGATCTTCAGCACCACATACAAACAAAGATGTTATGTCTGCCGAAAACTAAAATAAATATTAAAATTCTCTCTCTCTCTCTCTTAAAAAAAAAAAAAAAAAAAAAAGACTGAGGCTCCTCTTTTCCTGGTAGCTGTTAGTCAGGAACCACTCTCTAGAGCAACTTGAGATTGCTTTCAGTTCCCTGCCATGGAAGTCTCCATGGGCAGTTTACAACAACAGGCTATTTGCTTTCCCCCAGCCAAGAAGAGTCTTTTAGACAGGGCCTCTTAGGCTGGCTTTCAATTTGTAATCATCCTGTCTCACCTCACCAGTAGCTGAGATTATAGCAATTCCATTACAACTGACTTCTTTTTATAATTATGGACAAATCATATTCTTACATTTTATAAACTTTGCTCGACATATTCCATAATGAACAGCATTGATCTTTAAGAGCATTATGATATAATATTCAAAAAATGAAAGCATTAGCCATTTAGAGAAGATACAAATAAGATAAACAAAATTTAATATGCCAATATAGTGCTCTTTTTATGGCAGGGAAGAAGGAGAGGTTCTAGAGAGTGAATCCAGGGGAGCTTAACTGCTGAGCAACATCCCTACCCCTCCCACTTTTTTGGTACCAGGGATTGACTCAGGGACACTCAACCACTGAGCCACACCCTCAGTCCTATTTTGTATTACTTTGAGAGACAGGGTCTCACTGAGTAGATTTTTCTAAGATTAGCTTTGATCCTCCTGTCTCAACCTCCAGAGCATCGCACAGTGAAAAATTTATTTTGAGACAGGTTCTTACTAAATTGTTTAGGCCTTCTCTTTGTTGCTGAGGCTGGCCTTTAACCTGTGATTCACCTGTTTCCACTTCCCAAGTAGCTAGTTTTACAGGCATGTGCCACCACATCCAGCTCAATGTAGTGTAACTTATTTATTTTTATTGAAGAATGGATGTTGATTTTGTGCTTGACAGTCTCTAAGATGGCCCCAAAGTTCACTACTTCCTGATATTTGTGCTCTTACATTTTCCTGTCCACCAAACAGCACTGATCTACATAGGCACCATGAAGACATCATAGGTTACCCTCTTTGCCCTTTTATTTCAGGGTGCGGGTGCATGTAAAACTAACTTTCCAGGCCAAGGGAATATTTAAACAGTTCTATGATGAAGAATTGAGGCCTCCAGCCAACAGCCATCAAGGATATATATACTGGGGATATAGCTCAGTTGGTAGAGTGCTTGTCTTGCATGCACAAGGCCCTGGGTTTGATCCCCAGCACCACCAAAAAAACAACAACAAAAACAAACAAACAAACAAACAAAAAATACCTATGGCCTCAAACAGGGAGTCTGGAAGTGACTCTGCATCTATAGCACACTCCTTTCAGTAGTTAAGTTTCCAGATGACTACAACCTCCTGACACCCTCTGCCAAAAAGCACCCTTGTCAACTGCTCTTGAATTCCCAACCCACAAAAGAACATAATTGTTGTTCAGAGATACCACAGGTTTTCAGGTAATCTGTTAAGCATCAACATATCTTCATATACACTTTACCAATGAATTCCTTAGACTACTATTTAGAAACTAGATAGCTTACCCCTATCTGAAAATGCTTCAAATGCTTTCTATTGCTCATAGAATAAAACCTCAACTCCTCACTATGGCTGAAAAAACACTCATGATCTAGCATCTGCCCATCTTTTCACCATCACCTGGCATTTTTTTTTTTCTCTCAATGTCCCCTTTTTCTTTATCTAAGACCTTTTCTCTTATTGTTTCTGGGCTTAGGAATGCTCTTCCCTACATTCTTGGGAGTATTTTATTCTGCATAGTTTGCCTCTTTCTTTAGCTCAATCTATAGATTTTTAAAAATATTTTTTAGTTGTTGATGGACATTTATTTTATTTACTTATTTATATGTGGTGCTAGGAATCAAACCCAGTGCCTCACAAGTATGAGGCAAGTGTTCTAGCGCTGAGCTAAACTCCATCCCGCACTCTATAGTTTTTTCTGGAAAAAGGATGTATCTCTCTGTTGCTCAGAATGGGCTCAAGTGATCCTCCTGATTCAGTTCCCTACAAGCCCAACTTCACTCAATTCTCAGTTTCAATATTCTCTCTCCAGAGAAACCTGCCAGGATGACCTATACTTAATAAGAAAATCCCAGAAGGATCACAGCTGAAACAGAAACAAGATAAAACCATCACCATCAAATCAATATAAAATTGAAGTTATCTGATGGACTAGCTAACTGTATCTGAAGAAATAAATTCATAGAATAAAATTGATAGAATATAAATTCATTACTATAGAGAATATGTAGCTGAGATACACAAGGCAAGTAAACTGGAAAAGAAACATGTAACACCGGAGAACAAAACTTTTTTTTTTTTAAGAGAGAAGAGGGGGAGAGAGAGGAGAGAGAGAGAGAGAGAGAGAGAGAGAGAGAGAGAGAGAGAGAGAGAGAGAGAGAATTTATCTATTTATTTTAGTTTTTTTTCGGCGGACACACCATCTCTGTTTGTACGCAGTGCTGAGGATCGAACCCGGGCCGCACGCATTCCAGGCGAGCACGCTACCGCTTGAGCCACATCCCCAGCCTGAGAACAAAACTTTTTAAAAGCTCTGAGGGAAAACTGGTTTGTTTAAAAAAAAAAAAAAAACTGGTTGTTTAAAATAAAAATGACAAGTGTTCAATATTCTAAAGGTATACATCTAGCAATAAAATGCAAAACAGGCAAAAAGAGACAACTGCCTTGTTATCACCTTGTGGCTATTTTTCTGATCCAAGCTTTCATGGGACCGCCCCCAAAAAGCATTTAACACCTGTATTTTCAAACATTTCCAAATATCAAGTACTTACCCACTTAGCGATCGGACACCCATGAGAGCTTTTTCCTTCTTTTCCTGTGTATACGATTTGTTCTAGCCTTACTGCCTTTCCTTTTTGGCCATACCTATTACAAAGCAGAGTGGAGGGAATACACTAATTAACTACAATCTACACTTGAAACAATTTGTTTTTAATTGCTATGTGCACACGAGATAGAGATGAACAGAAGTTAAAAAAAAAAAAAAATCAAACACTCCTCATAAATTTACTTTTGCCAAAAAATTGCTTTTATGTGGCAGACATTTCTATTTCTATTTCATAGTTCTTCTTACTGATCCTTAAACTGAGTCCAAGTCAAGCAACGGGAATTCAGGGTTAACTTAATGTTCGCAGTGTTAATTTGAACTGTTCTAACATTATATAATATATATATGAATAAGGATTCCTGAATTAATTATAGACAATTAGCCTTGCTTCCTGAGAGTCTTTTTAAGCACCCAGCAACTCATAAGGAGGACTCAGGAGAACATATGGGCATTTTTCTTCTGAGCCCTAACAAACATCCAACTCCTCAAAATTCTCTATTCACCTCATATTTATTCCCAGAGATAAACTTATCTGCATTGAGTCAGGTCCACAATAAAGAATGATTTTAACAGGGAAACAAATTTCCTCACCTATTCTCCATGATTTCCCTGACAGCAGCAATACTTGGTCCTGCCCCAAGGTGTGTATAATATGGGCCTTTGTCTTTTTGTATACCTCGATCTGCGGAAGGAATAAGATTATTAGACCCAGAGCCTTACAAAATTTCATAGGGGCAAGGAGCTCTTTTACTATTTTTGCTTTGTTTTTGTTTTAATTCAGAACCATGAATCTTTTCAAGATCTTAGTCAGCGAGGTTTTCCTGCTCCTAATGTTCTTTCTTTCTTTCTTTTTTAAACCATCAGAGGATGGGGTGGGTCATTTTTATTATCTGATCTCCTCCTTTAAAAAAAAAAAATTATAACTAAGGCACAAATTAAAACTTATCCAAGACTGATAGGTCTGAGAAGCTTGACCTCAATTCCTTTTAAAATTGAGCCTATCAATTTCCCTACTAAGAACTTATCTTACTTCACACACAATTATGTATTTAGATTGGAAATATACAAGAATGGGGCTGGGGATGTGGCTCAAGCGGTAGCGCGCTTGCCTGGCATGCGTGCGGCCCGGGTTCGATCCTCAGCACCACATACAAACAAAGATGTTGTGTCCGCCGAGAACTAAAAAATAAATATTAAAATTCTCTCTCTCTCTCTCTACCTCTAAAAAAAAAAATATATATATATATACAAGAATGTTCCTTGCTACAATTACCAATAGTATCAAAAAAGGGAACCAACCTTAACAAAAATCCCAGCAAATGATAAGTTAAATAAATCATAGGAAGTTTATATAGAATATAATAAAGTTACTGAAAAATAATATGTATAAACATTTTAAAAAGCTAAAAAAATTTTAAAAGCTATAAAATTAAAACAGCAAGTTGCAAAGTGGTGCTTTGAAAAACCTACATTCAAACCAGAGACAAAATAAAAATCAGCAATAATGTTTATTCATATAGAAAAGTATAACAGGGATTTTTTTTCTCAGAGAACAGAAAAAGATATTTACATACTTCTGATTTAAAATCATGTATAACTAGAATCACTGGGGAATATCTGCATCTTTGATTTGTGTGTTAGTCCTGCACAGTAGCACTAATATCCAGTGAATAGCTCCACAGGCTGAGACAGGAGGAGGATCCAGAGTTCAAAGCCAGCCTCAGCAATGGCAAGGTGCTAAGAAATGCAGTGAAACCTTGTCCTTTTTTTTTCTTTTAATATTTATTTTTTTGTTGGATACAATACCATTATTTATTTTTATGTAGTGCTGAGGATCGAACCCAGGGCCTTGCAAGGGCTAGATGAGTGCTCTACCACTGAGCCACAACCCCAGTCTCCCCCGAAACCCTGTTTTTAAATAAAATACAAAATAGTACTGGGGATATGGCTCAGTGGTTGAGTGCCCCTGAGTTCAATCTCCTGCCCCCCCAAAAAAACTAGAAACTTGGCCCAAATTTGTTGTAGATAGGGCATTAGCTAATGCTAGGTGCTCCCTCCAAAAAAATCAAATCCCACAATGCACAGGACAGCCTCCTGTGTTCTAAAATGCTGATAATTCGGGCTGGGATATAGCTCAGTGGTAGAGGGCTTGTTTAGATGCACAATGCCATGGGTTCAATCCCTAGTACCACCAAATAAATAATAGTGTTAAATTTGAGAAACACTAGATACCTATTACTACACTTCACTAGAAAATAATGCCCCTGAAGGAAAGCCATTACCCTGCCTTACTTGATGATCCTACTTGGTCATCCTACACGTGTGAGCACAGTACCCTCAGAGGTAAACGATTAGACATAGATGTGACAGTGTATACCATAGTTTAATACTTGGTTGTGACTGCTTACTTTGCATGAGGAAAGGGTCTTGAAAAAAGACCACCATCTATTAGAACCATCCATACAATTAAACAAGACTTGTACAGGTTATATATTGATTTTTTGAATTGCTGGCCTTTTTTTCCATTTGTAATTATACACAGAAACACATTCTTCCTCTTATTCTTTGGATTTTTGAAGAAAGAGACAGTAGAGATTATAAGAATGGGCTCTAGTTGACACTGCCTGTCTCCTAATCCCAGTTCAGTCACTTTCAAATTGTGAATATCTCTGGGTCCCAAATTTCCTCATTTGTAAAATAGTAAAAATTGATAATAAGTATTCTCTATGCAAGAATGTTGTGAATTTTAGAAGACATGGCATAGAACCAGACTCATAGTAGGAGCTACAGATGGTGAACCATTTACCACTGTTAAACTATTCTCTTTCCTTAGTATAAGAATCTCTCTTAGTTTCAGCCAGGCATGCCTATAATACCAGCACTTTGGGAGGCTGAGGCAGGAGGGTCCGGAGTTCAAAGACAGCCTCAGCAATTTAGGGGGGCCCTAAGCAACTCATCCAGACCCTGTCTCTAAATAGAATATAAAAAAGGGCTGAAGATATGGCCAAGGGGCTGAGTGCCACTGGGTTCAATCCCTGGCAATGAATGAAGACATCTATGTTTCAGTTCAACTCTTCAGACTGTGCAGTGCTTCCCAGAAGAGGGTACCCTGGCACAAGGTTGTAAACCCAGTAGCCATCTATAAATGAGTCACATGTCCAGCCCTTTTTATTTTATATTTTGAGACAGGATCACAAAGTTGACAAGCCTGGCCTCAAATTTGTGATTCTCCTGCCTCAACTTCCCAGATTCCCTGAGATCACAGGGATGTACCATCATGTCCAACATTTGGGCCATAATTTAAGTGAGACTGTTTTAATAACTAAACCTATTTAGATGGAGTTCAAAACAAGTTCTTTCACAAATTCTGTCCTGTTACAATTCTATAATCACTGAAATAAGGGGTTTTAATGAGAAGATTAAGAAACTATAATGACATGATCTATTTAATCTCTTTTTTCCCCCCATCTATGATTACTGATTACTTTTTCTCTCCCTTTAGTACAGTAGATTGAAATCAGTGGTGCTTTACCACTGAGCTACAACCAAATCTCTGTGTATTTTGTGACAATGACTGGATAAATTGCCTGGCCTGAAACTTGAAATCCTCCTGCCTGAGACTCCTGATTCACTGGGATTACAAACACACATCACCACACCCAAGATCAATGGATTTATTATATTTGAGTGCTTACGTGAAATTTGAACACAGTGACTAATCAATGAGTCAAATTAAGCTTTCACATGATTCAAATACTAAGTATTTGATTCAAATACTAAGCAAATTTCTAAAGAACTACTGAAGAATCTTAACCCTAGCAAGACTTTTCTTAATTTTTTTTAAGTTGTAGATGGATACAATACCTTTATTTTGTTTATTTATTTTTTATGTCGTGCTGAGGATCAAATCCAGCACCTCAAAAATGCGAGGCAAGGGGAGGGGAGGGAGGATAGTAGGGGATAGGAAAGGTAGCAGAATACAACAATTACTAATTGGGCATTATGTAAAATTGTGGATGTATAACCGACGTGATTCTACAATCTGCATTTGGGGTAAAATTGGGAGTTCATAACCCACTTCAATCTAACCTATGAAATATGATATGTCAAGAGCTTTGTAATGTTGTGAACAACCAATAAAAAAAATAAAAAATTAAAAAAAAAGCGAGGCAAGCACTCCACTGCTGAGCCATGACCCCAGCCCTACACCAGGCCTTTTAACCACAGATAAAAGTAATTGTTAAGAACCATGTAGTGGGGCTGGGGATGTGGCTCAAGCGGTAGCGCACTTGCCTGGCATGCGTGCGGCTCGGGTTCGATCCTCAGTACCACATACCAACAAACAAAGATGTTGTATCCACCGAGAACTAAAAAATAAATATTAAAAAAAAACTCTCTCTCTCTCTCTCTCCTCTCTCACTCTCTCTTTAAATAAATTAATAAATACATTCTCTTTAAAAAAAAAAAAAAGAAGAAGAACCATGTAGTGGTGCATGCCTACAATCCCAGCAATTTGGGAGGCTGAAGCAGAAGGTGTTAAGTGGCCACCTGGGCAATTTAGTGAGACACTGTCCCACAACAGAAAATAAAATAAAATTTAAAAAATGAAGCTTGGTGTGGTGGCACATGCCTATAATCTCAGCAGCTCAGGGAGGCTAAGGCAGGAGGATGGCAAGTTCAAAGCCAGCCTTAGCAATTTAGCAAGGCCGTAAGCAACTTAGTGAGACTCTGTGAAAAAATAAAAAATTAAAAGGGCTGGAGATGTGGCTCAATGATAAGCATCATTACTAACAATGCCTAGTACTAATAAAAAAAATTATTAATTTCTCAATATTCTCTTTCAATGACTCCTCAGGCACAAAATATACTGTGACACCCCCCCCCCATTAGGACAAACTTATCCACTGAAATAGAAAACTAATATCTGCAGAATAAGTATTAAAATAGATTAAAACTCAAAAAGATTTATGAATTCTAGCAGTAACTAACATAAAAGAATTTCTTAATACATGGATACACATTTTCAATTGCAAAATAGAGAAGCAGTAGAACCTGGCTGAAAAAGAAATAAACCATTCTTAAGTGGATGAGACTTTGTATAGTTATTTGTTAAGTTCTATATATTCTCTGTATGCACCTACTAGCTAACCAGAAAAAGTTTTTAATGAAATCCTCTTAAGTCAAAATTCTTCTAAATATTGGGAGAACAATTAGTCTTTAATAAAGTATTAAAGAAATCCTTCTAAGGCTATGACACTAAACTTGAGACCTTTTTTTTTTTTGATGTTGTTCTGAGGAATCTAACCCAGAATCCTTTACCAACTTCCCAGACCTTTTTTATTTTGACATAGGGTCTCACTAAATTGCTGAGGCTGGCCTTGAACTTGTAATCCTCCTCTCTCACTCCCTGGGATTATAGGTCTGTGCCATCATGTCGAGCAACTTGAGACATTTGCTTGGAGAGAAAGTTTACCTTTACTTTTCTGCACTATGAGTTGAAATATCTGTCTTTTCTCAGCAGAATGGATTAAATGTCTAACAGAAAAATGGGTAGAGAATTATTTAGTCCACCTTACCTATGGGGGAAAGAATATTATTCAATGAATCAGACAGGATTCATTGAATCTGTCAGGATGTGTGACCATTTCTGCAGAAGAAAGAACACGTCTATACAAGCACTTACCAAGACAGTTGCAAGCCGGAGCTTCTGATTCTTTTGTTGCAGCCGCCAATTTTTTTGCAGGGTTACTAAGAAAGTTCACGGCATAATTAAAATTTGTCTGTACACTGTCTGCCAGTGAAAAATCTAATGTTTCAACACTAGATGAACAGACCGTCTCTTCAGTTTTGATAGAAACCACTCTAATTCCTCCTGAACTTCCTGCATTAACATTCCTGAGAATATGTGCAGGGTCTGGTAAGGGTGTCTCATAACAGACACCAGGCAATGTTGTCAGTCTCTGATGCACAAGATGCTCTTGAATATCTTCTTGAAACCGTGTTTGGTCATCAATAGCCATCACATTAGCACACTGGTTAGGTGGAAAGGAGGCCTGGGGCACAAGATGAGCTTTCTGATTGACATTCACTGTTGACTGTACCTGAGAATTACAAGCTTTGTCTGTAAACTGCTGCCCATCAGATTCTGTTTTGTTAGGAAATAATGGGAGAGAATCCAATGGTTCAACCTTCATCATTTTTTGCTGTACTGATTCAGTGTCTCTCTCAAATTTTATCTGAGTGAGTGGAGGAAATAATTTTTTCTGATGTAGGGATAAACTGGCTTGAGTCAGTGGTTTGAGTACTTTCCCAAAATGAGGAATTTTCCCCAGCAGAATAGGAAAATCATGTGACCCAAATTGACCAAATCTTTGAAATTTGGATGCTACCCAAATATCATGTAACTTACTATATTCATAGGACAACTGCTCCTGCTGCTTCTGCTTGTTTTCTTGACAGTTTATAGCTAAAGGCCTCTTTTTCCGACGATCTTTTGATGGGATAGATTTTGTCTTTTTCTGGGTTGTGTTCTTTCGCTTTGGTAACGATGGAGCTTGATTATTTTGCACACTTGGTGGTGGTTTCTGTTGAATTGTGCCCTTCTCCTGACTAATTTTTTGCTGCACATTATATGGAACAATGCTTGTTGGGGTACTTTCAATATTCTTTTCCTCTGGTTTTACATAGTTGAAATTAATGATTGATGCAAGTTGTGTTAATTGTGTTGCAACATCTTCTTCAATTTGACTGTAGGATACATCTTGACTTGATGGATCACCTTTTGAATTTAAACTTTTATTACTGTCCAATAACTGGTTAGATTGCTCCAATTTATTACTTCTTGGCGACAAGTGAGGCAAGTCATTAAGACTAGTTCTGCCTTCCAATGCACTTTTATTGGTATCAATATTAGATGAATTTGATTTTGGGGAAAAAAGGGAGTCTGAATTTGATACTTTTGAATGTTCATGTGGTTCTTCAGATGCTTGGTTCGTGGCTGAGCTGTGCTGTGACTTGGACATGGTATTTTGGCCATTGAACACTACTGTGTTGCAAGAACTTTCCTTTTGGAGAGGTGGACAGTTATGAAGGGCTGGTGAGTTTGGGTCATGGAGGTCTTTTGTTACAGAATAGAGGATAACTTTGTAACTATTACGGAAACAAGGTGTTGTCTGATCTGTTTCTTCATCCTTCTCTGACTTCGATGGTGAAGAATTCTCTGATGGGGTTCCTGACAGTTGTGTGAGGGCCTCTATGGCGACCAATTGTTCTATAGTTAAATTCCTATCTTGCATCATGGATAAAATACATGATGTAACTGGAGACCCATCTTTTGTTTCTTTACTTGGTATGTTCTCAGGAGGTTTTGGTTGATCTCCTTCATTGTGTGCATTAGTATGACTATTTAAGTTTGCAGAATTTTCAACGAGTATGCAGTTAAAGCCAGGCTGTGAGAAGGGTAACATGTGACTCTTCCCCTTGAGATGACCACCACTTGCACTAGAAGGAATAGAGCTCATGGCATTGTTATGATTGGCAGTATCTTTCAAAAATTTACAGGGATTGTTTTCCAATGACTTATCAAATTCTTCAATATTAAATTTGTTAAATGACACATTTGTTTCACTTGGTAAACACTGTACATTTGTAATGCCATTACTTATTGTTGGTACAAACAACTTAGGAGGTTTAATTTCTTCCTTATCATCATCAGAGTTTTTTGATTTTTCAGCCTCTGTTACACTTTCTCCATTGACCTGATCTGTTAAATGTATTTTCTTATTTTGTGTCCACCTGTCCACCTTGATACCTGTCATGCTTTCTTCATTTTTAGTTACATTTTCAAGGGGATGTCTGTTCAATTCCAAACTGTTTTCTTCCCCATAACCACATCTGCTGTATTCCATGGATTCTGACTTGGGGCCATTTACTGATTTGTTGTCAAAATCTACCTGTAAAATAAATACAGAAATTACCCGTATTAACTACTTAAATATCAAAGTTACAGCAAAAGGAACTTTATAATTTAATATCAACGAAATGTGAAGTCTCTATGGATATAACCTAAAAGATTATTATTTCTGCCTTTCATACATTCAGATAAGTCATAAAATACCAAAAAGTAGAATACAGGATGAGAGAAAAAAAAATTAGAAACTATCATACTATCATGCAGATTAATGTCAAAACTTCATGTCTCTTTTCTTTTCTCTTTTTGGTACCATGGATTAAACCCAGAGGCACTTAACAACTGAGCCGAATCTCAATCCCTTTTTATTTTCAATTTTCAGACAGAGTCTCAAATGGTTGTTGTCCTCAACAAATCTTTGTTACTTTGAACTTTCAAACCTCCTGCCTCAATCTCCTGAGGTGCTGGGATTCTAGGTATGTGCTACCACACACTGCTCAAAATCACATGTTTTTTAAACAAACATCCATTCCTTTTTCCATATGTAGTTATAAAATATTTAATATTGGCTTCATTCAATGGGCAATATCAATCATTTAAATGCTAATTGAATTGACAAAAACCTTACATACAAAAACAATACAAATCCTAATTGTTGAATTTTCACAAAATGAATAGTGATGTACCCAGTTCTTAAGCAAGAAACTCCTCTGTCCTGTCTTCAATCAGCCTTCAACAGATAAATATTGTCCAGATAAGTAAGATCATAGACTTCTTTCTTTTCTTTCTTGGTACTGGGGAGTGAAACACGGATTCTTTGACTCTGAATTACACCCCTTTCCTTTTCATTCTGTATTCTGAGACAGGGTCTCACTAAGTTGCTTAGGACCTCATTAAATTGCTGAGGCTGGCCTTGAACTGGAGATCGTCCTACCTCAACCTCCCAAACTTCTGGGATTACAAGCATGTGCCACTGAACCCAGCACATCATAGATTTCTTATGCTTATTTTCAAAGTTTACATTACGCTTTTGAGATACATCTACCTTGTTATATTCTCACTACCGTAATTTCTACACTAACAATTTATTACTCAATACAACATACATAAACTATTTAGCATTTCAGAAACCCTGAGTTCCATATTCAGCAATGTAAAATAAATTTTTAAAAAATTAACCACTGAGCAAATGCACTGTGTAGTTGATAAATTAACAGACTTGGGTATATCTAGAGTTAAAAATATCTGGGGTTTTTTGGTATATGTGGTATTACAGATTGAACCACCATGCCTAGCAAAAGTTATCTCTTTCTCAATACTAGAGGAAATTTTGATTCCAACTTCATAGAATACAAGATTATATATATATATATATATATGAATTCTAGTCCAAATAAGCATCAAACACAAACATACACACACAGAGGTACTGGGTATTGAACTCAGAGGCACTTTACCACTGAGGCATATCAAAGCCCTTCTTATTTTTTGTTTTTAGATAGGGTCTCACTAAGGCTAGCTTTGAACTTGTGATCTTCCTGCCTCAGCCTTCCAGAGTCAATGGGATTACTGGCATGCACCACTGCTCCAAGCACTACAATTGTTTTGAAACAAAGGTATTTGTTAAAAAGGAAAGAGGTTTCAGGATAAACAGATGGTCAGTTTGCCAAAATAGACATGGCTTATATCAGAGTTCGGAAAACTTTTCCTGTCAAGGATAGAGAATAAACATTTTGGACTTTATAGCCTATACATCTCCATTACAACTACTCCTGTTATAATGGGGGGAAAAATAGCCAGATAATTTGGGAGAAAAAAAAAATGTGGCTCTATTCCAGTAAAACTACTTATGGAAATAAAAATGTGAATTTCGTGTAAAATTTACAACACCTACAAACACAAAGATGAGTAAGGAAAGATAGTCCTCCGCAATACATATAAAATTAATAGGCTGAGGATATAGCTCAGTGGTAAGAGTACTTGGCTGGCACACTAGATAAGACCCTGGCTTTGATCACCAACTCAAGGTGGTAGGGGTAGCATGGGGTTTGACACCTACAAGGTAACAGTAATCAAATAAACAAGTGCAGTTTGATGTTATCATCCCTTTTCTTGTGAGACCCATGAACATTTATCTAGCCCAGATGAAACACCAGTAAGATAAAACCAAAAATGCTAACACTACTTATATCACTGGAAAATGGAACTGAAAATGGGGAGTTTCATTTTTCTTTTTTACAGATATGCATATCTAAGTACACTGAGGATACATTGCCCAACAATGATATATTGAAGTCCTTTTAAGAATTATGTACCAGAAGATCTTCATAACAAATTCATATTAATTAATGAGCTTAATTAAAAACAGCAGAACTTTGTTACTAAGTTTATTCCATCACTTTAAAACACTAGGTGCCATAGATCTGTAAATATGTGAAAACATGCCTTGACACAGCCATCTATTAAAGTAAGACTTAGAAAACAGTTTTTTGAGCAGGTTGCTATGGCACAGGAGCTACAGGAAGTTGAGGGACAAGGACCCCAAGTTTAAGGCCAGCCCAAACAATCTAGCAAGGCCCTAGGCCCCACAAACAAAAATGGCTGGGGAAGCAGCTTCATGTTAAAGCATCCCTGGATTCAATATCTTATGATATACACAAAATAAGTAAGTAATACATACATAGAAAACAGGCCGGTGGATTCCATTTTGGTGGAAGCCAATTATATTTCCTTTTTCTGTTTTCTCAAAAGCAACCACTGAATTACAAAAGCATTCTATTAAATGTGTGTGCATGTGTGTACTTACATGGTTAATCTTTTTCTGATACCTGCTGTTTATATTGCAACTGGGTGCCTATGATATCTCTGTAGGGTGGGGAATTCAAGTTCAGGTGTGGTCAGGTTAATAATCTAGGCCTGGCATGATAACTCAATCCCAGTGATTGGAAGGCTGAGGCAGGAGGGATCTCAAAGTTTGAGATGTTGACAATTTATGGAGACCTTGTCTTCAAATTAAAGACAAAACAAAAACAACAAAGGAGAGGACTGTGGTTGTAGCTTAGTGATAAAGAGTGTTTGCCTAGCATGTACAAGGCCCCAATACCACAAGAAAAAAATAGTTAATTATGGAAAAATAATTTTGAAAGGAAGACTCAGTGTAGCTGAGTGGTAGAGAACTTCTACAACATACATGAGGACCTGAGTTCAATCCTGAGTACCAGAAACAAAAATAAAACAAAACAAAAGAAGTAAAACTATTTATTGGCAGTGACAGGATGAAACCCAGGGCCTCATGCACACTACATGAGCACTCTAACACTGAACTACATCTCAAGTTCCTGAGTTTTGCAATTTATCCTGTAACATAACAATTTCAAATTTGAAGATTTATTGTACTGTTAAAATTGTACATAATGACAGTGTATTTTATTTTATTATTGGTTATTCAAAACATTACGAAGATTGCAGAATCACATCGGTTACACATCCTCATTTTTACATAGTGCCATAATAGTAACCTTTCCTATCCTCTACTATCCCCCCTCCCCTCCCCTCCCATCTTCTCTCTACCCCATCTACTATAATTCATTTCTCTCCTTATTTTTTCCCATTCCTCTCACAACCTCTTATATGTAATTTTGTATAACAATGAGGGTCTCCTTCCATTTCCATGCAATTTCCCTTTTCTCTCCCTTTCCCTCCCACCTCATGACTCTGTTTAATCTTTTCCTCCTGCTCTTCCTCCCTGCTTTGTTCTTAGTTGCTCTCATTATATCAAAGAAGACATTTGGCATTTGTTTTTTAGTGATTGCCTAGCTTCACTTAGCATAATCTGCTCTAATGCCATCCATTTCCCTGCAAATTCCATGATTTTGTCATTTCTTAGTGCTGCATAGTACTCCATTGTGTATAAATGCCACATTTTTTTTTTATCCATTCATCTATTGAGGGGCACCGGGGTTGGTTCCACAGTCTAGCTATTGTGAATTGTGCTGCTATGAACATCGATGTGGCAGTATCACTGTAGTACGCTATTTGACAGTGTATTTTATATAAATAAAATACATGTAAAAGCATTTTATATATATACATGTACATAATGTTTTGAAGGTTATTATAACAAACGATTAAATATATCCAAATGTTCATTTATAAGAAGTATATTGTGATGCCTACATAGTACTATGTAGCCACAAAAGAGTAAAAATATTTCCATTGCTATGGGCTGGGGTTGTGGCTCAGAGGTAGAGCACTTGCCTAGCAAGTGGGTTTGATCCTTAGCACCACACAAAAATAATGGCTGGGGTTGTACCACAGTGATAGAGGGCTTGATGTTAGATACTGTAAAAAAAGGAAAAAGTGAGTCTGGTAGGGGAAGGAGGAGCAGCATGGGAGTGAACACTTGATTAGCAAGCTAGGGTCATAGGGTTCAATTCTCAGCACCAAAAATAAATAGAACATAGAGCCTGTGTAGTAGAAAAAAATAAAAAGGAAGGGCTGGGGATATAGCTCAGTTAATTGGTACAGTGCTTGCCTCCCAGGCAAAAGGACCTGGGTTCAATCCCCAGCACCCCCCCCACACACACACACAGAAGAAACTAATTATTACATAGTATGCAGAGAAAAAAGAAAAAGAAATACTAGTTGTCATGCTGACAGTAGGAAGGTTAGAAGCAAGAATACATTAGAAAAATACATACTTTTAGTTGTAGTTGGACACAATATGGTTTATTTTTATATATTTTTATGTGGTGCTGAGGATTGAACCCACTTGCTAGGCAAGTGCTAGGTGAGCGCTCTACCACTGAGCCACAACCCCAGCCCAGAAGCAAGAGTTTTCCATTTTTATTTCTTTTCTTTTTGGTAGTACTGGGAAATTGAACCCAGAGGCATGCTAGGACAGAGCTACACTCACAACCCTGTTTAATACTGAAATAGAGCTTTCTAAGAAAACCAAATTTAAAAGCAAAGGAAAGCTGCTGTGGTGGAGCATGCCTTTACTCCCAAGAACTCTGGAGGCTGAGGCAGGATGATGCAAGTTCAAGGACAGTCTCCCTAATTTAGCAAAGCCCTAAGAAATTTACCTAAATAAATAAAAAGGGCTGGGAACATAGCTCAACAAGCTTCACTGGGCTACATTCCCAATACCCACAGCTCAGGCCCCCAAAAGGCAAAGGAAAGATTAAGCAGGTACCCAAAGGGTTACCTAAAGATTCTAAAATGAGAAGAATTCTAAAATGAATACGTGGCTCCAAAGGCTCTAGCAGAAGAATCACAAATCCAAGGTTAGTCTCTGAAACTTACTAAAAGCCCGGCTCAAAAAAACTAAATAAATAAACTGGCTGCAGTGTTGCACATCTATAATCACAGTGACTGGGGAGGCTGAGGTAAGAGGATGGACTCAAAGTTCACTGCTGGGCCCAGCAACTTAGCATGTCCAAAGCATCTTAATGAGACACTTGTCTCAAAATAAAAAAATAAAAAGGGATGGGGATGTGGCAAAGCACTCCTGGGTTCAATCTCCAGTACCAAAAATACAAAATGAACGTCTAAGGCAAAACCAAAACCAAAACTATCTTTCAAACTAAACCTGCAAAAAAGATAGCTCATTTTCCATGATCAATTCCAGCCACTTACTTTAGCAACTTTTCTCATCCCAATATTCTTCCATCTCTCTCTACTCTGTCCATAATCAGCAGCTGAACCCACTTAGTTGGAGTCAAAGTAAAGTACAGGATCTTCACTCACCCCACCTTCTGTGACTTTTCTATGCCTGGACCTTCTGGGAGCTATAGTGGAGACTAGATAAGTTTCCCACTTCCCCTTCACTACAGGCTTCTTTTTTATTCTAATTTTTCATGGCAACACCCAACAAAAACTCCACCCTAATCTAGCCACCCAATCTTTAAATCCAAAGTCCTTTATTAACTCAAGGGTGGAGTGAAGGGAGGCTGAAAGAGGGGCAGTATGTTAATAGAGAAAAAGGGTTCTAAAGCATAGACAGTGTAAATTGAAATATTGATTCAAAATCTAGAAATCACTAAACTTCATGCGGACCTCGGTCTCCTTTCTTTGGGACTATGGGCCATCACTGCATTTCAAAAAGACAATAAATAAATAAATAAATAAATAAATAAATAAATAAATAAATAAATAACCACTTAAGAACCTAAATCTGTGCTGGGGATGTGGCTCAAGCTCGCCTGGCATGTTTGCAGTCCAGGTTGGATCCTCAGCACCACATACAAAGATGTTGTGTCCTCTGAAAACTAAAAAATAAATATTAAAAAAATTCTCTCTCTCTTTCTCTCTCTCTCTCTTAAAAAAAAAAGAACCTAAATCTGCACACAACTTTGGCAATCATCCTAGCATCTTCCCTTTTTATTCAAATATCTTAAACTATTCTACAGCATATTTTGCAATGATTTTCTCAATTGTCAAAGTCCTTAGATACTATAGACTTGGTCTTTATAGAATAAAAAACCCTAAAGCCTTGGTGTTCCCTAGAGCTTCACCCACACTTCAGGTCCCCTATGTAGGTGGGTTTTCTCCAGCCTACCCCTAGAGGACTCCAAAGTGAAGTCTAATCCTTTTTATTCTTCTGTCTTCTCAAGATCAGTTTCACCCATTTGCAAGGTTAACAGCCCTCTGCAGCATTCCCTGTGTTAATCTTTCCACCTTTTTAATGCCTTAACTGTTCCATTATACATATGATTTTTTTCATTCTTTCTATTTATTACTTGATTTTTCTTTTCTTTTTTTTTTAGATAAGTCTAGATAAATCCCACAGGTTGGCCCTGAACTTGAAATTCTCCAGCCATAGTCACTTGACCTGTTACATATATATATTTAAGAATATATACAAAAAAAAAAAAAAAGAAAAACAAAACAAACAAAAAAAAAAGAATATAGGTTTAGCTGGAATCAAACAAGCCTTGAGTACCCTCCCAGTTTCATGCTTTATACCCATATATGCTAGAGCAAATCCTTGCTCCAGGTTGTTGGTTTTTTTCCCCCTTTTTGTTGAGAAGGGGGAGGTGGGTGGATACAAGGGATTGAACTTAGGGGTGCTTTACCACTGAGCCACTGCCCCAGCATTTTTATTTTGAGACAGGGTCTCACTAAGTTACAAGGGCCTCACTAAATTGCTGAGGCTGATTTTGAACTTGTGATCCTCCTGCCTCAGCCTCCTGAGTTGCTGGGATTATAGGCCTGTGCACTATGCCTGGTATCCAATTTTTGTTTTGAATATAGCCCTTGATGCTCTGTCACTGCAATTTATTTTTAAAATGGACATTTATTTCTCTTCCTCTCTCCCTGCTCCTCCTTATTGTCTAATCTCTCCCACTCTCCAATCTCAGGAGAAACTCCATAACCATTCTTCTTCACCCTAGGCAGAGTTATCTGTCCTTGAGCATACTCCTACCCCAAGGAACAAGTAATTTAGACTTTGGGGATGGTATCAGAAGATCACTGACAGGACTATCACCCAAATTAACAAGTGAATTACAACTTCAGGCTAGAGAAGACTTGGAATATAGCCCTTGAATGATCTCTCTAAAATCCCCCCCAGTTCCTGTGGATGGGCAGAACCACTGCTTTAGGAAAAGCAACAAACCTTTTTCCTTTTTCTCAAAACCCTGTCCTCATTATTGGATTGGCATGGGGACAAGGACAGACCTTTCTGCAATCCTAATATAAAGAAGACTCACCTAATGGTACATGCCTATAATCCCAGCAGTTTGGGAGATTGAGGCAGGAGGATAGCAAGTGTGAAGACACTCTGCGCAACTTAGTGTGTCCCTGTCTGAATATGATAATAAAAAGGTCTGGAGATGTAGGTCAGTGGTAGAGTGACCCTGGGTTCAATCCGCAGTACCACAAAAATACATAAATAAAAATAAAAGGGGCTGCAGTTGTGGTTCAGTGATAGAGTGCTTGCCTAGCATGTGGAGGCAAGGGTTCAATTCTCAGTAATGAACATAAATAAATAAAAACAAAGATCCATTGACCCCCCCCCAAAAAAAGCAACAATGCAGGAGAACAATTACAAGTTCAATTTGGTACTAATTAACAAAGTTTAAGATTACAATGAACACTTAGAACAACATAATTTTTTTTAGTGGCTTCTTAGATTATGGGAATTATTGTTCTGAACTCAATGCCCTTTTTTTCCTTTCTTTTTTTTGGTAGTGCTGGGGATTAAACCATGGCCTTGTGCCTGTGAGGCAAGCACTCTACCAACTGAGCTATATACCCAGTCCTCAATGCTTTTTAATTCAACTGTTTGTAAAAGTACATTAATTCTGAGTAGTGGCACCATAGCACGGCTCATCAAAATACTGGCACCTTATATCGAAAGTCAATATATTCAGAGAGAGTACATACCAAGTTATTCAGGAAAGTCAGCAAGTTTAGAAGCCCATATGGACATTGATCCTGGAGGAGGTAGTAAAAGGTCAAGTTTTTCTTGGACTATAACCCTCATTATTTCTGGATATCCCTCATGTTTTATCTTTTTCCTAAAATTTTCAATTTATAATTAGGAGATATTTGTATTTAAAGATGTAATAGTAGAAGCAAACAGTAAACAAATTAAAACAACTACATATTCCATGGGCTGGGGATATGGCTCAAGTGGTATCGCGCTAGCCTGGCATGCACCAGGCGCTGGGTTCAATCATCAGCATCACATAAAAGTAAAGATGTTGTGTCCACCAAAAACTAAAAAAAATAAATATTAAAAAATTCTCTCTGTCTCTTAAAAAAAAAAAAACTACATATTCCAGATTACCTAACTCAGTGACAAAATTTCAATCTCACTAGTTTTACAAATGCAACTTATATAGACTCACCATAAAAGGCAAATTCCCAAGACCCAGTTTATTATTGTTGTTGTTATTATTATTATTATTTTTAAAGAAAATCTTGGTACGTCGCCCAAACTGGTCTTTAACTCCAGGCCTCATGTGATCCTCCTGCTTTTAGCCTCCCAAACTAGCTAGGATTATATAGATATACATTGGTATAGGTATAAATAACACCAGCCCCAACCTCCATATTTTGTTTTCTTTAATTTTGCATTTTTAGAGATCAAACCCAGGGCATCCCTCATGCTAGGGAAGTGCTGTATTACCGAGCTATCCTCACCCATCCTGAAGACCCTGTGTTTAAAAATATACCTGCACACCTTCTTAAGATTTCCAGAAATCCATTCCCAGACAAATCCTGTTTTCCACTAAGGTTTGGTCTCTATCTCTCCTGTCTGGAATGCTCCCAAGATTAAAGATAATGTTCCTGGACCTTGCCTAACTCCATCCAAAAGGTCATTAGATAAGGAGTTAATTCTTAAACAAGGCATCAAAGAAAGGTTTGGACTTTCCATAATGCCCACAGGACCTTGAGTCTATAGCCAGCCACCTTCTCCTTAAAATCAACTTTCTCCTTAAAGAGAAAAATAATGTCCATTTCTATCTTGGCTTTCTAAGAACATAGGCTCCATCAGCACTTGGCTGGTGATGATGTTCGCAGAGGTGTTTACATAGAAAAGAAAAATCAGAGCCAAAGTTTTGAGATCTATAAATCTTCCTTTCCTGGCTTCATTCTTACAGAGTATAAGAAACTCAAGTCTTATCTATCTTAAGCAAACAAAACTTTTTTTTTTCTTTAAACAAACTTTTTCTTTGGAAGCTCAGTGACACACGCAATTGATCACTTCTACTGGGGGGGCTAAGACAGGAGGATGGTAAGTTTGAGGCCAGCATAACTTTCCAATAAAAATTAGTCCCCACACTATTCAACTACATCATTTGATAATTAATCATCTCCAAATAATTCTGTAATGACTATCTGTCCATAGAGCTTAATAATAATCCACTATAATTAGATATTTTTCCTCACCACTATATTGAAACTGCTCAAGGTTCACCAGTGTCCTGGGGTGACAAATTTAATGAACTTTCAGATTTTAGAAAACCAGATTTTAAAACAGCCCCCAAATGGTCCCCTTTGTTGACATGCCTGACCCCCACCACTACCTCTACTCAAGTAGTAAATATTGGAATCTGAGCTGGGGATGTGGCTCAAGCGGTAGCGCACTCGCCTGGCATGTGTGCGGCCCAGGTTCGATCCTCAGCACCACATACAAACAAAAGATGTTGTATCTGCCAAAAACTTAAAAATAAATATTAAAATTCTCTCTTGAAAAAAAAAAAGTATTGGAATCCAGGTGTGCTTTCCCAGTGAGCTACATTGTAATGTCTTTTTATTTTTTGAGACAGGGCCTTACTAAATTGCTGTGGCTGGCCTTGAATTTAAGATTCTCCTTCCTTAACCTCCTAAAAAGCTAAAATTTCTGGATGGTGCCAGCCCAGAATGCCATGCTTCCTCCAGTTTGGACGAGAGGTAAAAACACCATAAAGATTCCAAAACTAGGTAGGCGAGTGGGCATGTGGCTCAGTGATGGAGTCCTGGCTTGGCATGTTTGAAGCGCTGGGTAGGAAGGTAAGTAGAAATGTAGGTAGATTAAGACAGAGGGAGGGGGGCTGGGGATGTGGCTCAAGCGGTGGCGCGCTCGCCTGGCATGCGTGCGGCCCGGGTTCGATCCTCAGCAGCACCACATGCCAACAAAGATGTTGTGTCCGCCAAGAACTAAGAAAAAATAAATAAATGTTAAGATTCTCTCTCTCTCTCTCTGTCCCCCTCTCTCTCACTCTCTCTTTAAAAAAAAAAAAAAAAGACAGAGGGTTAAAAAGATAAAGAAGAAGAAAGAGTGAAGCTGGGAAGGAAGGAAGGGGGAGGGAGGAAGGAAGGAAAGAAAAATAAAAATTTGAACAGGTAAGGTAACTTCAAGAACCACCATTCCCCAGAGCAAAGCAAGCAAGCCCTAAATTGCAAATTTTACAAACTTGCCACCTCAGTATCCCCACACCAGCTCCTCCCAACATTCTTGCTGAATGCTCCCTGGCTATTTTAAGTAGCTTATTGGAAGGAATAACTTCAACCTAGAATGCCCTTTATTTAGCCTTTAAACCCTCCCTCCTCTAATCAGCCCCAAATGGCCCTATTCATCTCTCCAGAACTGGACAAAAGGTGACCAGAGAACTCTGTCATTTCTTAACCAGGCTCACTCAGATAAAACTAAACATTTCTTCCTTTACTATTTCTACACAGATCTTTATCAAATCAATTGAGTACACTTACTTGTATGCAATGCCTTTTCCACAATCTGGACTTTAGTCCCTAGAGGGCAAGCCTTGGTGGTTGTCCTCTAGGCTCCAAATTGTTTTATTTGGGGTCTAAGAGGATATTAGAAAATAGAATGGAATCCCAATAATGGCAAGATTGTGTGGAAAGCTCTTTTTTTTTTTTTAATATTTATTTTTCAATTCTCGGCAGACACAACATCTTTGTTTGTATGTGGTGCTGAGGATTGAACCCGGGCCGCACGCATGCCAGGCCAGCGCGCTACCGCTTAAGCCACATCCCCAGCCCGTGTGGAAAGCTCTTATCAGTAAGAAATTTAACATTAAAGATGTTACTTTGTACTTTCCAAAGGCTCATACATACAAATGACAATTGCTGACTTGAGATAATGGATACAGTAATGTTTATTATAGGATTCTTTAGATCTGTTTGGAAATTTTTTAATAAAAAACTGGATGTTTACTTTATTTTAATTTTATTATTATTTTTTCATACTAGGGATTAAACCCAGAGGTACTTTACTGCTGAACTGCATCCTCAGACCTTTTATTTTGGGACAGGGTCTCACAATGTTGCTGAGGGTCTCCCTAAATTGCTCAAATCTGCTATTCTTCTGCCTCAACCTTCTAAGTTTCTGGGGTTATAGGCATGTACCACTGTACCAGTTTTTATTTTAATTTTTAGGTGCTGAAGCTGATTTCCATTTTAAGCATGCATAAGTATATGCTCTACCACTGAGCAACATTGCCAAGCCTTGGAATTTATCTTAATAAACAAACAAACAAATAAATAAATAAATTGAGTTTAAATGGGGAAAACACATAGACCTTCCACAATGGCTCAAACAGGAATGTTTTTAAACTCTATATGAGTGTTCAAACATTTGTAACAAACATTGCATTCTTCACTTTGTTTTTTGTACTAGGGATTGAACCCAAAGAAACTTTACCACTCACTTTATCCACAGTCCTTTTTTTTGTTGTTTTTTAAGACAAAGCCTAGGGCTGGGGATGTGGCTCAAGGGGTAGTGCGCTCGCCTGGCATGCGTGTGGCCTGGGTTCGATCCTCAGCACCACATACAAACAAAGATGTTGTGTCCGCCAAAAACTAACTAACTAAATAAATAAATAAATAGATAGATATTAAATCAAAAAAAGAAAAAAAAGGACAAAGCCTGCCAAAATTGCCAAGACTAACCTCAAACTTAGGATCCTCCAGATTCAATCTCCCAAATTGCTGGGACTATAGGCATATGCCACCACCCACAGCAGTTCTAGTCTTTTATTGCCCCCTTCAAAAATGTCTCAAGACCTAAGCATTGGGCTAGGTGATTAACTCAGTGGTAGAGCAATCACCTCGTACATGTGACACACTGGGTCCCATCCTTAGCACCACATAAAAATAAATGAAACAGGGCTGGGTTTGTGACTCAGGGTAGAGTGCTTGCCTACAATGTGTGAGGCACTGAGTTGGATTCTCGGCACCGCATATAAATAAATGAATAAAATAAAGACTCATCAACATAAAAAATTTAAAAAAAAACAAATGTAATAAAAGTGTGGTATCCATCTACCACTTGGAGATGAGGGGTAGACATAAGGATCCCTAGGCTGACTCCGTCACCCACCATATTTGAGACAGTATACAACATCCTTCTCCATAACTAGGCCTCTGGTCTCTTTCTAACTAGGTGGCAGAAATTTGATACAATAGTCCTGTTTCACCTGGCTCCTTGGAACATTCCAATCATGAATATAGTTCTAGTCTGTTTTTTCCACCTTTTATTCCCCCAATAACTACAATTTTCATCTTATTGTCTCTTGTTATTATACCTAATCATTGAAAATATTTCCAGATTTAGACTACTTATTAATAAGAGTCTATGGACTGAATAAATATATTTGCTCATGATCTATTTGGTTTGCATTATAAGAACAAACATTTCGATACTAAGCAAGAATGAATGAATAAAGATACTATGGGCCCAGTGCAGTGGCGAAGGACTATAATCCAGCAGCTCTGGAGGCTGAGACAGGAAGATTCTGAGTTCAAAGCCAGCCTCAGCAAAGGTGAGGCACTAAGCAACTCAGTGAGACCCTGTCTCTAAATAAAATACAAAATAGGGTTGGGAATGTGACTCAGTGTTCGAGTGCCCCTGAGTTCAAAATCAGTACCCCCTCCTCAAAAAAAGATACTATGGTATGTCTACCCTGTAGGATTCCATGCAGCCAATCAAAATACAGTGTACTAAAATGGCAAATAGTCCAATCAAATCGTGAAAATAGAAAGATGAAAAAATGTATGGAAAACAACTTCTGTGTTTGCAGAAGAAGAGGTGAGGATTGGTATATACCTAAATGTACACCTAATATATGAAAAGACACAGAAGACACTGGTTATTGGGTGACTACAAGGAAGGACAGAAGTGGAGGAAAAAGCAGTATTTTCAATTTTCAGCACTTTTCTATTTTTTTCAACTGGTATCTGGTCCTATTATAAAGACCTAATAAATTCTACAAGCATAAAAAGTTGTTACTAAATTCAGGAAATTATATCCACCAAATTCTTCCCATAGCTGGGCACAGTAGCATTTGTCTATAATCCCAGTGTCTCAGAGGCTGAGACAGGAGGATCATGAGGTCAAAGCCAGCCTCAGCAACTTAGAGAGCCCCTAAGCAACTTAGCAAAGTCCTGTGTCAAAATATAAGAAAGGGCTGGGGATGTGGCTCAATATTTAAGAACCACTGGGGATTCAATAACTAGAACAACAATGACCAA
Organism: Ictidomys tridecemlineatus; assembly: GCF_052094955.1. Lineage (NCBI taxonomy): Eukaryota > Metazoa > Chordata > Mammalia > Rodentia > Sciuridae > Ictidomys > Ictidomys tridecemlineatus. Next base: position 52,920,468 of record NC_135477.1, read on the forward strand.
AAAAAAAAAAAAAAAAAAAAACCAAAAAACTTGCCATAGCTAGGTACAGGGATACCTGTAATCTGAGCAACTGTGGAAATTGAGGCAGGAGTATTGGAAGTTCAGGGCTGGCCTCAGCAATTTAGCAAAACCCTGAATCAAAATCAAAAACAAAAAGAGTTCAGTGGTAGAGCTTTCCTGGGCTCAATATCCAGATTAAATTTTCCATAAAAAGATGTTTGGTTATATTAATTATAATAATAATTAAAATAACATGATCATGTTTAAACTGTCATATTGACATAAAATAAGCGGAGTGGCAGAGCGCTTGTCTAGCACATGTGAGGGACTGGGTTCGATTCTTAGCACAACATAAAAATAAAGGCATGCTGCCCACTACAACTAACAAAAAAAATTTTTTTTAAATAAAAAAAATCTACAGCTGATATGCTGTCATGGTTCAAGTTTAAATTTTCAGAGGGGGCTGGGGATGTGGCTCAAGTGGTAGCACGCTCGCTTGGCATGCATGCGGCCCGGGTTCAATCCTCAGCACCACATACTAACAAAGATGTTGTGTCGGCTGATAACTAAAAAATTACTATTAAAAAAAATATTTCTTTCTCTCTCTCTCTCTCTCTATCTATCTATCTATCTATCTATCTCTCTTTTTCTACGTTTTTTTTTAATATTTATTTTCTAGTTCTCAGTGGACACAACATCTATGTTGGTATGTGGTGCTGAGGATCGAACCCGGGCCGCACGCATGCCAGGCAAGCGCGCTACCGCTTGAGCCACATCCCCAGCCCCTCTCTCACACTCTCTTAAAAAAACTTTTTTGTCAGAGGGCAATAACCAAACTTTAATATGTACACCCCTAAATATACTCTATCATTTACATTTCTCTGGGAAACTTTTGTTCATCCTTTGACTTTCATCTTCTTCCTTTTTTTCTTTTCTTTTTTTTCCCCCCACACTAGATATGGAACCCAGTGGTGCTTTTACCAGGAAGCTACATTCCTGATCCTTTTTATTTTCAGGTAAGGTTTCTATAAAATGCTGAGGGACGCTGGCCTCAAACCTATAAATCCTCCCGCCTAATCTTTTGAGCTGCTGGAACTATAGGTATGCACCACGATATTTAGCAATTAATTTTTTTGACCTTTATTTTATTGATTTGTATGTGGTGCTGAGGAGGATCAAACCCAGGACCCCACATGTGCCAGGCAAGGGCTCTATCTCTGAGCCACAACCCTGCCCCTTAAATTAAATTTTTTAAAAACACAATCTGCATCTTTTTTTCTCTCTAGTTCCCTACCCCCCACCTCTCTGTTTCTTTCTTTCCTGGAATTAGGGATTGAACATAGTACCTCATGAATGCCAGGCAAACTCTCTACCATAAAGCTACATCCACAGACATTCCATGCCCTTTTGTTTTGTTTGTTTATTTTTAGGTGGTGCTGAGGATCAAATATAGTACACCTCACAGGTGAGGGGCAAGTGCTCTGCCACTGAGCCATAACCCCAGCCCTTCCATGCCCTTTTAATTTATGTTATATCATTTAATTTACTTTATTTGGTACTGGGGATTGAACTAAGGGAGACACTACCACTGAGAAACATTCCCAAATCTTTTTTATGTCTTATTGTCTTATTGGAAAACGGGCTTTTCTAAATTGCTGAAACTGGTCTGAATCTTTAGATCTTTGTGGCTCAGTTTCCTGAGTAGCTTGGATTACAAATAAACACCGAAATCAAGCTTGCGTTATTTCTTTTAGATGTCCTGCATGTATTTACGTATTATTTTAAATTCACTTTCCTTTCTTTATTTAATTCCCTGGACCCCTCCACTTTTTTAAGTGTACTAGGTTAAATCCAGTGTCTCACTCCAGCCTTTAATAAAATTCACACTTCTTGAATTATCAGAATAACAATAAAAGTTGGATACAGTGGCTACACCCAAGTTACTCTGGAGGCTGAGGCAGGAGGAAATCAATTTCAGGACTAGCCTGGACAAATTGAGAGAACTTGTTTCAAAATAAAAAGTAAAAAGCTGGGGATATAGTTTGTGGGTAGAATACCTTGGATCCAATCTCCAGTATGGAAAAGGGGGTAGACCACAACAGGTTGAAATCAGAGTCCAAAAATCAAGAGTACAAAAACAATCAACAAGTTGGATACAGTGTTGCACACCTGTAATCTCAGAAATTCAGAAGGCCGAGGCAGTAAGAGCACAAAGTTGAGGCAGGCCTGAGCAATTTAATGTGACTCTGTCTCAAAATCAAAAATAAAAGGACTGAGGAGGCAGGCGTAGGGTAGTGGTGCACACTTATAATCCCAGTGGCTTGGGAGCCTCAACAACTTAGCAAGACCCTAAGCAACTCATCAACATCCTGTCTATATAAAATATAAAAATATAAAAATACAATATAAACAGGCTGGGAATGAAGCTCAGGGATTAAGCAACCCTGGGTTCAATCTCTGGTACCAAAAAAGAAAAATAAAACAAAACAAAAGCTGGCAATGCAGCCCAGTGGTATAGTACCTCTGGCCTCTATTGCCAGTTAAAAGAAAAATGTAGGTGCTGGGGATGTAACTGAGTGGCAGAAAGCTTGCTTAGTATGTTTGAGGCCCTGAGTTCAAACCCCAATATCACACACACATAAAGTCAGAAAGAAAAGAAAAGATGATATTATAAGAATATAATACAAGATCCATCTGTATGAGATGTGGGGAAGTGAACTGACCGTAACAAATTCAGGTTACAATGAAGGAAAAAGACTCTTATTAACAAGTATTTAGAATGTCATATCTTCTAGACTGACATTACTTAAGATAAAACACCAAAATATATGTTGGCATAATCTTTTTAAAAAATATTTTTAGTTACAGATGGACAGAATACCTTTATTTTATTATTTTATTTTTATGTAGTGCTAAGGATTGAACCCAGAGCCTCATACATGCTAGGCAAGTGCTCTACCACTGACATAACCCAGCTGCTATTGCCATAATCTTTACATATATTTCATATTGCAAAGAAAATGCCACTTATGAACATGAAACCATGCCAGGCATTGGGGCACAGACTTGTAATCCTGGGGAGGCAGGAAGATCACAAGGTCATAAACAGCCAAAGCAATTTAGGGAGACAATGTCTCAGAATAAAATATGAGACAGGGCAGGGGGGGGTGAGGGGGTGGGGCCTGGGGTTGTGGCTCAGCAGTAGAGCAATCAACTTGCACATGTGAGACCCTGGGTTCCATCCTCAACACCACATAAAAATATATGAATAAAATAAAAGTATTGTGTCAAACTACAACTCAAAAATAAATATTAAAAAAAAAAACGAAACAGAGACACAGCTCAGTGATAGAACAGAAAGCTCCTGATTATATCCATGATTGCCAAAAACAATATATATATATATATAAACATATATGCTTTTTCTATGTGTATATGTATACGTTATATGTATATAGATCTATACATTATATATCAATATATCCATCTAAATTTATGAATGTCTGGATATATAATATATCTAATTTGGGGCTGAGGCCATGGCTCTGTGGTGGCTCACTTGCCTGGCATATGTGAGAAACTAGGTTCAATCCTTAGTACCACATAAAAATAGATAAGTTAAAAAAAAAAGTACTGTGTCCATCTATAACTATATCTATAAAAATATATATTTGTTACCTATATCTATAGATACAGATGTATTCCCCACATGTATACACAGATCAACAGACATAAAGTAGTCATATTACAACTACTAAAAAGCATTATACAAAATTTATTAAAATTACAACTTGCTACAATCATAAAGAAGGACACTGTGTTTACTTTCTTCCTTATAAGTATTTCTTTTGACAGTTATAAACAAATTAAAATCTGGGGTTGTACCTTTAAATTCCTCATAAAATGCCTTCAAGGACACACCTATCTTCCCAGCTACCAAGGCTGAGGCAAGAGCATCACTTGAGCACAGGAGTTTGACAGCATTCTGGGCAATATAGTAAGACCCACATTTTAACAAACAAACAAACAAATAAATAAACAAACAACAACACCAAGAAACTTTATAAAATTCTTAAGCATTATACAATATAAATCAAAGAAAAGGACAGAACAAAACCTAAATCTCCAATAAAGGAAAAAAATTTGAATTCCATAGTTCCAAAAGATTAGTATTGTATAATTAAAATGAGAACACTGAACTTTAAGGTCATACAACTCACAATGGTTGTAAAGACCAATACCACTGAATGTTAAATTTTTAATCAAAATACACAAAAATAGCACCATAAAAAGATGGGTTCTTAGCCTGTGTACACTGAGGGTTTTCTGTTACTGGTGAATTTTCTCACCTCTTTTATAAATTACAAAGTTACAAACTGACCCTAAAACATTTCTATTCTGTACCTCTCTGGAATGTTGCCAAGGAGCCTTTTGTGGCCTGTTCTTAAGTCATTTTGATGCTGCTAACAAATGAGATGACAGCAGTGGAAACAAATGAGACTTCTGAGAACACAAGGCTCCTGCAGGAGGAATCTTCAGCAGAGGTTATACATTTGGACATTAATAATGAAGCAATTCCTACAAGGCCTCTTGGTATTTTACTTGCAAAACTGATATGGGCAAATCAGCTTGGAAAAAAGCAAGTCCAGGAACTAGGGAACCCAGAAGCTGGATTCAACACAGTCAACAAAAGACTCTTGCCAGGACTGAGGGAATATGTCTAGAGCAGCTTCAGATAAAATTTAAAACCTTTTAACTAACCATCAACTGAAAACTCAAGCAAAAATCAAGTGTTGAAGCAGTAATAAACCAGATCAATGCAACAAGCTACTATAAAGGAGCAAAATTTTAGCACTGATATTAAAACAACAACAACAACTAAACAAAATAAAAACATATACTAAGAATAAAATCCTGGGGAGGAGGGGCCTGGGGTTGTAGCTCCGGGGTAGAGAGCTTGCCTAGCAGGCACTAGGCACTGGGTTTGATCATCAGCACCACATAAAAATAAATGAATAAAATAAAGGTATTGTGTCCGACTATGACTAGAAAAAATTCTTAAAAAACAATAAAACCATGTTAAAACTATTATATTCCTTTGTGGAATTATTAGGGTAATGAGCAAGATGTATAGAATTGAAATGAAAGATATGTAAATGACTGGGGGAACAAATACAGGATGAAATTTGGAAAAATGCAAGAGAATTTGAGATGTCAGCAGACATGAGTCACACAGTCAGGTACTTGGTATTAGAAAACAAAATAATCTCCATCATACATTCCAGAAAAGGTCACCTTGAGGTCTGTGTTGAGTTGCAGATGCAGAAACCCAGCTATCTGAAAGTGAAGGAATTCATGAGATTGGCATACATAGATAATTTAGGGTGGACATCTACATACCACACCCTTTGCCTGGAGTGTTTGCTGGGTCTTACTAATTATGTCACAGATATACCAGAAGCTACATATCCTCTGATGCAAAGGCCTTGCTACACAATTTGCTAGTTAAGGAAGTTAAGAACAGCCATATGTATTTTCTGCTTAAACTACTAAAAGGACTTCAAAAGTTATAAGAGATCTTCCGGGACATGGAGTTCACCTTTATGGCATTAAGTAATACTTTACCTTTGCTTAGGTATCTAGAGAAATAAGGAAATACTTCCGAACAGTGCTACATGCTGTTTCCTCCTACCTCCCCATCCATTAACCCTAGTTTTACCTATTAGAGGTTGAAGTGGCAAGTGAAAAAGTCACTCTGAGGCTTGACATGTAGCTCAGTACTGCCACAGGTAGAGCACGTGCTTGGCATGAAGTAGGCTTTGCTTAGCTCTCCAGCACCTCCCCAAACAACACTCCTGTAGGAGTGAACTACAGAACACAGAGTAAAATAAATAGCTGTGAGCTCATATTCATTAACAAATTAGTCAATGAATAAGCAAGTAGGAGCAAATGGATAGCACATCTTTCCAGTAGAATTTTCATTAGTAGATGTAGAAAGAATGGTATAAACTTATAATGAGCATTCGGTAAACACCATCTTAATAACTATTGGATGTAATAATTATTAATGAATACTAAAAGTAGTCACTGAAAATATAATTGAGTCAGGCATGTTGGTGATTATCTGCATGTAATCCAAACAACTCAGGATGCTGAGGCAGGAGATGACAAAATAGGGCCAGTCTCAGCAACTTAATGAGAACCTTTCTCAAAAATTATTAAAAAGGGCTGGGAATGTAGTTCATGGTAAAGCATCCCTGGGTTCAATCCCCACTACCAAGAAAATGAAGAAGGACGAGAAGAAGGAGAATACAGTGGAAAACAGGATATTTGCATTGTCTTTAAGTGTTTTCCACAAAAATACTTGTTAATTACAAAACTAATTTTACAGAAAAGCAATGTGACGTACACCTGAACCATAAAGAGATTTTATGATATACATCACTTCTACAAACTCTTACCCCCTACCCCCCCAAAAAACGTATATACTAAATTCAACTATGAGGAAGTAGGTATCACACAAGCCAAATATAAGAGACATTCTACAAAAGAGATCAGGATTCTTCAAGCGTCAATGAGAAGCCAGGTGCAGTGGTGCAAGCCAGTAATCCCAGTGGCTCAGGAGGCCGAGACAGGAGGATTGAAAGTTCAAAGCTAGTCTCAGCAATTGTGAGGCACTAAACAACTCAGTGAGTCTGTCTCTAAAATACAAAATAGGACTGGGGATATGGGTCAGTAGTCGAGTGCCCCTGAGTTCAAAATCAGTACCCCCTCCTCAAAAAAAGATACTATGGTATGTGTACCCCGTAGGAGTACCCCTAAATTCAATCTCCAGTACCCAAAAAAAAAAAAAAAAAAAGTGTCAGTGAGAAGCACACTGAGAAACAATTGTGTTCCTGAATCTAAGGAGCAATGAGAACTAAATATAATGAGGGATCCTGGATGGAACTCTAAGCCATAAAAACATATGAAGTTTCCTCTATCTCCATTTACCTTTCCAAATTCACAAGGCCAAACGTGGTATTGTATAATAATTACACTTTTCAAATTAGTATAGAGGTTGTACATTTAGAAATTATTTCTTGGATATTTATATTTCTTTGGTGAAATTGTGCACTTAAGATTTTCTCCAGCTGGGGGTGTAGCTCAGTGGCAGAACGCTTGCCTAGCATGTGTGAGGCACTGGGTTCTATCCTTAGCACCACATAAAATTTAATAAAATAAAGGCATTCTGTCCATTTACAAGTACACACATACAAAAAAGATTTTCTTATTAATGTAAAATTTCCTGAAAACTTCTCCATTCCTTATAACATCAACTCACTGATGTTTCTTTTCTTTTCTTTCCTTTCATTTTTTTTGGTACCATGGATTGAACCCAGAGGCACTTGAGTGCTGAGACACATCCCATCCCTTTTTATTTTTGGATCTCACTAAATTGTTGAGTTTGATTTTAAATTTGCAATCCACCTGCCTCTGCCTCCCAAGCCACTGAGATCACAGACCTGCTCCACCTTGTCTGGGTCACTGACTATTTGAGAGCTTTTATTTCTGAGTCCTGTCAACATTAGAGGATCCCATCCATATTAATTAGAAATGTGAATACTTTTTAGGCTGAGTACAAACTTCTGTGTACTGTTGTAAAACATCCTGAGTTTCAATTCCTGGTCTCTAGGTTCTATTCTTTAATCCAAACATTGAGAAAAAAATGGCAAAACTAAAAGGTTCGGTTTCCTTTGTATATCTACCAAAATCTGCCACAAGCCCTTAGAATAAAAACCAAAACAAAACCTCGCTTTACAATTTCAACATCATTCTTCCTTATGCTGTTATTACAGGCTCAATATTATATTTACATAGATTACATAATATCCTTTAAAAAAACTCTATGTTCAATCAAGTCTGTTTATTTTAGCAATGATTGTAATACTTCAAGAGTCAAAGTCAATTCATTCTCCTGGATAATAGTATTTTTCCATAAACATTATTGTAATTTAATACATGAGACTTTTTTTAGATAAGAATATTATTCAAAAATAAATTTAAGCTGGTATTATAGAGCCATGCAATAGGTGACAATTTAAAAGAATGTTGTTTCCACAAGGATGATTAAATGAAAATATTGCCAAAACCAAATGTTGGTGAAGATGTAGCACAACTGAAAGTCTCCTGATGACTGGTAGAGATTCTGAAATTAACATTCCCCAATCCTATTACTCAGCAATTCCACTATTTATCTAAGAGAAATGAAAACATATGCCCACCCAGGCACAACACACACAAAATGTTGTATAAGAATGTTCATAGCAGGTTTATTCATAATAAACAAAAACTGGAAATAATTCAGATGTCTATCAACAAGAGAATGAATAAACAAAAATGTAGTACATTTAACAATAAACTTATCAGCAACAAAAATGAACAACTGACTGATATATACAAAAACATTAATGAATTACAAAAGTAATGTTCTGAGTGCCAAGACAACTCAATGGGAAAAGAATAGGCATTCCTAAAAATGATGTTTGGCTGACTGGATATTCATATGCAAAAGAAATAAGGTGGACTCCTATATTATACCATATATAGAAAAAATAAAATATAACAAACACTTGAAGGTAACAGCTAAACTAACAATACCCTAGAAGAAAATATAGACTTAATAGATAAGTCTTTATGACTTGGATTAGCTAACAGTTACATTAAAAGTCCAAGCAATAGCTGGGTGCAATGACACATGCCTGTAATCCCAGTGACTCAGGAGGCTGAGACAAGAGACTTGTGAGTTCATGGCCAGTCTCTGCAACTTAGAGAGGACCTAAGCAACTTAGCTAGACCCTGTCTCAAAATAATAAAATGGGCTGGGGATGTGGCTCAATGGTAAAGCATCTGTACGCTCAATCCACAGTAGAAGGAAGGAAGGAAGGAATGAAGGAAGGAAGGAATGGATGTATAATTTCAGTACACGGTAAATTTACTCTTTCCATTGTACACTTATTTTAATTCATTTCAGTGTGATGATTTTAAAATTTTAAATTATTGCATTTTGAAATGCTTTCATTGAATTTCCTTTTCAATCATACTGATTTTCATTTTCTTCTGAAAACATTAATTTTTGGCTACACTTTTATGTATTAATCTTGATTCATTGGTTTTATAATAGACTGTAGTTATGTTTTTGCTGTTAATATAAGATATAAAGCTCACAAAGAGATAATAAGAAAAAAATTTTTTGTTCTGTTTCTCATCTATACACTGAACACCACCTTATGTTATTTGTGTCTTATCCAGTACATTCTTTTCTATCTCTCTTTCTTTCTATTTTTAGAGCTTCAGGGTTTTAGATTCAGAGTAGATTTCCACTGATTGATAGTTTTTGGGTTTTTTTGTGTTTGTTTTTTTTCCCCAACTTAACTTGGTGTCTACTGAGTTTCTCTGAATTTGGTATCTTTCTTTGGTTCTAAGTTCCTGGTAAGATAAGGTTGGGGAGAAGATAAGAGTAAGAAAAGGCAAGATAAAGAAAGAATGAAGTCTATTTCACACTGCATTGGAATTCTGTGTCTAGTTAGTTTAAATCCCCACCAATGCCTGCATTTCACCACACAGTAATTTGAGTAAGATTTCTCAACCAACATTGAGCATTGAGCTACACTGTGTAACAGGACATTAAATAGAGACATAGATATTCTTCATTATTTCTTAAAGTTTTTATTGGCAGGTCTAGGAGCACATGCCTATAATCCCAGCTAGCTACTCAGGAGGTGGAGCAAGGAAGACTACAAATTAGAGTGATAGCCTAGGCAATTTAGTGAGACCCTATCACAAAATGCAAAATACAAGTCGAAGAAACAAATTTGGTTTTAACTTTTTAAAAAGAAAAAATGCTTGCCTCACATGCACAAGGCCCTGAGTTACATCCCCAGCACCACCAAAAAAAAAATAAAAAAGAGCTGGAGGTAGGGTTTTGACTTAGTGGAAGAGTGCTTGCCTAGCACATGTGAGGCACTGGGTTCTATCTTCAGCACCACATAAAAGTAAATAAATAAAATAAAGGTATTGTGTCCATCTACAACTAAAAAAAAAAAAAAGAACAAAGAAAGAAAGAAAAAACGGTGTGAGGGGGCTGGGAATGTTGCTCAGCAATAGAGCATCACTGAGTACAATCTCTAATACAAAAAAAAAATAGACATTTCCTATTTCTATGCCCAAAGCAAGTGCTCTAAATACAATGTAACACAAGATAGAATGGTTACATTCAAATGAAGCACCATAATAATATTTCTTCCAGATAAGAATCCTTGACAGCATAAAAAGGGCTGGGATGTGGTCAGTTGTAAAGTATCCCCAGTAGCTTAAAAAAAGAAACCTGGGTCATTGCTAAAAAGGCCATGAGAATAATAGAAAATAATAATAGAAAATTTACACAGTTTCTGTTTTGTTTGGATTCTTTCCCTCTCTTCTAAGAGAGGATGAAATTCAGAACTTCATGTATGCTATGCCCATACTGAACCACTGAGCTACACCTTTACTACAGAAAACTTACATGCTCTTAACTACTCAGAAGATTATATAATTACAAAATGAAAAAGGTAACTACTGACTTCTGGAGACAATTAGCAGAAATTACCTTAACCTAGTGATAAACGCTAACATCATAATAATGAGGTACATGACATCATGAGACACTTAGAAGATCACAAATTCATCTCTGTAAGATTCTTGTTAAAAAATGAACAACCTGGGGCTAGGGTTATGGCTCAGTGGTGGAGGGCTTTCCTCACATGCGTGAGGTCTTGGGTTCAGTCCCGAACACCACATAAAAATAAACAAATAAAAATAAAGATATTGTGTCCATTTAAAACTTAAAAAAAAAAAAAAAAAAAAAACCTACCAGGCCATGGAGGTGCCAGCCTATTATCCCAGCTTCTGAGGAGACTAAGGCAAGAAGATCCAAGCCAGCATCACCAACTTAGCAAGGCCCTACACAACTTAGCAAGAACCTGTCTCAAAATAAAAAATTAAAAGGGCTGGGGATGTAGCTCAATTGGCAGAGTGCTTTGCTTTGCATGTATAGGTCACTGGTTCAATCCTTAGCACCACATAAAATAAACAAATAAAATAAAGGCATGCTGCCATCTACAACTACAAAAAAAAAAAAATTAAAAAAGGGAGAGGGGGACGGGGCTTGGGATGTATTCAATAGATAAAGGATCCTGAGTTCAATCCCCAGCACAAAACAAACAACCTGAATCTAAGCATGAGCAAACATAAAATAAACCCAGATTGAGAGATTCTACAATTGAATGTACTCTGCAAATAACTGACAAAGACTACAAAGACAATAACCACATGTAATGTATGATGAGATTATTGTTTGATACACAAGCATTACAAGGACAATGGGGAAAATATGAATAGGGTTCTGATCAGCACACTGAACCAGAGTCGCATCATATCCGATCAGCGTTAACTTCCTTAGTTTCATCATTGTACTGTACTTATGTAAGATGTCCTTGTATGAAGGAAACATATGGTGTAGTATTTAGGTTTAAAGAACATCCTTTCCAAAAGTTACTCTCAAGGAATGGATGTGTGTGTGGGCGGGGGGGGGGGGAGGGGGGGAGTGTATAGAGAAAGAAAACGAGATAAAGCAAAAATATATACATAAATATATAGTAAATATTTGGGCTGGGGTTGTGGCTGAGCAGTACAGCTCTTGCCTAGCATATATAAAGCCATGGGTTTGATCCTCAGCACCACATAAAAAAAATTTAAAAATTAAAAAAAAAAGAGAGAAAGTGGCATTAAATTGAAAAAACACATGTATATAGTAAACACTTGGGAGACTGAATGAAATATATATGTGAATAATCTGTACTATTTTACAGCTTCCCTTGTTTGAAATTATGTGAACTTTTAAAAATTTTCATAAAATCCATGAAAAAGTAGAATGAAATGTTTAAGAATGAACAAAAATAGTAGAAAGCCAAGGGGTTTTCTTGTTTCAGAAGTAAGCAAATTTTGCATTTCTTGGGCAATAAATTTGACTTCAGTTTTCATTCCTTCCTTCCTTTTTCTTTTTAGTATTGTGGATTGAACCCAGGTATGCTCTACCTTTGAGCCACATCCCAAGCCCTTAAATTGCTAAGGGCCTCACTAAATTCCTGTAAATGGCTTTGAAGTTGCAATCTTTCTGCCTCAGCCTCCTCAGCCACTGGGATTATAGACATGCACCATTGCACCTGCATTGACTGACTCTTTACAGATAAATCAAACAGAAAAATACATTATACATTATTGATATTGTCATTTATCCCCTAAGAATAGCACACATATTAATCTTCAGAATTTTTCCTTAGAAATTGTGTTGAGCAGAAATTAACCGGTCAGGCCTTGTACTCTAATCATATCATTCATCATAAAACATTATTTTAAGAAATGTGGCCCATTTATTTTGATGATCCTAACTTGTTATTGGTAAGTAATTAAATATCAGAGGCTTTAACTAAGCTTTGGTCAGCTGGATTACATTTCCAATTATATGTTCTAACCCACAGATTGGCTGTTGTACACTACTGAGTAAGGACAAACTAGATTTCATGAGTGGGTAACAAAATTGTAACTTTTAAATAGCTTCCACATATTTTTTTAATATTTATTTTTTAGTCTTAGGTGGACACAATATCTTTATTTTATTTTTATGTGTTGTTGAGGATCGAACCCAGCGCCCCGAGCATGCCAGGCAAGCAGGCTACCTCTTGAACCACATCCCCAGCCCGCTTCCACATATTTTAATCAACAAATATCCTTACTATATTTATAAAGTTCACCAAAACCCACATTTCAATGTAATATTTTTATCCATACTTCCTCATGGCTCTATGAATGCCACTACTTCTTTTTTAAACTTTACCTTTTTTATTTTTCCAGTGAGGCAATGATTGGCACATTCCTTTATCTTCCTTCTTTATTATCACCTAGTGTAGATACAGCAGATCAATTTAATCTCTGAGTTTATGCAACTACACCTATTTTTAGCAACATGCTAATCTCCTCTAATTAGGAATTTAGTATCTAGAAGCATTAGACATTCTCTCTCTTTTGGGTTGGAGTGGAATGTGGGAGAGTACTGCCAATTGAACCCAAGGGCACTTTTCCACTGAGCAACATCCCTAGACCTGTTTTATTTTGAAACAGGGTCTCCCTTCCCTGCCCAGGATGACCTTAAAATTTAAATCCCCATCTCAGACTCCCTAGTAGCTGTAATGGGCCTGTGCAACCACACCCTTTTGCACTGCATTTTCTCCATGGAAGACCCTAACAGCTAAACATGGATTGGAGAACCAATTTGAAACTTGAATTTTACTGCCACTTGATGCCTTTCACTTGACCTTCAAATTTAAAAATTCTATAAAAATGTAAGAAAAGACAGGTAGTCTCCAAGCATATGCAAGAAACACACCCATGTCCACTCACAAAGGTGGGAAAACTAGACAGATTCAAAGAGACTTGAGCTATCAGTCTGACTAAACTGCAAATTGATGTACTCTAGGACTGACCCATAATGGATTTGGAGGAAAGTAGCTCAACAAGATTGAGGAGAGGGTTTTTGTTGTTTGGTTTGTTTTTCTTTCAGTACTGGCCACTGAATCCAGGAACCTTTTTCTATGGAGATACATCCCCAGTAATTTTTTTTTAAATTTTGAGGCAGGATCTCACTAAATTGCCAAGGCAAACCTGTAACTTTCAATTTTCCTGCATCAGACTCCAGAGTCACTGGGATTATAGTTGCATGCTGCAGTGCTGGGAGGCTTTGAAAAGATTTGAAACTGTAAAGTATAGTATATAATATTAAATTGAATCAATTGTGATTAGGGATGTAACTCTGTATTAAAACATTTGTCCAGCTCGTGAAAGGTCCTAGATGTCATTCTTGGTATCCTACCCCACCCAGCCTGGAAATGGAGCTGGGCTTGCTATCATGTTCCTATAGACCCAGCTATTCTGAGATTCTGAGCCTGGGCAACCTAGACAGGCCCTGCCAAAAAATGATGTTTTTACTACTACTACTACTACTACTACTACTACTACTACCACCACCACCACCACCACCACCACCACCACCACCACCAGGGAAGTTGGCTTTGAACTTGCAATCCGCCTGCCTCATCCTCTGGAATTGCTGAGATTATAACAAGTTTCCTGCCACTATGCCTAGCCCATGTACTATTCCTCAAATTCTTCTATAGGTTTCAGATTTTTTTTCATTTTAAATATATCTATATATTTTAGGTGTAGATATACACAATACCTTGATTTTATTTATATTTTTTATGTGGTGCTGGATTAAACTTAGTGCCTTACACAGGCTAGACAAGAGCTCTATCACTTAGCCCCAACCCAGAGTCCCAAGGTTTCAGGTTTTCTAAGTAAAAACTGAGAAAAAATTAATCACATTAAAATAAGTGTACTATATATGTACTTGGATTTCTACACTATCAAAAGTGGACTGACAACTTCAACAAAAGAGATACTTTTCCCCATAGACTCAAATGTCACTACAATAATTTCTATTTTAGGGGCTGGGGATATGACTCAAGCAGTAGCCAGCTCGCCTGGCATGCATTTGGCGTGGGTTCGGTCCTCAACACCACATACAAAGATGTTATGTCCGCCGAAAACTAAAAAAATAAATATTAAAAAATTCTCTCTCTCTTTAAAAAAAAATAATAATAATAATTTCTATTTTAAACTTTGCTTTCATTTAAACTTCCAAAGTAAGTTTCTCCCCTCGCCCAACCCCAACCCCACCCCTTTGTTTTTGTTTGATTGTTTTGGTTAGGTTTCATTTGGCTTTGGTTTTGACAGTCTTGCTTCAGTTCCAAGGTTGGCACCAAAGTCCTGTGCTCAAGTGATCCTCCAGCTCAGCCTCCAGAGTAGGTGGGACTACAGGTATGCATCACCAGGTGCTGCTTAGAAAAGACATTTTTAAAAAGGCACTGTGGGGGCTGGGGTTGTGGCTCAGCTGTAAAGCTCTCTCTCGCCTAGCACAAGTGAGGCCCTGGGTTCCATCCTCAGCACCACATAAAATAAAATAAAGATATTGTGTCTATCTACAATCTACTGGGGAGGCTGAGATGGTAGGATTAAGAGTTCAAGGCCTTGGGGCAACATAACAAAACCATAGCTCAAAATAAATAAATGTAATACAATAAAATGAAAAGAAAGCCACTCAGGCAGCAGATGTAACTCAGTGCTAGAATATGTACTTAGTAGGCATAAGGCCCTAAATTTAATCTCCAACAAACATATGAACAACATACAGCCTCTGTTACCTTCAAACTCTTGCATAGGTCATTGTGGTAAACAAATTCTGCTATAAAATCTTTGAAAATATATATAAAAAACAAACCAAAAAAAAAAAAAAAAAAAACATTTTGGTGGCTGGGCTTGTGGCTTAGTGGTAGAGTGTTTGCCTAGCACATGCAAGGCCCTAAGTTCAATCCTCAGCACCATATAAAAAATAAATAAAATAAAGGTATTGTGTCCAACTACAACTACCAAAACATTTTTGGGCTGGGGTTATACCTCAATTGGTAGAATGCTTGCCTTGCATGCACAAAGCCCCTTGGTTCAATCCAGCATCACCAAAAAGAAAAAAAAAAAATCAATACTGAATGACATTTCATTTATAATCTGAAAATGAATAAATACTAGTAAAACTTTAACAAAAATCAACTTAACAATTATTTGGCTATTTGTAATCTAACTTTTTTTTTTTTTAAGGGGTAGGGCAACTAGGGATTGAGCCCAAGGGTGCTTAACCATTAAATCACATTCCCATCTTCCTTTTGAATATTTTTTTTTCTTTTTTTTTTTTTCTTTTGAGACAGGGTCTCATCAAGTGGCTTAGGGCCTCAGTAAATTGCTGAGGTTGGCTCTGAACATGCAATCCTGGATTACAAGTGAGCCCACCATATTTTTATGTGACTTTTGAGAATATACTCTACTCAGTACATGAATAACTATCCAGGAGGAAAAGTACACCTCAAAAAGAAGATGAATCCAACACCATCAAAACAAACACAGTATGAGCATAAATATTTAAGACATAAGGCATATGTTCTTTCATAGACTAGGACAAATTTGATATGTTTTTTCTGTTTGTAGCCTGAATGAAATTTTCCTCCAGTCTGTCCAACCTCACTTGGCTTTTATTCACTCAGAGTCTCTGGGACCATTCCTAGAAATCACAGAATGAGGGTTAAGGATGTAGCTTAGTGGCCAAGCACTTGCTTAGACTGATATTTAACCTAACCCCAGAGTTTAATATTGAGAGTGGGGAATGCGGGTGGTGCAGCAGGGGGAACAGAAAAAGAGTAAAAGGGGGAAAAAAAAAAACAAAAAACACAGAATTGATATGAGTCTTTTATTTATTTGTTTTCTCTGGGGATTGAACCTGGGGCAGTTTACTGCTGAGTTATATCCTCAGTCCATTTTCTTTTGAGATGAGATCTCACTAAATTGCTGAAGATCTTCCTGAGGGTTGCTAGGGCTGGCCTTAAACTTCCTCTTGCCTCAGCCTCCAGAGTTGTTGGATAACAGGCATGTACCACGCAGCCATGGTCTGTTTTGGACATGGGTCTCAAAACATTGGATATATCCATGCTTTCATAATAACTGTATGTGAACTGGTTTAGTGAGAACCCAGTCCCGAAATAGACAAAATGCTACACAACAGTTCCTGGGTATGCAAACCAGCATCCCCATGTGTGCCTTTGATGGTGTGAATAAACACTGCTGTATGAACACACGTCTTTTACAGTTTTTGCCAGTTTATGACATAATGTGCAAATTAAAGGCATTTGTTTAATTAGGAAAAAAATATTAAATTTACATGAACCCCTTTGTATTCTGAAATTATTTTCTTCCAATTTACATATTTGCTTGTTCATTGTTTTTTAAGCTGGTATACTCTCAGCACCCACCCACCCCAAATTCCCCAGGCATGGTGGCAGACCTGGAATCCCAGCAGTCGGGAGACTAATGGGAGGATTTAGAGTTGAAAGCAGCCTCAACAACTTATTGAGGCCCTAAGCAAATCAGCGAGACCCCACGACTCTAAATAAAATATTAAAAAAGGGCTGTGGATGGGCTTACTGGGTCAATCTCAGGTACAAAAATAAAATAAAATCCCCCTACCTACTCTACTGACCCAATACATCCAAATGTCTGTAACACTCTATCAAAATGCCACTTTTTCTCCTCTCCCAAAGATGGTTTAGTATTTAATCAATGGATTCAATTTGCAACATGTTGCTACAAGTAATAGTGTTGTACAATTAGCAGTTTTTTTAAAAGCATCATTTACCAATGGTTTCTTTTACTAACTGAAACAATGTTAGAGATAACTGTAGACAACAAAAATCTGTAGCAACTCTGTGAACTCCTATATCTTGTAGCTTAAGGGAATTTAAAATAAACAAGGTATCTCAACTGTATCTAATTTAGTCTTTTTAAATCTGTACTTGTATATATATTAAAATTTACAAATTAAGGGAATAGTTCTCACAGATACCAAACACATTTCCTTAAAGGATGTTTTTCCCATCTCCCGCTTTTTGTTATTCTTTCCTTCAAAGCATTCACTGCAATTTGGAATTTATTTGTCTTTAAATTTTCTACTTGCCTTTCCTCAGTAGTATTTAATCTCCTGAAGAGCAGGAAACACATTGGTCTTAAATTTTTCCAGTATACCACCAGCATTTAGTATGGGCTCAAAATATATTTAGTAAATATTAATAATGTTATTCAGAACAGATCCCTTCTGAAACATTTAATAGAGGCTTGGTAATGGTCCTAAATATTTTGAAAATCACTATGTCATGCCAACTGAGAGCATGTACAAATGTGACTCATTTATTTATGATTTGATTCTTTTTAAAACATGTTTCCAAATGACATGTAGTTATACTATATGCAAGTATCCTGTCCTTTGCTAGTGATACAGGCATTATGCCCCCCACTCCCCATATGGCTAGCCCTTCCTCTTTATCAGCATCATCAAGGAAGGAAATAGTCGAGAGCAGGGCTGCTGGTGCAGAACCAGCAGCAAGATCATGTTGTTTCTTTTTTTTTTTCTTTCTTTTTTTTTTTTTTTTAATAGATCAGTCTCTGTAGACACTTTCCTGGTTTAAAATTCACTGACATTTCTTTATATTTGTTCACCCAGTTCTTTCAAAGATATTTTATAACCAAATAACTAGAAAATGTACCCTGACTGCCAAGGTCTTCTCCCCAAGATGCTCACACAATGATTACCACCCAACCCTGCCTCTCATATTTGATATTTGATGCCACGCTGGCCATAAAGCATTAGGAAGGAAACAACTTCAGCAAGAGGAAGATTACAAAAAAATAGATATCACTACTTAAAGCTTTAAATTTTGAAGTACAATTGAATGAATGTAGGTATACATGTAAATAACAATTTCATTTAGCTTCACTCAGAAACTTAGAGAGGCCCTAAACCAGTTAGCAAGACCCTGTCTTATATATATGTGTAAAATGCAAATATATATATGTAAAATAATATATTAAATATATATGTAAAATGTAAAATATATATATGTAAAATATATATAAAATTAAATATATGTAAAATGGCTGGAGATGTGGCTCAGTGGTTAAGTGCCTCTGAGTTTCAATCCCAGGTACAAAGAGAAAGAGAGGTATGAGACAAGGCAATTTCAACCCTGCAACTGGATTCAATAAGGACCAGGTTCAGAGCAGAATGGAATAACCCTCAAATTCTATACCAAATTTCCTCCGTGTTGACCAAAATCAAAGAAAGCAGACTGGATTCAATGCCAATAGCAAGGACAAAGAGTTATGAAAAGAGTCCAATTTATAACCTGTAGATTCCCATCACTGAATCTCTAGGGAGAATCCAGGTAGAACATTTAAGTCCTTATGAATTAAAACCTAAACTGATATAGGTGCAATGATACAGACCTATAATGCCTGAGGCAGGAAAATAACAAGTTAAAGACCAACCTGGGCAACTTAGGAAGAGCCTGATGTTGTTCAGTGGAGCAGTGCCACAAAAGCCACAAAACAAAATCTTAAAAATTTATAGTCTTTTCCTACTCTCCCTCCTTTCTCAAACACACTTGCCATCTTTTTTAGGGTTATATAATATTCTACATCTGTCTAGCTGAATTTTAATCTGAAGGCTTTTAACATTCTTCTGTGCAGAAGAAAAACAAAGCTTGGAAAAGGAGTGTGTGTGTGTGTGTGTGTCAAGTTTTTAAAACTTGAAGTGCCTATATCAAAACAATTTTTTCTCTTAGAGCATTTTCCTTGCCTTCATTACTTTAATAACTAACTATGGAGGGAAAGTAAACAATTAAGTTCTGCTTGCTAGGACAGATGACATACGGCCACTCACAGGTACTTAAAAATAAAAATAAATTTAAAAGAATCCACGATTCCCAAAAGCAACACATGGTATATTTACTTCTCAAATTTATTTCAAGTGACAGGACGCTCACAGATTAACATAATAAACAGAAATAAATAGCACTCCCAAAGCCCAATTCCGTTTCCTAGCAAAGGTGGGAAAAGATTTACTGTCTATTTGTTTCTACATGTAGACTCTTTTTTTTTCTAAAACTGAAACTTAATGCTTGAGATAGTATAAAAGAGATCTAAGAAGGACTCCACAGATGAGAGAAGGGAAGGGCGTGAAAGGAGGCAGATGAATCAATATGAAGCAGAAAAACAAAAAGTGGTTAAATTTGTCTTGAAAATAACCACTATTCATTTTGTCCAGGCCCCAAGAGAATTCGTAGCAAGCATTTCATTCATTTCACAGTGTCTCGCACATTGCTGTGTGGTAAATATGAAATAAATACTTGTTGGTTGATGAAAAATGTACATGCCAACACTGTGTATACACAGGAAACAGAAACTCAAGGTGGTCAGCCAAATTAGAAATCAACACAAGGTTTGGTTCTAATGTGAACACTTTCAACTCACACAACTAGGGGGACAAACAAGATAAAATTCTGCCATAGTCATGGTTCAAGATGTTGTTCCTCTTTGAGGCTAAAACTTTATTTGCAAAAGAGAAGTTACAATTAGGTAAAATATTTTAAATTAAATATATACAATGTGATTTTTACAAACCAATTTTTTTATTGCTTGCTATTTCTTCTTGAAATAAAAATGTTGCTAAAATTTAGAGTAGCAATATGCCACTTGAAAGCTTAAGCATATAAGCACCTATTTGCAAGACTAATGCTAGCCTTGAACTTTTAGTGATGCCATATGCTTTTAAATTAACCCTTCTAAATACTGTACAAAGCTTATAACATGGATTGTTAGCTTATAACCAAATTAGGTTACTGTTAAATACTCACCAGTCAATCTATAGAATATAAAGAAAACATTCTTATTCCTATAAGCTCTATGAATGCCAAAATTAAAGACGATATAATAAGAATTATATTAAGCAATTATAATCTGGCTGTAAGATCTCAAGACTTACACATTTTAAGTTGAACTAAAATCTCCAAGGACCTTTTCTCTTTGGGAAAATAATCACACATTTTAAAATAGTCTTTAATGGATGGTCTATTAAAATCACAATGGATCTTAGCTGTCAACTTCAAATAGTACCTTTCTCCTAAAAAGCTTAAGTACACACACCAGCTTAAGTACACACACTGTGCAACAACACAAATGCAGATGTTACAAAGGGAGATATAAAGAAAAATGAATTTTATTCACAAGACTTTGCATATAAACTTTTCCTTCTGCAGACTTGTGGGAGTTGAAAATAAAGGGTGCTAATATGCACATTATGCAGTACATCAGAAAAAAAAAAAGAAAAAAACTTGAGCGAAAATTCATTAATCTACTAAAAATCTGAGAGAATACACACCCACTGTATTCCATATTTACCCTCAGGTGACAGAAAAAAAAACTATATGAAATGGAAAAAAAATAAATATTATTTAATCAACAGCTGATTACCTTTAAAACTTTGGGCTTCTTTTCCCTCTGGGGCCTCTTGTTTTCTTTTATAACCTAAAAAAAAAAATCAAATTGGAAAATGAGCCTCCATCGAGAAAAAAAAATTAGCTCCCACTCCCCCCCCCCAATTTTTTGACTACTTCTCTGTAAAACTACTTATACCATTTAAAAATCATCATCATGTTTGCTAGGCAGAACCTAAAAATCTTATGTAAAATGTATACTTTAAAGTCACTAAAAAAATTTTTTTTCTATTAAGATGATGTAGGGAAATACCCTTTTTTCCCCTTAAAGTCTGTCTTAATTAGCCTCTGCATTCTTCACAGCGAAGCCCACGAGGTAGCCATCTTGCTTGCTTCTGCAGAGGAAGCCTCTACAGTGGAACAGTTCTGCAAACTGCTTTTGGTATTATTATCATGGTGTTTAAAGGCAGCCCTGGCCTGCCAGCACTGTAGACGTGCTGGGCATGCCTTTTGCAAAAACAGCCCCACAAAGAGTGCAGCCAATGGCAATGCAGAGCTTAGCAACTCCAAAGTGATCTTCTCAGCCTAGCCCTTCCTAGACAAAGGATCTCCTGTGCGGCTCAGCTCTCACCACAGGACACAGGCAGCCACAAGCTGCGACATGGAGTTCTCTGCAGAGGATCTGGTCGTGCCGAAATCACAGGAGGCTTCAGCAAAAACAATGCACACAAATCCCCCAGGTCGCCACCATTGGATCGATGGTGGAGTCTCCCTGATTAGTAACCTCTTGGTGGCTCCGAGGGTAGGTCTCCGTGGGGGAGGGGTGTGCAGTTCGCCCTCCAACATACAGGAGACATAACTAAGCCTAGGGGGGCATTTGGGCTTGCTGAAACTCTGGAAGGTATTGTGCATTTTTACTTTATAAGGCAAGGCGAAATATTGGCGATATTTAAGGCAGGGAGGTTATGTGAGGACAGTGTAGGCTCAGCTGTTGGGCTGCGTGTCTCATTCCTTGGAACCACACCTCTTTGCAGCAGGCGCTCTGCCCAGAAACACAGCAATTTGATTTCTGTCAATAAATGTCCAATGACAAAGGCAGATTAAAAAACAACAATAAAGCCACTTAAAAGGAAAAGAACAAGATGAAGACAAGGAGAAGGGGTGGCGTTTTAAAAATACACTTGCCACTGTCTAGAGAGAAAAGATTTCTCTCTCTTGCTATGGACATTTCTGATGACTGTCAATTACAAAGAAATCCCTGATTAACCAGAAGGCAGATTCTGACTTGTACTTGTAGGACAAAAGGGCACTTTTGGCTCCTTTCTCTCCCAAGATCATCAGCTGTCACTGAGCATTTCTCTGCAAAACTGACAAGCCTGCCTGCACACCAGCTTACTGGTCAGACACAGCAACTGGCTTCCCAGGGACTAGGAGAGGTACCTGAGCCAGGGATGGAACAAACCACCCACATTCACAAGAACCCCTCATATGGGACTGCCCAGTAGGTGGTAGGCACAGAGAGCTGATACCATAGTTGACACCTGCCAGACACTGGGAAAGGCAAGAACAGATAATTCTCCCTCCCATCAGCCCCCTGGTGTTACAACAGTGAAAGCAAAGGACCAAATCAGCAAAGAACTGGAGCAGCAGTGGTGAGCTAGCTGGTCTCAAGGTCACTGCCAAAAAGCAGTGCAGAGACCAGTCACAATCACGTCACAGCCACCTTGACAGCTGCACAGATCTTGGGAAGATAGCCCCAGTTCCAGCCTCGCAGAGCCAAATTTTCAGCAGCCCATTTGGAGGATTGGCAGGATGGCTTGCCTGGCTGCTGAGCCAAAGAAGGGTTTTCCACTTGCAGTTGGATTCAGAACAGATTCCCACAACCAAAAATTGGGAACAGAGTGAGGGCCGGAAAGCCTGCGTTTCATAACCCTTGGTTCCTCGCCTTTCAGTTTGCCACGAAAGCACGCTTTGCTTGTTGAATTGTGAAGTCCAACCTGCCTTGTTTTCGCACTTACTCTTTTGGAGCTGGGTTTGAACTCAGTGTGACATGCATGCTCTACCACTGAGCTATATCCCCAGCCATTATTGCACTTTTAAACTAGCTCTCTCTACCACCCACCCTCAATATTTTTATTTTATTTATTTATATATATATATTTAGTTTTTGGTGGACACAACATCTTTATTTGTATGTGGTGCTGAGGATCGAACACAGTGCCCCGCACATGCCAGGTGAGCACACTACTGCTTGAGCCACATCCCCAGCCCCCCTCAAAATTTTTAATCAGTTCATGTAAGGGGAAAAACCTACTGGGTGTGGTGTTCTCAGGTGTTCCTTAAACACTTGTATCAACACCAGTGGATTCTGACTTAACCACATCCACCAGTACAAACTTACCAAGCCCATACTATCTCCAAGAACTTCTCTATGAGGAATGAAGCATGAAGCAGCCATAAAACAGGATCAAATACACTAAGCTTTCAAATACACCATGCTTTTGAAAACAGGTTTAGAGTCTGGTGCAGTGGCACATGCCTGTAATTCCTGCGGCTCAGGAGGCTGAGGCAGGAGGATTCCAAGTTCAAAGCCAGCCACAGCAAAAGCCAGGTGCTAAGTAATTCAGTGAGACCCTGTGCATGTCCGGCTCTAATAAAATACAAAATAGGGCTGGGGATGTGGCTCAGTGGTTGAATGCCCTGAGTCCAATCACCAGTGCCAAAAAAAAATTTTTTTCTAAATATTTCTTAGTTGTCAATGAACCTTTATTTTTTTGATATGTGGTGCTGAGAATGGAACCCAATGCCTCACAAATGCTAGGCAAGTGCTCTACAACTGTGCCACAACCCTAGCTGCCCCTTTCCCTAAATTTTTTTAAAAGGTTTTAAAAATAGATGTTAGCTTAATCTGTTTTCTTTTTTTTTTTCAGGCTTTTTTTTTTTTTATTGTAAAATATATGTAAACTGAGCATCATGGCACATGCCTATTAATCTCAGTGACTTGGGAGGCTTAGGCAAGAGGATCACAAGTTCAAGGCCAGCCTCAGCAACCCAAGGAGACCCTGTCTCAAAAACAAAAAGGGCTGGGGATGTAACTCAGTGGCAGTGCACCCATGGGTACAATCCCCAGTAATGAAAAATAAATAAAATATATGTAATATAAAATTTACATATTTTTATAAAATATTTAATAAATAATAATAATAATGAAGAAGAAGGAGGAGAAGGAGGAGGAGGAGGAGGAGGAGGAGAAGGAGAAGAAGGAAGAAGAAGAAAGAAGAAGAAATTTTTATCAGAGATTTGATATTTTTCCCCCAGTGGGAATTAAATTCCAGGCCCCCTGAATGCCAGCCAAGTGCTCTATTACTGAGTACATGTCCAGCTCTTTTTACTTATTTATTTTTATTATTTTGACACAGGATCATGCTAAACTGCCCGGCTGGCTTCAAATCTGTAATTCTCCTTCTGCAGCCACCCCAGTAGCTTGTATTATAGTCATGTGCCATGATGCTAACCCCTATCAGAGACTTTTTTTTTTCCTGTTCCTTTTTTTTTCTTGGTACCCGGGTTTGAATCCAGGGGCACTTATCCACTGAACCACATTCCCAGCCCTTTTTATTTTGAAACAAGATCTTGCTAAATTGCTAACAAAGGCTTTGAACTTGTGATTCTCCTGCCTTAACCTCCAAAGTCACTGTGATTACTGGTGTGGGTTACCACACCCACCTCCTATCAGAGACTTTTTCAAATTAGTTTGGTTTCACTTCTTGTGACACATAAAAACCTGAAAGACTGACAATAGAGAACCATCCTGGGTGACTGGGTTAAGCAAAGCCTTAGTACAGCTATTCCCTGGTTTCCCTCTAAGGCTACTGTATTCCTATATCCCTCCAAGGAGCCAGGTCTACCAGTATCCACTCCCTTCTCTGCAGAAGTCCTGTCTCCTGTTGGTTAAAGAAGTTCCTTTTTTTTTTTTTTTAAAGGGACAGGAGTGTTGGCGATTGAATCCAGGGCCTGCAAATGCTCTATCACTTAACCACATACCAGTCCTAAAAATTTTGCTTCTTATTACTAGTCTGGTTTGTATAATAATCATTTTCTTTTCTTTTCTTCCTACCTTCCTTCCTTTCTTTCCTTTTTTCCCCCTTCTGTTTTTAAAAGAAGTCTGGTCCCATGAGGTGGTGCACATCTGTAATGCCAGCAACCATCAAGGCTGAGGCAGGAGCTCAAATTCAAAGCCAGCCTCAGCAACCTAGAGAGACCTAGTCTCAAAAGAAAAAATAAAGAAGACTGGAAATGTAATTCAGTAGTAGAGCATCCCTGGGTTTAATCCCAAAGAAAAAATAACAGGTAGGGTGAAAACACCAGCATCTCCAAACCAAATCCTCTATATAATTTTGAAACTAAAATTTAAACAATTGTGTTATTGTTCAGATTTACATGAAAAAAAGTGCTTCACCTATCTTTGTTTGCTTACAAAGTGGTGGTGGCAGGGAGTGGCTGGGGATTGAACCCAGGGATGTTTTACCAACAAGTTAAATCCATAATCCATTCTATTTTTTGTTTTTAGAAAGAATCTTGCTAAATTGCTGAGGCCTCACCAAAGTAGCTAAGGCTGGACTTGAACTTATGATCCTCTTGCCCCTGTCTCCCAAAGTCAAAGGAATTACAGGAGTGCTCCCTGACACCTGGCTATACTAAACATTCTCTCAGTCACTTACCATGCATGTGATAAATGAAAGTGGTTTTACATATTTTGAAAAGAAAGCATTACTATTTACTCCTGGCACATTCAGCAGAAAATACTATCTTATACAAGATCAATGTTCTTGGTGGGATAAAAATCTTAAGGTGCTATTAACTTTACTGCACCTAATTTCCAATTGGTGCAATTACAACAATGAAGAACTGTGACTGTCATTAACTAATAAAACTATGTACAAGTGAACAAAATAGTGAGCAATTAAAACTCATTTTGTGTAAAAATTAGAGATCTTCACAGCACCCAATATTTTAGGGCAATGGAAACTTTCCCAGATAAATCTACTATCAAACAAGATTGCTGCAAGAGATAAGACACACCATCCTAACATCATCTTATATTTATGAATTTTAAAAGAACATAAAATTTTCATTTCTAGTGATAATGGAATTGGTAATTTGGAACAACTCTCTGGCCAGAGATAATTTAAAAAGCTGGGCAAAATATAAAATCATCTGCTTGAGGGAATGGAAGAGTGAACTATTACCATGGTACTCAAGAATTACTAGACCATGATTCAGAGGTGAATGAGGACTAGGGAAGGAAATACAAGTAAAATAAAAAATAGGTAAAAAGATAGTCAAAGGAAAACATTGAAGTTGAAAGTATTTGATTCATGTTTAAAATCTTTTATAGCTGAGTACCTGGAGTCCAGGGTACTACTCAGGAGGCTGAGGTAAGAGGATGGCTTAAACCCAGGAGTTGAAGTCCAGGCCTGAATAACATAGCAAGGCCCTGTTTCTCTCTCTCTCTCTCTCTCTCTCTCTCTCTCTCTCTCTCTCTCTCTCTCTCTCTCTCTTTTTGTTATTTTTTTCTTTTATTTTGTTTTTATATCAGGGACTGAACCCAGGGGCATTAACCAGCACCTCACAAACATTTTCAAAAAACTCCACATCATGTACAATCACAAGAATGGGATCCTAGGGGCTGGGGATGTGGCTCAAGCGGTAGCGCGCTCGCCTGGCATGCGTGCGGCCCGGGTTCGATCCTCAGCACCACATACCAACAAAGATGTTGTGTCCGCCAAGAACTAAAAAATAAATATTAAAAATTCTCTCTCTCTATCTCTCTCTCCTCTCTCACTCTCTCTTTAAAAAAAAAAAAAAAAAGAATGGGATCCTAATTAGAATAAACTTTAAAAAATTTAAATTGCATTTCTGTGAAATATACCTGTAAGATTCTTTTCCTTTCTTTTTTTCTTCCCCCCTTTTTTTTTTTGCTTGGTTTTTTGGTGGTATTGGAGGTTGTATCCAGGTGTGGTCTTCCACTGAGCAACATAACACCCCCAGTTCTTTTCATTTTGTATTTTAAGATCAGATCTTGTTAAGGGGCTCCTTCAGCTGCTGAGGCTGACCTCAAACTTGGGATCCTGTTGTGTCATCTTCCTGAGTCTCTGGGATTATAGGTGTATGCACTACATCCAGCTGAATCTAGGATTCCTTCCAAGTTCCACAATCTAAAAGACTGCAGTAGTATGGTTATCCCTTAACCAGGCCAACTGTTGATTGCACTCCTATCCATCCTGTCTGGGCCCTAAACATTTTGATTAGGGACATGGGGAATGCCTTCCAAACCAAATCCTCTAATCCTGCTTCAACTCTATGGCCCTAGACAATTTACCAAGTCTCTATAAGCCTAAAAGTCTCGATTCATAAATTGGGGGCAGTATATACATTTCATAAGACTGCTGTTAGATTAAATGAGACACCAGGGCTGGGGATGTGGCTCAAGCAGTAGCACGCTCGCTTGGCATGCGTGCGGCCCGGGTTCAATCCTCAGCACCACAGACAAACAAAGATGTTGTGTCCGCCAAAAACTAGAGGATGAATATTAAAATTCTCTCTCTCTCTATCTCTCTCTAAAAAAAATAAAAATAAAGGTCAACCTCAGCAATTTAGCGAGACCCTGTTTCAAAATAAAAAATTTTAAAAATAAATAAATAAAAAATAAATGAGACACCATAAGCCAGATATTACTACATGCAGAAGGAAAGAGAAAAAATAATTTGAGCCAATTCAATCAAATCAGTGAGGTTTCTATACAATACAGAGTAAAGTTCATTTTTTGGATTACAAAAATGAAAAGAAATTCAGCCCAAGCAACTAGATAAAAAAATGAAATACAGAATTACTCAAAATTGAAAACTTTGTTTCAAACATTAGCAAAACAGTGAAAAGATATCATAAAGAGAAAATACTTGGAGCTGGGAACGGTGGTACACACCTGTAATCCCAGAGGCTCAGGAGGCTAAGGCAGGAGGATCAAAAGTTCAAAAGTTCAAAGCTGGGGCTAGAGTTGTGGCTCAGTGGTAGAGCACTTGCCTTGCATACATGAGGCACTGGGTTCAATCCTCAGCACCACATAAAAACAAAAAAATAAATAAATAAAATAAAGATACTGTGTCCATCTATAACTAAAAAAAAAAATTTTGAAAAAAGAGAGAAAATACTTGGAAATTATATATCTTAAAGGAGGTACAAAATCCACAATACATAAAGAATTCTTGACAGTCAAGGACAAAAATATTTTTGGGGGGGGGGGTAGTTTTAGAGATTGAACCCAGGGCTTGAATGCTAGGCAAGCATGCTACCACTGAACTATATCCCCAACCACAATTAACTAATTTAAGGAATAGGTGAAGAGTAAGATATGTCTCCATATAGAAAAGGCCTATTAGCATAAAAAAAAGGTAACTCAACTGCATTAACTAATAGAGAAATGCAAATCAAAACTAGAGTTAAGACAGCTTGGTGGCAGGCAGAGGTAAGAAGGTCAAAAGATTGAGGCTGACCCCGGAAAACTTAGCTAGAAACACTGCTTCCAAATAAGAAATAAAAGTGGCTGGTGATGTAATTCAGTGGTAAGCACCCCTGGATTAAATTCTCAGTGATGAAAAATAATTGTTTAATTCATTTTTAAAAGTGGAAATTGATGAATGGAAATACAAAATTTTAGTGTGATATATGAAATATTCTGAGCCATCAAATACAGCAGAGTGCTGAAACATGGCAGGTGAATGATCTTTGAAACACTAAGTAGGATTGAAGATGTGGTAGAGCACAAGCCTAGCATGTGTGAGGCCCTGGGTTCAATCCCTAGTGCCAAAAAGCTAAGTGAATGTATACAACCAAGGATATGAAAAATTGTGCTCTATATATGTAATAAGAATTGTAATGCATTCTGCTATCATATGTAAATAAAAAAAGGAAAGAAAAAAGGTAGATCAATAGAGACAAAAAGCAGATTAGTAGTTATCAGGGAATGGGGAGTAGGAGAACTGGTAAATGCTACATAATAATACTAGGTTTCTATAGGGAG
The DNA here is from genome assembly GCF_052094955.1 of Ictidomys tridecemlineatus. Classification (NCBI taxonomy): domain Eukaryota; kingdom Metazoa; phylum Chordata; class Mammalia; order Rodentia; family Sciuridae; genus Ictidomys; species Ictidomys tridecemlineatus. The sequence goes on from NC_135477.1 coordinate 52,949,550, forward strand.
TAATGAAAATGTTCTAGAATTGAAAAAAAAAAGAAAAGAAAAAAAATGTTCTAGAATTGAATAATGGCAATGACTGCACACCATGGAAAGACAGATTACTGAATTTTGAGCTGAACACAGCAGAGCACACCTACAGGATTACAATCGGAGCTACTCAAGTGGTTGAGGCAGGAGAATTGCAAATTTGAGGTGAGCTTATGCAATTACTGAGATCCTGTTTCAAAATAAAAAGAAAAGGGCTGGGGATGAGGCTCAGTGATTGAGTGCCTCTGAGTTCAATCCCTGGTACCCTCCATAAATAAATAAATAAATAAATAAATTTTTGAAAGGCTGGGGGCCATACCTCAGTGGCAGAGTGCTGCTGAGTTCAATAACAATTACCACAAATAATAATAATAGTAGCAATAATATTGGTTATTTATTTTTTTGTGGTAGTAGTTGTAATAATGATGATTATTTAATTCTTTTGTGGTAGAAAGTGCAACTCTAATACTTGCTATTTGTGCAAAATTAAACACTTTTTTTTTTTTTTAAAGAGTTTATTCCTAGTCTTCGAACTGAGAATCCTCAAAAGGCCCTGGGTTCAATCTACAACACAAAAAACAAAAATATAAGAATCTGGGCTGGGGGTGTGGCTCAAGTGGTAGCAAATTGGACATAAGCCTCAGTAACTTAAGGAGACCCTTCTCTCAAAATAAAAAACAATAAAAGCACCCCTCAGTTCAATTGCCCCCAAAAATGTGATATGCAGTAGTTTTGAGTTTTAGCCAAGCTCTATAAAAATCTTTTAAGTAAATTCTAAATTAAATGATACTTTTACTATTATAGGTTCATAAACTTTTGTACTAAGACTTAATATTTGGGCTGGGGATGTGGCTCAAGCGGTGCTCGCCTGGCATGTGTGCGGCCCGGGTTCGATCCTCAGCACCACATACCAACAAAGATGTTGTGTCCACCGAGAACTAAAAAATAAATATTAAAAATTCTCTCTCTCCTCTCTCACTCTCTCTTTAAAAAAAATATATATATAAGAATCCTAGTCTAGACCCTCATTAAATATTAGTTTCTGTCCTCCTGTTTGTCAAGTGGAAGAAAGCTGAATTTTGTTAAAATTTATCCACTATAAAGACAGAGACCTGTGGTTGTTGGTTGTTTACAAAGGAAGAAAAAAAAAAAGGTGGAACACTGTTTTGTTCTGTTTTCCTTGTTATATTGATTTTTGCTTTATGGTCTCAGTGTGAACAGGAAGGGTTTCTCAAAAATAGGGTTAGGTAAATAATGAGAGCAATTTAGTTTCTGTCTCCCAGTAGACAAAATCTCCGTATAATTCTGTTATTAGCTTTTATTTTTAATTGACAGTAGTACTAGGGATTGAAATCAAGGATGTTCTACCACTAAGTAACATCCTTGACCCCTTTTCTTTCTTTTTTTTTTCCTCAGACAGGATCTCACTAAATTGTTGAGGCTGGCCTCAAACTTGAAATACTCCGGCCTCAGCCTCTGAGCTTTATTAACTCTTAGACAAATTACACATGCACAAACAAACTTGTCTCTAAATCTAACCTATATATATCCATTCACCAGAAATCCCACAGCTTGGATAAACTGTGGCCTTCTACTATATTGTACTCCTATTTCCTCCTGCCTTGACCCAACATTTGCTCTGTAACAGAAAACTCACCACAAAATGGTACTGTGTATGAAATATGATATACAAATAAGCTCTATAGTGTAAATGTGTAGAACACACCAGAAACACCAAAACCCTCTCATTACATAAGAACAAGAAAACAACTGGGACATGGTCCTCTTACTAGAAACCACAACTATAATTCTGAATCACATGGGAACAGAAAATCAATTCATTCATAATGTATCCTAAGCCTCCAACATCTGCAGGAAAAATGCTCAGTAGATTACTAAGAAATGGTATATCCTGGATACTTTTGAGGACTTCAGTTATTTTCCTCTAAATAGCATGAATAAGGTGGCAAGAGGGAAAAACAGGTGAAAGTAATGAGATGAATACACAAATCTCTTCAAGGATATACCAGCATTTTAAGCAACTACCATGTAGCAGATTCAGCAGCAGATTCTTTCACACATCATCTCTGCTCCTTCCTTAGCTCACCCCTGCTTCACAATAGGACGTTCTCAATGGTACAAGTAGGTCCATCTCACAATGATACCACAGGGGGAAGGCTGAACTGTCACTGTTTTTCCCTTAAACACAAAGTAGTTGTCAGTGCTCTTTTTTGTTTGTTTTGTTTTTGCTGCTAGGGATGCAACACCAGAACCTTCCACATGTGAGGCAAGTGCCCTACCACTGAGCTACATCCCAGCCAAAGCAGTTGTCAACTGTATTCCATTAAAGGCTGAAGAAAACCCCATGGTTCTTTCACTTTGGGGAGTGGGGAATATGATTTATATTTCTCTGAAACCTAATAAGAACTATGGACCAACATCTCTCCAGGAAAATGCATACTACAATTTATTGCATTTGGACCCCAAGGTGCACACCTGTAATCCCCGAGACTCTGGAGAATGAGACAAGGGGATCACAAGTTCAAGGACAGTCTCAGCAATTTAGTGAGACCCTAAGCAACTTAGGGAAAACCTGTCTCAAAATAAAAAATAAAAAACCAGGCCTGGGGCTGTGGCTCTGTGGTAAAGCACTTGCTTTGCATGTGTGAGGCACTGGGTTCGATTCTCAGCACTGCATATAAATAAACGAATAAAATAAAGGTCTATCCACAACTTTAAAAATATTTTTTAAAATAAATAAATAAATAAAGAGGCTAGGGTTGTGGCTCAGTGGCAGAGTGCTTGCCTGGCACATGCGAGGCCCTGGGTTCAATCTTCACAACCACATAAAAATAAATAAATTAAATAAATTGTGTCCAACTACAATTGAAAAATAAATATTTTTCAATAAAGTCTGGGCTCAATGCCTGGTACCAAAAAGAAAAAAAAAAAAGGGAGGGGGGCTTGGGAACTTGGCCCAGCAGTCAAGCATTCCTGGGTTCAATCCCCAGTTCAAAAAGGAATTTTTTTCCACGTAGTTTTTTTTTTCTAATACCTTTGTTTTTATATGTTGGTGAGGATCAAACCCCGTGCCTCACATGTAATAGGCAAGTGCTCTACCACTGAGCTTTTTCAACCCAGCCCCTTTTCATAGTTTTGAGGCAGTGGTATGGGCACTGAAGTCCATCCAGATCCAGCACCTTTAATGTGGTTGCGTTTGTTCCTATTTTTGTTTGTTGAGGGAATGGGAGAGTCAGGAGTTTCACTGCCCTCATCATCTGGATCCTGTGTCAGCCTCCTAAGTAGTTGGGACTACAGGCATGTGCCCCTGCTGGAGCTCTGTGAAGTCGTGTTTTTATGATTTCCAAAACACCGTGTGAAAGATTGGTGCTGGTGTCATTTACACTAGGATCAAGTTAGTCCTAGGAATTCTTGTACACCGAACAAAAACATGTGGCAAGTTTAGCAGTACTAAAGCACTAATATAGTACTAGTCATTTTCAAATTCTGATTTTCCATGGTAGCTAAAAATATACCAAATACCTAATCTGATCTGGCTAGTATCCAGTCATTAGTTACATTTACTGAAATGCTAGCTTAATCACCTTTGTAAGGGCTTTAGTAAGATGTGTGTATGGTGGGGTGTTTGTTTGTTTGGTACCATGGATTGAACTTAAGGATGTTCTACCACTAAACCAAATTGCTTAGGCTTGTGATCCTCCTGCCTCAGCCTCCCAAGCCATTGGGATTACAGGCGGGTACCTGGCTTTCATAAGATTCAAAAAGAATCTAACAACTACAGAGTTGCTTTTACCTTCCTTTTGTTGATGTTTGTTTTTAGTAATGAGGATTGAAATCAAGAGTTCCTTACCAAGATCTACACCTCGATTCCTTTTTAGTTTTTGAGACATGGTCTCCCTAAATTACTGAGTGTCTCAGTAAATTACAGAGACTTGCCTGAACTTCCAGTCCTCTTGCCTCAGTCTCCTGAGTTGCTAGGTAAAAAACAGGTGCCTTGGGCTGAGACTACAGTTTCTTATTTGGGAAGAAACATTGACGTAGCTATCCAAAGAATACCTTTAGTTAAACTTCACATTTCCAGAAGTGGTAAAGAATTAGAAATCATTAGTCATTAAGTCATCAGCAAGATATTAAATATGTTGGTGGTTAACATTTAGGCCTTGAAATAACCCATTGATTGCACCGCAAGAAAACAAACAATGTGGAAAAAAGTTCACTATGCTATAGAAAACTGAAAAATGGTAAGAAACTGAAGGGAATCATTCAGCCACAAAAAAAGAATGATGTTCATTTACTTAAAGAAATATTTTGCACGCATTTAAACACCCTTTATGTTGTTTGAGTCCAAGACTTTTAGGAAAATCTGAACAATGGAACACTGCAGCAATACCCTTACTTTAAATAAAAGAAAATACAAATTTCTTACTATGTAACAAAATAGTGATGATACATTAAGTGATGGAAACAAAAGAAAACTCCTACTTCATTTGCACAAACTTTTTTTTTTTCTTTTGTACCAAGGATTGAACTCAGGGACACTCGGCCAGTAAGCCACATCCCCAGCCCTATTTTGTATTTTATTTAGAGATAGGGTCTCACTGAGTTGCTTAGTGCCTTGCTTTTGCTGAGGCTGGCTTTGAACTCCGGATCCTCCTGTCTCAGCCTCTGGAGCCACTGGGATTACAGGTGTGGGCCATGGTGTCCACCTGATAACCCCACATTTTTATTTTTTGGTACTGGGGATTGAACCCAGGGCCACTTTACCAATGAGGTACATCCCCAGTCCTTTTTTTATTTTGAGACAGGGTCCCACAAAGTTCCTGAAAGTCTCATTAAGTTGCTCAGGATGGACTTAAAATTTACAATCTTCCTCCTACTGTAGCCTCAGGGATCCTGAGATTATAGCCAGGCACCATGACACCTGGCTGGTACCATCAACTCTGCAACAACTATTCTGAAATAGAACAAAGATGTTGATCAGTAAAAGAGATTGGGAGTTGTTTTCTGTGGAAAAATAAACATGTACCCTATTAGTGCTTCCTATTATATAATAGCTTAGCATGGATGATATTGATGATAGATTACAATGTTTGCTAGTTTCACACAGTTTTCTTATACATAAGATGATAAAAACAAAATGGCAAGGTAAGACTTGAATCATAGTGGAATCATAATTCCAGAAGTTAACAACCACAAATAACAATCAATCAATATCAGCATAATTTTGTTGAGGTATTCAGGGTTTATGAACATAAGTACACACTAGACACCAAAGATTTTTGCTTCTATTTCCATCTAGTTCTTTGGAGACAGTATGCTACTGAAGTCTCTGTGATACAAAGAGATTCCTTAAAGGCATATTTAAGGACATATAACATCTGCCCTCAATTGAAGGAGTTGGTAGCAAAAAATTTGTTCCATATGCCATATGCAACACATCCCAAAATAAGATCCAGCTGTTTTAAAACTGAGAAAAGCAATGGCCAAGTGAGACCAGACCCAGCTCAAACTCCCACCAGAAATGGTAAGATAAAAATAAAAGGAGTGTCAAGCAATTCTGAATGACATCTCTGGAACTAGACTGTTATCACCTGGAAAGGCCCCTATAATAGTATACAGGTAGTGGATTAATTTGTGTCATTTAGCACTCCTTAATTATTAGCTTTTCAAATACAATCTGTGTAGGTAACACTCTTTTTTCCAGTAGAATTTGCCTATCTTAAGAAGATAGCATGGGCCCAAGTGGCACAAGTTCAAGGCCAGGGTCTTAGAGAGATTGTCAAAATAAAAATAAAAAGGGATAGGGATGCAGCTCAGTGGTAGCATGCCCCTCATTTCTTTCTTTTTTCTTTTTGAATTAAACCCAGGGACGCTTAACCACTGAGCCACATTCCTGGTCCTTTTTATTTTAAGATAGTGACTCACTAAAGTGCTTAGGGCCTAGCTAAAAATCACTGAGGCTGACTTTGAACTTGCAATCCCCGTGTTTCAACCTTCCAAATCACTGGGATTGCAGGCGTATGCTGCCATGCTCAGCATGCCCCTGATTTCAATCCCCAATACTTAAAAAAAAAAAAAAAAAAATATCATGGTTTTGAACACAGCACACTTTAGAGTGTTATATAATATATTCCTATTTAGTCTAACCAAACATAATATAACTTGACATTTTGAAGAGGGAACCCACACTAGCTAGAGTAAATAAATGTAACAGATTATTACACTCTAGCTAGATCAATTCACAATCTGCTCTGTCTAGTCACTCAATTAATGTTAATTAAATACATGATGCCATACCAAAATGAACTAGCTAGAGACATAACTAAAGACCACACCCTCTATAGCCTATGTAGAAACACACTGTACAAACAATGCATTTTGGTTTTGTTAGCTTTTATACACAATAAAAATTACTTGCAAAAACGTAGTCAGCCAAAATCCCTGCTCTAGGTCCGTAAATTCTGTACTAAGCTGGATATGTAGTCCAGAGATAGAGTGTTTGCCTAGCATGTGAAGGCAACTTTAATCCCCAGTATAGGAAAAAAATAAAAGCCTTCACTTATCTTTTAAAAATGCTTCTATAGCTGTTTAATAATTACAGTATTGCATGTCTCAAAATGTTAAGTTACAACTATACATGAGGAATGCTCTAGCCAAAAGCAAATTGCTAGATAAATACAGAAGTGATAAAAGTCAGCTGAGCTCAATGGTTTTGGCCTGTAATCTTAATAGGACTCTGAGGCAGGAGGATTGCAAGTTGAAGGCCATCTCTAGCAACTTTGGGAGATTTCTGTCTCGAAATATTAAAAAAATGACACAAATTAATCCACTACCTGTATACTATTATAGGGGCCTTTCCAGGTGATAACAGTCTAGTTCCAGAGATGTCATCCAGAATTGCTTGACACTCCTTTTATTTTTATCTTACCATTTCTGGTGGGAGTTTTTTTAATATTTAATAATAAAGAGCACCTTGTTTCAATCTCAAGCACCAAAAAGGAAAAACAAGGGGGAGATAGACTTATAGGATTTTTTACAGGGAGAAAGTATTCATTTGAATTACCTATATTTTTGAGATACAAAGGGAAAGGTAAGATGAGTTAAGCATGACAAAAAAAAATGAATAATTTTTTTTCTTGACTTAAAAGTATCTCTGGAAAGTCTGAAACCTTATTGTACAATTAAAAGAAATTGTAGCCAAGCGTGTTGGTACAGACTTGTAATCCTAGCAACTGGGGAAGCTGAGGCAGGAGGATCCCAAGTTCAAAGCCAGCCTCAAAAATTAAGTGAGACACCCCCCCAGCAATTTAGCCAGACACTTTTTCAAAATAAATATAAACGTATAGATAAATAAATAAATAAATGGGGCTGGGGATATTGCTTAGTAGTAAATATATACCTCAGTTAGATCCTCAGTATAAAAGAAACAAGCAAATATATTTGCTTGCCAATATTTCAAGAAACCGGGGCTGGGGTTGTGGCTCAGAGGTAGAGCGCTCGCCTAGCATGTGTGAGGCGCTGGGTTTGATCCTCAGCACCACTTAACAATAAATAAAATAAGGGCATTGTGTCCAACTACAACTAAAAAAATTTTTTAAATATATATTTCAAGGAACCAAATTAAATGGTCTTCAACCATGAGTAACACCAAAAAATATGAAATACTCAGGAATAAACAAGTTTAAATAAGGGCTGGGATGTGGCTTGCTGGTAGAGCACTTTGGCACATGTGAGGCCCTGAGTTCTGTTCCTAGCATGGGGAAGAGGATTGTGGAAGTGAATAATGAAAAAGTATATATTGAAAACTACAAAATATGATTGAAAACATTCCCCCCAAAAAGAATTCCATAAGCCTTACATAAAAAGGGACAGTAAGGGTGTAGATATGAGGTAGATCCTTTGCCTAGTATGCACAAAGCCCTGCCTTTAATACCCAACAACACACACACACACACACACACACACACACACACACACACACACACACACAAAGAAAGTAACATAAAGAGGTACAATGGTCATGAACTAGAAGCTTTGTATCCAAACAAAACTGATCTCTCCAAGCAAATCCATACATTGAACATGTCATAAACAAAATCCAGCAGGTTTTTACTTTTGTTTTTGTTTATTTATTATTTTTGTGCTCAGCTTTTGTTTTTTATTGTTTGTAGAGATTGAACCCAGGTCCTTACATATGCTAAGTACATATTCTACCACTGATCCATATTTCCAGCCCCTAAAGGAAGTTCTAATTAGAAAAATCATAGTTACTTGATGTTTTCACTTTTTAAATTTTAATTTTCGTGAATTCAACCTGGGGAACTATACCACTGAGTGACACACCCAGCCCTTTTTATTCTTTGGCACCCGGTCTTGCTAAATTGTCTAGATGGCCTTGAATTTATGAATCGATTATCTCTACATCCACAGTCACTGGGATTATAGGTGTGGGACACACACCTGACTACAATTACTTGGTAAAATTTAGGAAAACTAAACATATGCATATTTTATGATCCAGCAATGCCATTCTCAGGATTAAACTCAATATATACATATATTCACCAAAGGACATGTTCAGTGTTCATACAAGCACTACTGCTCATTAACAGAAGTCATAAATTATTTGTTATACATATGATGACATACTCTACTGCAATGACAAAGAATAAGTGTAAGCAATATTACTGATGAGTCTTATAAAGAACACTAAGCAAAATAAACCATAAAAAAATGGGTGTAGTAATAATGCATGCCTGTAAATTCAGCAATGATTTGGGAGACTGGACAAGAAAACCCTAAATTCAAAGCCAGTCTGAGAAATTTAGTGAGACCTTGTCTCAAAATAAATTTTAAAAGGGTGGGAGATACAGCTCAGTAGTACAGTGCCCTGGGTTCAATTCCCAGGTTTGGGACAGTACAGAAAGTAAACAAACACATGCAACAGAAAGAACTCTTGTCTGAGAAAGGAAAGAATTACTCAAAGAATGTTGAAGGTGCTCTCTGGTCAAATGTGCAATTTCTGAGCATCAGATTAAATAATTAGGATGCTGGAGGCGTGTGTTATTGAGACTTCATAAATATATTGTTAGTCCACAAACTTCCACTCCCTAGTTTAAGCAACCATTAATGATTTTTGTGCAATGATTTTTCATCTGATAATTATTTATTTTCATCATTTCTTCCAACTCTAATAATTATATTTAATCTCTAAGGCAGAACACAGTGGTGTACACCTGTAATCCCAGCAAACGGGAAAGAAAGGCTAAGGCAGGAGGAGACCAAATTCTGACCAGCCTCAGCAATTTAGCCAAGCCCTAAGCAAAGTAGTGAGCCCTTGTCAAAAAAAGGTCTGGGAATGAATAGTGCCCTGGGTTCAATTCCCAGGAACAACAACAACAAAAGTTAATAAAGGATTATAATCCATTGAATATAATAAAAATCCATGAGTTTATTCTGAAAGATAAATAAATAGTAAATAAAATGGAAAAGCTCTCCCTTAGAGGTATAAGCTAATTATTAGAGTGGGAAGAAATGATGGAAATAAAGAATCATTGATTAAAAATCAAATAGGGTCGGGCTGGGGATGTGGCTCAAGCGGTAGCGCGCTCGCCTGGCATGCGTGTGGCCTGGGTTCGATCCTCAGCACCACATACCAACAAAGATGTTGTGTCCACCGAGAACTAAAAAATAAATATTAGAAATCTCTCTCTCTCTCTCTCTCTCTCTCTCTCTCTCTCTCCTCTGTCACTCTTTAAAAAAAGAAAAAAAAGAAAATCAAATAGGGTAGAGAATGTTAAAGGGGGGAAAAATTTTCTCCCATTATGGAAACAGTATGAAAATTCCTCAGAAAACTTGGAATGGAATCACCATTTGACCCAGCTATTCCATTCCTTGGTTTATAGCGACACAGCCACATCAGTGTTTTTATAGTAGCTCAACTAACTAACAATAGCTAAACTGAAACCAACCTAGGTGTCCTTGAATGGATAAAGAAAATGTGAGATAGATAATATATATATATATTTTTTTTCTCTCACTCTCATGGAATTCTACACAGCCTTAAAAGAGAATGAAATTATGGCATTTCCTAGTAAATGAATGGAGCTGGAGGATACCATGCTGAGCAAAATAAGCCAATCCCAAAAAACCAAAGGCAGGCCGGGCTGGGTAGCACACACCTATAATCCCAGTGGTTTGGGAGGTTGAGGCAGGAGGATCTGAAGTGCAAAGCCAGCCAGCCTCAGCAACTCAGAGACCCTTCCTCTAAATAAAATATAAAAAAGGCTGGGGATGAATGAAGCTCAGTGGTCACACTCCCTTAGGTTTAATCCCTGATACAAAAAAAAAAAAAAAAAAAAAAAGATTTACAAAGTCTCTATCTCAACCATAAGGAATCTGGAAATTAGTAAAGTATGGGTAGAGCCCACTGGTAAAGCACTTACTCAAATGGGTTTAAAAAAAAAATTAAAAAGGTATTTACCCTGAGTGTGGTGACACACATCTGTAATCTCAGCATCTTGGGAGGCTGAGATAGGAGAATTCCAAGGTTCAGCCTCAGCAACTTAGCAAAATGAAAAATAAAAAAGTGGGGCTGGAATTGTGGCTCAGCAGTACAACATTCGCCTGCCACAAGCAAGCTGCTGAGTTCTATCCTCAGCACTACATAAAAACAAATAAAATAGGGGCTGGGGATGTGGCTCAAGCGGTAGCACGCTCGCCTGGCATGCCTGCGGCCCGGGTTCGATCCTCAGCACCACATACAAAGATGTTGTGTCCGCTGAAAACTAAAAAATAAATATTAAAATTCTAAATAAATAAATAATATTGTGTCCAACTACAACTGAAAATATAAATAAATAAATAAATAAATAAGAATAAAAGAGGGGCTGGGGCTGCAGCTCAGTGGAAGAATGCTTGCCTTACACTGTGAGGCACTGGGTTCGATCCTCAGCACCACACAAAAATAAATAAAGATATTGTATTCTGGGGCTGGGGATGTGGCTCAAGCGGTAGCGCGCTCGCCTGGCATGCGTGCGGCCCGGGTTCGATCCTCAGCACCACATACCAACAAAGATGTTGTGTCCGCCGAGAACTAAAAAATAAATATTAAAAAAAATTCTCTCTCTCTCTCTCTCTCTCTCTCTCTCTCTCCCCTCTCTCACTCTCTCTTTAAAAAAAAAAAAAAAAAAAAAAGATATTGTATTCTAATAATACAATGGTTGTAGCTCAGAGGTAAAGTGCTCTAAGGTTCAATGTCCAGTACCAAATTTTTAAAAATGACATTTACAAAGTACAAAAAGTAAATTACAATGTTAAAAGCTAAAAGACACTACCTTAACTAAGGAATCAAAATGATGATCCTTAGGGGCTGGGGTTGTGGTTCATGCTAGCATTTGTCTAGTATGTCTGAGGCACTGGGTTCAATCCTCAGCACTGCATATAAGTAAGTAAATAAATAAATATCCATCAACAACTTAAAAAAAAATGATGATCCCAAATAATAAAGGAATAAATTGACATCATGTGTCTCTTCATGACTCACATTTTGTCCCCAAATTAAGGAACAAAAATAATTGATTTGAAGAGGTTGTGGAGAAAAAGGAATCCTTTTACACTGTTGAAGGATTTTAAATTAGTACAACTATTATGGAAATCAGTATGGAGGATCCTCCAAAGACAAGGAATAGAACCACCAAGATTCAGCTATACCACTCCTCAGTTTTTGTCCTAAAGATTTAATATCAGTTTACTACAGAAATACACGCATACTCATGTTTACAGCAGCAGCACAATTCACAATACCAAACTATGTTATCAGCCAAGATGTCCGTCATAGGATGAATGGATTAAAGAAAAGTGGTGTATATATACATAATGTTTAATTCGGCCATAAAGAAAAATTAAATTATGTCTTTACAGAAAAAAAAATGAAACCAGAGACCATTATGTTAAATGAAATAAGCCAAACTGAAGGGCTCTATGTTTTTTTTTCTCATATGTGGAACTGAAGAAGAAAAAGGAAAAGTCAGAGAGATCTCATGAAAATTGAAGGGAGATCAGTATAGTAGAGGAAAAGGGACTATAGGGAGGAGAAGGACCATAGGAGAAGGAGAAATATTGGAGAATGTTATTGACCAAATTATATTTTTATACCGTGTGCATGTAAAATATGTAACAACAAATACCACCATTATGTATAATTTACCAATAAAAAGTATGGAAAGTGTCAGGTGTCATGGCTCATGCCTGTAATCCCAGTGTCTCAGGAGGATTACAAATCTAAGGCCAGCCTCAGAAACTTAGTGAGGCCCAAAGCAACTTAGCAAGACTCCATCTCATTAATCTAAATAAAGAAAAAAGGCAGGAGGTAAGCAAGAATAAAGGAACTTTAGATTGTACAGGGGGAGTGAGGAGAGGTGTGGAGTGGGAGGGTGTGGGTGGGAGTATGGGGAAATGAGATGGACATTATTACCCTATATATATGTATGATTACACTACCAGTGTGACTCTACACCATGTACAGCCAGAGGAAGAAGTTGTGCTTCATTTATGTACAATATGTCAAAATGCATTCTACCGTCATGTATTGAACAAATTTAAAAAATAATAATAAATTTAAAATATATATATATAACAAACAAAAAGAGGCCTGGGAATGTACTTTAATGATAAATGCCCCTAGATTCAATCCCTAGTATGACAAAGAAAACAAAAAGGTATGCCAGGGGCTGGGGATGAAGCTTCATGGTGGAGTGCTTGCCTCTAACACAGGATGCCTTGAATTTGAACCCCAGCATCACAAAAATAAAAAATTGAAAGCCATCTGGGTACAGTGATGCACATCTGAAATCCCAGCAATCTGGAAAACAAGGCAAGATGATCAATAGTTTGAGGCCAGCCTGGGTAAATAAGTTACCCTGTCTCAAAAAGAGAAAAGTTGGGCCGGGGATGTGGCTCAAGTAGTAGAGCGCTCGCCTGGCATGCGAGGGGCGCTGGGTTCGATCCTCAGCACCACATGCAAATAAAATAAAGATGTTGTGTCCACTGAAAACTAAAATACTTAAAAAAAAAAAAAAAAAAAAAAGAGAGAGGGAGAGAGAGAGAGAAAAGTTAGTAAAAAGGATTAGCTCAGGGGTAAAGCACCTCTGGCTTCAATCCCCAGTACCGCCAGCACAACAACAAACCACTCAAGATCTAAATTTATAAAACTGATTGAGTTACAAATATATTCTCTTTTCATATTCCCAACAAGTATTTATTGAGCATTTTTTACTGTGCTAAAGGAGACAGGCACTTAGGGGAAAAAAGTCAGCTGGTATGTAGCCTGGGTAACACACACATACAGTTTTGACAGAGTAAGGGGTGAGAGTGACAGGAGAGAGTGGGGTTGTCAGAAAAAGCAAAATGACTATGACATGGGAATACAGCCTGGTTTTGTTTAATTTTTTGTGTAGGTACTGAGGATGGAACTCAGTTGTACTTGTACAATGAGCCACAACCACAGTCCTTCTTAAATTTTATTGAGACAGCCTCTTGCTAAATTGTGGTGGCTGGCCTCAAACTTTGGATCCTCTTGCCTCAATTTCCGCAGTAGATGGGATTACAGGTGTGTAATCCCACACACCTGTAATATTCCAAGCTAATACATTGAGACTTTATGTATAATTTAAATGCTTTGAAACTTTGTCTCTATTTTCTTTTGTTTGTTTTGTTTGATTGATTGATTGATTGATTTTTTAGTTTTTGGTAAACAAAGTCTTTATTTTTTATTTATATGTGGTGCAGAGGATCTAACCAAGTGCCTCATGCTTATCAATAGAGCTCTCTACCACTGAGCCATAACACCAGCCCTTTGTTTTATTTTGACAGAAATACAACCAATATGCAGAACACTAAATGTATTTAGGAAGGAGATAGTAAGGCAGCCTTGCTTGATTTCTTAACTTCCCTGCTAGCTGGTACACTCCTGACTATCTTCCGTGCATAGCCCAGAAGGCAATAAGCACTGTTGACAATAAACTGAATTCTGTAATTGTATTAACAACAGATTAAAAACAAAACAAAAAAACTCAACTAGTGGCCAAGAAAATACAAAGGATGGTGGGCTCACATCTTATAAAATTAAAGAATGTAGAAGGGTGAGAGAGGAAGGCATCAGAGCTCACTGACTTTTCTATTCTGGGTGACCATGTATATGGTAAGCCATTGAAGCCAACATAAGAGGAGAAGCAGGTTTGGGAAAGAAGAGAACTAAAGTGCTTATATGTATTAGAGATGTTGTTTTGGGTACTGTGTCAATTAGGAATGCTACTCATCAGTAGTTTACAAGGGAGGTCTCTCTGGAAGAGATATTAATATTGATACTGAGTGTCTTAGATATTTGTAAACAATTTGGTAACCAGTCGTATTTGTTCTATTCCCACATGTGTGAAATGACTTATATAAAGAAAGATTACTCATTACAATAAGGTTTGTAATAACAAAATATTCTAGAAACACTTTAAATGCTCATTGATCTAGGATTGGTTAAACATCTGGGCTCTTGTTTGCAAAGACTTAGTAAAATAAGAAATCAGCATTTTGGACTAAAATTTTAAATCAAGCCAACACAGTGGTGCACATCTGTAATCTCAGCTATTCTGGAGAAGGAGGATTGGAAATTTGAGGCCAGTCTCAGTAATTTAGTGGGACCCTATCTTAAAATAAAAAATAAAAAGGGATGAGGAGGATGTAGTCCTATGTTAGATTGCTCCTGGTTCATCCCTAGTACCAAGAACTCAATAAACAAACAAGTAAATAGAATTTTAAGTCAATAGCCAGGCATGGTGGCACACACCTGTAATCCCAACAGCTCAGGAGGCTGAAACAAGAGGATCAAAGCCAGCCTCAGCAACAGAGAGGTGCTAAGCAACTCAGTGAGGCCCTGTCTCTAAATAAAATAAAAAATCCAGCTGGGGATATGGCTCAGTGGTTGAGTGCTTCTGGGTTCAATCCCCAATACCAAAAAAAAAAAAAAAAAAGTCAAATCAAGAAAGAAATAGAGGGCTGAGTATGTGGCTCAAGCGGTAGCGCACTCGCCTGACATGCGTGCGGCCGGGGTTCGATCCTCAGCACCACATACCAACAAAGATGTTGTGTCCGCCAAGAAATAAACAATAAAACATTAAAAATTCTCTCTCTCTCTCCTCTCTCACTCTCTCTTAAAAAAAAAAAAAAAAGAAAGAAATAGAAAAATGATTGATTTAAAGTTCAAAAAAGCTTTTAAATCAACTCCCCCTATAATACCTGCATTTATAGTAGACAAAATGAACATAACCTCATGTGATTTAAAAATCATAAAGCCCACTGGGTGGTGCTAACACCAATAATCCAAGTGATTAGGGAGGCTGAAAAGGATCACAAATTGAGGCCAGTCTCATCAATTTAGCAAGGCCCTGAACAATTTAGCGAGACCCTGTCTCAAAATAAAAAACTAAAAGGACTCAAGGACGTAGCTCACTCAGCATCTCCCCCCAAAAAAATAAATAAATAAATCATAAAGTCCCATTCTTCACAATTGTTTTATTTTATTTTTGGTACAGAGGATTGAACGAAGAGGATTTTACTACCGAGAGCTACAACCTCATCTCTTTTCTTTTACTAAATTATTTATTTATTTTGATTTGTTATATATGATGGCAGATCTTTCTTTTCTTTTCTTTTTGTGACAGGGTCTCGGTAAGCTGCTGAGGTTGACCTAAATCTTGTGTTCCTCCTGCCTCTTTAGTCACTTGCAGCTGTCTTTTAATTTATTTTTAAAAGTTTTATATATAAAATGTATATATTATATAAAAAGTATGTAGATTTTCGGGGGCACTCCACCACTGAGCCACATTCCAGCCCTATTTTCTATTTTGATTTAGAGACAGGGTCTCACTGAGTTGCCTTGCCTTTACTGAGGCTGGCTCCCCCCGCCAAATATTTATTTATTTTGGTTTTTTAAGTGGGCACAGTTATCTATTTTACATTTATGTGGTGCTGAGGATTGAACTCAGTACCTCAAGCATTCTAGATGAGGACTCTTATCACTGGGCCACAAACCCAGCCCACTGAGGCTGGCTTTGAACTCACAATCCTCCCATCTCAGCCTCCAAAGCCACTTCGATTACAGGTGCATGTGCCACCATGCACAGCATACATAATTTTTTTTTTAGTTGTTGATGAACCTTTATTTTATTCAATTATTTATATGTGGTGCTGAGAATAGAACCCATGTTTCATGTATGCTAAGCAAGCACTCTAACACTGAGCCACATTCCCAGCCTGACAGGTGTGTTTTGTGTTTTTTTTTTTTTTTTAGTTGTAGACAAACAAGATACCCCTATTTTATTTATCTATTTTTATGTGGTGCTCAGGATCAAATCCAGTACCTCACACGTTTGAGGCAAGTGCCATACCACTGAGCCACAACCTTGCCCTACCCCCACAGGTGTTTTAAAAAATAAAAAGGGTTGGGGATGTGGATCAGTAGTTAGAGAGTCCCTGGGTTGAATCCCTGGTGTTCCCCCACCCCCCCAAACAAAAAAAAATGTGAGAGGCAAGACAGGCATAGAATAGAAGTGCATGCCTGTAATCCCACTGAAGCAGGAGAATGGCAAATTGGACATCAGCCTCAATAACTTAACGAGACCCTTCTCTCAAAATAAAACAATAAAAGCACCCCTTAGCTCAATTGCCCCCAAAAATGTGATAAGCAGTAGTTTTGAGTTTTAGCCAAGCTCTATAAAAATCTTTTAAGTAAATTCTAAATTAAATGATACTTTTACTATTATAGGTTCATAAAATTTTGTACTAAGACTTAATATTTGGGCTGGGGATGTGGCTCAAGCGGTGCTCGCCTGGCATGTGTGCGGCCCGGGTTCGATCCTCAGCACCACATACAAATAAAGATGTTGTGTCCGCCGAAAACTAAAAAATAAATAATAAAAAAATTCTCTCTCTCTCTTTAAGAAAAAAAAAAGACTTAATATTTGTGTCATACTGAAGTTTACAAACTATTTTCATTAATCACTAAAACCCCCTTGAAATAAGCAGAACAGGTAGAAGTCACCCCCTAAAGATTGAGATGAAAGCTGTTTTATTGAAACGCCTCTAAGGCAAAGTTTGTAGCATAAGTATGCAAAAGTATTAATTCTTTCTTTCTTTTTTAACAAAAAGTATTAATTCTTTCTTTCTTTTTTAGTTGTAGTTGGACAAAATATCTTTATTTTATTTATTTATTTTTATGTGGTGCTGAGGATCGAACCCAGCACCTCACATTTGCTAGGTAAGCTCTCTATCTCTGAGCCCCAGCCCCAGCCCCACTTTTAACTCTTTCAAAATCAAAAAACTTTAACTTATTTAGGCAGGATTGTCATGAGGCACTGGGTTCGATCCCCGGCAACACATTCAAAAAAAATTAATAAAAAAAAGGTATTTGGGGCTGGGGATATGGCTCAAGTGGTAGCACGCTCGCCTGGCATGCATGAAGAACTGGGTTCAATCCTCAGTACCACATAAAATAAAATAAAGATATTAAAAAAGAAAGAAAGAAAGAAAGGTATTGTGCTCATCTAAACTAAAAAATATATGTTTTTTAACTTCTTGGATTTTTCTGGGCTTCAAGGGAGTTAAGGAGTTAATGAATTTTTTCCACTCTTATATTTTAGTCCTGTAACTTCCAAAAAAAAGACATCCATTAGCCAAAATGAGGCAGAGTAGAAATTTTAGCCAATCCAAATTTCATGCAATTTCCCTATGTCTCTATCAAATCCTATAATGGAAAACTCTATGTTCTAGTTTTCTGGGACAACTTCTAAAAGCGACCTAAGGCCAGGTGCAGTGGCACACACCTATAATTCCAGTGGCTCCAGAGGCAGGAGGTTTCCAAATTCAAGGCCAGTCTCAGCAACTAATCAAGGCCCTAAGCAACAAAGTGAGACACCTATCTCAAAATTAAAAATACAGCTAGGCATGATGATGCACACGTCTAATCCCAGTGGCTTGGGAGGTTGAGGCAGGAGGATGTAGAGTTCAAAGCCAGCCTTAGCAACAGCAAAGCGTTAACGCTAAGCAACTCATTAAGACTCTGTCTCTAAATAAAATATAAAATAGGGCTGGGGGTGTGGCTCAGTGGGTGGGTACACCCCAAGTTCAATCCCCAGTACCAAAAAATAAATAAAAATAACACAGAGGGCTGGAGATGTGGCTCAGTGGTAAAGTGCCTCTGGGTTCAATCCCCAGTACCAAAAAATAAGAGTTTAAAAAAAAAAAAAAGGCAAGCAAAGGCATCAGAGCACAAGACAATCTTCAAGTAGACCCACAAATTCTTACAGATAAAGCCAACATTTCACCAAAGTACGATGATATAGGACTGAAACAAATCATCTCTGCACAGATCATTATACCCACATTGCAGTTGTCTCCCAGGCCTTTGGCCCTTTGCTTACCTCCAAAGCCACAGATGGCTTCTTTTTCAGCTCCTCGCATTTCCTCTTCTTGCAGATCTGATGGCTATTCTTTCTGTTCTTGCAGTAAGTACATTCGCCACAGTTGTCTTTCTGCTGGCAGGGCTCACAGACCCCACATCGCTTTCGTTTCTTTCTTTCCGAAGTTGGTACCAAGGTGGTAGAGGGAGAAGAGGTGGTATTGGCAACTGACACTGGCACAGATGTCCCTGTGGTGTTAACATCAGCCAAGCTGGTCATGCTAACCTGGGAATTTCCTCCTTCTGATATACTGGCATTGGCTTGGGAGACTGGGGTCACACCCAGTGAAACAGAGGTGGAAGTGAACCCCTGAGTGTGAGCTGGCAGAAGGCTTCTTGGAACGTGCTTCTCATTTTCTACATTGCTTGCAGTTGTTCCTGGAGGTATGGAACCTAACTCAGAGTTTGATGATAATTGAGGAGTGTGTCCTGAGCCCAAAGGCAAAACTGGCGTAGCACTCTGGACCTCAAGCCCATATGGGACAGCGCTCTGGGGCTCAGGACATTTGAGGTTGAGGGGAGCATTACAAGTAGCAGTTGGGTTCGGAACAATAGGAAGAAAAGTAGGCAGGTCTGGGGCAGCATCCCCAACCACACCATGCATTACTTGTTGGTTTGGGATAGTACCAAAGACTTCTCCTTGGACCGAAATAGCACCAGGAATCTCTGGTGGGTCTGGGGTCTCACCGAGAGCCTCACCATGAACTGAGTTAGCACCAGGAAATTCCCATTGATGAGGGATAGCACTGAAGGCCTGTCTTAGGACAGAGGTGGTATCAGGAACTTCCTCTTGATCTAGGGTAGATTTGAAGGCCCCTGGATGATCTGGTTGAGCACCAAGGGTTTCTGGTTCTGAGCCTGCCAAGAGGAGTTTTATTAGAGTGTTGGGATATACAGACCCACCAAGAGACAAGCAATTTCTAACATCTAATTCAGGTATAATCTTATTAAAACTGGGAGATGGGAAACAAGTAGGTTCACTCTTCACAGGTTCCAGATAAGAATCAGTTAGCTTTAGAGATTGTACTTGGGAACCCAAATCTTCTAACTGAATGGTACTTTCAGAGGTAACTTCGGGGGCTGATCTTTGGATTAAAGGGGCAACTAGAGTGTCCTGAGCAAACATTCCAGGAGAATCACTGATACCATTTGATATCTGTTCAGAGAATGGTCCTTCACTACAATGTGTCCCTTCCAACGGCCCAGAAAGGATCCCTGCTGAAGGGCTACTATGAGCGGGTACATGGAATTTGGTATCCTCTATCCCTTGAGACGAAGACTGAGTTGTCTCTTGACTCTCACCTTCAATTAAAGATGTATGTTGTACACTGATTAGATTCTCTATATCAGGGAGGATGAGGGGATCTGGATCATGGATGGGGACCGAATCATTTTCTGAGCCCTTTCCTCCCGTCTCATTGACTACCTTATAGTCAGACTCATGTTGCTTTTCTAAACTCTTGGAAGGTGGAACTTTCTTGGGTTTAGATGTAACCACTGGGGGTTGAGAAAGCCGCCTGCTAAGAGAGGTGCTTCGGAGAGCCATTGTAAAGCCATTGCAAGTTAAGGACTCCGGGTTCTGAAAAAGAACCTCCGTCCTGTCCAAATTCATTCGGGCTGCTCCAGCTCTTGTCAGAAGGCTTCTGACTGGCGTAGGTGGTTTAGGATCTGTTTTTTTCTTAACATCTCCTTCTTGAAGGAATTTCTTTACTTTTCCAAGGCTCACAGTCTTGACAGATGTCACATTTTTGTTGGCTGGCTTGGATGTCTTCTTCAGCTGGATGTTTTTCTTTTTGGTTAAATCTTCCTTTCTGACCAATTTGGAAGGTTTTGCATGGCGGGATCGAGACATAGTTATGGAGTAGGAAAAAATGAAAGGACACAGGAAACAGAGTCATTGGTCCTTTGGAAAGTCTCACTTCTGCAGAGAATCTGGATGTATTGTCAAGTTTAGTCGCACCAGGTTTTGGTCTGGAATAATAACAATAACAAAAATATTGTAAGTCGTTCTCATTTGAAATAGAATATTTACTATTATGTGAAACTGAGGAACTGAGAAAATGTTTACTTCCAAAGAGAAGTATAATAGACATACACAAAAATATACTAAGGAACTCTTTGGTGTGTGTGGTTGTGTGGTGGGTACTAGGCATCAAACCCAGAGGAGGGAACCCAGGGCATGCACGTGCTAGTCAAGCAATCTACTATAGACCAAAGGAATCTTTGTGTGTGTGTGTGTGTGTGTGTGTGTGTGTGTGTGTGTGCTGGGGATTGAACCCAGGGCCTTGTGCTTGTGAGACAAGCACTCTACCAACTGAGTTATATCCCCAGCCCCTCAAAGGCTTCTTTAAAACTTGAATTCACAATGCTCCTTTAGTTACTATGACAACTGATAAAAGTTGATGAAGTTCTTTAAATAAGATAATCACACTAGTAGTTACATGTCATTCATACCTTTAAATCCCATTTGGATACTTTAAAATTTATCCCTAAACTGGGTACTTACAATCCCATTGGTTTGGGAAGCTGAGGCAGGAGGATTGCAAATTCAAAGCTAGCTCAGCAATTTAGCAAGGAGGAAGTGCCCTTGGGTTCAATCCCTGGTACCAAAAAATAAACCAAAAACCTCTTGCCAGCTGCTCAGGAGACTTAAGCAGGAGGACCACTGAGTTCAAAGCCAGCCTCAGCAATGATGAGGCACTAAGCAACTCAATGAGACCCTGTCTCTCAATAAAATATAAAATAAGGCTAGAGATGTGGCTCAGTAGTCAAGTGCCCCTGAGTTCATTCCCCGGTATTCCCCACCCCCCAAAAAAAAAACCTCTTAGGCTGGGCATAGTAGTGCACACCTGTAATCCCAATGAGGCTGAGGCATAAAAATTGTAGGTTCAAGGCCAGCCTCGGCAACTTACCAAGACCCTGTCTCAAAATAAAAAATTTGTGGCACATATACACAATGAAATATTACCCAACCATAAAGAAGCATGAAATTATGGCACTTTCGGATAAATGGATAGAACTTGAGACTACCATCCTAAGTGAAATAAACAGATTTAAGTGAAATAAACAGATTTACCCAAAATCAAAGCCAAATGTTCTCTCTGATATGAGGATGCCGACTCACAATGAGGGGTTCGGGAAATGAAGGTTGGACAGTGGGGAATGGGAAGAAGGGAGTGGGGATGGGAATGGGAAAGACAGAATGAATCAGACATAATTTTTCTATGTTCAAATATGAATATACAACCAGTGTAATTCCACATCATGTACAACCACAAGAATAGGAAGTTATGCTCCATGTTTATATGTCAAAATATATTCTATTGTTATATAAAACTAAAAAGAACAAATAAATTTTTTTTTATTAAATAAAAAAAGCTAGGGATGTAGCTCAGTGGTAGAACACTCCTGGTTCAATACCTAGTACTTTAAAAAATAAAATTGTCTCTCAGACAGGGTAAATATAGTTTGGAGGCTATAAATGTAGCACTTTGATAGCATAAGTGAAGCCCTGGGTTAAATGCCAGACACCACATTCTCCCTCTCTACCTCTCTCTTTCTCTTTCACACACACTCTCTCTCACACACACACCTCTTACTCTTTCCGGAGCACATCCCAACACAGGCAGAGGTATCATGTGCACATGTTCCAAAGCAAATCTGGTAAAGTGAGAGGAAAAGAGACTAACATAAACTAAGAAACAGACTCATTGGGGATCCACTATTAACACTGTGTTCTAATTACAACCCACAAGTTTTGAGCTATTCACATGCAAACAATAGCACAAAATCTCAAAGAGTTAGTATTAGCAAATCAGGATACAAATAAGACTCACAGGTCCAACAAAGATCTATTGAGTACCTACTATGTGTAAAGAAGGGATTGTGGTGGGCCCTGCCCCCACTCAGAAATGATGTCCCTCTTTTCTCTTTCACCCAACTTAATCCAAAGAATGCTGGTTCTAAAATCCCCTCCTCCAAGGGTACCAAAAGTCTCATGATGAATGCCTGTGCAAGGAAATTGAAAATAAGAAGAAAATGAGATTAGAACAATGAAACATACAAAGCTAGCAAATATTATTTGAAAGTAAGCAAGAGAGGAGAAAGGGAAAAGGGTTAACCAAGAGCCATCATCAATTTTCTTTGTATCTCAGATTGTTTGCCCTGATTCAAAATAAGACCAAGCAGGGCTGGGGATGTGTCTCAAGCGGTAGCGCGCTCGCCTGGCATGCGTGCGTCCCGGGTTCGATCCTCAGCACCACATACAAACAAAGATGCTGTGTCTGCCGAAAAAAAACTAAACAATAAATATTAAAATTCTCTCTCTCTCTCTCTCTCTCTCTCTCTCTCTCTCTCTCTCTCTCTCTCTCTCTCTCTCAAAATAAATAAATAATAAGACCAAGCAATTAAGCTGAGCACTGAAGCAAGCACCCGAGGTTCCAAGTTAAAGTTACTCTGGAGGCTGAAGTGAAAGGATCCCATGAGCCTTAAGAGTTGGAGACCAGCCTGGGAAACAAAGGTGAGACCATGTCACAACAAAACCAAAACCAAAACACGGAAGGGCATGAAATTTTGTGTACCTGTAATCCTAATGAATCAGGAGGTTAAGCAGGAGGATTGAACAACTGAACATTTGAAGCCAGCCTCAGTAATGTAACCCAGTGGTAAAGTGCCCCTGGGTTCAATCTCCAGTGCCAAAAAATGACCTATGGCCAAAGAGGAAACTCATCATATTAATATATCCACAGTGTTTCTAAAGATCACAGAATCAAAAGCATGACAACAGGGGCTGGGGTTATAGTAGAGACTGGTCTGGCACTGGGTTCCATTCTCAGCACCACATGTAAATAAATAAATAAGTGGGGTGCGAGAGCCTCGGAAGACTAAGACAGGAGGATCGCAAATTCAAAGCCAGCTTCAGCAAGAGTTGGGGCACTAAGCAACTCAGTGAGACCCTGTTTCTAAATAAAAATACAAAATGGGGTCAGGCGCCATGGTTCACACCTGTAATCCCAGCAACTCAAGAGGCTGAGGCAGTGGGATGGCAAATTCAAGGGCAGCCGCAGGAATTTAGCAAGACCCTAAACTACTTAGTGATATTCTATTTCAAGGTAACAATACAAAGGGCTAGCAAGTGGCTTTGTGGTAAAGTGTCCCTGGGTTTCCTCTCCAGTACCAAAAAGTAAAATAAATAATAAATAAAAGGGACTGGGAATGTAGCTCAGTGGTAGAGCACATGCCAAGCAGGCAAGTCTTGCAGGGTGGGGTTAACTCACAGCACAGCAAGCAACCAAGGAAACAAAACGGTAGGAGTAGGTTTATTTTTAAATATTATTACAAGGAATAAAGAAAAAAGTGGATAATACCTTTTTTATTTAAGAGAGAGAGAGAGACAGAGAGAGAGAGAATTTTTATATTTATTGTTTAGTTTTCTGCGGACACAACATCTTTGTTTGTATGTGGTGCTGAGGACTGAACCCGAGCCACACGCATGCCAGGCAAGCGCGCTACCGCTTGAGTCACATCCCAAGCCCATGGATAGTCCTTTATCATCCTCAAATTTTGTTTTATTTTTGGGTTCATAGATCTGACCCAGGAAATCCTAAGACCCCCTGGTTGATTTATTGACTGCAGATAGTTCCAGAAAGCTTTATATGTGCTGGGTGTGGTGACACATGCCTGCAATCCCAGCAACTCTGGAGGCTGAAGCAGGAGGATCAAGAGTTCAAAGCCGGGCTAGGATTGTGGCTGGGCAGCAGAGCCCTTTCCTAGCATGTGCGAGGTGCTGGCACAATCAATCAATCAATCAAAGTATTGTGTCCAACTACAACAAAACAAAACAAAACAAAACAAAGGCTGGGGATGTGGCTGAAGCGGTAGCGAGCTCGCCTGGCATGCGTGGGGCCCAGATTCGATCCTCAGCACCACATACACACAGAGATGTTGGGTCTGCCGACAACTAGAAAATAAATATTAAAAAATTCTCTCTCGGGGCTGGGGATGTGGCTCAAGCGGTAGCGCGCTCGCCTGGCATGCGTGCGGCCCGGGGTTCGATCCTCAGCACCACATACCAACAAAGATGTTGTGTCCCCCGAGAAATAAAAATAAATATTTTTTTAAAAAATTCTCTCTCTCTCTCTCTCTCTCTCTCTCTCTCTCTCTCTCCCTCCCTCCCTCTCTCCTCTCTCACTCTCTCTTAATAAAAATAAAAATTCTCTCTCTCTCTAAAAATAAATAAATAAATAAATATTTTTTTAAAAGTTCAAAGCCAGCCTCAGTGAGGTGCTAAGCCACTCAGTGAGACCCTATCTCCAATAAAATACAAAAATTGGGCTGGGGATGTGGCTCAGTGGTTGAGTGTCCCTGAGTTCAATTCCTAGTACCCAATAAAATAAATAAAATAAAAATTTTAAGAAAGGGCTGGAGATGTGGCTCACTAGTTAATCACCTCTAGGTTTAATTCCATATAGCAAAAAAAAACAAAAAAAACTTTACACGTGAATCTGTCACTGGCTATGTGCCTTTCAGCAGACCTCTTAATTAAGTCCATATTTCTTCATCTGAAATTGGGTTGTTGTGAGGTCTCAGTGGGCTCCTACAGGGGAAAACCCACTTGTGATGAGAGGTTGAGAGATGGGGAATGTGGAAGGTAGGTTAGGAAAATGAACTTTGGAAGTAGACACACCTGGGCTACTTTCAGTTCAGAAAATTACTAGAGGCTGGAGATGTGGCTTAAAGCTTGCCTAGCAGGTGTGCGGCCCTGGATTCAATCTCCAGGAAAGGAAAAAGGTGAAGGATTATAAAGTAAAGACCAAGTATTTTAAAGACCAGAAGAAGTATCTCTGTATCATAATTGAATCAATTCCCTGATGCCTCTGATTTCTCAAATATCTTTCCCAATTGATTGTCCACAATGTGAGAAATTCCACATGCCTATAATCCAGGCAGAAGAGTCACAAATTAGAGGTGATTTAGCAAGATGTTGTCTCAAAATAAAGAATAAAAAGAGATGAGGATGTAGGTCAGTGGTAAAGCTTTCCTGGGTTCGATCCCCAGTACCAAAAAGAAGAAAACTAAAGATCCAAAGGCATTCCAATTTCATTTTCCAGAAAGTCAACAATATCTTTCTAAGAATGCTTTCTTATTATGAATAAACAATCCATTCCAATCTCTAGAAACTATTTGTTTTTGAGGGGTAGTGCCAGATACTGAACCGAAGAGCACGTAACAACAGAGCCACATCCTCAGCCCTTTTTATATTTTATCTTTTTTTTTTTTTTTTTAGAGAGGAGAGGGGGAGAGAGAGAGAGAATTTATTTTAGTTCTCGGCGGACACAACATCTTTGTTGGTATGTGGGGCTGAGGATCGAACCCGGGCCGCACGCATGCCAGGCGAGCGAGCTACCGCTTGAGCCACATCCCCAGCCCCTTTTATACTTTATTTTGAGACAGGGTTTTGGTCAATTGCTGATGGCCTCACTAAGTTGCTGAGACTGACTTTAAACTTGCAATCCTCCTGCCTCAGCCTCCCAAACTGCTAGGATTACAGTGTGCCACCATGCCTGGACAATTTTTAGAAACTTATATCACTGGAAATATGCTTCATCTCCTGTATTAAGATTGCAATGCTGGGCTGGGGATGTGGCTCAAGCGGTAGCGCGCTCGCCTGGCATGCGTGTGGCCCGGGATCAATCCTCAGCACCACATACCAACAAACATGTTGTGTCCACCGAGACTTAAAAAAAAAAAAAAAAAAAAACTCTCACTCTCTCTCCTCTCTCACTCTCTCTTTAAAAAAAAAAAAAAAAAGATTGCAATGCTGGGCTGGGGTTGTGGTTCAGTGGGAGAGTGGTTGCCTAGCATGCATTAGGCACTGGGTTGGATCCCCAGCACTACATGTTAAAAAAAAAAAGAGAGGAAGAAAGAAGGGTATTGTGTTCATCTACAACTAAAAAAAATTTTTTAATTGCAATACTAAAGAATTATTATAAGCATATAATCTAGGTATTGTACTCAGCCATGAAAATTCAAATTTACTTATGTAATCTGGTGTCCTGGGATCTGTTAGTGAAAGCAGTTTATAAATTGTTTGTCTGTCTCCGCTATCTTCTATTCAAGAGTCTTAGAAATTCAGACTTATAATTAAGAAAATGTTACTAATCAAAACTTACCTCTTAAAAAAAAAAAAGTCTGCCAAGGAAATAGAAAAGGTAAGAGCAACATGGATTGGAAGATGTGGACTCTTTAAAAATGCAACCTTCTTTTGTGATAAACTAAGGTGTCTGAGGGGCTGAACTCTTTAGGGTAGGACAGTAAGGCTTCCTTGAAATTTTCAGAGGGGAAAAAAAAAGAATGTTCTCCATTCTATAGTATACGTTCACAATTAAATATGGAATTATCCCCACAGAGTCCCCGAAGTTAAATTTCACTTTTAATTTACAAACATTATTAAATGTATCACTTTTAGTGATTTATTTATTATATAGTGTTTAACCCATACAAACAGGTAAATTAGCTCAGGAGTGTAGCTCAGTGGTTAGCACTTGCCTAGCATGCTGAAGGCCCTGCGTTAAATACCCAACACACACACACACACACACCCCAAAAAAAAAAAAAGTAAAAATACAAGTGTATTTCTAGACCCCACCACCCTGATGAACTAAAACATCTCTTTATTTATTTTTATGTGGTGCTGAGAACTGAATCCATGCCTTACACATGCTAGGCAAATGCTGTACCACTGAGCCACAACCCCAGATCAGCCCTGAACTACACTCCCAAGCTAATGATTATTTCTAATAGTCATATCGTTTTTTCTCTACTCTTTCATAACTCCACTTTCATTTCTTACTTATTTAAGACTGACTTCCTAAACCCTATCAGCTGTTTGGTATCAGGGATTAAAGTCAGGGGCACTTGCCCACAGAGTCACATCCCCAGCCCTGTTTTGTATTTTATTTAGAGACAAGTCTCACTGAGTTGCTTAGTGCCTTGCTTTTGCTGAGGCTGGCTTTGAACTTTCAATCATTCTGCCTCAGCCTCCTGAGCAACTGGGATTCAGGGCGTGCACCACCACTCCTGACTTCATTTTTTAATTTCTAATGAAAACTGATGTTTCAGTATTCCTCAAAAGCAGTTTTATTCTAACCTAGAAGATTTTCAAGAGTCTCAGTGCTACAGGATAGCTTCATGAAAACATAACCTGAGCAGAAAATATGACTGGTGACCCTGTTGTTAAATGCACATACTGGACCCAATGTGGGGAACTATATGCAATTAATAGACACCATTCTGTGAGTTCCTATTGTCCTGGAAGGGAAAAACAAAACAAAAACCTATTCTTGCCAGGCGTGGTGGCTCAGACCTGTAATCCCAGCAGCTAGAGAAGCTGAGGCAAGTCAGTCTCAACAGCTTAAGCCTAAGCAATTTTGTAAGAACCTGTCTTAAAATAAAAAAAATAAGATCCTAATTAGAATGAGTTATACTCCATATATGTATGATGTCAAAATACACTCTACTGTCATGTATATCTTAAAACAACAAAATTAAAAATCTAATCAATAAATAAATAATAAAAAGAGACCTGGCGCAGTGGCAAAGGCCTGTAATTCCAACGGCTTGGGAGGCTGAGTGAGACAGGAGGATTGTGAGTTCAATGCCAGCCTCAGCAACAGAGAGGCACTAAGCAACTCAGTGAGACTCTGTCTCTAAATAAAATAAAAAATAGGGCTGGAATGTGGCTCAGTAGTGAAGTGCCTCTGAGTTCAATCCCTGGTACCAAAAAAAAAAAAAAGTGCTGGAATGTGCCTCAGCGGTTAAGTGCCCCTGGATTCCATTCCTGATACCAAAAATAAATAAAAAGTAAAGAGTTTGAGATGTGGCTCAGTGGTTGATCCACCTGGGTCCTTAAAAATCTAATCAATAGGGGCTGGAGTTGTAGCTCTGTGGAAGAGAGCTTGCCTAGCATGTGTGAAACACCGGGTTCAATTCTCAGCACCACATACAAATAAATAAAAATAGCTGGGATGTAGCTCAGTGGCAAAGCGTCTGCCTTGCATTCGCAAAGCCCTGGGTTTGACCCCCAGTTCCAAAAAAAAAAAAGACAACAAATAAATAAAAATAAATATCCATCAACAACTTAAAAAAAAAACCTAATCAATAAATAAGAGAACTGGCACAGTGGCAAAGGCCTGTAATTCTAATGGCTGAGTGCAACAGGAGGATTCTGAGTGAGTTCAAAGCCAGCCTCAGCAAAATTGAAGCAATAAGCAAGTCAGTGAGACCCTGTCTCTAAATAAAATACAAAAGAGGGCTGGGGATGTGGCTCAGTGGTCAAGTGCCCTGGAGTTCAATCCCTGATACCAAAAATAATTTTAAAATAATAAAAAAAGAAATAAGTGGCCAGTTCATACTTTGAGACATAAAAAGACAAAATTAGCCAAAAATAGAGAATAAAAGATTAAGGACAGAGTGGAGATGCTTCAGTGCTCCAATGGATTAGCTGGAAGTACTTATAAGACAGAGTAGAGAACTAGCCACAGCAGGCCCTGGGTGATCATGATAACCATGGCTTATATAAGAGTCTGCTATAGGGCTGGGATTGTGGCTTACAGCGCTCGCGTAGCACGGGCGCCATTCGGGTTCGATTCTCCGCACCATATAAAAACAAAGGCATTGTTTTGTGTCCATCTACAAAAAAGAAAAAAACGTCTGCTATATATATTTTGTACTGGGGATTAAGCCCAGGAGTGTTTTTACCACTTGGCTAAAATGCCCAGTCCTTTTTTCCTTTGGTACTGGAGATAGTGAACTCAAGGGTACTGTATCATTGAGCCACATCCCCAGCCGTAATTTTTTTGTATTTTATTTAGAGACAGGGTCTCACCAAGTTGCTTAGCACCTCACCATTGTTGAGGCTGACTTTGAACTTAAGATCCTCCCAGGCTGGGCTGGGGATGTGGCTCAAGCAGTAGCGAGCTTGCCTGGCATGCAGTGCGACACGGGTTCGAGCCTCAGCACTATATACAAAGATGTTGTGTCTGCCGAAAAACAAAAAAAAATAAATATTAAAATTCTCTTCTCTTAAAAAAAAAAAAAAGAAAAGAAAAAGATCCTCCTGTCTCAGACTCCCTAGCCCCTGAAATTAGGGCAGTGTGCCACAGTGCCATACCCATTTTATTTTTTTTATTTTGAGACAGTCTCATTAAGTTGTTGAGAGGCCTCAAATTTGTGTTCCTCCTGCCTCAGCCTCCTGAGTCACTGGAATTGGAGGGTTGTGCAACTGTGCACAGCTAATTATTTGCACATAATTAATTTTAAACTTACCTAACCAAACTACTCAACAAATAGAATTTCCCCTCAATATTATTTGAACTTATTAAGTGATGAAAGTCTTTCTTTTTTTTTTTTTTTTTTAAAGAGAGAGTGAGAGAGAGAGGGGGACAGAGAGAGAGAATTTTAACATTTATTTATTTTTTCTTAGTTCTTGGCGGACAACATCTTTGTTGGTATGTGGTGCTGCTGAGGATTGAACCCGGGCCGCACGCATGCTAGGCGAGTGCGCTACCGCTTGAGCCACATCCCCAGCCCCGATGAAATTCTTTCTGTAGCCATTCTGCAGCTGCATTCTTTTTGCTTGAAGCAAAAATAATTCACAATAAATTTGTTAATTTAAATATCAAAAAGTCTATCCCTAAAAGGAACCTTTTCTTACAATTATTAAAATAGTCACCTTGGGCTGGGGATGTGGCTCAAGCCGTAGCGCGCTAGCGTGCGGCCCGGGTTAGATCCTCAGCACCACATACAAACAAAGATGTTGTGTCTTCCAAAAACTAAAAAATAAATATTAAAGATTCTCTCTTTCTCTTAAAAAAATAAATAAATCTTCTAAAAAAAAATTCTCTCTCTCACTCTCTCTCCTCTCTCACTCTCTCTTAAAAAAAATAATAATAATAATCACCTTGCCTATAAAATGAAAGACTGCCTTCCTAAGCCCTATGGGTTGTCTACGAATTGCAATACTGACAGCATCATGACAGAAAATCTTCTACCCACATCCCTCCCCTTTCTGGATCTCCAGAAGTCTCCTGGGCAGGAAGTGGCCGAACTGATGTAACCACCCAGCCCGCATGTCAATTTAAAATTACACTGCAATCCTTCCCACTACCAGCTGTAGCCAAAAAAGTGGTATTTGCATACACAGAGCCAGTTGCAAAAAAAAAAAAAAAAAAAGTGCCGATTTCAGTCCTTCCATTCAGCTGAATAGACTTCAAGTCTCTTGCACTTGACCGAGAAAAACAAGACTTCAAACTTTTCTTTTTAAAAGCACCACCTGGCTCAGTTTCCTCCAGAAACTAAGTTCTACACAGAAAGGAAGAGGAGGCCAGGGACTGCTTGCTGTTCCTAGATAGTTTTCTACCACAGGAAGTGTGAGAGAGCCCCACACAGGGAAAGGCTGTTCAGGGAGACTCACTAGCTTGCCAGCAGATTTAGTCAAAAGCTCCTTCCATATGTAAAACACCCCTGCTGTCCTGCTGAGAGAGAGGGGGAGGACCCAAAAAGGGCCAAGGAAAGGAAAAGGAAAGGTTAAAATGGAGGTAACATGGCCCTTCCAAAGACACGAAAGACATAAAGCACATAAAGAAGAGTAAAGAGTGTAAGAAGGAGTAAAATGTCTAAAAAGAAAGGAAAAGAAATGTCAAATGACTGAGTACTGAGGAAGGGAAAGAAATTTATGGTAATAAGCTAGAAAATATACATACATATATATAAAATAACTAGATCAAAAGGCCTAAGACTAAAGGTAAGGCAAAGGTGGGGAAAGAAATTAAATGTGCAGGGAAGGAAAGGTACAGATGTACTGAAGAAGGCGGGGGAGAGATGGGACAGACCAAATAAAGAAGGCTGGAGAGGAAGAGAGAAACAAAGGGCAAGGAGAGTGGAAATCCAAACTCAGACCCATCCCTTCTGGAAGACCAGCACTGAGAGAAATAGTTAACTCATTAAAATGTTAAGTGGTAGCCCTAGAGTTGCAAGTGAGGGCTGCCAACCTTTGCAAAGAAAAAGGGACACTGTATCCCGCGTTCCATATCATCTTGATTCTTAATTTAAACCATAATTTAGTTTAAGACAGAGAGGTTGACAATCTAATTAGAATCCCTAAATTGGGGAAAGCAGGGACTTTGATTTTACCCTGTGCAACCAATACCTGTAAAAATCAGGAAACGCAAACAAAGAAACCAGACCAAACCAAACAAACAAACAAAAACCCACCGTAAAACAAAAAACAAAATAATGTAATTCCAGTCTTTTGGGTCTTGGAAATAATAATCTCCATGCATCCCTTGTTTAAGTACCCATTTCTCATCTATGTGTACCGCCCCATCCTGGTTTAAATGCTGTCATAAATTCATAATTTGCTCCAAATAACCCTTGCTCTAGCTTGTCATATGACTTTAGTATCCTGAGGCCTAATGAAACCAATGCCTTTATTTTACGTCTAGATTGGGGGGCTTGAGAGAAGGATCTGAGATTGCTGCTCTCTATCGCCTCCCTTCAACCATCCCGGTGGAGCACGCAGCTCACAGCAGACCCAAGGCTCTGGATGCACGTTTCCTTGATGGAAGGTCTTTCAGCACGTTCCAAAAATTTCTTCCTTAACCGATTATTATTACTATGAGACAGTATAGAGTGGAACCTGGGAGGAACGCAACTAAGTGACCTATGCATGCTGGTTGATTAATTTGGGAGGACGAAGGGCGGGGACGGGTAGAATCCCACTTCGAGCATGATCTACGACACAGGATATTTACTAGTTCAAAAATGCCCAACGTGTGTTCCCATTTCACGCGGAAAAGTTTCTGATCACTTCTTGTACAGATAAATGAATTGTAGTTCTAGAGGATGAAATCGAGTAAGGGTGTGGAAGACAGGGAAGAAGTGAGAGGAACGGAGAGATAGAGATAAAGAAAAAGAGAGTTTTAAAATAAAAGTTCCCTGTCTTGGCACGAGAATTTACGGCGGCCTCTGCGGCCCCCTGCCCTGGGGCGGGGACAGGGCCCGCTCACGTGCTGCACGGCCAGTCCCAGGCACCCAGCTCTGCGCACCTCCCACCCTCGGGGCCCGCTCCGGGATCCCGCCTGAGTAAGGGCTAATGGGAAAGCATTGCCAGTGCGATTGGCGACCGAGAGAAGCTCTTAAAAATTGAGTTTTTCGAAAGTCTTTTGACAATATGCATCTTCTTTCCCCAATACCCTTCTTCCCTAGTCCACACAGCTCCAGGTCAACCCCTAACAAGACTCCTCATTGCCACCATTCGAAAAAGCTCGCCCCTGAAGTCCCCTCCCTGAAACACTCAGAAGGCAGATGCCTAAATGTTTTCCTTAGCAATCTGTCCGCTAAAGAAGTCTGGGGAGGAAAATTATCGTTACTGGGACGCTAGAGCACCGGACAGCCCAGGTCTCCACTCTCAACTTGCGCTAACTCTTGCCTCTCCTCCCCCTCCAGAGGATCCCGGACCTCTGACCTGCCCAAGAAGCTAGCTCTGCGGTCTCCAGCTCGTTCAGGGATCTCCCCGAGGCTACACTTGCCCTCCCCCCGCTGCCCGATTTCCAGTAGACCCCAGGGTCGGGGCCTCAGTTGGCCCCGCTGCCCCCACCCCGCGCGCGGCCGGGCCTCCGGGGCGGGCGGCAAGGTTCTCCGCCGGGGGCATTGTTTACCACCCTCAACAAAAGCGCCCCGAGCTCCCGGAGTAGGGGGTCGCGCCGGGGAGGGGGCCTACCTCGGAGGCTACCCGGGAGTAGCGGATGCCAAGCCCCGACCATGTCCAGTCCAAGCAGAA
Source organism: Ictidomys tridecemlineatus (assembly GCF_052094955.1). NCBI lineage: Eukaryota > Metazoa > Chordata > Mammalia > Rodentia > Sciuridae > Ictidomys > Ictidomys tridecemlineatus. Next base: position 52,982,942 of record NC_135477.1, read on the forward strand.
AGCAGCCCCCAGCACCCTTCTGAGGCCTCAGAGTCGGAGTCCCCACTCCCCGCACTCTTGCCCTCTGCCCTGGCCCCAGATCACCACTGCCTGGTTCAGGATACCAAGGCAGCGCGTGTCGCGGGTCTCCACCAGCACCAGCCCTCGGGCAAACTCACCAATTTCAGCTGGTACCCACAAACTTTGGAGTCTAGGGCCATCTAGGGCGCGAGGAGTGCGGGCTGGCCCCTGGTGAACGCTTACCTTCCATCACGGTCAGGGCCCGAGCACCCGGGGTGGGCAACTGCTTCCGAAAGATCCCCAGAGGAGAGGCAGGTAAAGTTGCATGACTGGGGCGGGGCAGAAGGTGTCCCGGGGGGGCAGACCCGGGAGCAGAGGGGCCAGTGGCTGCGCGCGCAAAACCGCGCCTGAGCTAACTGCGCGGCCACTCCCCGCCAGGTCAGCCCCCCGGAGCAGCAGAGTCTCCCCAGGACAGACCTCAGGGAGTGAAGCTGGGGCTCTGCCTTCGCTGGACCCTGCACCGCTGAGCGAGAGGCAAAACGCGAGCTGGATTTCCCCAAATCGGAGTTGGACTCCCTTCTCGACCCCTCCTCCTTCCTTCTCTTTCCCAATATTATTATTATTATTATTGTTGTTGTTGTTGTCAGAGGAGAGCGCTGAAGACGTAGTAGAGAAATGTTAAAATTTTCTTATCATTATCTTTATTCTGAGGGGCACTCGGCTAAGATAAAGTTTGGAGGAGGTCACAAGTGAATACTCATAGGGGGTGCCAGGTCAGAAATGACAACGTTGAGCAATATCTGAGTCGGGAGCAATGGAAAACCTCCTCAACACCAAAGAGAAACCAGATGAGTGTTGTATTCCTTGACTCAGTGCTTGATGTCTGCAAAGGTCACCATAATATTTTTATTAGTTATTTGGCCTTGGACCTTGCCAATGGTCTTATTCACTTTGTAGATGAAGAAATGAAGCCACAGGAGAAGTTAAGTTTTTATTGTTAGAATGGATTACCAGTACAGTACTGCCTCAAAACCAAGACTAACTAAAGCATCTGAATTTCTCCCTAAATGTTTGATGACTGTAGCTTTTTTTTTTAATCACTGAATACAATATGTACCAGATTTTTTTTTTTTTTAATTTTCGGCGGACACAACATCTTTATTTGTACGTGGTGCTGAGGATCAGATCGAACCCAGGGCCGCGCACATGCCAGGCATGCACGCTACTGCTTGAGCCACATCCCCAGCCCATGATGACTGTAGCTTCTTCAGCAGTCATTACACAAGCAAGGGAATCCAAGACTTTAATGGTGTCACCATTACTGAAGTAAGGAAAATGCTGTTCATGAACTAACACCCCTTACAGTAAAATTTCAACTGAAGAGGGGCTGGGGATGTAGCTCAAGCGGTAGCACGCTCGCCTGGCATGCGTGCGGCCCGGGTTCAATCCTCACCACCACATACAAAGATGTTGTGTCCGCCAAAAAATAAATATTAAAATTCCCTGTCTCTCTCTTTAAAAAAAATAAAAATAAAAAAAACAGATTATGGGCTGGGGATGTGGCTCAAGTGGTAGCATGCTTGTCTAGCATGCATGAGGCACTGACTGGGTTTAATTCTCAGCACCACATAAAAAATTAAAGTAAATATATTTTAAAAAAAATTCAACTGAAGGAAAAAGATTAATTATTTTCTTGCTTCTCACACCATTCCACCTCCATTCTGCACTAGATTCTTCTTTTTTTTTAAGTTTTAGGTGGATACAATATCGTTATTTTATATTTATGTGGTACTGAGGATCGAACCCACTGCCTCGTGCATGCTAGACTGAGCACTCTACCACTGAGCCACAACCCCAGCCCTCTGTTCTTATTAATATGCAACATTAAATTGTAACTAGCTTGCTCTTTTAGGATTCCATAATTTGCCCTGTGTAGTGTTGCATTTCTATAATCCCAGCCTCTTTCATGAGGTTAAGGCTGGAGGATCACAAATTCAAGAAAAACCCCAGCAAAAGATACCCCATCTCAAAATTAAAAAAAAAAAAAAAAAAAAAAAAAAAAGTTTATTAATTCATTCTCCCAAGTCGTGATACCAAGATAAACAGAAGGAGATTGGGAGATTTTGACTCAAAACTTGATCTTATTCAAAACAGAAGGAAAAATATGGTCATGAAATAGCAATGCCTTGACTTTTGTCAATTAACTAAATTGACTTTTTTTATTTTTTATTTTTATTTTGAAACAAGGTCTTCCTAAAATGTCTTGGCTGATCCTCCTGCCTCAGCCTCCCCAATGTTCTGGGCTTACAGGTGTGTGCCACCCATCACCCTCAGCTCTAATTGATTATTTTCCTAAGTATGGTGACAACACACACTTGAAATCCTCTTGCCTCTGCCAAACAATGCCAGAGGCTGAGGAAGGAGGATTGCAAGTTCAAGGCCAGCCTTAGCAATTTAGTAAGAATGTCTCAAAATTTAAAAAAAAAAAAAAAAATGGGGGGGGGCTGGGTGTGGTGGCTCATGCCTGTAATTTCAGCAGTTTGGGAGGCAGATTCAGGAGGATCCCAAGTTCAAAGGCAGACTCAGGGGCTGGGGTTGTAGCCCAGTTGTAGAGTGTTTGCCTCCTTGCCTCCTACGCATGAGGCCCTGGTTTGATCCTCAGCACCTCATAAAAATAAAGATATTTTGTCCATCTACAACTAGAAAGTAAAAAAAAAAAAAAAGCCTCAGCAAAAGCAAGGCACTAAGCAATTCAGTGAGACCCTATCTCTAAATAAAAAATACAAAATAGGGCTGGGGGACTGGGGATGTGGCTCAGTGGCCAAGTACCCTTGAGTTCAATCTCCAGCAGCCCCAAAAATAAAATATGCCAATCCAATAACAATGATGCAATTTTGAGAAGAAGAAAAAAGACAGGGGACTCCAGTCACAAAGGCTGTGATTCTACCCATCAGCAGGAACAGAGAGCTTTTTAAAAAGTGATTCAGGGGCTGGGGCTGGGGCTCAGTGGTAGCGCACTTGCCTGGCATGTGTGAGGCACTGGGTTTGATTCTCAGCATCATGTAAAATAAATAAAGGTCTATCAACAACTCAAAAAAAATTAAAAAAAAAAAAGGTGATTCAAAGGCGAAGTTCCATGTGTTCTCAGTCTAGAATTGTAATTCACTTGAGATAGTAATTTTTGAGATCTTCTGGTACCATCCCCAAAGTCAGTATTACTTCCTTTCTATAGCAGCTGTGTACTCAGGGACAGATAACTCTGCCTAGGATGGGGAAGAAAGGCAATCCTGTTTCCCCTGATATAGATTAGGGAGGAGCAGGGAGAAAGGAAGAGAAAGAAACATGTCCATTTTTGTCTTAAATATTTTTTAGTTGTAAGTGGACACAATATCTTTGTTTATTATTTATTTATTTTATAAAGGTTTTATATATTTTTTAAATAAATAGTTTTTAGTTGTAGTTGACACAATACCTTTTATTTATTTTTATGTGGTGCTGAGAATCAAACCCAGGGCCTCCCATGTTTTAAGCAAGCGCTCTACCACTGAGCCACAACCCCAGCCCCAAAAGTTTTATATATATATATATATATAGTTATATAGTTATATAGTTATATATTTAGTTGTTGATGGGCCTTTATTTTATTGATCTATTTCTATGTGATGCTGAGAATTGAACCCAGAGCCTTACACCTGCAAGACAAGGGCTCTGTCACTGAGCTACAGCCCCAGCCCAAGAAACATGTCCATTTTAAAAATAGGTTGCAGGGGGGCTGGGGATGTGGCTCAAGCGGTAGCCCGCTCGCCTGGTATACATGCTGTCCAGGTTCGATCTTCAGCACCACATACCAACAAAGATGTTGTGTCCACCGAGAACTAAAAAGTAAATATTAGAAATTCTCTCTCTCTCCTCTCTCACTCTCTCTTTAAAAAAATAAATAAATAAATAAGTTGCAGGGACAGAGCAGCCAGAGTTAAATTCAAAGTATAAAGTGGACCACTGTTTATATTTGCTTGTAACTTATGCACACCTACCCTTTTACTTTTTTTTTTTCAATTTTAAATTTTATTAGACAATTTTTCACAAACGGAAGAGTAGAAATAGCTACACTACACAGAACTCCCATAAGCCTATGAGGTCTGAACAATGCAATTTGGCCAATATCACTTCATTTATTCCCCAGATTTTCTTTTTTTTTTTTTAAATCCAAGGTGAACAACACATCCCCATTTTATTTTATTTTACTTATTTTTTTTTTAATTTTTAATATTTATTTTTTAGTTTTCGGTGGACACAACATCTTTGTATGTGTATGTGGTGCTGAGGATAGAACCCGGGCCGCACGCATGCCAGGCGAGCGCGCTACCGCTTGAGCCACATCCCCAGCCCCTTTATTTTATTTTTTAAAGAGAGACAGTGAGAGAGAGAGAGAGAGAGAGAGAATTTTTAATATAATATATATATAAATTTTTTATTTATATATGACAGCAGAATGCATTACAATTCTTATTACATACATAGAGCATAATTTTTCATATCTCTGGTTGTATACACTATATATAATTTCTTGTGTAAAATATTTACACCAGACAGGGTAAATGTTTTGTAAGTATTCCTTTTTTTTTTGTACCAGGGTGTACAGGGTGGTTAACCAGTGAGACAAATCCCCAATGCCTTTTTATTTTTTGAGACAAGATCTCGCTATGTTACTTAGGGCCTTGCTAATTTTTTTTTTTTTTTTTTAGAGAGAGAGAGAGAGAGAGAGAGAGAGAGATGTGGCTCAAGCCGTAGCGCTCAAAAAAAACGAGGGGGGGACTGGGGATGTGGCTCAAGCGGTAGCGCGCTCGCCTGGCATGCGTGTGGCCCGGGTTCGACCCTCAGCACCACATACAAACAAAGACGTATCCGCCGAAAACTAAAAAATAAATATTAAAAAAATAATAAATATTAAAAAAATTCTCTTTAATTTTTTTAATAATAATAAATATTTAAAAAAATAAAAAATAATAAAAATAATATAAAAATAATAAATATTTTAAAAATTCTCTTTAAATTTTTTTTTAATATTTATTTTTTAGTTTTCGGCGGATACGTCTTTGTTTGTATGTGGTGCTGAGGGTCGAACCCTCTCGCATGCCTATTTCGCATGCCAGGCAAGCGCACTACTGCTTGAGCCACATCCCCAGCCCCGGGGCCTTGATTCTCTTTCCTCAGACTCCAAGTGGCTGAATTACAGCCATGTTCCACTGTACCAGGCTAGCAATATTTGTTATAATTCCTTCTTTAGAAATAAGCAAGAAAAGAAAGTCTTAAATATTTAGTACAGGTGCAAATTTTCCCCAACATTTTTGATCTGAGCTTGGTTCAATCTGAGGATGCAGAACAACTGCATTCAGAGTACAGTAGTCACCCCTTATTCATGGCTTTGCTTTCTGTGTTTTCAGTTACCCTTGGACAATGTCCAAAAATAATGAAAAATTCCAGAAATAATTCATACATTTCAAATAAATATTATTAGTCTTATTGTAATTGATTAACTTTTAATATTAATTGTTCTTAATTATTGTGCTAAATTGGTAAATTAAAATTCATCATAGATATGCATGCATAAGAAAAACACAAAAAGAGTTTAGTATCATCTGAATTTTTAGCATGGGGGAGGGTCCCACACCATATCCCCTGAAGATAAGGTGGGACTACTAAAATTCAATTCCCCCCACCCCCATTCAATTAAATTCTGATATGGGCTAGGTCCCAAAAGACTGCCCCACTTGACACAAACTGCTGCATCCCAGAACCTGTGGTTCTAGCTACCTGTAAATCATGGTTTTCACAAACCCCCATGTTGGGCTTGATAATTTGCTAGGATGGCTCACAAAATCCAGGGATGTGTTTTACTTAGGATTGCAAGGAGTTATGCGTTATACAAGATACAGATTGTCAGTAGGTGAAGAGATACACAGGCAAGGTCATGAGTGGTGGGGAGGTGAAGGAGCTCCAATGCCCTCTCTGAGCCCATTCCCCTTCCAGTACTTACACTTCTTAAGCAATCCAGATCTTATGAAATCTCCTTGTTCAAAGTTACCCACACCCATCACTTTGCTGGAAGTTGGTGCTTGAAGCTGAAAGTTCCAATCCTCTAATCATTTGGCATTTCTGGTGACCAGCCCTACCCTGGGGCTATTTAAGCAGCCCACCCTAAATCTCTTCATTAACATAAACTCAGTTGTGATAAAGAGGATTGTTCTGAATAACTAAAGACATTCCTATCAGGAAATTCCAAGGGTTTTAGAAACTCTGACAGGATCTGGGGATAAGACCAAATATATTTCATTTTGTACCACACAAAGACCTAAAATCCTTTTTCTCATTTAAGTTACCAAATTGAATTGGAAGAGTATCAAGAATACACAGGGTAGGGACTGTGGATTTAGTTCAGTGGTAGAACTCTTTCCTAGCAAGAGTACACACAACACATGCAGGAGATAAAAATCAAGAGCAGTGGAAAATGTAGAAGAAAAAGGAAATCAAAGCCAGGCACCAAGGTCGGTACCTGTATTCCAAGCCACTTGGGAGGCTGAGGCAGGAGGATTGCATGTTTGGAGCCAGCTTCAGCAATTTAGTGAGACCCTAAGCAACTTAGCAAGACCCTGTTTCAAAATTTAAAAAAAAGGCTGGGGATATGGCTCAATGGTTAAGTATCCCTGGGTTCAATTACTAGTACCAAAAACTATGAAAGTAAAAAATAATAATAATAATAATAATGAAAAGGTTTAGAAATGTCATTCATTTGTAAAGCATTCTCCTGGATTACAGCTCTAGTACCACAAAAAATAAATTAAGGGGCTGGGCTGGGGATACAGTTCATTTGGTAGAGTGCTTGCCTCGCATGTACAGGCCCTTGGTTGGATCCTCAGCATCACCCAAAAAAAAAAAAATTTAAAAATTTGGGGGTGGGGAGGCTACCAGGGAATGAACTCAGGGGCTCTCAGCCACTAAGCCACATCCCCAGACTTTTTTTTTTTTATTATTTATTTTTTAGGTATAGATGGACATAACACAATTTCTTTATTTTTATGTGGTGCTGAGGATCAAACCCTGGTCCCACCTGTGCCAAGCAAGTGCTCTATGGCTGAGCCACAATCCCAGCCCCCCAGACATTTTTTTGTATTTTATTTAGAGACAGGATCTCACTGAGTTTCTTAGTGTCTTGCTTTTGCTGAGGCTGGCTTTGAGCTTTCTCTCTTTTTTTTAATATTTATTTTTTAGTTGTAGTTGGGCACAATATCTTTATTTTACTTATTTATCTTTATGTGGTGCTGAGGATGGAACCCATACTAGGCGAGCGCGCTCTACCCCTGAACCACAACCCCAGTCCAAGATTTTGAACTCTCAATCCTTCTGTCTCAGCTTCCTGATCTGTTGGGATTACAGGCCTGCACCACTGCACCCCGCCAATACATAAAATTTTTAAAAGGACAGGGAGCACCCAGCATTCAATTCCCAGTAAACACACACCCCCACACACCCACACACCATTTTTTTCTCTCTTAATATAAATTTTATTTATTTATTTATTTATTTATTTTTGGTGGTGCTATGAATTGAACATAGGAGTGCTGTACCACTGAGCTACAGACCTCCAGTTCTTTTTCATTTTTATTTCTCACTAAATTGCCCAGGTTAGACTTGAACTTGTGATCCTCCTACCTGAACCTCCTGAGTCTCTGGGATTACAAGCATACTCCCCTACTGTGCCTGGAAACAAATTGGTTTTGAAAGGAACTGGGGATGAATTAGCATATTTCACAGTAACTTTAGCGTATAAATATATACTCCAGTTATGATCATGGAAATAATAATAATAATTATTATTATTATTATTTTGGTATCAGGAAATGAACTCCTGGCAGGGCACTGAGCCCAGGCCCTGTTTTGTATTTTATTAGAGACAAGGTCTTATGGAGTTGCTTAGCCTGGATAAATTGCTGAAGCTGGCTTTGAACTGGAGATCCTCCTGCCTCCACCTCTTGAGCCACTGAGATTATAAACCTGTGCCACTGCCTGGAGTCTTTTATTTATTAATTTATTTTTTATTTATTTATTTTTTTTTTAAAGAGAGAGTGAGAGAGGAGGGAGAGAGAGAGATAGAGAGAGAATTTTTAATATTTATTTTTTAGTTCTCGGCGGACACAACATCTTCGTTGGTATGTGGTGCTGAGGTTCGAACCCGGGCCACACGCATGCCAGGGGAGTGCGCTACCGCTTGAGCCACATCCCCAGCCCAGTCTTTTATTATTATTACAATCAACTGCCAGCCCAAAGGACCAGATCCTCCCATATCTGGAACTTTCTAAATGCAGTAAAGTGAGTCTGTTTTGGTACAGACTCTCTTTCCCTGCCTCCTATCACAAGAATGGGCCAGTTTCTTCCTTTATGCTTTGTCCAGCAACTTCCTTGCTAACCTTTCTCTCTCTCTCTCTCTGTCTCTCTCTCTCTCATATCAGGAATTGAACCAAGGGGAACCTTACCACTGAGTCACAAACCCAGCCCCTTTTATTTTACTTTTTTATTTTAAAAATATCTTTACAAAATAAAGGTGTTTTTTTTTTACAATACCTTTATTAAAAAATAGGTAAACAAAATAAAGGTATTATAAAAAAATACCTTTATTTAGTTTACTAATTTTTTTTATGTGGTACTGAGGATCAAATCCAGTGCCCCACACATGCTAGGCCAGTGCTTCTACCATTGAGCCATAACCCCAGCTCTTTACTTTATATTTTAAGACAGGGTTTCACTAAATTGTCCAAGGTAGCCTCAAACTTTCCATCTTCCTGTCTCAGCCTGAGTTATTGGGATTATGTATGGGGGCCACTGCACTTGGCTCATCATCCTATTCCTTCTTGCAAGCAGTAGAATTCTTCTTCTTTTTATTTACTTATTTTTATTTTTTTAGTTGTTGGTAGACCTTTTATTGTTTTATTTATATGTGGTGCTGAGAATCGAATCCACGGCCCTGCAATCCTCGCAAGCAAGAGAATTTTATTGGAGACTCCATTGACTTCAAAATCTTAACATCTTGTAAAGGGAAAAAAGTCCAAATGAGGGGTTGGGGATGTGGCTCAAGCGGTAGTGCGCTCGCCTGGCATGCTTGCGGCCCAGGTTCAATCCTCAGCACCACACACAAACAAAGATGTTAAAAATAAATATTAAAAAAATTTTTTTAGGGCTGGGGATGTGGCTCAAGCGGTAGCGCGCTCGCCTGGCATGCGTGAGGCCCAGGTTCGATCCTCAGCACCACATACCAAAAAAAGATGTTGTGTCCGCCGATAACTAAAAAAATAAAATATTAAAAAAAAATTTTTTTTTAAAAGAATGCTTAAAAAGTCCAAATGAACTAGCATTGGTTTGGGCACTTAAAATGGAGTTGGGAAGCCTTTGTTAATTAGATCTCAGACTTGCCTAGGGCTAAACCTTTGAATTAGGCCACAGACAGGCCCACTCTCAGATGTGAGGTGACCTTTGAAACATTTTTAACCTATATGAACCTTCTGTACAACAAGACCCCTCCCCTCAAAACAACCCCCAATGCCTTTCTAATAAGTTCGACTTCTTCTAGCACCAACCATAATTCTTAACAAGTAATGTAATTTAAAGGCTGGGGTTATAGCTCAGTTGGTAGAGAGCTTGCCTTATATGCATCAAGGTCCTGGGTTCAATCCACAGCACTACATAGCCAAATACACAGTTGTAAATAAGTGTCACAGATATTACTTTTGTTTTTGTTTTTTTTGACATTGGAGATTGAACCCAGAGTCTCTGGATGCACTAAAGTACATCCCCAGTCCTGTTATATATATTATTTGAGATAGGGTCTCACTATGTTGTTTAGGACCTTCCTAAATTGATAAGGCTGGCTTTGAACTTGTGATCCTCCGGCCTCAGCCTCTGAGCCACTGGGATTACAGGAGTGTGCCATCCTGTCCCCCTGGCCCATGAGACCTCTTCTAAACCTGTATTGTTTTCACTTTCAAAGTTGTTCATTGTGCCACTGTCAGAAAAAGCCTTGCCATAAGTTTCTAAATGGTAACTTTATACCTTTTACCTTTCCTTCCATTCATCAACAACATTAATATGTCCTTTCTTACCTTTTATGTTATATGGTTGCCCATTAAGTTTGACCCTAAAGTCTCCATGCTACTTTATATATTTTATTTTGATACTGGGGATTGTATCCAAGGACACTTTACCTCTAAGCTACATCCCCAGCCCCTTTTAAAAAAAAATATTTATTTTTTTTAGTTTTCAGGGGACATAACATCTTTGTTTGTATGTGGTGCTGAGGATCGAACCCAGGGCACACGCATACCAGGCAAGCGCTCTACCACTTCAGCCACATCCCCAGCCCCTCAGCCCTTTTTATTTATTTTTTTATTGTGAGATAGGCTCTTGCTAAAATACATAAGCTTTCACTGAATTGTGGAGTCTGGGTTTGAACTTCTGATTCTCCTGTCTCAGCCTCTGGAGCCACTGGGATTACTGGGATTACAGGTGTTGAAAAACCAGTCTCTACTTCAGAGCAAAGCCTGTCCAAGGAAGGGGATATGACCTTTGTCCTTGGAAAGACCCACAGAACACACCTAGGTACACACTCACCCTGCTGAGTTGTTTATCTACAAATAACTGGAGAGATCTGCTTAGCCAGGTATTCCTGACTCAGTCAGGCTAGGTGGGGACCAATAGCAACCCCCTAGCAGCCACCAATCAGCATGAGATTGGGAAAATACCTGGGATGCCAGATGACCCTCCCAGTAGTTTATGGTGGTTGATAACATGTTGGAAACCATGTAGTTCAGCTTGTACACCCCTCGTGGTTTAAACCAATCAGTTCAAATGAATCCCCCTCTTGTACTAGTCAATCACCCTTACCCAACTTGTTTCCGCCAGCGAATGTACTAATCATGTTTTAGAATTGTTTTATGATTTTCCTGCGGTGTGTGATGATTTGCTAAGAGATTCTATGATATATGTGAAGTCCCTGCTTTCCCCAAAGAGTGCTGCAAACCCTGGGCTCAGGGCCTCTCAGTGTCACCAGTTGCTGTGTGTGCGCGGAGGACTGAGCTAGCTGGCAATAAACACCTCTTTGCTCCTTACATCAATCTTGGTGTCTGGTGGTCTTTTGGGGGTCCCAAATTCGAGCATAACAGTGCGTGCTACCATGCCTGGCTCCATACTACTTATTTAAGCATTTTAAAAAAACTTTATTAATGAGCTGCTCTGGTTTGTATCTTAAATGCCTTATTTAAAACTTTAGATCATTAGTTCCTTCTTCTCTACTATGTTTTGTTTGTTTTATTTCGTGCATACCAAGCCTAGATGGCCCCTTAGCTTGACCTTGTTGCCCCACCTAACTTTTGTTGTTCTAGGAATTGAACCCAAGGTCACTTAATGACTGAGCCACATCCTGAGTCCTTTTTAAATTTTATTTATTTATTTATTTATTTTTTTGTGGTGCTGTGGATTGAACCCAGCGCTTGCAACACAAGCACTCTACCAACTGAGCTATATCCTTATAAGGTCTTTGCTTAGCATCTGGATGGCCATTTTAAGTGACAGCCGCCATTTTAAGAAAAAAGTTTCATTTTCCTGCCCAAGGGCAATTCTGAGAAAGACTCACCACTCTCTCTTACCAACTCTACCCTAACTGCCTGCATTAGGATCAGCCTGGCTCTGATTTCTGAGCTTCCCCCATAAAAGTCCCAGAACTCAAGCTTGTTTTGTCCCTCTCTCCTATAGAGAGATTGCCTTATTTGTCAGCTCTGACAAATAAACTCTCATATGTGTCTTGGTCTGATCTCTTTCATTTCTCACTTATCTATCTCATTCCTCGCTTTCCCTTTAATCCCCAGCCCTTATTTTTTATTTTGAGATAGAGTCTCACTAAATGTTAATACCTCACTATGTTAATGAGGCTGGCTTTGAACTTGTGATTCTCCTATTTTTTAAATTTGAGACACTGCCTTGCTAAATTGCTAAGGCTATTCTCAAATTTGTGATCCTCCTTCTTCACCCTTTGGTATCTAGGATTATAGAAGTATGCCACCAAGAGAAATGTGCCACTGAAGTCAGCTTTAAAAAAAATTGTTTTTTCAGCCAGGCATGATGGCACACACTTGTAATCCCAGTAGTCTCAGTGGTTTGTGAGGATAAGGAGGATGGTGAATTCAAAGCCATCCTCTGCAATTTAGCTAGACCCTCTGCAATTTAAAGAGACTTTTTTTTTTTTTTTAATTTTGGTATGGGAATTGAACTTGGGCATTCAACCACTGAGCCACATCTCTAGCCCTACTTTTGTATTTTATTTAGAGACAGGGTCTCTAGGGCTGGGGATGTGGCTTAAGCAGTAGCACGCTTGCTGGCCTGGCATGAGTGCAGCCTGGGTTTGATCCTCAGCACCACATACAAACAAAGATGTTGTGTCCGCCGAAAACTAAAAAATAAATATTAAAATTCTCTCTCTCTCTCAAAAAAAAAAAAAAAGTTGTCAACCCCTAAAGAATAAATATTAAAAAAAAAAAAACCTCCCTCACCAGCTTGCTGAGGTTACTAATCTGTCTTCCCAAAGCTCCTACTTTCACTCTATGCAATCCCTCATAGCATTAAAAAAAAAAAAATAGAGACAGGGTCTCAATCAGTTGCTTAGCACCTTACCATTGCTAAGGCTGGTTTTGATCCTCCTGCCTTAGCTTCTCAAGCCGCTGGGATTACAGGCATGTAATGGTGCCACTGTGCCCAGCAACCATTCCCCTTTTTTAAAAAAACTGGCATAGTGGCCCACACCTATAATCCCAGAAACTCTGGAGGTTGATACAGGAGGATTACAAATTTGGGGGCCAATCTCAGCAATTTAGACTCTGTCTCAAAATAAGAAAACTAGGGCTGGTGATATGATTCAGACATAGAGGCCCCCTATATTCAATCCTCATTACTGAAAAAATTTAAAAAATTTTTTGTTTATCAAATTTTGAGACAAAGTCTTCCTAAATTACCTAGACTGGTCGCAAACTCACAATCCTTCTGCTTCAATCTTCCCAGCTGCTAGGATTACAGTCATGTGCCACTATGCCTGGTCCCAGTGTTTTTGAGACAGAGTCTCTCACTAATTTGCTGAGTCTGGCTTTAAAATTGTAGTCCTTCAGTTTCAGCCTCCCAGGCTGCTTGGATTATAGGTGTGCTCCATGTGCCCGGCTTGAAGCATTAATTTTTAAGTATACTTATTATTTGTCACTTAGTTGCAAACAACACAGGAACAAAACAGATAATCTCAGTCTTCATTGGGCATACATTCAGTTACAGGAAAACTAAAAAAAAAATCTATATAATATGGTTTATATATATATATTATATATATAATATATTAATGTGTTTGCTTATATATAAATTGCTGATAAGTGCTATAAAAATAAAATAAAAAATTAAAATAGAGATAAGTGTGAATTGTGACAGCAATGAGAATGAAATGAGTGATAATTTTAAATATCACATGTAGGAAAGGCTTTCATGAGAAGGTGACATTTGTGTAAAGTCTTAAAACAGCAAGGAAAGAGAAAGTTACATGAAACTTCTAGGGGGAAATCTGTCTAGGCAGAAGGAGAAGCATGTACAAAGTTCCTGTGGGCTGACTGCTTTGTGTTTATGAGGAACAACAAAGAAGCTGGGGTGACTGAAGGGAGTCGTTTTTTTTAAGGATTTGAGGTTTCACCATGGATTTGGGATAGGAGCTCACATATTTTATGTTTTAAAGGATTGTTTTGAATGCTATGCTAAGAATAGACAGCAGAGGGCAACAGAAAGCAGGGAGACTAATTAGGAAATTCAGGTTTGCGAACTTGAGAATAGAGTTGCTATTTATTGATAAGTAGGAAGGCTGTAGGAATAGTATGTTTGGGAGAGAAGATCTGGAATTCAATTTTGAATATGAAAAATTGATGCCAGTTATATATACAAATGGAGATGTCCAGTTAGGCACGGGGCCCACACCATAGTTCCAGCTACTGATAGTTTGAGGTAGGAGGATCACTTGAGCTCAGGATTTGGAGACCAGATTGGGCAACATAAAATAACATAAAATTAATTTTTTTAATTATCTGAGCGCAGTGGCGCATGCCTGTAATCCCAGCAGCTCAGGAGGATGAGACAGGGGATCAAAAGTTCAAAGCTAGCCTCAGTAATGGCCAGGCGCTAAGCAACTCAGTGAGATCCTTTCTCTAAATAAAATACAAACTAGTGCTGGGGATATGGCTCAGTGGTTGAGTGCCCCCTGTGTTCAATCCCTAGTACCAAAAATAAATAAATACATAAATAATTATTTTTTAAGAAATTATGGGGGCTGGGGCTGTTAGCTCAGTGGCAGAGCACTTGCCTAGCATGTGTGAAGCACTGGTTTCAATCCTTAGCACCACATAAAAATAAATAAAATAAAGGCATTCTGTCCATATACAACTACTAAATAAATAAATAAATAAATTACAGTTGCAGAACTGCAAGGCTTATATTCAAAGCATAAAGTGGATTAGTGTTATGTCAGTCATATTATATCCACTTTCCTTTTTTAAAAAATATATAATTTTTATAATTTTTAATTGTTGATGGACCTTTATTTTATTTACTTATGTATATGCGGTGCTGAGAATTAAACCCAGTGCCTCACACATGCTAGGCAAGTGCTCTACCATTGAGCCACAACCTCAGCCACACTTTCCTTTTTTTTAAAAATATTTTTAATTATTTATTTATTTTTATGTGGTGCTGAGGATCCAACTCAGGGCCTAGCCTGTGCCAGGTGAGCCACACCCCCAGCACTATTTAAAAAAAAATTATTTATTTATTTATTTTTAGTTGTAGATGAACACAATACACAATACCTCTGTTTGTTTATTTTTATGTGGTGCTAAGGATCAAACCCAGTTTGATATAAAATTCAGTTTTGCAGATAATCATTCCTCCTCCCTCCTCACTTCTCATCCTGTGGTCCTTTTTCTGTACTGATAATGATAATTTCTTTGATTTTTAAGATATCCACCCTCTTTCTTTTTCCTCTCTAGCTTTCATATATGTGAGGAAATGCAAGATCTTTGATCTTCTGAGTTTGACTTATTTCGCTTAACATGATGGTCTCTAGTTCCATCCATTTTCCTGCAAATGCCATAATTTTATTTTTAAAATTTTATACCACATTTTCTTTCTTTCTTTTTTTTTTTTAAAGAGAGAGTGAGAATTTTTTAATATTTATTTTTTAGTTTTCAGTGGACACAACATCTTTATTTGTATTTGGTGCTGAGGATTGAACCTGGGCCGAAAGCATGCCAGGCGAGCGCGCTACTGCTTGAGCCACATCCCCAGCCCCACGTTTTCTTTATTCATTCATCTATTGATAGATTGAAAGGAAAGTTAGAAAGCAAGAGAAATGAGGGACAGGATGGAGATCAGGCAGGGAAACCAGGCAGAGATCCACAGGAAAGTTTGTCAAAGCTGACAGATAAAGGCCATCTCTCTATAGAGAAGAGAGAGAGGGGCCCTGAGACTTTCAGGTGTGGAGCTTTTGTGGGGTAGGAGTTTGCAGTTGTGGTTGTGGCGCTATGGGATAGGCTGCGGGGTGCTTGCTTCAGAGCTATATGGGTGGGGAATAGCTGGGATTGGCTTACGGTGATGGTATCAGGGCTTTCCAGAGCAAAGAGGTTGGTCCTTCTGGGATGGCTTAGGGTTAGGGTACCCTGGGGTAGGTCAGTAAGGGGAGTTGGGGGAGTTGGGGTAAGAGGAAGTACAGGAAAGTGAAAATATCTCATAAGATGGCGGTTAACATTTAAGATGGCAGCTTGAATGTTAAATCAAGATCCTATATAGATTTTATATCTTTTTTTTTTTTTTTTTTGTACTGGAGGGAATTGAACCTATGGAAGTTTAACCACTGAGCCACATTCCCAGCCCCTTTTTTTATTTTCCATTTTTTAAAAATTTGTTGTACTTAGTTATACATGACAATTTATTGTACACAAATAGAGCAAAGCAGGGGCTAGGGTTGTAGCTCAGCTGTAGAGCGCTTGCCTAGCAAATGCGAGGCCATGGGTTCAATCCTCAGCAACACATAAAAGTGAATAAATGGAGCGAAGGTATTGTGTCCAACTACAACTAAAAGATAAATATTTTTTAAAAAATAGAGCAAAGCATTTTCATTCTTTGGTTGTACATAACATAGAGTGGCACCATTCCTGCAATCTTATGTGTACATAGGGTAATGATGTCCTTCTCATTCCACCATCTTTCCTGCCACATTTGCCCTCCTCTCCCCACCCTCCCCTTTGTCCAGTCCAAAATTCCTCCATTCTTCCCACGCACCCCCCCCCCAGTATCCACTAATCAGATATCCCCAACATCCACTAATCAGAGAAATTATTTGGCCTTTGGGGATTGGCATACTTCACTTACCATTATATTCTCCAAATCCATCCAATTATTTGCAAATGCCATAATTTTATTCTCTTTTAATGCTCTGTAACATTCCATTGTCTATATATACTATGATTTCTTTATTCATGTATCTATTGATGGACATCTAGGTCCCAGCTCTTTTCATATTTTATTCAGAGACAGAGCTCCTAAATTGCTTAGGACCTTGTTAAATTACTGAGATGGCTGTGAACTTGTGATCCTCCTGCCTCAGCCTCCTGAAAAGCTGGGATTACAGGCATATGACACTGTGCCTGACATGCATACCTTCATTTAAATATAGAAGATCAGGGCTGGGGATGTGGTTCAAGTGGTAGTGTGCTCGCTTGGCATGCGTGCAGCCCAGGTTCGATCCTCAGTACCACATACAAACAAAGATGTTGTGTCTGCCGATAACTAAAAAATAAAATATTAAAAAATAAATAAATAAATATAGAAGATCAAATTTCTAGAAGATTGGTATTTTAAATCAACTTTATCCTAAGGGAGATTTTGATTTTTATTATTATTATTTAAAAAATTTTTTTAGTTGTCAATGGACTTTATTTTATTTTTTAATATGTGGTGCTAAGAATTGAACCCAGTGCCTTACACATTCGCGGCAAGCACTCTACCACTGAGCCACAAACCCAGTCCTTGATTTTTATTATTTTTAATATATTTATTTATTTTAATACTAGGGATTAAACCTAGAGGCACTTTACCACTGAGCTACATCCCAACTCTTTTAAATGTTTTTCATTTTTGAGACAGAGTCTCACCAAGTTACTGAGAAGTCTCCCTGTGTTGCTGGGGCTGGTCTTAAACTGTGGTCCTTCTGTCTCAGGCTTCAGCGTTGCTGGGATTACAAGTTTGTGCCACTCCCTGGGGAGTCCTTGTCCCCACTTCCAAACCAATAATGATAAAATGGTTTTTGAAAAAATTATAAAGTTGTTTTATTGCTTTGATACCAAAGGAGACACACAGGGACTTCCATCCCAGAGGCTGTGATTCTGCCCATCAGGGGGAGCAGAGGGCTTTTAGATGGGTGATTCAAAGGCTACATTTCACATGTTCTCACTGGAGTTGCTAATTTGGGAGATAAGTTATTTCTGAGATCTTCTGGTGCCATCCCCAAAGTTTGAATTACTTTTCCTTGGCTCAAGGACAGGTAACTCTGCCTAGGATTGAGATGAAAGATAATCCTATTTCCTGAAAGTTCAGAAAGGGGAAAAGATTAGGGAGGAGGAAGGAGAGAGGAAAAGAAAGAAACAAATCCTTTCAAAAATAAGTTGAGGGGGCTAGGGATATAGTTCAGTTGGTAGAGAGTGCTTGCCTCACATGTACTGTAAGGGTCCGGCGAACGTCGGAGGAAGAGACCACCAAGAGACAGGATCATGCAACAGCAAAAGGGGTTTATTGAGGATGCAATCCAGCGCGCTGGGGCTCCAGGCTCACTCAAGATGGGAGAGCGGCCCGCACCTGCAAGGTAGGCGGACCTGCAACCCACCAGCAGGTCAGGCCCAGCAACCTGCAGAGTGGCAGAGCTGCCCCACGCTCCTGCAGGGTAGGCAGACCTGTGACACACCAGCAGAACACGTCCAGTGGCCTGCGGAGGGGCAGAGCTGCCCCCTCCCCCAACACCTGCAAGGTAGGCGGACCTGCGACCCACCAGCAGGTCAGACCCAGCAACCTGCGGAGTGGCAGAGCTGCCCCACGCTCCTGCAGGGTAGAAAGATCTGCGACACACCAGCAGAACAGGTCCAGCGGCCTGCTGAGGGACAGAGGCACACCCTCCCCCGTGCCTGCAAGGTAGGCGGAACTGTGACCACCAGCAGATCAGGCCCAGCGGCCTGCTAAGGGGCGGAGCTGCCCCCTCCCCCCCGCACCCGCAAGGTAGGCGGACCTGCGACCCACCGACAGGTCAGGCCCAGTAACCTGCGGAGTGGCAGAGCTGC
This sequence comes from Ictidomys tridecemlineatus, assembly GCF_052094955.1. Lineage (NCBI taxonomy): Eukaryota > Metazoa > Chordata > Mammalia > Rodentia > Sciuridae > Ictidomys > Ictidomys tridecemlineatus. The sequence continues at coordinate 53,001,388 of NC_135477.1, forward strand.
CCCACGCGCCTGCAAGGTAGGCGGACCTGCAATACACCAGAAGAACAGGTCCAGCGGCCTGCTGAGGGGCAGAGCCGCCCCCCTCCCCCCTGTGCCTGCAAGGTAGGCAGAACTGTGACCACCGGCAGATCAGGCCCAGCGGCCTGCTGAGGGGTGGAGCCACCCCCGGCCCCCGCACCCGCAAGGTAGGCTGACCTGCGACCCACCAGCGGAACAGGCCCAGAGGCCTGCCAGCGTGGTAGACATGTCACACCAATTGGAATAGGGGCCGAGCAGATCCGCCGCCCCCATCTGGATCAGGCCCAACGACTCGAGGGTGTGGTAGTCACGTCACCACAACTGGAGTGGGGGCAGAGCAGAGCCGCCACCTGCGCCCGCAGGGTGGGCAGACCTGCGACCGACCGGCAGAGCAGACCTATAGGCCCGCAAGCGTGGTAGACAGATCACCCCAATTGGAGGAGGAGCACAACCACTAGCCGCCCTTCAAGGGAGATTTTTCAACTATACAAGAGCAATATAAATAAATAGAGGGAAAATTTAAAAAACACAACAGTTTCGCCAAGCAGAAAGAAACGCGAGCAGTATGAAAAGACAAGGAAAGAAAGGACCACAAGCAATGCAGGTCAACTCAACTCTAGAAGAGGTAATAGCTGCAACAGATGAAATGTCAGATAAAGAATTCAGGATATACATGCTTCAGATGATCTGGAGTCTCAAGGAAGACATGAGACAGCAAAATCAGACAATGAAAGATCACTTTGACAAGGAATTACATAAACAAATCCAGGAAGCAAAAGATCAATTACACAGGGATATAGAGGTAATAAAAAACAAACAAATAGAAATCCTAGAAATGCAGGAAGCAATAAACCAACTTAAAAACTCAATTGAGATTACTACCAGCAGAGTAGATCACTTAGAAGATAGAACATCAGACAATGAAGACAAAGTATTTCAACTTGAAAAGAACATAGACAGCTCAGCAAGACTGCTAAGAAAACATGAGCAGAACATCCAAGAATTATGGGATAACATTAAGAGACCGAATTTAAGAGTCATTGGGATACAGGAAGGCACAGAGCTCCAAACCAAAGGAATAAACAATCTATTCAATGAAATAATACGAGAAACCTTCCCAGACTTGAAGAATGAGACAGAATCCCAAATCCTAGAAGCCTACAGGACGCCGAATGTGCAAAATCATAAGAGATCCACACCTAGACACATTATAATGAAGATGCCCAACATACAGAATAAGGAGAGAATTTTAAAAGCTACAAGAGAAAGGAAGCAGATTACATTTAGGGGTAAACCAATCAGGATAACAGCTGATCTCTCAACACAGACTCTGAAAGCTAGAAGATCCTGGAATAACATATTTCAAACACTGAAAGAAAATGGGTTCCAACCAAGAATCGTGTATCCGGCGAAATTAAGCTTCAGGATGGAAGATGAAATTAAAACCTTCCATGATAAACAAAAGTTAAAAGAATTTGCAGCTAGAAAGCCATCTCTTCAAAAAATCCTTGGCAAAACATTACAGGAAGAGGAAATGGAAAATAACAATGAAAACCAACAGTGGGAGGTAGGACAGTAAAGGGGGGAAAATAAAGAGGAAAACAAATCAGGTTTAGTAACATTACTAAACAAATATGGCTGGAAGAACAAACCATATCTCAATAATAACCCTAAATGTGAATGGCTTAAACTCACCAATTAAGAGACACAGGCTAGTTGAATGGATCACAAAACAAGACCCAACAATATGCTGCCTAAAGGAGACGCATTTGATAGGAAAAGATATACATAGACTGAAGGTGAAAGGTTGGGAAAAATCATATCACTCATATGGACTTCGGAAACAAGCAGGAGTGTCCATACTCATACCAAATAAAATAGATTTCAAGCCACAGTTAATCAAAAGGGATAAAGAAGGACACTACATACTACTCAAGGGAACCATATACCAACAAGACATAACAATCATAAATATATATGCCCCAAACAATGGTGCAGCTATGTTCACCAAGCAAAGTCTTCTCAAGTTCAAGAGTCTAATAGACCACCATACAATAATCATGGGAGACTTCAACACACCTCTCTCACCACTGGACAGATCTTCCAAACAAAGTTGAATAAGGAAACTATAGAACTCAATAACACAATTAACAACCTAGACTTAATTGACATATATAGAATATACCACCCAACATCAAGCAGTTACACTTTTTTCTCAGCAGCACATGGAACCTTCTCAAAAATAGATCATATATTATGTCACAGGGCAACTCTTAGACAATATAAAGGAGTAGAGATAATACCATGCATCTTATCTGATCATAATGTAATGAAACTGAAAATCAATGATAAAAGAAGGAAGGAAAAATCATGCATCACTTGGAGAATGAACAATAGGTTACTGAATGATCAATGGGTTTTAGAAGACATCAAGGAGGAAATTAAAAAATTCTTAGAGTTAAATGAAAACACAGACATAACATATCGGAATCTATGGGACACATTGAAAGCAGTTCTAAGAGGAAAATTCATTGCTTGGAGTTCATTCCTTAAAAAAAGAAAAAAACCAACAAATAAATGATCTCACACTTCATCTCAAAATCCTAGAAAAAGAAGAGCAAAACAACAGCAAAAGAAGTAGAAGGCAAGAAATAATTAAAATCAGAGCTGAAATTAATGAAATCGAAACAAAAGAAACAATTGAAAAAATTGAAAAAACTAAAAGTTGGTTCTTTGAAAAAAATAAATAAAATCAACAGACCCTTAGTTATGCTAACGAAGAGAAGAAGAGAGAGAACCCAAATTACTAGCATATGGGATGAAAAAGGCAATATCACAACAGACTCTTCAGAAATACAGAAGATAATCAGAAATTATTTTGAATCCTTATACTCCAATAAAATAGAAGATAGTGAAGGCATCGATAAATTTCTTAAGTCATATAATCTGCCCAGATTGAGTCAGGAGGACATAGACAACCTAAACAGATCAATATCAATTGAGGAAATAGAAGAAACCATCAAAAGATTACCATCTAAGAAAAGCCCAGGACCGGATGGGTATACAGCAGAGTTTTATAAAACCTTTAAAGAGGAACTAACACCAATACTTTTCAAGCTATTTCAGGAAATAGAAAAAGAGGGAGAACTTCCAAATACATTCTACGAGGCCAACATCACCCTGATGCCTAAACCAGACAGACACTTCAAAGAAAGAAAACTACAGACCAATATCTCTAATGAACCTAGATGCAAAAATCCTCAATAAAATTCTGGCGAATCGGATACAAAAACATATCAAAAAAATTGTGCACCATGATCAAGTAGGATTCATCCCTGGGATGCAAGGCTGGTTCAATATACAGAAATCAATAAATGTTATTCACCACATCAATAGACTTAAAAACAAGAACCATATGATCATTTTGATAGTTGCGGAAAAAGCATTCGACAAAGTACAGCATCCCTTTATGTTCAAAACTCTCAAAAAACTAGGGATAACAGGAACATACCTCAACATTTTAAAAGCAATCTATGCTAAGCCTCAGGCTAGAATCATTCTGAATGGAGAAAAATTGAAGGCATTCCCTCTAAAATCTGGAACAAGACAGGGATGCCCTCTCTCACCACTTCTGTTCAACATAGTTCTCGAAACACTGGCCAGAGCAATTAGACAGATGAAGGAAATTAAAGGCATGAACATAGGAAAAGAAGAACTTAAATTATCACTATTTGCAGATGACATGATTCTATACCTAGCAGACCCAAAAGGGTCTACAAAGAAACTATTAGAGCTAATAAATGAATTCAGCAAAGTGGCAGGATATAAAATCAACATGCATAAATCAAAGGCATTCCTGTATATCAGGGACAAATCCTCTGAAATGGAAATGAGGACAACCACTCCATTCACAATATCCTCAAAAAGAATAAAATACTTGGGAATCAACCTAACAAAAGAGGTGAATGACTTATACAATGAAAACTACAGAACACTAAAGAGAGAAATTGAAGAAGATCTTAGAAGATGGAAAAATATACCCTGTGCATGGATAGGCAGAACTAACATCATCAAAATGGCGATATTACCAAAAGTTCTCTATAGGTTTAATGCAATGCCAATCAAAATCCCAGCGGCATTTCTTGTAGAAATAGAGAAAGCAATCATGAAATTCATATGGAACAATAAGAGACCCAGAATAGCAAAAACAATGCTAAGCAGGAAGTGTGAATCAGGTGGTATAGCGATACCAGACTTCAAACTATACTACAGAGCAATAGTAACAAAAACAGCATGGTACTGGTACCAAAACAGGTGCGTGGACCAATGGTACAGAATAGAGGACACAGAAACCAACCCACAAACCTACAACTTTCTTATATTTGATAAAGGGGCTAAAATCATGCAATGGAGGAAGGATAGCATCTTCAACAAATGGTGCTGGGAAAACTGGAAATCCATATGCAACAAAATGAAACTGAATCCCTTTCTCTCGCCATGCACAAAAGTTAACTCAAAATGGATCAAGGAGCTTGATATCAAATCAGAGACAAGGCATCTGATAGAAGAAAAAGTTGGCTACGATCTACATACTGTGGGGTCGGGCTCCAAATTCCTCAATAGGACACCCATATAGCACAAGAGTTAATATCTAGAATCAACAAATGGGACTTACTCAAACTAAAAAGTTTTTTCTCAGCAAAAGAAACAATAAGAGAGGTAAATAGGGAGCCTACATCATGGGAACAAATCTTTACTCCTCACACTTCAGATAGAGCCCTAATATCCAGAGTATATAAAGAACTCAAAAAATTAGACAATAAGATAACAAATAACCCAATCAACAAATGGGCCAAGGACCTGAACAGACACTTCTCAGAGGAGGACATACAATCAATCAACAAGTACATGAAAAAATGCTCACCATCTCTAGCAGTCAGAGAATTGCAAATCAAAACCACCCTAAGATACCATCTCACTCCAGTAAGATTGGCAGCCATCATGAAGTCAAACAACAACAAGTGCTGGCGAGGATGTGGGGAAAAGGGTACACTTGTACATTGTTGGTGGGGCTGCAAATTGGTGCAGCCAATTTGGAAAGCAGTGTGGAGATTTCTTGGAAAGCTGGGAATGGAACCACCATTTGACCCAGCTATTCTCCTTCTGGGTCTATTCCCTAAAACCCTAAAAAGAGCATGCTACAGGGACACTGCTACATCGATGTTCATAGCAGCACAATTCACAATAGCAAGACTGTGGAAGCAACCTAGATGCCCTTCAATGGATGAATGGATAAAAAAAAAATGTGGCATTTATACACAATGGAGTATTACTCTGCATTAAGAAACGACAAAATCATAGAATTTGGAGGGAAATGGATGGCATTAGAGCAGATTATGCTACGTGAAGCTAGCCAATCCCTAAAAAACAAATGCCAAATGTCTTCTTTGATATAAGGAGAATAACTAAGAACAGAGTAGGGAAGAAGAGCATGAGAAGAAGACTAACATTAAACAGGGATGAAAGGTAGGAGGGAAAAGGAGAGAGAAGGGAAATTGCATGGAAATGGAAGCAGACCCTCAGGGTTATACAAAATTACATACAAGAGGAAGTGAGGGGAAAGGGAAAAAATAATACAAGGGGGAGAAATGAACTACAGTAGAGGGGGTAGAGAGAGAAGAGGGGAGGGGAGGGGAGGGGAGGGGGATAGTAGAGGATAGGAAAGGCAGCAGAATACAACAGACATGAGTATGTTAATATGTAAATCAATGGAAGTGTAACTGATGTGATTCTGCAATCTGTATACGGGGTAAAAATGGGAGTTCATAACCCACTTGAATCAAAGTGTGAAATATGATATATCAAGAACTATGTAATGTTTTGAACAACCAATTAAAAAAAAAATAGATGGGAGAGTGGCCAAGAGCCCCGAGCAGGGGTTGAGCAGTGCTTAAGTACACTTTTTTAGGTAGGGCAAGGCCTTTACATACATCACAGTCTCCTTTAACAAATCACCATACACCGCGGGAAAATCAAACAACAATTCCCAAACATGATTAGTACATTCATTGGCGGGAACAGGTCAGGCGGGAGTGATAGGTCAGTCCTAAGAAGGGGGGGTACATTCAAACTGATTGGTTTGGGCCCTGAATGCCTTCGTGCCAAACTGCACAGGGTCCAGGTTATTTATCAACTAAATGGTCAGTACCAGGCTTTGTCTTAACTGCCTCAGGAATTTCAGGTTCTGTGTTTAGTTCAGAAACTTTACAATACCTAGTCCTTTACATTTTAACTCAGGCTTTGCAGCTTAGAAACTTTACCCTTTCAGTACAAGGCCCTGGGTTCAGTCCCTAGCAAAATAAATAAATAAAAATAAATAAATGCATTAAGTACAATCTTTTTTTTTTCTCCTGTGGAAGTAACAATCTTCTTTAAAGCTAAGTAATATTCCCATGTATGTGTGTGTGTGTGTGTGTATCTAACATTTTTTAATCCATTAATCTGTTGAAGGGCACCTAGGTTGGTTCCGTAGTTTAGCTATTGTGAGTTGAACTGCTATAAACGTTGCTGTGGCTGCATCACTATAGTATTCTTTGGGTATAAAATGAGAAGTGGGATAGCTGGGCCAAATGGTGGTTCCATTTCAAAATTTTCGAGGAATCTCCATACTGCTTTCCATAGTAGTTGCACCAATTTGCATTCCCACCAGCAATGTATGAGTGTATCCCACATCCTCACCAACATTTATTGTTGTTTTTGTTCTTTTTTTTTTGTTTTTGTTTTTCTGATCCTGGGTATTGAACTCAGGGGCACTTGACCACTGAGCCACATGCCCAGCCCTATTTTGTATTTTATTTAGAGACAGGATCTCACTGAGTTGGTTAGTGCCTCGCCTTTGTTGAGGCTGGCTTTGAACCTGTGATCCTCTTGCCTCACCCTCCTTAGCTGCTGGGCTTAAAGGCATACCACCACACCACACCTGGCTGTGGTTTGTGTTCTTTTATTCTTTTTTTTTTTTTTTTTTTTTTTAGTGGTGCTGGGGTTGGAACCCAGGGCCTCATGAATGCAAGTTAAGTATTCTACCAGCCGGGTATCCTATATCCTTTTATTTTTTAATTGATATTATTTTTTTCAAATACACAACAGCGGAATGCATTACAATTTTTATTACACATATAGAGCACAAAATTTCATATCTTTGTGTATAAAGTATGTTCACGCCAATTCATGTCTTTATGCATGTACTTTTTTTTTGCATTACAATTCTTATTACACATATATACCACAATTTTTCATATCTCTGTAGGTAAAGTATGTTGACACACAATTCGTGTCTTCATACATGTACTTTGGATAATAATGTCCATCACATTCCACCATCCTTGCCAATCCCCTTCCCCTCCCCTACCCCCAGCCCTTGATAATTGCCATTCTGACAGGGGTGAGATAAAATCTTATTATAGTTATGATTTGCATTTCTCTACTTGCTAAAGATTAGAAAAATCTTTTTATTATTATTATTATTATTTACTTGTTGATGGACCTTTATTTTACTTGTTTGTATATGGTGCTGAGAATTGAACCCAGTGCCTTATATATACCAAGCAAGTACTCTTTCACTGAGCTACAACCCCAGACCTAGAAAAATCTTTTGAACATTTTTTCCATATATTTGTTGATCAATTGCATTTCTTCTTCTGTTGGAGTGTCTGTTCAGTTCTTTAGTCAGTTCTTTAGTTTTTGGGGAGGGGTGTACCAGGCATTGAACTCAGGGGCACTCAATCATTGAGGCACATTCCTAGCCCTGTTTTGTATTTTATTAGAGACAGGGTCTTACTGAGTTGCTTAGTGCCGCGCTTTTGCTGAGGCTGGCTTTGAACTCGAGATCCTCCTGTCTCAACCTCCAGAGCCACTGGGATTATAAGTGTGAGCCACCCCACCTAGCGTAGCCCACTTATTGAGTGGGTTGTTTTTTGGTGTTTGCTGATAAATGGATGGAGCTGGAGAATATCATGCTAAGTGAAATAAGCCAGTCCCCCAAAACAAAGGCTGAGTGTTTTCTCTGATATCAGATGCTAATTCACAATAAGGGGTGGAGGGCTAGGGAAGAGTTACTTCAGATTAGGTAGAGGGGAGTGAGGAAGGGGAGGGGGACTGGGGATAGGAAGGATAGTAGAATGAATCAGACATTATTTCCCTATATACATATATGACTACATGAAGAGTGGGGTTCTACATCATGTATAACCGGAAGAATGATAAATTATACTCCATTATATATGGTTAGCAAGGTGCATTCTACTGTCATGTATAATTAATTTAAAAAATTGAAAAAAAATAAGTTACAGTGACAGAGCGTCAAGGGCTATAATCAATGTATGAAGTGGATGACTGTTACAAACTAGCTTGTTTTAATGACTAGGGTCCCAAAGAAAGAATAACCTGTTTAGCTCTAGAGCTACTTCAGGATGTGTGTATGAGTGTGTGTGTGTGTGTGTGTGTGTGTGTGTGTGTCCTTGTCCCTTGATGCCTTCGCAAATTGGCATGGGTGCTTTGGAATCTTAGTGGGGCTTAGGGAGGGCAGCGACTGAAATTCAATGAGGAGCTCTGAGAAAGCAGAGTTGGAATAGTAAGCGAAGAGATACTTGGAGAGAATGAAAAGCTGAAGATTGATTCTGGAAAGGGTGCATTTTAGGGAGGTTAGAAAGCATCTCAATGGGTGATTACAACTCAATATAGGCCAAAGAATGGGAAAGCATTTTGAGGTAGCATTTTTTTGGGGGGGCGGGGAAGTTAACTAGAGGTAAAGCAGGGGTACTTGGCCCCTGAGCCACATCCCCAGCCCTGTTTTGAATTTTATTTAAAAACAGGGTCTTACTGAGTTGTTTAGCACTTGGCTTTTGCTGAGGTTGGCTTTCAACTTGTGATCCTCCTGTCTCAGCCTCCCAAGCCACTGAAATTACAGGTATGTGCGGAGTCTGGGCAGGTAGTGGATTTTGACAGGACCCTGAATAGCCACCCTTTCCATCTTCCGCCCTGAAAAGCAAAGCAGGCCTGGCAGATGCCTGTAATTCCAGTGACATGAGAGACTGAGATAGGATAATCACATGTTTGAACCCAGTTTTAGCAACTTAGTGAGACACTGTCTCAAAATTAAAAATATAAAAGGCTGGGGATGTGGTTCAATGGTTAAGCGACCCTGGATTCAATCCCCAGTATAAAAACAAACACTGCAAATGGGGTAGTAGAAGCCAGGCACAGTGGCGCAGGCCTTTAATCCCAGGAGCTCCAGAGGCTGAGGCAGGAAGATTGTGAGTTTAAAGCAAAAGCGAGGTGCTAAGCAACTCAGTGAGGCCCTGTCTCTAATAAAATACAAACAGGGCTGGGGATGTGGCTCAATAATTGAGTGTCCCTGAGTTCAATCCCCAATAACCCCAAAATTAGAAAAAAAAAAAATAGGGAAGTAGAGAGGTGGGGCAAGGCTCGCCGGGGAGACCAGCCCGGAGAAGGCGGTCTCCCTCAGGCCCCGCCCCACTTCAGACCCCTTGGGGCGTGACCAAGGCTCCGCCCCTGGGTTACGCCATCAGCGGGCGCCGTACCTGGAATCATTCGGCCCCGCCAGCTCGGCGGTCGGCCACCTGTCACTGCAGGCACCAGTCATGGTTCTGTTCCGTGGTTTGTAAGTTGGCAACCCACGTCCCCGCGGTGACTGTGGTCCTGATGGCTGCAGCGGCGGCCCTAGCAGCGGCCGAAACCCCTCCTGCCATGCCGCAGGCGGCAGGGGCCGGAGGGCCTACGGCCCGTCGTGACTTCTACTGGCTGCGCTCCTTCTTGGCCGGAGGTGAGTGTCCGCCCTGAAGTCTTCTAGTTGCTTTCCTCCGGCTAAAATCGCTGGCAGATCGGGTGCTAGCGGCCTCTACGATATTCCTTACTCTGCTTCAGTACCCTGCAGGATGTTTACCCATACCTGCCTGTAATCTCATTATAATAATCCTTGACTTGTGCCAGCTAGGTTCAAGGGAGTGGGACCTTGGGCTCTTGGGAAGAGGCTGGAGACCTGGAAGGACTAAGTCAAGCTGATATTATCCAGAGTTGGGTAGCCAGGAAAAGAGGCAGATCCCTTACACGAAACATACTGGGCACTCCTTTCTTTTGTAAAGACTGGGTAACTGAGTGTGCAATTAGGTTTTGCTGTTTGCTTAAAGGAAAATAAATATTGGAGGTCAGCTTTTTAAAGATGACTGAGAAATTGTGTAAAATTAGCAAACTGTGTCAAAACTACTTGACAAGCCCTACTATTGATCTGACCACGAGACCAGAACATTCACATTGTCTCAAAAAATTTCCTCTGCCTCATCATAAGGAAGTGTTTTAATCTCTTCCCTCATGGTGTAATTGCTTGTCTGGGTTATCATGACTTAGTTATTTGACAGAGAATTTTAAAATTCCACATTATGAAGACTTGTTGAAATATATTATCTGTATTTTGCAGCAGTAACAACAATTAGTTTGTCCTCCTGATAAAAAGGGCATTCATTTATTCGTACTGGAAATATTTGAGTGCCAGATATGTGCCTACTTTTTGCTTTAGTATACATCAAAGAACACAAGAAAGGGGCTGGGGTTGTGACTCAGAGGTAGAGCGCTCCCCTAGCACGTGTGAGGCCCTGGGTTTCATCCTCAGCATTACATAAAAATAAATAAAGGTATTGTGTCCAACTACAACTAAAAAATAAATATTTTAAAAAAAGGAACAAAAGAAATATCTATACCTTCCTGGAGTTTATGTTGGTTATGGAGTTGTAAGGTGAAGAATAAACAGAATGAAAATATAGTATGTTAGAAGGTGATGAATGCAATTGGAAGAAGTAGAAAGAAGAGAGGGAAGGCAGTGGAGTGGACAGTATTAAAGATGATGGCTGTGGTGTTTCACTGAGAGATTGAAACTTGAAACTTGAGCGAACTTTTTTTTTTTTTTGGTACTAGATGTACTAGATATTGAACCCAGGAGTGCTTTACCACTGAGCTACATCCCCACCCTTTTAATTTTCTTATTTTGAGACAGAAGCTTGCTAAATTGCTGAGGCTGGCCTTGAACTTGTATCCTTCTGCCTCAGTCTCCTGAGTCACTGGGATTACAAATGTGTGCAACAATGCCTGGCAGAGAAGGCAAAGACTTTAAAGCCAGAAAGTCTGGTCTGCTGTAAGACTTTTGGCTGAAGACAAGTGGTGTTGATTAGGGAAGGAAGTTAGGTAAAGAGAGCAGGGAGAAGAAAATGAAGGGATCTTCCAAATCATAAAGATTCTGATTTTTACTCAGAGTGAAATGGGGAAATATTACAGATTTTTTTGTGTATCTATGTTTGCTGGTGCTTGAACCCAGGGCTCTTGTGCACTGAGCCACACCCCTAACCTTTTTTGTTTTATTTTTAGATAGGGGATCCCTATGTTGCTGAGGCTGGCTTTGAATTGCCATCCTCCTACCTCAGCCTCCTAGGTCACTACCTCATATGTGGATCACTGTACCTGGCAATTTTACAGATATTGAACACAAAAAAGTGTCAGGCTATGACCTGGCTGCTCTGTTGAGAAAAACTGTAAGATGCACATATAGAAGCAAAGAGACCAGTTTGGGAGTTATTACAGTAATTTCGATTATAGATGATAGTGGCTTGGATCAGCATAGTAGCTGTGAAGTTGGTGAGAAGTTGTGAGATTATGGATATATATATATATATATATATATATATATATATACACATACACACACATATACATACACATACATACAACAAATAGGATTTTCTGACTCATTAGAGGTGAGGTGAGGGAAAGTCAAAGATGATTTGTTTTGGCCTGAGCAACTGCAAGGAGGTAGCTGTCATTGACTGAAGGCTATCATTGGAGCAATTTTTGTGGTGGTTTTTGGAAAGAGATCAGAAGTTGTTTTGAACATGTTGTATTTTATAATGTGGACTGGGTGTTGAACTAAATTCTTTTATTTTTTATTTTTTAAATTTTTTATTTAATTTTTTTTTTTAGAGTGAGAGAGGAGAGAGAGAGAGAGAGAGAGAATTTTTAATATTTATTTATTTATTTATTTTAGTTCTCGGCGGACACAACATCTTTGTTGGTATATGGTGCTGAGGATCAAACCTGGGCCGCACGCATGCCAGGCAAGCGTGCTACCGCTTGAGCCACATTCCCAGCCCTGAACTAAATTCTTGGGAGATGTAGATTAGAATAGCAAACAGGACTCATGTACTGCTGGTAGTAATATAGATTGGTAAAACCACTCCGAAGCACTGGTTAAGCAGTTATTTATGAACCTGAATATTTGCATGCTATATATCTAATGGTTCCTAAGCATATACCAATATATAGACTGTATTTTTTTTGTAGTTGCCATATTCATAATAGCCAAAACCTAGAAGCAACCCCAATTTCTGTCAAAGTTAGGACGTGTAACTAAAATATGGTATACGAATAAATGAGATACTATGCATCACTGAAAATTAATGAATTATTGCTACACTTAATAATATGGAAGAATCTCACAAACATAATATTGAACAGCAGAAACCAGACAGTGGACTATGCATATACTGTGTCATTTTGTTTGTATAAAGGTCAAATATGATCAAAATTAAATCTATGTTGTTAAAATCAGAAGAGTAGTTGATTATTTCTGAGGAGGGACAGATAGTATTTTGGGGAGCATTGGAAAAAGACTTTTGGGGACTTAGTATAAGTATCCTATTTCTTTTCTTTTTTGTGTGTGTATGTGTTATTTTTTATTTTATTTATTTTTTTACGTGTTGCTGAAGACCGAACCCAGTGCCTCACATGTGCTAGGCAAGCACTCTGCCACTAAGCTATAACCCCAGCCCAAGTATCCTATTTCTTGATCTTAACATGATTGCATTCACTTTGCACTAATTTGTTAGGTGGCATGCTTATGATTTTTGTACTTTTATGTTTGTATCTTATACTTTACTACAGAAAAAATTTAATGAAAGAGGAAAGATTGGAAATAGCAAATATAGGAAATACTACAAAGGAATCTTGATTAAGCCAGATGGTTTTTAGAAGTTTCTATAGTATTTTATTTTATTTTTTGAACCCAGGGTACTGAACCACTGTGCTACATCCCTAGTCATTTTATTTTTAATTTAATTTAATTTTTTTTGAGAGAGGAGAGAGGAGAGAGGAGAGAATTTTTTTTAATATTTATTTTTTAGTTTTTGGCAGACACAACATCTTTGTATGTGGTGCTGAGGATCGAACCGGGCCACACACATGCCAGGCGAGTGGGCTACCGCTTGAGCCACATCCCCAGCCCTTATTTTTTATTTTGAAACAGGGTCTCAATAAGTTTCCTAGGTTGGCCTTGAACTTGTGATCTTTCTGCCTCAGCCTCCTGAGTTTCTGTGATTATAGGCATGTGCCACCATGTCTTATTCCATAGGATTTTTGACTTTTTTAAAAAGTAGGCTTACTGAAGTATACTTTGTATACAATAAAATTCACTCTTTTGAGGTACATAGTTAAATTCATCTTGCCAAAAATGTATGAAGTCCACCATAGTCAAGATATAGAATAGTTTCATCACCTCAAAATAGTTCCACTTCCCTTGTGTCATTCTCCTCCTGTCATCCTCAGCTCCTGACAAGCACAGATCTATTTTCTGAGGGAAAAGAATTGAAACTCTAAGGCCAGCCTGGGCAATTAAGGGAGAGCCTGTCTCAAAAAAAAAAAAAAAAAAAAAAATTGGGGACTAGGGATATAACTTGAAGGTAGACTATTGCTTAGCATGCATGAAGCCCTGCTTCAATCTTCAGTACCACCTAAATGGAATATCTGGCTTTCTTCGCTTAGCAAAATGTTTTGAAAATTTACACATGTTGTATGTATCAGAAGTTTGTTCCTTTTTTTTTCCTTCTCTCTCACTGCTGTGGATCAAATCCAGGGCCTCACTTGCTAGGCAAGAACTCTACCACTGAGTTATACTTCTAGCCCTTGTTTTCCTCATATCTATCTATAATGGGGATCAAACCCTGGGTACTTTACTACTAAGCAATATCCCCAGTCCCCAGCCATTTGGAATGTTAAAACATTAAATATTTTTTTTTATTTATGTTTTTGTTTTTGCAGTACTGAGTATTGAACCCGGGGAAACTATATCTACCACTAACTATATCTCTGCCCCTTTTTATTTTTTATTTTAAGGTAGGGTCTTGGTAAATTTCCCAGACTGGCCTTGAACTTGCAGTCTTCTTGCCTCAGCCTCTCTGATACCACCATGCTGCTGTTCCTTTTTTTTTTTTTATAGTTGTAAATGGATAGAATGCCTTTATTTTATTTGTTTATTTTTATGTGGTACAAAGGACAAAACCCAGTGCCTCACACATGCTAGGCAAATGCTCTGCCACTGAGCTACAGCCCCAGCTCTGCTGCTGTTCCTTTTTGCTAACAATATTTTTTACTAATAATATTTTTACTAATAACTTTTTACTAATAATATTTTGTTGTATGAATATACCAAAGTTTCTTTCTTTCTTTTTTCTTCCTTTCTTTTTTGAAATGGTTTTTTCTTACATAGCCCAGGCTGGTCTTAAAAATTCCTGGGTTCAAGTGATCCTACCACCTGAGCCTCCCAAGTAGCTGGAACTAGACATGTGTGCCACTGTGCCTAGCCACATCTGTTGATGAAAATTGATTTCTTTCTGGTTTTCCACTATCTGACTTAAGAGACTATGAAAAGTAGTCTTTTATGTGAGTTTCATCTCCTGGATGAAATCCTTTGGTTTCTTTATCCTTGGGCAAATTTCTAGGAAGGGACTCCTTACTCTACCCAGCCCTGACTCCTTGGCTTTAAGAGTATCATATAGGCTGGGGTTGTGGCTCAGTGGTAGAGTGCTTGCCTTGAATGTATGAGGCACTGGGTTTGATTCTCAGCACCACATACAAATAAAAAATAAAGGCCCATCAACAACTAAAATAATTAAAGAAATAAAATTTAAAAAAAAGACATCTTCCACAGTTACTTTAAAAAAAGAAAAGAATATCATGTTTAACTTTTTAAAATATACATTTCACAATTTATAAAAGGATGACAATAAACATCCTTTTACTCTTTGATAGTATGAAAAATTACAATCATCTTCTCTTAGGTTGGAATTAAAAAAAAAAAAAAAAAAAGGAAGCCAGGAGTGGTGGCACATCTCAGCTACTCAGGACCAGGAGTTTAAGGCAGCTGCTCCTAGGCCAGGCTGGCTCCAGCTAGAGACCTCTGTGTTTTTTGGCTGGTGCAGTGGAGGAAAGGGCTCCAGAAGATTTATGAACCTTGAGAACCAGCCCTTAACTTTATTTTTTTTAATTTATAATTTTTGCAGTGCTGGGGATTGAACTCGGCAAGTGCTTTACCAATAAGCTACATCCTCTGGCTGTACTTAATTTAATAAGAAATTGCCAATTCTGAACACTGTGATGTAAACTTGTAATCACAGCACTTCCTGAGGCTGAGACAGGATGATTGCGAGTCTGAGGCCAGCCTCAGCAATTAGCAAGGCCCTAAGCAACTTAATGAGACCCTGCCTCAAAAATAAAAAGGACTGGGGATGTAGCTCAGTGGTAAAGTACCCCTGTTTTAACTCCCAGTACCAAAAAATAAATAAATAAATAATAAATAATCCCAGTTACTTGGGAGGCTAAGACATGAGGATGACAAGTTCAAGGCCAATTGTGGCAGCTTAAAGAGACCCTATCTCAGGAAAAAAACATCCCCCCCCACACATAAGGGGCTGGGGATGTAGTTCATTGATAGAATGTTCATGAGTTCAATCCCCAATACCAAAAACAAAACAAAACAAAACAAAAAACCCCTGCTAAGTTAGTTCCCAAAGCATCTGTTTCATTTTTTTATCCCCACTGCCTTGTCAGTACTTGTTGGTATTGTTAGGGTGTCTATGTATGTTTTTCATTTTTACAAGTGTTTAGTGTTATCTAATTGTGATTTTAATTCTTATTTTCTTGAAGAAAATGATACTGAGCATCTTTTCATTTTATTGCCCATCTTTGTTTCTTTTGTTAAGTGCTGGTTCAAATTTTTGGAAGGCATGACTTTGAAGGTTGTATAGGAGTTTCATATCCAGGTGATAGGAAGGAATACTGCTGGGCAAGTTATTTAACCTCTTGTACCTTAGTTTTCCCATCCTCAAAAGATAATATAAGTCTCCTTACCTTAAATAATTGTTCTAATGATTAAACTGGAATAGTAAAAGCCTTGGCACACGCCCACAATTAAATTTCTTAGGCTAGTGCCTGGTACAAAGTAAATACTGAGTATTTATTAACTATTATGGTTAGCAGTGCTTTGGGCAAATCTCTTTTGTTCAATCTTTCTTTTCTTTTCTTTCTTTCTTTTTTTTTTTTTTTTTTTAGTGCTTCTACCACTGAGCTACCTCTAGTCTAGTTGCTTTCTCTTAAAAGAAAGATAAAAGCAGCAGCTGGGCGCAGAGGTACTCCTGTATTCTCAGCTGCTCTGGAGGTTGAAGCAGGAGGATATCAAGTTCAAGGCCAGCTTTGGCCATTTTGGGGGGGGACTTTGTCTCAAAATGAAAATAAAAAGAGGTCAGTGGTAGAGTACCCCTGGGTTCAATTTTCAGTACTGAAAAATAAATAAATAGATAAATGGGTGGTGGTGCTGGAAATATGGTATAGCACAGTGGTAGAGTGCTTCTTAGCTTGTACAGGTTCCTAGATTTGATCTCTTGCACTGCAAAATAAAGATGAAAGCTACTTGACCTAACTCAAATGGACTGTTGGGTTGTTGATTAATTAAACTTTGAAGCAGTAGGAAATTAAGATACTATTAAAGTAAACTACTTATTGAATACATTCTAAATAATTTCATTTGGTGGTTAATCCATACATGACTGAGAAGATAATAATGTATCATAAAATAATATGAAAGCAAATAAAACCAGATGCAAATGACTTTTAATTTATCCTCAATTTTGGATAGCCTGCTATTTCTATTAGTTCAAATAAGAAAAAAATATTAAACTTTTATAAATATAAACTTTTATATTACAGTACAAATATACATTTAATTTTTGGATATCTCAAAGGGTGGGCTTTAATATTAGTTACACGCTGAGCTGTCAAGTACAGTGGGTATGGACTTTATGATTTTATGGGCTAGACCCTGCATTGGTCTTTGGTGATGCATCAGTGAAGGAGATCCACAAAATTCTTGTCCTCTTGACCCTTCTGAAATACAGATTTTTTAAATATTTATTTTTTAGTTGTAGTTCAACACATTATCTTTATTCTATTTATTTATTTATATGTGGTGCTGAGGATTGAAACCAGGGCCTTGCACGTGCTAGGCAAGTGCTCTACCTCTGAGCCACAACCCCAGCCCCTGAAATATATATTTGATGGTGAAGAATTTAATGTACTCATAAAGAAACCAAAGGCTTTTTTGCTCACCTTTTATAATAGTAACAACTTATCTTATTGAGTGTTTCTACGATGCAGGAAAGTATTGTAGAAAAGTCTTTATGTGATTACTTTTGAAGCATTCCATGCTGATAGGTCAGTAGCATTCTGATCAATGTTAAAGTCCATGTAAGCACTTTACTCTGTTTTCATCCACACATATGGCCAGTGGCACAAAGTAGAAACTAAATACAAAGTTGCTGAATGTATAAATGAATGACTGCTTTTATGGGTAAAAGTTGGTTGTTTTGGAGCTGGGGTTGTTGCTCAGTGGTAGAGCACTTGCCTGGCATGTGTGAGGCCCTGGGTTTGATCCTCAGCACCATTTATAAACAAATACATACATAAATAAAATAAAGGTCTATTGACAACTAAAAAAAATAACAACAAAAAAGTTGGTTGTTTTAATGTAAAATTCATCCAAGAAGAAGAGATGCTTATTAGAAACAGAGCTTTGCAGTTGGGTAAATACCTTTAAGTGTTAGTCTCCATAGATACATTTTAGCAAAATTCCAGGGTTCACCAGGCACTGGGGAGTGATTTATACTCCCCAAACTTATTTTTAAGTCTGACATTCTCAATTATTAAATTACAGGAAATGGGGGCAAATCATCTGCATATCCCTGCTACTGGGCAATTCTATCCATGGAGACCAAATTAAAGATCAGTGGGTTTGCTGGTTGGACAAATAAGGATTTCCCTGTAGAAAGAAATGATATGCAATTTATTTCTGACCTTTTAAACAATTTTTAGGGATTGCTGGATGCTGCGCCAAAACAACGGTTGCTCCTTTGGATCGAGTAAAAGTTTTATTACAAGCTCACAATCACCATTACAAGCATTTAGGTAAGTTAATAGATTATAAAAATGAAAGTGAAATAAAAAAATTATCCATCTGCTTGCTGGTTTCCCATTGTAAATTATAATGGAAAGAGGTAGAAAAGGGAATTCAAATTTGGTGGTAAATATAAGTTATATGTCTCTTATTCATTTTAATCTGTTCATTTGTAATAGTGGTTATATGTATTTATCATTTTAGGGTACTGATATTTTCCAAGCCAAAATCTTGGAATCATGGAAGTAAGTACAATTTTTATTGGGATCAATGAGTTACATACTTCACAGATACACATAATAACTCGGCCTGATTTTTTAATTCAATGAGTGGAGATACAATTTTTAATAAGTATAAAACTGAAATAATAACTCCTTTAAATACTTAAATAGGCCAGGATTAGGGGGGCTAGTGGTGCACACCTGTAATCCCAGCTACTCAGAAGATCTGAGGCTGGAGGATTACAAGTTCAAAGCAGTTTACAGAGACCCTGTCTCAAAATAAAATAAAAAAGACTGAGGATGTAACTTAGTGGTAGAGCACTTTCCTAGTATGTGTAAAGCCCCGGATTTAATCCCCAGGACTATAGGGAGAAAACAATGAAATAAGCCTTCTAGAAATATTAGAATTTCTAGAACTTTTCCAATATTACAAGTAGAATTTATTGTAATTAGTTTCAGATAAACTTGATTTCTTAAGAAAATATCAAGACTTTAGATATTCCTCACAAATGTAAAATTCAGTCTTCTTCTTTTTTGGGGGGGGGGCGGGGCGTGCAGGGAATACCAGGGATGAACTTGAGCACTAGGCCACTGAGCCACATTCCCAGCCCTATTTTGTATTTTATTTAGAGATAGGATTTCACTGAGTTGCTAAGTTCCTGCCTTTTGCTGCGGCTGGTTTTGAACGATCCTCTTCCCTCAATCTCTTGAGTTACTGGGGATTACAGGCATGGGTCACCGTGTGTTCAGCTCTTTTAAAATTTTGTGACAGTTTCCCTAAACTGCCCAGGCTGGCTTTATACTTTTTTTTTTTCATTTTATTTTTGAGGTACTAAGGATTGAACCCAGGGCACTGAACTACGTTTTCTGTCCTTTTTGTTTTGTTTTGAAATAGGGTCTGGCTAAATTGCCTAAGCTGGTTTGTATTTATGATTCTCTTGCCTCAGCCTCCTGAGATGCTGGAATAACAGACATATACTACCATACTTAGCCCAATATGTATAATTTTTATTTTTATGTATTAGTTTTAAAAATGAAAAAGAAAGATGATAATGGAACTGAAACTGGTGAGTGACATGGAAACATCATAAGTACGATACATTACTCAAGTGTTTATGGTAATGCTGCTGTAACTGCCTATTGTAGAAAATCATAACATCTACAATTATGTACAGTATATTAAATTTTTTTTTAAAGAGAGAGAGAGAGAGAGAGAGAGAATTTTTAATATTTATTTTTTAGTTCTCAGCGGACACAACATCTTTTGTTGGTATGTGGTGCTGAGGATCGAACCCGGGCCGCACGCATGCCAGGCGAGCGCGCTACCGCTTGAGCCACATCCCCAGCCCTTAAAATTTGATTGTTATAATAAATGATCAAATTATTGGTTTTTGAAAAGCACTGTTATTGTTATTATTTGCAGTGCTAGGGATTGAACCCAGTTGAGCTCTGATACTGAGCTACATCCTCATCCCCAGACCCTGATATATATATAATTTTTTTTTTTTTTGGTACTGGGGAATCTAGGAGTGCTTTACCATTGAACTAGATTCCCAGCCTTTTAAATTTATTTATTAATTATTTATTATTATTATTATTATTATTATTATTTGTGGTGCTGGGGATTGAAGTTAGGGGCCTGTGCATGTGAGGCAAGCATTTGACCAACTGAACTGAACTATATCCCAACCCTTTTTATTTATTATTTTTTTTTGGTACTGAGGATTGAACCCATGGGTGATGAGTCACATTTTCAGCCATTTTTATTTTTTATTTTGAGACAGGGTCTTACTAAGTTGCTTAGGGTCTCAGTGATTTGTTGAGGCTAGCCTTGAACTTGAGATCCTATTGACTCAGGCCTCAAATTGCTGGGATTACAGGCCTGTGCCACCATGCCCTGTCCCTTTTTTTATTATTCCTATTTTAAAAATATTTTTTAGTAATTATTTGTATGTGGTACTGAGGATTGAACCCAGTGCCTCACACATGCTAGGCAAGTGCTCTGCCACTGAGCCTCAACCCTAGTCCCTATTTTTTAATTTTGAGATAAGTCTCACTCAGTTGCTTATGGCCTTGCCAAATTGCTGAGGCCCAGTCCCTGATTTTAAATATTGATACAGGGTTAGCCTTCAATTTGATTTTCTCCTGCCTCAGCCTTTTGAGTAACTAAGATAACAGGTGTGTACATCATGTCTGATTTCAAAAAAAAGCATTATTTATATATTTTTAAAAAATTCTAAACAATCCAGAATGTTTCAGAATAGGGAATTGGCAAAATAAGTTTTGGTTTATTCATGTTATAGACTGTTTTGCCCTCAGAAAAAATTTATTAAAGCCAGGTATGGTGTTGCACACGTGTAATACCAGTGGCTGTGAGGCTGAGGCAGGAGAATGGCGAATTCAAAGCTAGCCTCATCACCTTAGAGAGACCCTGTCTCAAAATAAAAAATAAAAAGGGCTGGAGATGTGGCTCGGTGGTTAAGTGACCCTGGGTTTAATATCTAATTAAAAAAAATTATGAAAGAATACTAGATGGGTACATTGGTACATGCCTATAATCCAAGTTATTTGGAGACTCAGACAGGGCTTCCCAAGTCATGAAATTGAGACCAGCTTGGACAATATAAAGTAATACTCCATCTCAAGTATGGCGCTGTAGCTCAGTGGCAGAGCGCTTGCCTGGTATGTGCGAGGCACTGGGTTCGATCCTTAGCACCATAAGAAAATAAACAAATAAAATAAAGCCATACTCTCTGTCTACAACTACGAAAAAAAATTTAGTACCTTTATTTTATTTATATATGGTGCTGAGGTTCAAACCCAGGGCCTCACACATACTAGGCGAGTACTCTATCACTGAACTACAACCCTGGCAGTGTTCCATATAGAAAGATGTTTTATAAGATAAATAAGAATCAATAATTTTCCAATTAGATTTCTTTTTCAACTGGGGATTGAATCCCGGTTCAGTTTACTATTGAGCTATATCCTCAACTATTATCTATTATTATTATTATTATTATTATTTTGTTTAGAGACAGGGTCTCACTAAATTGCTAATGCCTCAAAAAGTTGCTGAGGTTGGCCTTAAATTTACAGTCCTCCTCCTCAACATTTTTTTTTTTTTTTTTTGGTGGTGCTGGGGCTTGACCCCAGGGCCTTGTGCATACCAACTGAGCTATCTCCCCAGCCCCCCTCCCTCATTCTGGAATGACAAATGTACACTACTGCACCCGGATGGAATTAGATTTTTTTTTCCCATTAGATTTTTTTTTTTTTTTTGAGAGAGAGAGAGAGAGAGAGAAATCCAATTAGATTTTTTTCCCCATTAGATTTTTTTTGAGAGAGAGAATTTTTTAATATTTATTTTTTAGTTTTCGGTGGACACAACATCTTTATTTTATTTTTATGTAGTGCTGAGGATTGAACCCAGCGCCCCTTGCATGCCAGGCAAGCACACTACCGCTTGAGCCACATCCCGAGCTCTCCCATTAGATTTTTTAAAATGAAATTCTCCTCAGCCGTTTACGATGGTGTGCATCTATAATCCCAGTGGCTCGGGAGGCTGAGGCAGGAGGATCTTGAGTTCAAAGCAAGCCTCAACAATTTAGTAAGGCACTTAGCAACTCAGTGAGACCCTGTCTCTAAATAAAATACAAAATAGGACTGGGAGTGTGGCTCAGTGGTTGAACACCCCTGGGTTCAATCCTCAGTACCAAAACAAAAAAAAAAATGAGGTGAGTATGTAGCTTCATGGTAGAGGACCCTTGAGTTCAATTCCCAGTACTGGAAAAAATATTGCAACTCTTTTTGAATGTGTGTGTGGTGCAGGGGATTGAACCCAGGACTTTGTGCATGTGAGGCAAGCACTCTACCAACTCAGTTATATCCCCAGCCCTAGTAATGAATTCTATATCTTCACATTATGTACCTGTCATATGTAGAGAAAAGCAGACCTTTGAATTTATTGAGAGATTATATAAAACCTGGAAAGAAGGAATCAATCTTCTTTTGTTGTCTAAATTGAAAGCAAAATGAGATGAATACCAGTATCTCCTGGTGTTCTACCATGTACCAGCCTTTCAGTGTCCAAACAGAAATGTTTTATTCCTTTAACCTTCTCCCCATGCTGGTGTGTGTTGGTTTGTTTTCAGATTTGTAATCATATGTAATCATAGATTACATATTCACATTAGATTTCATGCTCTACAGAGATGCATACTGTGGGTTACATTATACCCTATAAGGCTTGCAAAGTATGAAGTAGAATTCCTGGAATGTAACTGTGAACTATTGATACAGTATTTGGGGTGCTGTGTATTTTTAAATATACAAGCCCAAACCAAAAAAAAAATTGTAGGTTTTTGTTTTTGTACTAGGATTTGAACCCAGGGGTACTCTACTACTATGCTATATCACCAACCCTTTTTTAAAAAATTTTTTTAGTTATTAATGGACATTTATTTTATTTATATGTGGTGCTGAGAATTGAACCCAGGGCCTCTCACATGCTAGGCAAGTGCTCTGTTACTGAGCCACAACCCCAGCCCATCACCAACCCTTTTTATGTATTTATTTTTATTTTGAAACCCGGTCTTGCTAAATTGCCCTGGTTGGTATTGGATTTAAATTTGTAATCCTCCTACCTTAGTCTCCCAAGTAGCTAAAATTATAGGTATGTGATTAAGTGCCTAGCAGTTAATTTCATTTCTAAAAATAGTTTTAGGGCTGGATGCAGTGGCCTGCCTCTAAACCCAGCTACTCAGAAGGCTAAGGCAGGAGAATCTGAAGTTCCAGGACAGCCTGGGCAACTCAGTGAGACCCTGTCTCAAGCTAAAAATAAAGAGTTGGGCCAGGTGGTTCGCACCTGTATTCCCAGCAACTTGGGAGGCTGAGGCAAGAGGACAAGTTCAAGGACAGTATCAGCAATTGAGTGAGGCCCTAAGAAATTTAGCAAGAATATATTTCAAAAAAGAATTTTGACAGGTGCCATGGTCCTCGCCTATAGTTGCAGTGGCTGTGAAGGCTGAGGAAGGAAAATTGCAAGTTCAAAGCCAGACTCAGAAACTTAGCAAGGCCCTAAGCAACTTAGTGATACCCTGTCTCAAAATAAAAAATAAAAAGGCTGGGGAAGTGACTCAGTGGTAAAACTCTCCTGAGTTAAATCCCAGTGCTAAATAAATAAAAAGGGCTGGGGATGTAGCTCACTGGTAAAGTACCCCTGGGTTCAATCTTCACTACCAGAATAAATAGATAAACAAACAAACAAACAAACAAATGTTCTGAGGATGTAGCTCAGTGGTAGAGTGCCACCACTTTCAATCCCTAGTATGTATAAATAAATAAGTAAATAAAGATTTTGAGCATTTTATTCTAGCCCCTTTAGATTTATAAGATAGTTATTCGAAATTTTCTTTTGAAAATATTTACCCTTTTTAATTGTTGCATATAATTGTACATATTTATGAGGTACCATGCTTTTTTAAAAAAAATATTTTTTTAAATTTTTAGATGGACATAATACCTTTATTTTGTTTATTAATTTTTATGTGGTGCTGAGGATCGAACCCAGGACCTCACAGGGCCTCACATGTGGTAGGCGAGGGCTCTACTGCAGAGCCAGAACCCCAGCTCCTGGGGTACCATGCTTTTAAATTTTATTTATTAATTAAAAAAAATTTTTATGGCAGTGGGGTTATTTTGGGAGGATTAAATCTAGGGATGCTCTAAGACTGAACCACACCTCCAGTCCTATTTATTATTTGTTTGAATATATATTATTATTATTATTAGTTTTTAAAGAGAGAGAGAAAGAGAGAGAGAATTTTTTAGTATTTATTGTTTAGTTTTCGGAGGACACAGCATCTTTATTTTATTTGTATGTAGTGGTGAGGATTGAACCCAGGGTTGCGCACATGCCAGGCAAGCCCACTACCGCTTGAGCCACATCTCCAGCCCTGAATATATATTATTTTAACAAGGATAATTTATAAAATATAAAAGCAAAATGTTTCCTCTTCTTGTTCCAATTTGAAATTAAGCAGTTTTAAAAGTCTCTTTCATTTTCTTCCAGAGCTAACATATACATATGTAAGCATGTACTTATATTTTACCAAATATTAGTTCCTCTAATCCTTAATAAAAAGTAAGTAAAAATACAGAGGAGAAGGATTTATTTATTTATTTTTATTTTTAATTTTTTTAAGAGAGAATTTTAATATTTATTTTTTAGTTTTTGGCGGACAGAACATCTTTGTTTGTATGTGGTGCTGAGGATCAAACCCGGGCCGCACCCATGCCAGGCGAGCGCGCTACCGCTTGAGCCACATCCCCAGCCCGAGAAGGATTTATTTATTTATTTTTTAAATGTATTTTTTAGTTGTAATTGGACACAATACTTTTATTTTATTTATTTTTATGTGGTGCTGAGGATCAAACCCAGGGTCTAGGACATGCTAGGCGAGCACTCTACCCGTGAGCCACAACCCCAGCCCCTCCCTCCCCCTTTTAAAATTCTCATTATTTTTATATCTATTCATCTATCTATCTACCTACCTAGTTATTTATTTATTTATTTATTTATTTATTTTGTGTGTGTGGGGGGTGGGGATTGAACCAAGGCCTTCTGCATGCTAGGCAAGCACTCTACCAACTGAGCTATATCCCCAGCCTTGGAGAAGGCTTTCAATAATGAATAAGCTTTTTTATTTTTATTTTTTGTGGTACTGGCAATTGAATTCAGGAGTACTCTACCTCTGAGCTACATCATCATCCCTTTTTTAATTTTAATATTTGAGATAGGGTCTTGCTATACAGCCCAGGGCACCCTCCTGAGTTACTGGGATGACAGGTGTGGCCATTGCACATGGCATAGAAATTTGATGTAACATATACATATGGAACTTTGCATGCTGCTGAGAATGCACATTTTTTCAAACACTGTTTATAACACTTGCAAAAATGAGTCCAGTGTTATAAAGAAATAGTTGATTTTCCAAAGTAAAAATAGGACAGCCTAGTGTTGTGCATCTGTAATCCCAGTGACTCAAGGGGCTAAAGCAAGAGGATTGCAAGTTCTAGGTCAGCCTCAGCAATTTAGTGAAACCCTGTCTCAAAAAATAAAAAGGGCTGGGCATGTAGTTCAGTGGTAGAGTGCCCTGGGTTCGATCTCCAATATTAAAAAAATAAAAAAATGATAGCCTATAGGTTGATATATTTAACAGGTATTAATTTGGAAAGGTTCAACATCCACTTTTTTTTTTTGGGCGGGGGCCGGGTACTGGGGATTGAACTCAGGAACACTCAACTACTGAGCCACATCTCCAGCTCTATTTTGTATTTAGAGAAGGGGTCTCATTGAGTTGCGCCTTGCTGTTGCCAAGGCTGGCTTTGAATTTGTAATATTCCTGCCTCAGCCTCCCAAATTGCTGGGATTACAGGCATGTGCCATCACGCCTGGCTGTGCTTTCTTTCTTTTTTCTTGTTTTTATACTTTATTTATTTAAAATATTTTTTTAGTTGTTGATAGATCTTTATTTTATTTATTTATATGTGGTACTGAGGATGGAACCCAGTGCTTCACACATGCCAGGCAGGCACCTACAACTGAGCCACAACCCAGCCCTGGCTGTGCTTTCTTGTATCCTGTCCTCTTCATCTTCTTCCCTTTGTTTACTAGATTTCTATTTTTGAAACTACTATATTACTTCGTTTATAATAATGGTTTCTCTTAAAATGTTTTTAACAAAATATATGTGACAATCAACAAGTTTTAAAGAATAATGTAATAAGTATATGCAGAACTGCCACAGAGTTTTAGAAAGATATTATCAGTTATTTTTTAAACTTCCTCTTTATTTCTGTACCTTATAAACTTTTCTGTCACACATCTCCAGTATTAAAAAAGTAAAAAATGATAGCCTATAGGTTGATATATTTAACAGGTATTAATTTGGAAAGGTTAAATTGTTCTAAATTTAACTTACTTTAAATTGTTGTACTTTTGAATCAAATTAAACAAGGGTTAGCTGGATTTGGTGGTATATGCATGTAATCTCAGAGACTCAGGAGACTGAGACAGGAGGATCATAAGTTTGAGGTCAGCATTGGCAATGTGAGTCTCAAAAAAATAAAAAATAGGAAGGACTGTCACGCGTGGGGCGCTGGGTTTGATCTTCGGCACCACATAAAATAAAATAAAGATGTTATGTCCGCTGAAAAATGAAAAATAAATATTAAAAAATTCTCTCCCTTCTCTCTCTCTCTCTCTCTTTAAAAATGCTTTTGGGGTATATCATTTCTTAGATGTTGAGTACCTACTGTTTTAATTAATAGGAAGGCCTCTTATAATCTAAAATTAGAAATGAGCCTAGTTTTGACTTTTATATATATGTTTTTTCATTTTGGGGTTGGGATTGTAGCTCGGTGATAGAGTGCTTGCCTAGCTTGAGTGAAGCCCTGGTTTTGATCCTTAACACAACATAAAAATAAATAAATAAAATAAAGTTTAGATTCTTAAAAAGCTTTGAGGAGGAAGGCACACCGTGTACAATAGTGTCAAAACCCAATCATCGTGCTGGGGTTGTGGCTCCATGGTGGAGCGCTTGCCTCAACTGTGAGAGGCACTGGATTTGAATCTCAGCACCACATATAGATAAATGAATAAAATAAAGGTCCATCAACAAATAAAAAACCCCCAAAAAGTAAAAAAAAAAAAAAAAAAAAACCCAATTATTTCCATAGGTATGAACCACAGAAATTTTATTTTCATTTTTGATGATTTTTTTTTTTTTTGTATAGGAGATTGAACCCAGGGGCTCTAAACCACTGAGCCACATCCACAGCCCCTTTTTGTATTTTATTTAGAGAGGCCTCTGTGAGTTGCTTAGGGACTTACTAAGTTGCTGAGGCTGGCATTGAACTCACAATCCTCCTTCCTCAGCCCTCTAAGCTGCTGAAATTACATACCTGTGCCACTGCACCCATCTTGATTAAACTTTTTTTTTCTTTTTTGAGAAAAAGATAAAAGAAAGTTTATTTCTTTGCTAGTAAAGAAGAAACAGGGTATTTCTATCCTAAAGTCTGTGATTCTGCCCATCAGCAGGAACAGGGGGCTACATTCCACATATTCTTTGTCTGGAATTATAACTGGCTTGTTAATTTGGGAGAGTGTCATCTCTGAGATCTTCTGGTACCATCCCCAAAGTCTGGATTACTTTGTTCCTATGGTGGGTAGTGTTTGATGAAACTTTTTCTTTTCTTTTCTTTTCTTTTTTTTTTTTTTTAGTTATAGATGTCTTTATTTTACTTTATGTGGTGCTGAGGATCCAACCCAGTGCCTCACATATGCGCTCTACCTCTTAGCTAAACCCCAGCCCTTGATGAAACTTTTGATTGAAAAATTTGGAAGGGAATCTGAACTTCTTTTTTTTTTTTTTTTTTTTTGGTACCAGGGATTGAACTCAAGGGTGTTTAACCACTGAATCATATTCTCTCTCTCTCTCTCTTTTTTTTTTTTTTTTGGGTAGTTATAGATGGACGGGTGCCTTTATTTTATTTGTTTATTTTTACAAGGTGCTGAGAATCAAACCCAGGGCCTCACGCATGCTAGGCAAGCAGTCTACCACTGAGCTACAGCTCCAGCCCCCTGAATCATATTCTCAGTCCTGCCTTCTTCTTCTTTTTGAGGTGCTAGGGATTGAACCCAGGGCCTTGTACATGCATGGCAAGCACTCTACCAACTGAGCTATATCCTCAGCACATCTCCCCCAACCCCACACACTTTTTAAACAGGTTCTCATTAAGTTGCTTGAGGGCCTTGCTAAACTGCCAAGGCTGGCTTTGAATTTATGATCCTCCTGCCTCAGTCTCCAGAGTTGCTGGGATTACAGGTGTGCACCACCATGCCTAGCAGAAGTTTGACTTTTGTTTATTAATATTTCTTTTTTTGTTTGTTTTTTCTTTTCTTAGTTGTCAAATGGACTTTATTTATTTAAATATTTATTTGGACACAATACCCTTATTGCATTCATTTATTTTTATGTGGTGCTGAGGATCAAACACAGGGCCCTGTGCATGCTAGGCAAGCACTCTACCACTGAGCCACAATCCCAGCCCCGACTTTATTTATATGCTGTGCTGAGAAGCAAACTCAGTGCCTCACACATGCTAGGCAAGCGCCCTACCACTGCCACAACCCTAGCCCTGTTTATCAGTATTTCTAATTAAAATATCCTAATATTGAAAAGTTGCCCCCACATTTAAATAATTTTAATAGGTTGGCTTTTTGTTTTCTTTCTTTTTTTTTTGTACTGCTGAAGATCAAGACAAGCACTATACAGCTGAGTTATATGGTGCCCCAGTCCTTGTTTTTGTGTGTATGTGCTGGAATTTAAACCCAGTGCCTCACACATGCTAAACACACACTCTGTCACTGAGCTATAATCCCAGTCCCAGTAAATCATCTTTTTATTTGCTTGTTCTATTTAGTAGTTTCCTCACATAAACAAAGTTTCATCAAACACATATACATCTGGGTCAGTCTGGGAAAGAGTCCTTTATCTTTTTATATGGAGTCAGTCATCTTCAGTGCAATTTCTGGATTCTTAAATATTTCCATTGGCTTTTATATATATATTTATTTTATTATATATATATATATGTGTATATATGTGTGTATGTATGTGTGTATATATATATATATATATTTGTTTTGTTTTGTTTTGTTTGGGTAGTTGTAGATGGACAGAATGACTTTCTTTGTTTATTTTTTTTATGTGGTGCTAGGGATTGAACCTAGTGTGTTACACATGCTAGGCAAGTGCTCTGCCACTGAGCGACAGCCCCAGCCCTCCATTGTTAATCTTTTATAGATTTTGTAATTCAATTTAACTTTCTTTTTTTTTTAATATTTTTTAGTTGTCAATGGACCTTTATATTATTTATTTTTATGTGTTGCTGGGAATCGAACCCAGTGCCTCACACATGCTAGGCAAGCACTCTACCACTGAGCCCCAGCCCTAGCCCCTCAATTTAATTTTCTTTTTCTTTTTAAATTTTTTTAATATTTGTTTTTTGTTGTAGTTGGACACAATTCCTTTATTTCATTGTTTATTTTTTTATGTGGTGCTGAGGATCAAACCCAGGGTCTTGCATATGCGAGGTGAGCGCTCTACCGCTGAGCCGCACTCCAGCCCCTCAATTTAATTTTCAATAATTTAAAATAATTTTTAGCTGTTCTTGCTATAGTAGGCTTTATATTTGATATGTTGTATGCTTATTTTTAAGAATGTTATAGAAGTTTATTTAGAAAAAAATGTAACATCCAAATAGATCAATAGCCACTACAAATATTTCTTTTTTTTTTAAATTTTGTTTTAATTAGTTATACATGACCGTAGAATGCACTTATATATATCATATATATCATACATAGATGAGATATAATTTCTCATTTTTCTGAGTATACATATTATAGAATCACATTGGTCATACAGTCACATATATACATAAAGTAATAATGTCTGTTTTATTCTACTGTCTTTTTTATTTCCATATCCCCTGCCTTCCCCTCCTTTCACTTCCCTCTACCTAATCTAAGATATATGCTTATTTTTATAATTAAGATTTTAAGTAAATGTATCTGTTATATAGAAATTGCCATTTGTATAATTCTTAGCAAAATTATTTTATGAATGATGGCTTAGTTATCTCTATCAATGATTGTCATGAAAACAAATTTAGATAATTTTCTGTTTTAATTGTATTTTTATTCTGAAATCTTTCTAAAAATAGGAGTATTTTCTGCATTGCGGGCCGTTCCCCAAAAGGAAGGATACCTTGGATTATATAAAGGAAATGGTGCAATGATGATTCGAATCTTTCCCTATGGTGCAATCCAGTTTATGGCATTTGAGCAGTATAAAACGGTAGTTGAATTTTCCTCTTTCTCTTTAGTGTCATTGAATATTATACTTACTTGACCAGACATTTACTTTGAATTTTGTTTTATTTATTTATTTATTTATTTTGTAGTGCTGGGGATAGAACTCAGTACTTTGATAGAACTCACATGCTAGTACTTTGAACTATATACTTTTTTTTTAATTTTTACTTGTAGATGGACATAATAACTTCATTTTTATGTGGTGTTGAGGATTGAACCTAGTCACACATGCTAAGCAAGTGCTCTACCACTGAGCTTCACTTCTAGCCCATGAACTTTAATTTACTTTCAATAAATGAATAAAGTAATATCTTTATAAGGAATGAGATTTGATAATGTTTAATTTGTAAATATAACTTGGTTTTAGAATTACCTATTCCATAGTTGTTAGTCATTTATGAATATATTCTTTTTTTGCATTACAATTCTTAATATATATATTCTTTTTTAAAAAAATATTCTTTTTAGTTGTAGATGTACACAATATTTTATTTACTTATTTTTATGTGGTACTGAGGATCGAACCCAGTGCCTCACATGTGTGAGACACGTGCTACAGCCCCAGCCCATGAATATATTCTTTTTTTTTTTTTTTTTTTTAGATATTTGAAATACAACTTTATTCTGATTCTAAACAAAAAGGAATGGGGAATATATTCTTTATGTTCATATTTATGAAGAAAAGTCAAAAAGATAAAAATAAACTGCGCATAGTTGTACACACCTGTACTCCCAGCTATTTGGGAGGCTGAGGTAGGAAGATCACAAATTTGAGGCCAGCCTGGGTAAATTAGCAATGCCTGTCTCAAAATAAAAAATAAAATAAAAAAAGGACTGGGGGATGTAGCTCAGTGGCAAAGCATCTTACTCAATTTCTTACTTAATTTCAGTAAGATAGATAGGTAGGTAGGTAGGTAGGTAGGTAGATAGGTGGATGGATATCGGGTAGAGATGTAGCTCTCTGGTTGAGAGTCTCTGAGTTCAATCCAATACAGCAAAAGTAATAAGAAAGGCTGGACATGGTGGCACATGCTTATAATCCCAGTGGTTTGAGAGGCTGAGCCAGAGGGATCAGCACATTCAAAGACAGACTCAGCTACTTAGTGAGGCCCTAATCAATTTAGTGAGACCCTGCCTCAAAATAAAAAATGTAAAGGGCTGGGGATGTGGCTCAGTGGTTAAGTGCCCTTTGGTTCAATCCCAAGTACCATTTAAAAAAAAAAAAAAAGTTTGTCTCCTCAAATATTATCTTAACATTAAAAAAGGGTTAAATTGATTACATTTCAAATGGTATTTATCTTTTTTCTCCCTTGCTGGGGATGGAACTTGAGCCTCTGCATGCTATGCAAATACTCTACCATTGAGCTAATTACTTTACCATAAGTTTTGTGTTGCTAACTCTATTCCTGAGATACATCCCTAGGCCTCTTATCTTAGAAGGAAAAGTGATAGCAATGAGAAAAATGTTTCAAGGTGGTTAGTCAGAACTGATGCTATGACTGTACCAAAGCCTCATTGTCTGTGGTAGCTTATTTTTTTTTTTAAACTCTCATTTTGAGGTGCTAGGGATTGAACCCAGGGCCCTGTGCACATTTGTCAAGCAACACGCCACTCTACCATTGAGTTCATCCCTAGCCCCTATAGTGGACTTTTACTCCTACTACCCTCATTCACACTTTCAGTTTATTGTTGTTAATATATAGTATTGTAATTGTAAATTAGATAATCTTCATTATTAAATGGTGAAATGGATATCATGTAAAAAATATAATTTAATTCAGTATTTTTGTTTTCTAGTTAATTACCACAAAGCTGGGAGTTTCTGGTCATGTGCACAGATTAATGGCTGGATCCATGGCAGGTAAGAGGAGTAGGTCTATTTTATTTCTGAGAAGTTAATTTTTTTTCTTGTTGGTACTGTACTGGGGATTGAACTGAGATGCAGTTTACTACTGAGCCATATCCCTAGCCCTTTTAAAAATGTTTTTTATGGAGACAAGATTTCCCTAAGTTGTTTAGGGTCTTGCTAAGTTGCTGAGGTTGGCTTTGAACTTGTGATCCTCCTGCCTCAGCCTCCCAAGCTGCTGGGATTACAGCTGTTGGCCATTGTGCTGAGGAAAATATTGCTAATGTTTATTTCCCAGTTTTATGTTTGTCTTTTGACCTTGTGATTTGGTTTTACTTTTAATTTTTTTTTTTTTTTTTTTGGTGCTGAGGATTGAACCCAGGACTTCACTCATGCTATGTAAGTGCTCTACCATGACTTACACCCAATCCTTGTGATTATGTATTTATTTCTATTTCTCTTTAATTTTTTAAAATATTTTTTTAGTTGTCAATGGACCTTTATTATTTATTAATATGTGGTGCTGAGAATCAAACCCAGTGCCTCACTATGCTAGGCAAATGCTCTACTACTGAGCCACATCCCCAGCCCCAATTTTTTTATTCTTTGTGATCTTTTTGGACATTTTTCTTTTTTAGTACCAGGTATTGAACTCGCAGGCACTCAACCACTGAGCCACATCCCCAGCCCTATTTTGTATTTTATTTAGAGACAGGGTCTCACTGAGTTGCTTAGCACCTCGCCATTGCTGAGGTTGTCTTTGAACTCTCGATCCTGTCTCAGCCTCCCAAGCCACTGGGATTACAGGTGTGCACCACCATGCCAGCTTTAATATAATTTTAAGAAAAGAATTCTTTGTGTTCCATTAAGTAAACAATTTCTCCATTTTATGTTTTGGGAAAATAAGTAAAAAATCAAAATCACATGTCTTGCTTAGTGTCAGAGGTATATAGCATATCCTTTCTGATATCTTAACTATACATAGAGAAGCAGTAGAATAAATTGTTTTTATAAACTGTTATAATAAAAGCCAGTCTATTTTGTATATAGGTGGTACACACCTGTAGTTACAGCTTCTTGGAAGGCTGAGATGGGAGGAGTGATCAGGCTCAGTAATTGGAGGCTACCTTGGGCAAGCAAGCAAGATGTTGTCTCTTAAAAAATAAACAACCTGGAGTTCTAGCTCAGTGGTAGAATGCTTGCCTTCCACATGTGAGGCACTGAGTTTGATCTTAAAGACCACATAAAAATAAATAAAATAAAGGTATTGTTCCATCTACAACTAAAAAAATAAAATAAATAACCCCTTATGAGCAGGGAATATTGCTCAGTGGTAGAGAACTTACTAAGCATGTATGAGACTCTGGATCCAATCCCCAAAACTCCAAAAAAGCCGCCTCATGATCTACTTATACTATACCATTTGGTACTAAAAATACTAGTGCAAATGGGAAGAACTTTAAAAGAATTTAACAGACTGACCCTTCCTACGTGTTTTTTTCCAGCTGATTATAATTCCATCATTAATGTTACCTTTGATTTCATTGGGTTTTCATCATTACTCTGATATTGAGAACACTACTATTGATAGGAGAGATCTGTACACATACATACACATAAATACATACATATACACATACATGTTTGTGTCATAATTTTTTTTCTATATTTAAGTTTTAATTTTCTTTCCAGGTATGACAGCAGTTATCTGTACTTACCCTCTTGACATGGTTAGAGTACGCCTAGCATTCCAGGTGAAAGGGGAACACACCTATACAGGAATCATTCATGCATTCAAAACAATTTATGCAAAGGTATTTCATATTTACCTTCCACATATTTAACATGTCCTTTTATATTTAGGAAATGATTTTGAATTATATCTAACTGATATTAATAATAATAATTATGAAAGCCTATTCTTGTATTTCAGTGTGGGTCCCAGAATAATTTTTCCAGTTTGTGTGTGTTTTTATTCTTTGAATTTTATCATAATGAACACAATGTAATATCACTTCTAATTTTCTTCACAAAAAGGAAGGTGGTTTCCTTGGATTTTACAGAGGACTGATGCCCACTATATTAGGAATGGCTCCATATGCAGGTATGTTTCAAATTAGGCAGGATCCTACTTTGTGTGTTTAAATTGTTACCAGTTTTTTTCATAAGTGGTAACATGAAGGATGCTACTTACAAAGGCTTTTTACTTGCTAAATGATGAAGATAAAATTATGGTCCATATATGGTCTTACAAACCTGACTATTCATGTAGAATGATTAGATGTTCACTTTTAACATGATTTTCATGGGTCTGGGATTGTGGCTCAGTCATAGAGCACTTGCCTAGCATGCGCGGGGCCCTGGGTTGGATCCTCAGTACCATATAAAAAAATAAATAAATGGAATAAAGGTATTGTGTCCAACTACAACTAAAAAAATAAATATTAAAAAAACAACAACAACAAAAAAAACCAACATGATTTTCTTAACGTCTGTGTCAGGTATAGTCTTGTTAATGCACACTATTTTAGATGATTGTTAAGGATACAGTTTTATGAGTATGTTTATTAAAAGAAAGAATTGAAAAATATTTTTTCCTTTATGATAAATAATGATGAGGTATTATGGGAAATTTAGAAAATATAGAAAAGTAGAAAGGAGAGATATGATATCTGTAGTTCTCAAATTTTGTTGTTACCTTGTTTATATTCCTGTTTTTAATCTAATTTTAAATTTTGAGATAATTATAGATTTACATAAAGTTGTAAGAATCAATAAGGAGAGATCTTGCATACTCTACCCAGTTTCCCCCAATGGGAATGCCTTAAAAAACTAGTACACTATCATAACTAGAATATTTACATACTGTAACGATACAAAATAGGTACATCATCACAAAGATCTTGCTGACTTTTATAGCCATACCCCTCCTGTCCTTTCCCTAACTCCTGAGGTAATAAACTTTCAATAATTTTATATAAATGGTATCATTTAGTATATGACTTTTGGTTATTGATTTTTCACTCATAAGTTCCTGTAGATTCATCCAAGTTGTTTGTATCAATAGTTTGTTCTTTTTTGTTGATGATTATTATTCCATGGTATGGAAGTATCAGTACTTTGTGTTTCATGGAATTATATTTTAAAGATATATTCATATTATGGATAAATGTTCATTTATTTATCCAGTCGTCTATATATTCTAGTTCAAGATTGTTTTCTGGACTATATAACTAGGAGTAGAATTTTTGGGTTGTAAGTAATGTGTTTCTTCACTTCTTGTAGATAAGATCAAATTGATTGAAAATAGTTGCTATCCATTTATATTTCCACCAGCAGTGGTTAAAAATTCCCATTAGTAGTCAGGTATGGTGCCACATGCCTGTAATTCCAGCTATTTGGGAAGCTGAGGCAGGAGGGTTGTATATTTAAGGCCAGCCTGATCAGTTTTGCAAGACTTTGTCTCAAAATAAAATAAAAAAGGGCTCAGGGTACACCCAGTCAATGGTAGAGTGCTCGTCTACCATGTCCCAGACTCTGGGTTCAATTCTTGTACTTAAAAGAAAAAAAAAAATCCTATTGGTATTAACTGATTTCGAAATCTTCTGTGAGTTTTTTTTTTTTGGTGGGGTACTAGGGTTTGAACTCAGCGGCACTCAGCCGATAAGCCATATCCCCAGCCCTATTTTGTATTATTATTATTTTTTTAATATTTATTTTTTAGCTTATTTAATTTATTTACTTATACAGGATGCTGAGGATTGAACCCAGGGTCTCTCATGTGCTAGGCAAGCGTTCCACTGCTGAGCCACAACCCCAACCCCTATTTTTTATTTTATTTAGAGACAGGGTCTCACTGAGTTGCTTAGCATCTCTCTGTTCCTGAGGCTGGCTGTCTCAGCCTCCTGGGCTGCTGGGATTACAGGCATGTCCCCTCGTGCCTAGCCCTTTTGTGATATTTGTAGGGAATAAAAAGTAATTTATGAAATTTTATTTTGTGTCTCCCAGATTACTGATGAGATTGAACAATTTTTATGTATTATCAATCGCATTTCCTTTTTTGTGAAGTACCTGTTTATACATATGTTTGGCCTACTTTTCTTATTGATTTGTCTCAATTCTCCCCACTCCGTGTCCCCCGTCTTCCACCTTTTTTGGTATTGGGGATTGAACACAGGGCCTAACACATGCTAGGCAAGCATTCTACCACTAAGCTACATCCCCAGCCCCTTTTCAATTTATTTTGAGACATGGTCTTTCTAAACTGATAAAACAGGCCTTGAACTTGTGATTTTCCTGCCTCAGCCTCCCAGTAGCTGGGATTACAGGTGTGCCACCACCATACATGGCTTGTATTAATTCTTTATGTAATTTTTATTTGTATATATTGAAAATATTATCTTGCTGTTTGTTGCTTGAATTATTTATTTATTTATTTATTTAGGCAATATTGGAAATTGAATCCAGGGTGCTCTAACACTGAACTTCTTGTTCAGTCTTGCCTTCTCTTTCCCCAACCACTCCCCTCCCCATTTCTTTTTTCTTCTTCTTCTTCTTCTTTTTTTAACAGAGAGAGAGAGAGAGAGAGAGAGAGAGAGAGAGAGAGAGAGAGAGAGAGAGAATTTTTTTAAATATTTATTTTTTAGGCGGACACAACATCTTTGTTTGTATGTGGTGCTGAGGATCAAACCCGGGCCGCATGCATGCCAGGCAAGCGCCCTACCGCTTGAGCCACATCCCCAGCCCCTCTTTTTTCTTTAAAAAAATTTTTTTGGTACCAGAGATTGAGCCACATCCCCCAGTCCTTTATTTTATTTATTTATTTTTTTGTGGTGCTGTGGATTGAACCCAGGGCCTTGTCCATGCAAGGTAAGCACTCTACCAACTGAGTTATATCCCCAGCCCACTTTATTTTATTTAAAATTTTTTATCTTGGGATAGGGACTCACTAAATTGTGCCACCATGTAAAGCTGCCTCCTATTTTTTTGAGACACAGTCTCTCTACGTTGCCCAGACTGAACTCAAACTTGAGATCCTTCTGCCTCAGCCTTCTGAGTAGCTATGATTACAGACATGTGCCACTGTGCCCTGTTATTTATAGTGTCTTTAATTATTTACTTTTTTGCATAACTAGTTATTAAACTCAGGGCCTTGTGAGTGGTAGGCAAGTGCTGTACCACTGAGCTGCACCCCAACCCTATAATGTCATTTTTCTTTTTTTGGGGAGTACCAGGGATTGAACTCAGGGGCACTCAACCACCGAGCCACATCCCAGCTGTGTTTTGTATTTTATTAGAGACAGGGTCTCACTGAGTTGTTTAACACCTCGCTTTTGCTGAGGCTGGTTTTGAACTCACGATTCTCCTGCCTCAGCCTCCTCAGCTGCT
Source organism: Ictidomys tridecemlineatus (assembly GCF_052094955.1). Classification (NCBI taxonomy): domain Eukaryota; kingdom Metazoa; phylum Chordata; class Mammalia; order Rodentia; family Sciuridae; genus Ictidomys; species Ictidomys tridecemlineatus. Next base: position 53,039,145 of record NC_135477.1, read on the forward strand.
GGGATTACAGGTGTGTGCCACCACACCTGGCTCTATAGTATCATTAAAATTTTTTTAAATTTAATTTATTTAGTACCAGGGATTGAACCCAGTATTGCTTAACCACTGAACTACAACCCCTGCTCTTTTTGTGTGTTTTTATTTTGAGATAGGGTCTTACTTAATTCTTAGGGTCTTGATAATTTGCTGAGGCTGGTCTTGAACTTGCCATTTTCCTGCCTCTGCCTCTTAAGTCACCGCCATACCTGACCCTATAGTTTTTTTTTTTTTTTTAAAGAGAGAGTGAGAGAGAGAATTTTAATATTTATTATTTATTGGCAGACACAACATCTTTGTATGTGGTGCTGAGAATCGAACCCGGGCCGCACGCATGCCAGGCAGGCGTGCTACCGCTTGAGCCACATCCCTAGCCCCTGACCCTGTAGTTTGATGAAGGGAATTCTATGTTTTTTTAAACTTAATGTGTCCTTTTTTTTTTTAAGTTGTAGGTGAACACAATATCATTATTATTTATTTACTTATTTTTATGAGGTGCTGAGGATCGAATCCACAACCCACTGCCTCACATGTGCTAGGCATTCTAGCACTGAGCACCAACCTCAACCCTCTATGGGTTTTTTTTTTATAACAACTGTATTGAGTTACAATTCACATGCCATAAAATTTACTTATTTAAATGTACATTTTTATTGATTTTGAGTATATTTACAGAGTTGTACAACTGTCACCACAATCAGTATTATAACATTTTAATTACCTCTGAAAGAAACTTTTCAGCCATTGTCCATCACTTCCCATTCCTAAGCAACTACTAATCTTTTCATCTCTATTGATTTGCTTTTTCTGGATATTTCATACAAATGAAGTCATTTTATACATGGTCTTTCATGACTGGCATCTTTCATTTAGTGTAATGATTTCAAGGTTCATTCATGTTGTCATATTCATCATTCCTTTTCATGGCCAAATGGTATTCTACTGCATGGACGTGTTGCATTTTGTTTATCCATTCCTAAGTTGACAGGCATTTGGGTTGTTTTCTGTTTTTGGCCAAGAGGAAAAAATGCTGCTATGAACATTCATATACATTTTTGTATGGTTATATGTTTTCATTTCTCTTGGGTATTTTCCTAACTGTTTAATATTTTGAGGAATTGTCCAACTCTTTTCCTGATGGCTTCACTATTTTACATTCCTGCTAGCAATATGTGAGTTCTTATTTTTGTACATTTTTGGTAATGCTTGTTTTTATTTGACTTTCAGTTATAGTCAATCTATTGAGTGTGAAGTTGTATCTCATTGTGGTTATAAATTTCATTGCATTTTTTTAAATTGCTGAGTCAGATTTCATTGTATAAGCATAGAATAGTATGTTTATTTTCCTATTAATGGATATTTTGGGGCTGGGGATGTGGCTCAAGCGGTAGCGCGCTCGCCTGGCATGTGTGCGGCCCGGGTTCAGTCCTCAGCACCACATACAAACAAACATGTTATGTCCGCCGAAAACTAAAAAAAAATAAATAAATAAATATTAAAAAATTCTCTCTCTCAAAAAAATGGATATTTGGAGTTTTTCCAAGTTAGGGTTATTATAAATAAAGCTACTGTAAACATAAAAGTCTTTTTATGTGCTTATGTTTATATCTTTGGGTCAAAAACTCAGAAGTGGAATTGCTGGGTAATAGAATAAGAATATCTTTTAATTGAATATGTTTTAATTTATACGAAGCTTCCAAAATAAATTTTTTATTTAACTTTTTATTTTTATTTTTAAAGAGAGAGAGAGAGAGAGAGTGAGTTTTTAATATTTCTTTTTTAGTTTTCGGCGGACACAACATCTTTGTTTGTGGTGCTGAGGATCGAACCCGGGCCGCACACACGCATGCCAGGCGAGTGTGCTACCACTTGAGCCACACCCCCAGCCCTTTATTTAACTTTTTAAATTTTGAGACAGGGTTTCACTAAGTTGCTAAGTTGCTGAGGCTGGCCTTGAACTTGTTATCCTCCTGCCTCAGTCTGCCAGACCACTGGAATTACAGGTGTGTGCTACCATGCCCAGCTTTTCCAAATGTTTTTTTTTTTTTTTTTAGAATGATTTTTAGATTTTAGTATTTTATATATAACCCTTAATCCTGCTGGGTTTTCTTCCCTTAGTGCTGGGGATTGAATCTAGAGCCTTGTGCATGCTAGACAAGAGCTCTGTACTGAGCCACATCCCCAGCCTTGGATTATTTTTTCCTTTGTTAAGGATAACCATTTGGCCCAGTACCATTCATTAAATAGTATCTCTTTTCCCTGTGGCCTGCAATGATACGTTTTTTTTTTTTTTCAAAGTAGAGTACTATTTTGTAAGGAGTCATTATATTTTGTAGGACAAATCCCTTCACCTTATGTTTATTATTTTCAAGAAAATCAAGAACTATAGATATTTTGCTATTCCATGAATGTTTTAAAATTAGCATTTGATATTTCACAAAAATCCTCATTGGAATTTTGAATGAAATTTCATAAAGGTTTTTTTTATAAATATGATTTTTTTTTAGTTGTAGGTGGACACGATGCCTTTATTTTTATTTATTCATTTTTATGTGGTGCTGAGGATTGAACCCAGTGCCTCGCCCTTGCTAAATGAGCGCTGTACCACTGAGCTATAACCCCAGCTGGTAGTGGTCATTTTTGTTAGATATATTTGTAGATACAAGGATTTTGTTTTTGTTTTTTGGTACAAGATATTGAACCCAAAAGCATTTAACCACCGAGCCACATCCCTACCCCTCTTTTTTTTTTTTTTTAAATTTTGAGATAGGGGCTCACTAAGTTGCTTAGCGCCTTGCTAAATTGCTCAGGCTGGATTTGAACTTGAGATCTTCCTGCTTCACTGTCCTGAGTTGCTAGGATTATAGGCATGTGCCATTGTACTGGGCTGTAGACACAAGTTTTTTTGTTGTTGTTTAGACACAAGTTTTGATGTATCTTTTAGACAAGTACATTTTCAGTTTACTGCTTGATTTAATTTTTTTATTATAGCTAGCCATTTTCCTACTGTTGACATTATTATAATCATTAATAATTGGTACTTAGGGTTGAACCCTGGGGTGATTAACCACAGAATACATTCCTAATTCTTTTTTTTTTTTTTTTTTTTGAGATGATCTCACTAAATTGCTGTGGGTGTGACTAAATTGCTGAGGCCTGCCTCAAACTTGTGGTCCTTCTGACTCAGGCTCCCAAGTCACTGGGATTTCAGATATGCCCCATGTGCCTGGCCATGTTGACATTATTATAATCAGCCTCCATGTTACTTATAGATAGTTTGGGTTTTCTATATGAACAGTCATATTCTGTGCAAAAATATCATTTTTTTTCTTCTAATCCAATCCTTCTTTCTTTGTTTGTGTTTATCCTATCTTAGTATAATGGCTAGGGACCGTTAGTGCAGTAATGAATAGAAGTAGTGATAATGGACATTTTGGCTCCTTGCTAATTTTACTTTATTTTATTTTTTGGTACTGGATTTCATGGACTGAACCCAGGGGTCTTAACCACTGAGCCACATCCCCAGTCATTTTTTTTTTTTTTAAAGAGAGAGTGAGAGAGAGAATCTTTTAATATTTATTTTTTAGTTCTCGGCGGACACAACATCTTTGTTGGTATGTGGTGCTGAGGATCGAACCCGGGCTGCACGCATGCCAGGCGAGCGTGCTACCACTTGAGCCACATCCCCAGCCAAGCTTTCTTTTTTTTTAATACTTATTTTTTAGTTGTAGTTGGACATAATACTGTTATTTTATTTATTTATTGTTACATGGTGCTGACCATCGAACCCAGGGCCACACACTTGCTAGGTGAGTCCTCTACTGCTGAGCCACAACCTCAGCTCTGGCCTTGAATTTTCAATCTTCCTGCCTCAGCCTCCTCAGTAGCTGGGTTTACAGGCGTGTGTCACCACACCTGTCTAAAGTCATCATTCTTAAAATATGCCATTCATCAGGCTGAGTTAGATTTTTGTTCTTTTTCTTGTCCTGAGGGTGGAACCCAGGACCTTTGGCATGTTAGAAGTGATCTGTCACTAAGCCACACTCCCAGTACAGGTTTAGTTTTTAGGTTTTTTTTTTTTTTTTTTTTGTATCTAGGATTGAACTAGGGGCACTCTACCACAAAGTCACATCCCCAGCCCTATTTTGTATTTTATTTAGAGACAGGGTCTTACTAAGTTGCTTAGTGCCTTGCTGTTGCTGAGGCCGACTTTGAACTTGCCGGCCTCCTGCTTCGGCCTCATGAGCCACTGGGATTATAGGCCTGTGCCACTGCACCTGTCCAGGTTTAGGGTTTTTTTTGTGTATGTGTGGTGCTGCAGATAGAACCCAGGACCTTGTACATGTGAGGCAGGAACTCTAGCAACTAAGCTATATCCTAAACCTTATGTTTAGTTTAATTTTTTTTTTCAAATAAAGGTTATGTGCAGAACCCTTTTTTTTAAAATATTTACTTTTTAGTTTTAGGTGGACACAATATCTTTATTTTATTTTTTATGTGGTGCTGAGGATTGAACCCAGGGCCTCACACATGCTAGGCAAGCACTCTGAGCCACAACCCCAGCCCCTCTTGCTAAGTTCTTTAGGAACTCACTAAGTTGTTAAGGCCTGCCTCAAACTTGTGATCCTCCAGCCCCAGCCTCACAAGTCCCTGGGATTACAGGTGTGTGCCACTGTGCCTAGCAAAATCATGTAAATTTTTTGCAAGCACCAACTTCATACTATATTATTAAAATCTCCAAGTCTTATGAGCCAATATGAACATTTTATTATTTTCATAATTTTTTCTTGAAGATAAAATTGTTATAGTTAAAATTGTAATGCTTTTTCACTTCTGAATTTCTTGCCTATATTATCACCTTCATTATTGTTGTAAGTATAAGTTGTCATAGTTACTTGTAAATATTAATCATGAATTTAATTTTCACTCATGTAAAACTTTGGAAAATGTTTATTTTGATTCTATATAAGGTGGCATTACAGTCACTACCACTTCCTTCAATGAGTAATATGCTAGTATATGAAAACCAATGCTATAATTTTTTATAGGTGGTAAATATTTATAAATACATCAATAATTATAAATACTAGATCTTTATTATGTTAAGCCAAACATCAGTAATTAGGAAATGCTTAATTACTTTCTTGAGTTAATTGATTATTACATAAGAAAAGGTGACTTTTCGCGGCTCATGTTCTGTGAAGCATCATGGTGAATTTATATTTTGTTTTTCAGGTGTTTCATTTTTTACTTTTGGTACCTTAAAGAGTGTTGGGCTTTCCCATGCTCCTACCCTTCTTGGCAGACCTTCATCAGACAATCCTAATGTCTTAGTTTTGAAAACTCACATTAACTTACTTTGTGGTGGTGTTGCTGGAGCAATAGCACAGACAATATCGTAAGTTTCTTCAACAACTTAATTTAGTCAAATTATAGTTATCCAATCCTAATATTTAGCGTTGGTTAATTATTTTAGTTTTTCTAATAAATTCTTCAAAAACAGGATCCCTTGTAAAACAACAAGTACTAATTTTTATAAGCATTAATTTTTTTTCAGATAAGCCTTAACTTTAAGGATATTAATAAGTAATCATATGCCAAATTGATAAAGTTAAGGTGAATCCACCCGATTTTATACAGATACACTCAAAAGAAAGAAAAAGAAACACTAAATATATTGTTCATCCATATTTTCTTGTGAACTTGCCTATATAAAATTTCTAAAGTTTGAAACATTTAAGAGAGAGACTGTGTGTGTGTGTGTGTGTGTGTGTGTGTGTGTGTGTGTGAACACATGCGTGCTCGGAGTCACAGTTTGCTTTGAATCTCGAAGTCCTACTTTGTGCCAGATAGTATTCTAGGAATTGGGAAATTCAATGAAAGGAAAACAAAGTTGTTACCTCAGCAAGTTTATCTTTTTATTAGGAGTAGCAATATTGTGTTACTCTAGACAGATTTTAAAATGTAGTGGGGATGTTGATAAAGGTATTACTATAGTATAATTGGGAAGGTGACTTCAAAGAATTTTCCTAGGTCAAAAGAGATTGAGTAGAATGAAATTGGAAGAAATTAGAACACAAAATACAGGGATTTTTCAGCAATAGGAAGAAGAAAAGCTTTTTATGAACAAGAGAAAATATTCTGAAAAATAAGAAGACAAGGAAATAGTAGTGTTACAAACAATCAAAGAGTATCCAGGACTGGGGATATAGTTCTGTTGGTAGAGTGCTTGCCTTGCATGTACAAGGCCCTGGATTCGTTCCCCATCACCATACAAAATGAATGAATGAATGAATAAATAAATAAATAAATGAGTCAAAGTCTTAAGAAAAAAAACCCAAAAACTAAGAGTATCCAGTGGAAAAGGAAAAGTCAGTAAGATCAGTAAGGTTTTCATTTTTCCTAATAAAAAATTCCAAATTGAGGATTATTATTATTTTTTTTTTTGAAAGCAGATTCCATGTATTTGTAGGTGGGAGCAGATTGTACTAGATTGAAGGTAAAGAAGAAAAGATGTGTGATTTACTTTTGGAAAGTCGGCTGTCAATCCTGTTCACTTGAGAGACATGTTCATCTCCAGCTATTATTATCATTCTCTTTTTGTTGCTTTCCTTTCTTTACTAACTCACAGCTTAGCTCCCTAAAATCTGTCTAAATTCCACTTTTTTTCTTAAAAAGTATATTCTATGCCCATGGAACCATCCATCATCCAGTGGCTCCGGTTCTTTTTTTTTTTTTTAAAGATAGAGAGAATTTTTTAATATTTATTTTTTAGTTTTCGTTGGATACAACATCTTTATTTGTATGTGGTGCTGAGGATCGAACCCAGGCCGCATGCATGCCAGGCAAGCGCATTACCGCTTGAGCCACATCCCCAGCCCTGACTCTGATTCTTTAAGCCTCTCTTCTGTTGTCCTAGTTCTTGGGCTATTTTAATAGTACCTCCATTTTCAGGTATTTTCTGATTTATAGCCTACTTTTCTGTGTGAAAATTTTAAGAACAAATCAGACTTCAGCCTCTCTTCTCAAACTAAGTATGTAGAACAGCTCATTCATCTTCATTGTTTTATTTATTTTTTCATTTTCCCTCCCTTCTTTTATTCCTTCCATCCATCCCTCCTTCCTTCCTTCCCTCTTTCCCTCCCTCCCTTTCTTCCAACTTTCCTTCCCTCCTCCCTCCTCTCTTCCTTTTTTTTTTGGTACTAGAGATAGAACCCGGGGGTGCTTAACCTCTGAGCCACATCCCCACCCCTTTTTAAATTTTTTTACTTTGAGACAGGGTCTTGCTAAGTTGCTTAGGGCCTTGCTAGTTGCTGAGGCTGGCCTCAGACTTGCAATCCTCCTGCTTCAGCCTCCCAAGCCATTGGGATTACAGGTATGTGTCACCATGCCCAGCATCTTCATGGTGACCACCTTTGTATAGATATTTTAATCTCTATTATTGACTCCCTATTACAGCTCCAGCAAACTTTTAGATTCTACTTGGTCTTCTGCCATCGTTGAACACTCTAGAATTCAAATATTACCTTCTTGGGGCTGTGGGTATTGATCAGCAGTAGAAAGCTTGCCCAGCATGCACAAGACAGTAGTTTTGATCTTTAGCAAAACAAAACAAAAAAAAAACAAATATACCTTCTTGTCTTCATCTTTGTCCTCAGCCCTCAACTTTCCTATTTGTTATCGATAGACACCCATTCTACTAGTCCTAATCAATCATTTCCCACATCATATATAACTAGATAGTCACTATGTTTTGTCATTATTTTACTTTAGAAGATTCCCTAGAATGCCGTTTTGTCTTTCCCACTGTTATTTCCTTTCTTTTGGACTTTTTTAGTTTATCTTCTTATGTTCTTTCTACCCACACCATTTCAGGTTGGAAACCAATCCTGCAGTTGAGGTTTTCGGTCTCTATAGTCCTGTAAATCTTTTTCCTTTTCTCTTCTTCCCCAATAATAAGTATTTTCTGGAGATGGTATTGAGGTACATAGGGAGCCTCAACTACTGGTAATGTTATTTCTTATGTTGCAGGGTTGATATGTGGGTATATTTTTTAAAACAATGAATTTAAATGTGTATTAAATGTATGATTGTTTTATTATACTTTTGTGCATATTAGATTTCATAGAAAACTTGAAATAGGAAAGTAGAAAGCAGTTTTGTGACACTGATGGATAATTTTAAACTTAGTATTGGAATAATAATATCTACTTCATGCAATTGTTTTGAAGTTGAAATAATGAACATAAATAGTTTAGCATAGTACTGAATACAAAGTGGTCAGTACTAGGAATGTAAAAGTAGTTTTTAAAGAAATCACCTGCAGTCCCACTGCTAAAAGAGATTACTTTGCATATATAACTTTTAGGCAATGGTATAATTTTCTCAGCCCTTAAAATGCAATTATTTGTATCATTAACTCTAGCCCTTCAAAAAAAAATTGTGTTAGTCTACTGTATATGTGGGAACTTGCTGAATATTCTTCAGGTAGTAGTTCTCACTCTTGGGGTTGATTTTGATTTCAGTGGACATTGGTTAATGTCTGAAGACATTTTTGGTTGTCAAAACTGTAGGGCCGCTACTGGCAAATAGTGGGTAAAGGTCAGGGAGGCAGCTAAACATCTTAGGATACACAGGATAGTGCCCACAGCAAAGAAAGATCCAAAATATCAACAGTGCCAAAGTTGAGAAACCTTATGTCAGCATTCCAACAATGAAAGCACCCAGTTTGTTTCTTTAGGAAGTGGCATAAAAATATGGTTTCAAGAAATGAACAGAACTTGATATTGCGATAATGAGAAAGACGTGTCCTTTAAAGAGAGAAAGGAGACATTGCATAGTTAATTGATTTATTCATGTGTTTATTTCCTGATTCCCAGATTGGAGAAAACATTAAGAATACACTTTATTTCCTAGTGTGAATGGGACTTTGCATTCAATGCTTGTTGAAATAAAATGAAAAATAATGTTTTTTAAGTCTTTTTGCCTTTTCTTCTTTTAGATACCCATTTGATGTAACTCGTCGGAGAATGCAACTAGGAACTGTTCTGCCAGAATTTGAAAAGTGCCTGTAAGTTCTCCATACATCATTGTATCTTTAGAAAATGTAATGTTTGAAAGTCAGTAGGAAGATAGGACTCTGGTCTCACCTATAGTCCCTGTCTTTCATTTTGTCTCCAATAGTATACTGTGGTAACTTTGTAGAAACATAAAGAGAGGTACATGTATAATTTTAAAAATTCTGGGAGCTACATTTTTAAAAAATATAAAAACAAACATAATTCTTTTATAATATTTTTTTGTTTCATCTAATAAGTCTGAAATGTTATCATTTAAACACTTCAAAGTTTTTGTAATATTTTGCAATATTTCTGCTAACTATTTGAAATCCAGTGTGTATTTTATACTTACTCACATCTCAATTTAAGTGCTCAGTAGCACATGTGGATAGTGGCTATCATTACTGCACAGAATAGTTCTGCAGCTTTCCATAATCTGTAGAAATTTAGCATCATTCTGATTTGTGCTAGCTTTCTGTCATTATAACACATACCTTAGATAATCAACTTATAAATAGGAGAGGTTTATTTTGGCTCATGGTTTGAGAAACTCCAGTCCATGATTGATTAGCCCTGTTTTCTTTGTGTCTGTGACGAGACAGCACACCATGGTAGGCATTCATGGCAGAGGAAAACCACTCACTTCATGGCTGGGAAGTGAAAAAAGAGAAGAAAATAAGGGGTTGGGGACTCACAGTACCTTTTGAGCCCATAATGATCTAAAAAGACTTTTAACTAGACCTCTCCTCTTAAAGGTCTCATCATCTCCCTATAGCACCTCCCTGGGGATCAAGTCTTTAAATCATAGACCTTTAGGGGAAATATTGCAAAATATTGCAAAATATTGCAAAATCTTGAAATGTTGAAATGATAACATTTCAGAATTATTAGATGAAACAAAAATATTATAAAAGAATTATCTGTTTGTTTTTACATTTTTTTAAAATGTAGCTCCCCGGGGCTGGGGTTATAGCTTAGTGGTACAGATCTTGCCTCACATGCGTGAGGCCCTTGGTTCAATCCTCAGCACCACATAAAAATAAACAAATAAAAATAAAGATATTAAAAAAAAATGCAGGGCTGGGGATGTGGCTCAGTGGCAGTGCGCTCGCCTAGCATGTGTGAGGCACTGGGTTCGATTCTCAGCACCACATTAAAAAAATAAAAAGTAAAGATATTGTGTCCACCTAAAAACTAAAAAAAAAAAATATTTAAAAAAATGTAGATCTCAGAATTTTGAAAATCATACATGTAGCTCTCTTTATGTTTTTTATTTAATAGAGCTTCTCTAAAATGAATTTTATAAGAGAAATGGGATGTAACTGAAACCTTACAGAAACCAGACCCATATACCAGTTTGGCAATATGTTGTCCCTCAAAAGAAAAGTAAAATATTTGTTCAGACCTTGGATTGCCTTGTTCATGCAATAGGTTTTTTTGAAGATTTCAAAATTGCTTATTAAAGGGAAAAGGAAATGGCTATATATTGGTTTGAAAGGAAAGAAACAACTCTGAGCCAGGTGTGATGGTGCATTCCTCTAATCCCAGCATATCAATCCAGCCTTGGCAATTTAGGAAGGTCCCAAATACTTCAGCCGGACCCTGTCTCAATATAAAAAAATTAAAAGGGCTGGGGATGTAGCACAGTGATAAAGAGCCCTGGGTTTGTCAATCCCCAGTACTCCCCCCTAAAAAAGAAAGAAAGAACTGTTTGAAACAAGAAAGACTTTATTGCTGAAATCTGAAAGAGAGTCTTTCAAACTTTAGTTCTAAGCTCACCAGCTAGTTACAGTATTTTAAAAGTTGAGCTATGCTGGATAGGGTCGAACATTCTTGTAAGCCCAGCTGTTTGTTTGAGAGGCTAAGGCAAGAGGATCATACATGTAGGGCCAGCCTGGGCAAGTTAATGAGACCCTGTTTCCAAAAAAGGTGTGGAGGAGGTAGGGGGAGCTGGAGGAGTAAGTAGCTAAGTAGTAGAATACTAGCGTGTGCAAGATCTTGAGGTTGATCCTAGCATTGCAAAAAGAAACAAACAAATACAGGGATTGCCTCAATAGTTGTGAAATAGTGTTGTTAGTTAACATCATAGATGTAGCACAAATGAAATACATTGTTTTAATGAGCCTTCAAATTTATGTACAAAGCTTATATTACACTTGATTGAAATGACTTGCTGTTTCATTGAGAAGTTTTAGCTTATTATAACACTTTTCAAAAGTTATTTAACATGCCATTTTAGCTTCTTTTTAAAATGCTATTATGGATCCTGAAATTGTGTCTTTATGAATGGGCAGAGAGGTGTCATCATTTAACCATTGTCTTTCAGTACCATGCGGGAGACTATGAAGTATGTCTATGGACACCATGGAATTCGAAAAGGATTATATCGTGGTTTATCTCTTAATTATATTCGATGTATTCCCTCTCAAGCAGTGGCTTTTACAACATATGAACTTATGAAGCAGTTTTTTCACCTCAACTAAAAAAAAAATTGTGGTTTGTGGTTTATTTTCCTTAATAAACTCTCAGAGAAAAATAAAATGTTACTTTAATTGTGAAGCAAACATTACTTGAAGGGGGATATTTACCCTGTCACAGGAACCACTGACTTTACTACTTGATTTTTTTTTTAATTCACAAATCAAAATTGCTTTTGATGCCAATATCCTTTCTTCTGCCAAACATTATACCTTTGAACATTGAAAAAAATATTACTAAGCTGATGATGCTAATCATAACAGGTTATTTGAGACCATTTTAAAGTGTTATTTGGGAGCAAAACTAACTTAAAATGGAGCTTAAGAGGTTGCCATTAGCTTTATCTTACTATTCCAAACTTCTTCTTTTTATTTTTGCAGTGCTGGGGTCAAATCCAGCACCTCACACATGGCAGGCAAGTGCTCCATCCCTGAGCTAAATTCCCAGCCTCTTGTTCAAAGATTTTAATTGTAATCATGATTTTTTTTTTTAAGGCTGAGAATTGAGCCCAGGGCCCTATACATGCTGAGCATGCACTTGATCACTGAATGATTGTCCAAGCCTGTAGTCATAATTTTGTAAAGAGTCTTTGAACAGTTTTTTTATATTATAAAATAAACAAGTTTGATTATATTGCAGTAGAACAATAAGAACTGAATTTTTAAGTTCTATAAAATATAGCCAGCATTCAAGTATTATTATTTCTCTTCTTATGAATGTGTTTCACAAGATAAAAGAACACTTTTCTTTTTAGTAAAATAAATATTGTATTTAAAAGTAGAAACTTGCTGGATGCAGTGGCACATACCTTTAATCCTAGTAGCTCGTGGGGCTGAGGTAGGAGGATCACAAGTTCAAAGCTAGCCTCAACAGTTTATTGAGGCCCTAAGCAACTTAATGAGACACTTCTCAAATTAAAAAATTAAAAGGGCTGGGGATGTAACCAGTGGGTTCAATCCTCAGTATATCCCCCCCCCAAAAAAAGCAACAACTAAAGACTCAAGATGGGTATGTTGGGACACATCTGTAATCCCAGTGGCTCCAGATACTGAGGCAGGGGGGTGGCAAGTTGAGTCCAGTCTTGGCAACTTAGGAAAAACCTGTCTGAAAACAGGAAAAAAGGTCTAAGTATGTGATTCATTGGTAGGGCACCCCTGCAGTCAATCCCCAATACAGCCAAAAAAAAAAAAAAAAAAAAAAATGAGAGAGACTAAATAATCATCAGGTTTTGCTCAAATGTTATGACCAGGTACTATGAGGCATTTACATGTGTTTTTAAAATTCAATATATTTTCCAAAGGCAGTAATAATAAACCCGAATATCTTTGCTCTCAGAAAGAGTATACTATAGATTTGTTCTTATTAGATCATTTGATGTCTACTGGAAAATTTATTTAAGTGGACTGTGAAATATACATTAATGTAGATGTGTGAGTATCAAAGAATGTGCCTAAGGTATTATGTCATGATGATACATCAAGTAGTTCTTCCATGTAAAGTAATTTTATTACAATATAAATTTAAGTAGAAAAATAAGATATGGTCTGATTGTTATCTTTTATATTAAGAAAACATTTTAAATGTAATAATTCCATTTACTGTATTTAGACACTTTTTATGTTTTGTTGTAAGCATGACAGAAATGGGCAGGGAACAATTAAAATTCTATATTGAGAAATAGTAATTTGTAGAAATTAATGTGATTTTTAAGACATTAGAAAAGTTGAAAGTGTTATTTCTGCATCAATTATTACTTTTTGCTTAAGAGATTTCTTGTCATACTTCAGTAAAAATTTAATGAACTGGTTTCATTTTCAAGTCTTTATTTTAAAAATAAATATGTATCTTTGTATGATTTGTAAGTGTACCAGCCAGTAGAAACACATGTGTTTCTAAAAGTATTTTGTATATTTTCATTTCTGGGGCACACTGTAGGTAACTGTTATCATGAGATCTTGAGATAATTTAAATGTATAAAATAAGTATCTCAGTTATGTTATCAATTAAAGGGAACTGCAGATATTTTTAAGTAAAAAATTGCATTCTATGTCTGTTACAGAATACACAGGATATTGAAAATAAATTTTATTCTTGTTTTGATGGTTTCTTTCTTTTGTTTACATTATTGAAGCACAAACGTGAAACATAAGCAGTCAGAATGGAAGAATATTTAAATATTCTTTGTATTTTATTTATTTAAGATCAGTAACCCAAAGTGCATTTTCCTAGGTTGTGTGTTTGTGTGTGTGTGTGTGTGTGTGCGCGTGTGCGTGTGTGTGCGTGCGTGCGCCCGTGTGGGTTACTAGGGATTCAAACCAGAGATTCTCTACTGCTGAGCTCCATCCCCAGCCCTTTATTTTTTATTTTTAAGACAGGGTCTCACTAAATTGTCGAGGCTTCCCTCATTAAAGTTGTGGTCCTCCTAACTTGACCTTCCAAGTATCTGAGATCACAGGTGTGTGCCATCACTCCTAGTTTAGTTTAGTTTCCATTTGAAGATTGTCAATTTTTTTCTTTTTGTCTCACCAGGCCTCTTTTCCTGCCTTTCATTTTGTTTAGCTCTCTGGTCTGTACAATGGGTCAATGGTCTGATTAGGATTGATGCGTGCCGTAGCACCCCTAATTCTCAATGGTTGCCTGTGTGTAGGTGGAGAAGTTATTGGGTGTACATAATAATATCTTGCTCCATTTTCCACCGGGGTACCGAACATGCATTTGTTTCCCATATTGTACACCAGCTATACCAGCACTGTAGGGGACTTCCCTTGGGAGGCCAAATTTCACACAAACTCATTTGGATACTCAAAAACATCCAACACTGGGTATCTGTCTAATAAAGTATGGGTTGCACTTTATGATAACTACTTGTTTACCTATGTTCTTCCCCATAGTTGTTTTCCCAAGGTCAGAGCCATATCCTTGCCCCTAGTGAGGAACAGAGGGTGTGGCACTATAACAGTGCTCAGTAATATTTATTGGTGGGAGAAGGAAGCCTCACTCCCATTTTTAGAGACCTATCCTAATTGGGATAAATAAAGCACAAATAGTCCAAGAAAACCACAATTTAGAAATAATATATTTTCTTTCACAGAAATGTTGTATTGCTAATTTGCCAATATGAGTGGTAAATTAGGAAACCTATATTATACAAGTAATGCATTGCCTGGCAGAGTAGGCCAATCATATCTGACACACTTGTTCAGCAGCTACACACTTTTCACAGTTCCTCAGATATCTTCTTTGAATATTAGACATTGTGTTAGGCACTAGAAACCAGTGATAAATAGTAATAGTCATAGATGGGTACAGTGCCACACTCCTATAATTTCAGTAACTCAGGAGGTTGAGTCAGGAGGATAGCAAGTTTAAAACCAATCTCAGCAACTTAGTGAGACACTGCCTCAAAAAAAAAAAAAAAAGTCCTGGGGATGTGGCTCAGTGATTGAGCACCCTTGGGTTCAATCCCCAGAACAACAACAACAGCAAAAGTAACAGTCGTGTATTTCCTTGGGACTTCTTTTATGCCATGCTTTATTTTAAGCAATTTTTATGCTTTAACGCAATCCCTATAATAATGCAATGAGACACACACTATTTACTATTCTTTTTTTTACGGATGATGATAGTCAGGGCCGGGGAAGTTAAGTGATTTGGCTAGGTTCACATGATAAGTGGTGGATCTAGGATTTGAATTCAAGTTAGTCTGAATCTAGAGGGTAGTGTTCTAGTTATGTTGCTATATGCTAACAATTATATCCTGTTCAGATGAAACTTAAGCATGTCTTTTTTTTTTTTTTTTGGTACTGGTTATGAACCCAGGGGTGCTCAACCACTAAGCCACATCCCCAGCCCTTTTTTGTATTTTATTTAGAGACAGGGTCTCACTAGGTTGCTGAAACTGACTGAACTTGTGATCCTCCAGCTTCAAACATGTCAATACATTTGAACATGTTAATAAACATAAGCCAGTAATAAAATGAGTGCAGTTTGTTAAAAGTGCTTACAAGGGGGTAAATACTCAAGGAGGCCACTTAGAATGGTTGAGAAAGTGTTTCTTTGATGTGCAATACATACTATAACCTGATACGTGAATGATAAAAAGGAATCAGCCACGAAAAGAGATACATGGGAAGAATGGCCTTGTTGAAGGGAACAGTAGGTTCAAAACTTTTTTTTTTTTTAATATTTATTTTTTAGGTGTAGATGGACACAACACAATGCCTTTTTTTTAATTTGATGTGCTAATATTTTATTCAGGTTTTTTACATATATGGTTTTGAGCGATATTGGTTTGTAGTTTTTTTCTTGTAATAGTTTATGTAGTTTTGATACAGTCTTATACTAGCCTCATGAACTGAATTGAGATTTATCTTCTTTCTTGTACTGGAGAAAACTTTACTTAAAATTTTCAAGTAGCAAAAATAATTAGATTCTGATCTTTTGGCAACTCAGAACAATTATAGTCAATGCATTAAATAAAAACAACCTACCAGAACAGTTACCTTTTCAAAAACAGAACTACTCTGAATTACACAAAGAGAAATTTTCCTTGAATAAAATTTAAAATATTACATACAATAGAAAGGAAAGAAAAATATCATATTTTTATCAACTTGGTACTCTAGATTGTTTTTTAAGTAAACATGAGTATGACAAAGAAAAACAAAATAAAACAAAAAAATGGTGATGGATCTCTAAACAATCAGAATTAAGCTGCTAATGGAGTAAAATCCCAGGTGCTTATGAGATATATTTTACATGTAAGGTTTTATTCTGTTAAAAAATAAATTTTCTGGGGCTGGGGATGTGGCTCAAGCGGTAGCACGCTCACCTGGCATGCGTGCGGCCCGGGTTTGATCCTCAGCACCACATACCAGCAAAGATGTTGTGTCCGCTGAGAACTAAAAAAAAAAAAAATAAACATTAAGAATTCTCTCTCTCTCTCTCTCTCTCTCTCTCTCTCTCTCCTCTCTCACTCTCTCTTAAAAAAAAAAAATAAATAAATAAATAAATAAATTTTCTTTTGATAGAAAGATTTTTCTGAACGTATAGACACTTTTGCCACTTTCTTGCCTTTTTAGAGACTACAAAAATATGTTAAAATGCCTTGATTGTTCATATAATTATTTTAATTGGGGCTCTGAAGATGGAACCCGGGCCCTGCCCCTGCAAGGAGAGTGCTCTACCTCTAAGCCACAATCCCAGTCCAGGAAACTCTTAACCTGGAAGAAAGGTTGGCTTGATAAGGGAATTGTCTGAAGGCCAGTGTGAATGAAGCATTATGGGTGAAGGAGAAGCAACAAATGTACTTTAAAAAGAGACAGCCGGGTGTGATGGTGCACGCCTGTAATCCTAGCTGCCAGGGAGGCTTAGGCAGGAGGATTATTATTTCAAAGCCAGCCTCAACAGTTTAAAGAGGCTTTAAACAACAGTGAGAGCTTGTCTTAAAATAAAAGGTACAACACACAAATTAAGACAAAGGCCAAAACATGAGGGCATGATGGCACATGCCTGTAACCCCAGTGACAGGAGGCTGAAACAAAAGGATCACAAGTTCAAGTCAGCCTTGACAACCTAGTGGGAAACTCTCTCAAAACAAAATAATGAATGTGGGTGAGAATGTAGGTCAGAGGTAGAAGACCTCTTGGTTAAATCCCTACGAACACACACACACACACAAAAAATACACAACACATGAAATCATGTAGAAGTCTACAGGGTGTGGCAATTTTGTCTTTTATTCTAAATGCAATGGGAAGCTACTGACGACTTTTGGCAGGGAAGTAAAATTTTTTGAATATTTTTTATTTATTTATTGCAACACTGGGATTGAATTCAGGCTTCTGCGTGCTAGGCAAGCAAGGTCCCACTGAGCTACATCCTCACACTTTTTTTTTTCTTTATACTGGGCATTGAAGCCAGGGGCACCGAACCACTTCCCAGCCCTTTTTGAATTTTATTTACAGACAGGGTCTCCCTAAGTTGCTAGGAACCTTGCTAAGTTGCTGAGGCTGGCTTTGAACTTGTGATCTTCCTGCCTCGGCCTCTGGAGCCACTGCAATTATACTTGTGCACCACCATGCACAGCCTTAGCTCTTTATCTAACTAAGTTACTGAGGGTATCACTAAATTGCTGAGGCTGATCTTAAATTTGCCATCTTCCTGAGTAACTGATTACAGGAGTGTACCATCATGCATAGCTTGATGGAAATATTCTTACCAATGTATTAGCAATTCAAGTCTAGTGATACATAAAAAGCCATTACCAATTTGGGTTTACTCTGGAAATGCAAAATTTTTTTAACATTCAGAAACCAACGGTGTAATTTCCCATAATAACAGAATGAAGGAGAAAAAAACATGATTCTTAAATAGATGCAGTAATTGCTGGTCACATTGGTATGAACCTGCAGTCCCAACTACTTGGGAGTCTGAGGGGAAGGCTCTCGAGCCTAGGAGTGGGAGGGAGAGACCACATCTAGTCTCAAAATAAAATAAGAACATGGAACCTTCAAACAAAATTGCCTACTTATCAAAATATAATTAAAATATTAAAAACTTGGAAATATTAAAATTTTAAAGAAAGAATCTCCTTAAATTTTGTTCTACAGAATGACAATAATGTGGTAAAAAGATAAAGGGAAGAGAATATTTTGTGGTCAGGTAAATTTGGTACATATTGTGATAAAAATTCTAGATTCCTCTGAACTTTATATATCATCCCTGCATAGTTTTGCTGTGCTTTTGAACTTATTTTATAGCCAAATTTTATTTTTACATAGAGCATCTATGTTATAGTTTGGATCTGGAATGTCTCCCAAAATGCATGTGTTGAAGATGTGGTCCTGGATGCAGCAATGACAGAGGTAGAGCTGTTGGGAAAGAATTGGATCATGAGGGCTCTAACCTCATCAGTGGGTTAACCCATTTGATGAATTAATAATTTGAATCAAATGTTGGGAGGAGGTGGAAACTGTAGCAGGTGGGGTCTAATTAGAGGAAGTAGGTCACTGGGGACAAATTTGTGGGACTACATTTTGTCCTCAGCTTCTCCCCCTCCTTCTCTGTTTCTTAGAATCCATGAACTGAGCAGCTTTCTTTCTCCCCTCCCTTCTGCCATGATATTCTGCCTCACCCCAGACCTAAAGCAGCCGCAAGAATTGAAGCCTCTGGAATTCTGAGTCAAAAGAAACGTTTCCTTCTTTAAAATAAAAAAGAGAAACAAAGAAGGAGCCAAGCACAGTGGTGCATGCCTGTAATCCCAGTAGTTTGGGAGGCTGAGGCAAGAGGATCATAAGTTCAAAGCCAGCCTCAGAAATTTAGTGAGGCCCTAAGTAACTCAGCAAGATCCTGTCTCAAAAAAGAAAAAGGGCTGGGGATGTGGCTTAGTGGTAGAATACTCCTGGGTTAAATTCCCAGTACCATAAAATAATAAGAAAAAAGAAAAAAAAAATAGCCTGAGATGTATTTGAGGCAGAGGGTATGCTAAGAATTGAATCAGGAGGGTTCTTTTTTAGTGTGGGGGGGTACTGGGGATTGAACTTGGGGGCACTTGACCACTGAACCACATCCCCAGCCCTTTTTTGTATTTTATTTAGAGACAGAGTTGAGTTGCTTAGCAGCCTTACAGTTTGCTGAAGCTGGCTTTGAACTCGTGATCCTTCTGTCACAGCTCTCCAGGCTCTGGGATTACAGGCGTGTGCCACTGCGCCCGTCCTCTAGTTCTTTTTATTTTTTATTTTGACACAGAGTCTTGATATATAGCCCAGGCTGAACTTAAACTTGGGATCCTCTTGCCCCAGCCTCCTGAGTTGCTGTAATTACAGGCATATGCTACTGTCCTTGGTAATTTGGGATGTATAAACAAATAAAAAGCTTCAAGCAGAAAAGAAAACAGTTGACAGTGAATTAATATTTGGCAATAAAGCATATACTATTGCAGATGCACCAAAAAGAAAGAAAAAAATAGATAAGCAGCTCCCCTCCCTTACACGCCCCCCCCCCAAAAAAAGAAAGAGAACAACAACTTATTATTCAGGGTTTGGCAAAAATGTTTTAGGTCACAAAAAACAAAAAGCATAGAAGAAAAATGGATAAATAAGAATACATAAGGAAAAAATAAAACCAGGAGGCTGAGGGTGTGTCCTAGTGGTAGAGTGCACATACAAGAGACCCTGGGTTCAATCCTCAGCACCCTCCCAAAAAAGCATACAAATGCCTAAATACCTTGTTAAGAATATAAATAGGCAACTAGGTGTGGTGGTGTATACCTCTAATCTTACCTACTCTGGAGGCTGAGACAGGGGAATTGAAAATTGGAGGCCAGCCTTAGCAATTTAGCAAAGCCCTCAGAAACTTAGCAAGATCCTGTTTCAAAGTTGAAAATAAAAAGAGCTTGGGGTTTATCTCAGTGGTAAAATATTCCTGGGTTCAATACCAGTACTAGGAAAAAGAAAAAAATCTGAATAGGCAAACAATAGACTAAGAGAAATTATTTGCAAAATGTATACGATAAAGGCTTGTAGCCATAATTTATAAAGTAGTCCTGCAACTCAATAATAAAAGGGCAATTCAATTTTTAAAAAATAAGCAAATGATTTAAACAAAGGAATAGTTTACAAAGGAATATATGCAGGGCCTGGGGATGTGGCTCAAGCGGTAGTGCAATCGCCTGGAATATATGCAAATGACCAGGGACAAGATAAAGTACCTGATTAGTGATTGGGAAATGTAAATTAAAACTAAAAAGATTGACAGTATCAAATGTTGTATGGGACATGGAGAAACTGATTCTCATACGTTGTTGGTAATATAAAATGTTATAATCACTTTGGTTAAAGTCTAGCGGTTTCTCATTATCATAACTATAAACTTATTCATGATCTAGATATTCACCCAAGAGAAATAGGAGTTTATGGCCATAAAAAAACTTATATAGGAATATTAGTAGCAACTTTATTCAACTTGGTAAACTACTACAGTGCTAGTGTCCACCTACAGGATATTGACCAAGTAAATTGTGGTATATTCATTGAATTCAGCAATAAAAAGAATCAAGCTGCTGATTCATTTTTAAAAATATGAATGAACAACAAAAACATGCTGAGAAGCCTGACAAAGAATTGTATATACTGTACATAGGGTGTGCTTGCATTTATGTGAAGTTTTAGAATAGACAGATTTAATTTCTGGTGAATAATAATAAGTTTAATGATTGCCTCTTCATAGGGATAGGCATGGGAACTGGCAAGGGGGAACTTTTTGGGATGATAATAACATGTCTTAATAAAGATATGGCAATTTGAGATGTATAGACAAGAGAACTGCTTATCTATTTGGGTTATACACTTGTATTTGTCAAAATTCATCAAATGGTGCATATGAGATTTGTGTATTTTATATAAAGTTTAAAATTTACATAAAAGGCATAAGAAGGGTTATAGCTCAGTTGGTAGAGTGCTTGCCTCAAATGCACAATTCCAGCATCACAAAAAAAGAGAGCTATAAACAAATATTGAACTTTAGTTCATAATTACACTAAAGTATTTAGGTATGAAATGTAATGTTGTTTGCACTTTTGAAATGCATTAAACTTGAATTCATGGATATGGAGAGATGAATAAATAGATATACATGTGACAAATCAAAGACAGAAAAAATAATAATTGTTTATGGCTGTTTATTATAAAATTATAACTTTTCTGTACCTTTTAGAATTTTCATTATAATCTATTGAGGAAAAAGGAATGAATATCAGGGAGGCAAGACTGGAAGGAACCAGTACCGTTATATTTCCAGCTTAGTGACTACAGTTAATGCCTATAAATTGGAGGGATTGTGCTTGGGAACCAAGGCCTCAGCATGTTCTAAGTTTGTGTTCTACCACTGAGCTAAGCTCTCCAGTTGAAGACAATTAATTTTTCTTTTTTCTTTTTCTTTCTGGCTCTAGGGGTTGAAACAGGAGGCTCCACCACTGAACCACGTCTCCAGTCTTTTTTTTATTTTTATTTTGAGACAAACTTGCTAAATTGCTGAGGCTGGCCTGGAACTTGAGATTCTCCTGCCTCAACCTCCTAAATTGCTGGGATTACAGGTGTGTGCCTGGCCAAGGTTAACAGCTTTTTAAAATGGGAGAATACCGTGGTGGCGCAAGCCTGTAATCCCCGCAGTTTGGGAGGCTGAGGCAGGAGAATTGCGAGTTCAAAGCCAGCCTCAGCAATTTAGTGAGGCCCTAAGTAACTTAGTGAGACCCTGTTTCTAAATAAAACACAAAAAAGGACTGTGGATGTGGCTCAGTGGTTAAGCGCCCCTGGGTTAACTCTCCAGCACCCCCCACTCCCCCCAAAAGGAGATATATGGGACGTTAGTACAGTATGGCAGCAAACCAATAGCGAGGGTAAGATTGATGGTAAAAGAGAATGAGGAAACAATTGATGAAGTAGCATCCTTCAAAATGCTGGAGGCCTTGAGGTTCTGAGTTCAAGTGAAATGATTGCCCATTGACAGGAGGAACACTTTAATTAAACGTGGAAAGAGGTTATGAGACGGGCAGATATTAGCAGTTTTTTGGATTCAGTCTTGGCATGATGAGTCAGTTCCTATCTGATTGTTTCTATTTTTCTCTGAATTTTTCATTTGAAAAAGGAGAAGTTGTTTCTCCATGAATGCAAAATTCCCAAAGCCAACAGGGACACCTGGTTTTGGCCATTTCTAAATGGTTCTGTTCAAACGAAAAGCAAGAGTTGGGCATGGCTTGGGGTGTCAAGAGCGTGGTCAGGGCACTTAGTCTTGGCTGGATATGAGGATTTACACTTTTCCAAGCCTTAAGTTAGGGAGCAAAGATGCAAGAGGCCTGAGTCCGCCAGTTGAGGCACTCCACTTTGAAAGCCCCGGGCGCGCGAGGGGCGGCCCCGCGCAGGTCACTTGGGACCTCGGCGGGTCGGCGCATGCGCGTGGCGCCGCGCAGATTCGCGCTTCTTTATAGCTTCGGAGATTTAAGGGTGGCTTCTGGTTCCCAGGGCTTTACCTTGTGGCTGTATGCGGTCCCCGAGCCGAGGATGGAGCAGCTAAACGAACTGGAGCTGTTGATGGAGAAGAGTTTCGGAGAGGAGGCTGCGGCGCCAGAGGAGCAGTGAGCGGAGCGGGGCGGGGGTGGGAATTTAGCGGGAGATTTAAAAGAAAGACGCGGGAGAGGCCACATCTGTGCCTCTGCCGGCTGAGCCTGGCAGCCGACTGTCTGCGGGCTGCGACCGAGGGGCCAGGTTCAGCTCCGCCCGCGCCTGGCGAGGCTCCGGAGCTGGGCACCGCTGCGCAGGGCTTTTGGGAGAGCCACATTGGGCCTTTGTGTGAAGACTGGCGCCCTGCAGTCATTCTTTCCCTTGAGTTCACCTCTTTCCCGAATGTGGGGAGTTTCGGGCACCCGAAATGCCTTCCTAAAAGGAAACTTAAAGTGTCTGATGTTGAGTTGGAGGAATTTATCTCGGGAAGGAGTCTGCATCCTCAACTCTCTGGTCGGGGAAACTTCACGATCATGAAAGGGAATTATTTTAAGTAGTAATAGCAATAAAAAGATAAATTATTGAGAGATATTTGCATTAGGGGTTTTGATCAGCATTACTTTTTTTTTTTTTTTATTTGGGGTTTATGCCAGGGACACTGAACTAAATCCCAAGTCCCCTCTCCCTTTATTTTTTGTTTTAAGACAGGGTCTCTTTAATTTGCTTAGGGCCTCGCTAAGTTGCTGAAGCTAACCTTGAATTTGTGATCCTCCCATCTCAGCCTCCTGAGTCGCTGGAATTACAGGCCTGCGCCACCAAGCCTGGTTCACCAGTACCTTTTGAGAGAGTTTTTAGGCTTTGCATCCCATTTTAGATATTAATTAGTCTGAGCTAGATGGGGGAGTTAAGTAAACAAAATGATAGAGTGTACAGTCTGGGTGACAAAGATACAGTATTGTGTAATTGTGACAAAGATACAGTATTTGGTGTAATTGAAAGAGAGAATGACTTTGAACTCCCGTAGTCTGACAGAAAAGACTTATGAGGAGAAGGTCCTTTTCCAGAGAAGTTATTGTCCATGATTTCAGGTAGCTTGGACCAAGGGTAAAGTTATTTTGAAATGAACTTTCCCATTATAAAACAAATAAACTTATGAATTACTCTATAAAGGAATTTAATACTTAATACTCAGGTATTAAGAGGTGGAGTCTCAATGTTTTGCTCAGGCTGCCAGGAACTCCTGGGCTCAAGAAGTCCTCTTATCTCAGCCTAGGAGTAAGTGGGATTAGTAGTGGTGCCATCCAGTTTATTTATTTATTTTTGGTGGGGGGTGGGCACCAGGGATTGAACTCAGGGGCCTCCCCACTACCCACATTTCAGCCCCCTATTTGGATTTTATTTGGAAACCGGGTCTCACTGAGTTACTTAGCACTTGCTTTTGCTGAGGCTGGCTTTGAACAAAATTGTGATCCTCCTGCCCCAGCCGCCTGAGCTGTTGGGATTACAAGTCTGCACCACCATGCTGCAGTTTATTCTTTTTAAAAATATTTTTAAATTGTAGATGGACACAATACCTTCCTTCCTTCCTTCCTTCCTTCCTTCCTTCCTCCCTTCCTCCCTTCCTCCCTTCCTCCCTTCCTCCCTTCCTCCCTTACCCAGTGCCTCACACATGCCAGGCAAGTGCTCCACCAGTGAGCCGCAACTCCAAGTTTATTCTTGATTCTCATAGTGACGAGTGTACCACAAAACTCAGAGATTAAATTGGGAAAGGCCATATCATAAACACTTTTTAAAAATTTACTTATTGATTTTTTGTGGTGCTGAGGTTTAAACCCAGTGCCTCATGCATGCTAGGCAAGCATTGTTGTTACTGAGCTGCACACTCAGCCCCTATAAGCATGTTTTAAATGGCATGGCTTCTGGGAAGCTTTTATAATAGGAATTTTTCCAGTATGCTTTGCTCAGTTTTAACTATTTTAACCAAAGGTCATTGTGATTCGCTCTCCAGAAGAAATAAACCTAGAAAACTAAAAGATTGACTTCCAGATAAAATAAATTGAATGACTTCTTATGTCATGGTTGTACTGATATAGTTTTGTATGTGTATGCTTTAGATTTCAGAAGAAGAAGGAAGCTTCCTTTCCTAAGACAATTCTGAGCCACGGAATGGATAACCGCTACCTGGTGTTAGCAGTCAATACAGTACAGAATAAAGAAGGAAACTATGAAAAACACCTAATCATCACTGCTTCCCAATCCCTAGACTATAAAGAACAGTGCATCCTTAGGAGTGACTGGTAATTTTTGTTTGACTTTGAGCACTGATTTGGCAGAGTCTTAAGGGTACCATATGTACATATTTTTTTCAGTGTTGGGGACTGAACCCAGGGCATTATACATGCTAGACAAGTGCCCTAGCACTGAACTATATCTCTAGCACTATCAAATGCTTTTGTGAATATTACTATAATGTTATTGTTAACAAGGGAGTAGATTTGAAACTGACTTAATTCTACATGAAAGTTGTTTCTCTTATCCAGGTATCTCAAGTCTCTTGTTCCAAAAATTGATTTTTATTGTCATTTCAAATCATGATCAGGTCAAGTGTCCCTTATCCATAATGCTTGGGATTAAAAAAGTGTTTTGAATTTTGTATTTTCTCAGGTTTGGGAGTGTTTATTCTAACTTTGGCTCTTTGTCTAAAGCCTTTAGAAGCTATAGATGTACTGAAAGTCTTAAGAATGAGAAGATTAGTTATAAAAATCCCAATTCGTAATTAGAGCTATATATTACACTAGTAAATATTTGATAGCTTTTGCAGTAGACTTTGCTAACACTAAGCAGTTGTTTTTGTTTGATACTGGGGGTTGAACCCAGAGAGACCTTATCTCTGAGCCATATCCCCAGCCATTTTTAAAATTTTGAGATATGGACTTGCTAAGTTGCTTAGGGCCTTGATAAATTTCTGAAGTTAGCCTCAAACTTGAGATTGTCCTGTCTCAGCCTCCATAGTTGGATGGGATTACAGGTGTCACTATGCCTGGAGTTCCTCTTTTGGGATGTAAGGGAAGCCCTTGATTATTCTCTGTTTTTTTTTTTTTTATTTTTATTTTTAGTTGTACATGGACACAATATCTTTATTTTGTTTATTTTTATGTGGTGCTCACACATGCAAGGCAAGTGCTCTGCCACTGAGCCACAACCCCACCACCCCCACTCTGGTATGTTTTATGAAAGGGGTAGAGTGACTAGGAATTTATCCAGAAGACTGTGTCCTGGTGTTCAGATTTTTAAAGATACTCAGAAATTTAGAATTACTTATTCAGATGAAGTGTGTGTGTGTGTGTGTGTGTGTGTATACTTATTTTGTTTTCCCTTTTTTAGGGGGGTGATCAGTGTTACTGAGGATTGAACTTAATGCACTCTACCCATAGAGGCACACTCCAGCCCTTTTTAATTATTTATTTTAATTTTATTTATTTAATTTTTTAAGTTGTTGATAGACCTTTATTTATTTTTTTATTATGTATTTATATGTGGTGCTGAGAATCAAATCCAGTGCCTCACACGTGCCAGGCAAGTGTGCTACCACTGACCCACAGCCCCTTTTTATTTTTTATTTTGAGAGAGGGTCTTGCTAAATTGCCCTGGCTGGCCTTGAAACTTGTGATCCTCCTGCTTTGGCCTCCTGAGTAACTGGGATTACTTGCTTGTGCCACTGCACCTTGCTAAAAAGTATTCTTTTGAAATAGTGGTTGTTTTTTCTTTTGGTACTGAGGATAGGGGTGCCCAGGAATGCTTTACTACTGAGCCACATTCCTAGCCCTTTTTTATTTTTAATTTTGAGACAGGATCTCACTAAGTTGCTTAATACTTCTCTACGTTGCTGAAGCTGACCTTGAACTTGTGATCCTCCTTTTTCAGCCTCCCAAGTTGCTGGGATTACAAGTGTGCGCTACTGTATCCGGTGCTTGTTAGTTTTTTGAAGTCTCTTCAATATCTTTAAATGCAGGAACCTACTTAACTTTCCTTTACTTTTAGGTGTTCTGTACCAGTAGAGCCAGGGGATATCATTCATTTGGAAGGAGATTGCAAATCTGGCACATGGATAATTGATGAAGATTTTGGATATCTGATTCTGTATCCAGACATGCTGATTTCTGGCACAAGCATAGCCAGTAGTATTCGATGTATGAGAAGAGCTGTACTAAGTGAAACTTTTAGGGTAAATAGTATTAACAACTGATGTTTACACAGAATCTTAGAGTTTATAGAGAACTATTTTTTGTTATGAGGGATTGAACTCAGGTGCACTTAACCACTGAGCCACATCCCCAGCCTTTTTTATATTTTATTTAGAGACAGGGTCTCTCTGAGTTGCTTAGTGCCTCGTAGTTGCTGAGGCTGGCATTGAATTCACTGTCCTCCTATTTCAGCCTCCCAAAGTGCTGGTATTACAGGCTTGTGCCACCATACCCAGCCTGAATATCAGTTTTTTAAAAGGTTTTTATTTTGAAATAAATTTGCTGAGCTGGTTGCAGTAGCGTATGGGAGGCTGGGGAGGCAGGAGGATTGCAAGTTTGAAGCCAATCTCAGCAACTTAGAGAGGCCCTAAGCAACTTAGCAAGACCCTGTCTCTAAATAAAATATTTTTAAAAAAGCACTGGGAATGTGGCTCAATGGTAGTATGCCCCTGGGTTCAATCCCCAGCACTACAATAGTAATGATAATTACAACCCAGAATTTGCAAAAATAGTATGGAGTGTTCTCTTATAATTTATTAAATTTCTGATGGATATTTTGGTGGCCTTATCTTTTTTCTGGTAGCTTGAAGGGAAAGGTTGAGCCTTATAAAAGAGAGGAGAGAGAGAGAGAGAATTTTTAATATTTATTTTTTTTAGTTATCAGCGGACACAACATCTTTGTTGGTATGTGGTGCTGAGGATCGAACCCGGGCCGCACGCATACCAGGCGAGCGCGCCACCGCTTGAGCCACATCCCCAGCCCTCTCTCTCTCTTTAAAAAAAAAAGAAATAAAATATTGTTTCTTTTGAAATACTTTTTTTTTGTAAAAAATATTTTTAGTTGTAGATGGACACAATGCCTTTATTTTTATTTATTTTTATGTGACACTGAGGATCAAACCCAGGGTCTCAAGCATAGTAGGCAAGTGCTCTACCACTAAGCCACAACCCCAGCCCTTGAAATAACTTTTCTTCGAAACTGTCTCTATTTTTATTTGTTTTTTAATATTTATTTTTTAGGTGTAGATGGACACAACACAATGCCTTTATTTTTATGTGGTGCTGAGGATTGAACCCAGGTCCTGCTCGTGTTAGGCGAGCGCTCTACCGCCGAGCCACAATCCCAGCCCTTGAAACTGTCTTTTATCGTAGGTTTAAATTTTAGTTGAATTGTATCTTTTTTTTTTAATATTTATTTTATTTTTTTAATTATTGGTGGACACAATATCTTTGTTTGTATGTGGTGCTGAGGATTGAACCCGGGCCGCCCGCATGCCAGGCGAGCACGCTACCGCTTGAGCCACATCCCCAGCCCCTCTTTTTTTTTTTAAATATTTACTTCTTAGTTGTAGTTGGATACAATACTTTTATTTTATTTATTTATTTTTATGTGGTGCTGAGGATTGAACCCAGGGCCTCCAACTTGCTAGGTGAGTGCTCTGCCTCTGAGCAACCCCAGCCTATGAATAGTATCTTTTATGTCCACACGTTTATGAGCTGTGCTTTTATTTAGTTTTCTATTTGAGTGGATTATAAAGTGAAATTCGAGAATACTTATAAAACATTAAATGTTTGAAAATATGTTGAGGGTTTTTAAAAAAATTTTTTTTTTATAGTTGTAGATGGACAGCATGTCTTTCTTTCATTTATTTTTATGTGGTGCTAAGGATTGAACCCAGTGCCTCACATGTACAAGGCAAGCACTCTGCCACTGAGCTACAGCCTCAGCCCATATATTGAGCTTTTTTTATATCAATTTTATTATTTTTTAAAATGGAAATATTTTAGAGTAACCCAGACTTATACAATAATTGATAATTCTGAATAGAAGGAAGTGTTACTTATAATTTCACGAACCACAAAAATATTGTTTAATAATCTTTTGGTATTTGTCTTGGTGGTACATTTTGGCTATGGTGCCTATACAATATACAGTCTTGTCTCTTAATGTATGGACTAAATTGTGTGATTTGTTTTCATAGAGTTCTAATCCAGCCACACGCCAAATGCTGATTGGTACCATTCTCCATGAAGTGTTTCAAAAAGCGATAAGTAGTAAGAGCTTCACCCCTGAAAACCTGCAAGAACTTTCTTGTCAAATTGTTCAGGAAATAAAGCATTTGAAAGAAATGTAAGTAATTGTGAGAAGAACTGTAGGTACAACTTTATATTATATAGCTTCTTTCCTACAATCTAGGTTTTGGTAATTAGACTATTTGAATGAATTAATGTAACCTAAAATGTAGACTCCTGTAGTGGTACCTTGTTGCAAGTTGGAAGAGTTCTCAAAGTTGTACAACAGGAAGTATTAGGCTCATAATTTATAATGTTTGGTACATGTGTACAACTGATTCATTAGCTGCTGTCAGAGACCCTGTGTCAAAATAAAAAATAAAAAAGGATGGGGATTTGGTTTAGTGATTAAGTGCTCCTCTGCTCCTGGGTTCAATCACTGGTATTCCTCTAAAAAAAAGGAATATGGATAGATTTAATAAAATTTTGACTAAATTAATGAAATTTCACTTAGCTCCTTATTTGTCATTATACATTGCAAATTTCTGACTTTCTTGTCACACCCTGGACTGTGCATGGTGACATATTATTATATTGATCATCTGTTTCCATGAAATAAATTTGTCAAAATTTAGTGACTTACTGGGCATAGTGGTGCATACCTGTAATCCTAGCAACTTTGGAGGTTAAGGTAGGAGGATTACATTATTGAGGCCAACCTCAGCAACTTAGCAAGGCCCTAAGCAACTAAGTGAAACCTTGTCTTAAAATTTAAAATTGAAAGGGCTAGGGATGTAGCTCAATGGTAAAGAACCCCTGGGTTTAATCCCCAGTACCAAAAAAAGATGTTTGCCATTATAGTGACTTAAAATGACAAATGTTGCCTGGGGGTGTAGCTTGGTGATAAAGTGCTTGCCTAGCATGTGTCAGTCCCTGGGTTTGATCCCTACCACTGCAAGGAAGGGAAAATATAAATATATAATAATGTTTGTTCATTTATTTAATTTGAGATACCTGCCCTTGTGCAGCATTGTGTTGCATTCCTATAATCCTAGAAGTAGGCAGATGGCAAGTTGCAGGCTAGTCTCAGCAAGTTAGTGAGACCCTATCTCAACATAAAAAGGGTCTAGGGGTACAACTTGGTAAAGTGAGGAGGTGGGAATAGACAGGGTCTGGTCCATGTTGCCTAGTGTGGCTCTAAACTCCAGGGCTCTAGTGATCCTCCTGTTTCAGCTTCATGAGTAGCTGGGACTATAGGCATGGGCTGGTGCACTTGACTTAAAATTACAAACATTTGTTATCCTAGTGTTAGAGTCTTGTCAACAAGTCAGAATGGCGCCTGGCAAATGTTAGAGTCTGTAAACAAGTCTGGATGGCGCCTGGCATTTTGCCAGAGGGAGTGGTTTGTGAAGTAACGCCAGCGAGCCATGAACTGTGGAGATTCCTTATTGGTTGACTGCTGTATCTAGTTTATGTTAATTAAGATAAGCTGTGTGGAATGCATAAATACCTCTGTTGTCCTACAATAAATGGCTCCCACTCCTGCTGTATCAATGTACACAAGTTGTTCGTCACCCCCCGGTTATTTTGCTACAGCTGGACTGCGGCATCCCAGAGATTTTGTAGTTCAGAAATTTGGCAGTGACTTACCTTTGTGGTTGGGCTCAGTCTCCCATGTGGGCTTGTCATCTTGGGACTTGACTAGGATTGGAAGATGACGTTCTGAGATGGTGCACCTGCATGCCTTCTGGCTAGGAAGCCTCAGTTCCTCTCCATAGGCTACTTATATGTTTTTACAAAGTAACTGCTTCCCCTAGATTGAATAACTCAGGAAGGAAAGGAGGCAAGAATCCACAGTATTCTCTATAACCTAATCTCTGAATTCATTTGTTGTAAATTTTGAATGATTTGTTTTTCTATGCTAGATATTGAATTTAGGGCCTTTTACATACTAAGCATGTACTCAACCAATAGCTGCCTGCCCAGACCCACATTTTTATTTTTTTTTTATTATAAGAACACTTAAAATCTATTCAAGTATTTCAAAATAAAACACTTTGCTATTAGTTTTAGTCACTATTTTATACAATAGATCTTTGAATTTATTCCTCCATGAAGAGAATTTCCTTTCCTTTTTTTTTTTAAAAAAACATTTTTTAGTTGTAGATGTACACAATATCTTTATTTACTTTTTTATGTGGTGCTGAGGATCAAACTCAGGGCCTCATGCTTGCAGGGCAAACGCTCTACCACTGAGCTACAACCCCAGCCCTCCTTTTTTTTTTTTTTTTTCCAGTACTAGGGATTGAACACAGAGGTGTTCTACCATTGAACTACATCCCCAGCCCTAATTTATTTTTTATTTTGAGACAGGGTCTTTACAAGCTTCCCTGGGTAGCTTCAAACTTATGATCCTCCTACATTTGCCT
Organism: Ictidomys tridecemlineatus; assembly: GCF_052094955.1. Lineage (NCBI taxonomy): Eukaryota > Metazoa > Chordata > Mammalia > Rodentia > Sciuridae > Ictidomys > Ictidomys tridecemlineatus. Next base: position 53,070,401 of record NC_135477.1, read on the forward strand.
CTTGAGTCACTGGGATTACAAACATATGATCTGGCTGCTCCCTTAATAAAATTGCTACCTGAAATTTTGTATTTTTTTGTTTTTTGGTGCTGGGGAGGGCCACTTGCATGCCAGGCAAGTGCTCTACCCTGAGCTATCACCTAACCCATTTATTTTATATTTAATTTAACTTAAAGACCCTGAGCTATCACCTAACCCATTTATTTTATATTTAATTTAACTTAAAGACAGGCTGGCCTTGAACTCATTATCCTCCTGCCTCAGATTCCTCAGTAGCTGGCATTACAGGCATGTGCCACTGTGCCCAACCTAGATTGCACTTTGATGTAGTGAGGCTTATATTAGCTTTCTTTTCATATGATCTTTTCCTTCTTTAATGTTTATATATATATATATATGTATGTATGTATGTATATATAATGTATTTATTTAGTTGTAGATGGACAGAATTCTTTATTTTATTTATTTTTATGTGGTACTGAGGTTTGAACCCAATGCCTCACACGTGTTAGGCAAGCACTCTACCACTGAGCTACAACTCCAGCATGTTTTTGTTTTTCATTACTTGGTTTCTGGACCAGTATCTTTTAAAACTAAAGTTATAATTTCTTTTTTATCCCAAAGATATTATTGGGACTGATCCCTCTAGTTAAACTGAGATGGTTGAATTAGAGAAAATACTGTGAAATTAGATGTCATGTCACTGTTATTTGGGTTTTTTCAAACGTGGTAGATACATATAACATAAAAATTGCCATAATAACTATTTTTAAATATATAGTTCAGGGCTGGGGTAGTAGCGTAGCTCAGTGGTAAAATAAATATAATATAAAAATTGCCATAGTAACTAGTTTTAAATATATAGTTCAGGGGCTGGGTAGTAGCTTAGTGGTAAAATAAATAAAATAAAGATTGTGTCAATCTACAACTAAAACAAAAATTTAAAAAGTATATATACAGTTCAGAGGTATCTAGTACATGCAAAGTGTTGTGCAGCAATCACCACCATTCATTTGCATAAACCCTTTCTTCCCAAACTGAATCTCTGTACCCACTAAGCAACAACCCCATTCTTCCTTCCTTTCAGAACTACTGTTCTACTTTTTTTTTTTAATATTTCGTTTTTTAGTTGTAGTTGGACACAATACCTTTATTTTATTGCTGAGAATTGAATCTAGCACCCCTCGCGTGCTAGGCGAACCCTCTACCACTGAGCCACAACCCCCGCCCCTGTTCTACTTTTTGTCTCTATGATTTTGACAACTCTAGTTTCTCATATTAGTGGAAACATTCATATTTGTCCTTTTGTGACTGACATTTCACTTAGTATAATGTCATCAAAGTTTATCCACACTGTGGTGTCAGAATCCTCCGCCCCCTTTAATTTTGGTCCTGGGCATTGAACCCAGGCCCTTATTCATGCTGACCATCTGCATTTCCACTGACTGTATCCCTAGCTCCTCACCTTTCTTCCTTTTCAAAGGTGAACAGTATTTCGGTGTGTGTGTGTATATATACCACATTTTGTTTATCTGTTCATTAGCAAATGGACATGTGAATTACCTATTTGGATGTTTTGGACCTTATTTAATTTGCATTTCTTAGATCTATGGTTTTGTATTTATTATCTCTTATTTTTGGCAGGTACCGCTTGAATCTGAAACCAGATGAAGTAAAACAAGAAGTAGAGGAGTATCTTCCTTCATTTTCTAAGTGGGCTGGAGATTTCATGCATCAGAGTACTTCAACTGACTTCCCTCAAATGCAGCTCTCTCTGTAAGAAATGAATTTTATTTTATTTTATTTTTTTAAAGAGAGGGAGAGAGAGAGAGAGAGAGAGAATTTTTTAAATATTTATTTATTTTTTTAGTTATTGGTGGACACACCATCTTTGTTGGTATGTGGTGCTGAGGATCCAACCTGGGCCGCACGCATGCCAGGCGAGCACGCTACCACTTGAGCCATATCCCTAGCCCCAGAAATGAATTTTACTTATATAGTTTTCATATATTTATAGTGAGGAGGCTGAGGCAGGAGGGTTTCAAGTTTGAGGCCAATCTGTGCAACTCGGCAAGACTCTGTCTCAAAACAACAAAAGGGCTAGCAATGCAGCTCAGTGGTAGAGTGTTGCTGGGTTCAATTCTCAGTACTGCCAAAGAAAAAACCAAAACCAAAGGAACTTCCATAACTTGAAATTTTTTTTTTTTAATATAAAAAAGAGTGGGACCTTTAAAAACCATTTATTTTATTTTTTTAAATTTTTAAATATTTATTTATTTATTTATTTTAGTTTTGGTGGACACAACATCTTTGTTTGTATGTGGTGCTGAGGATCGAACCCAGGCTGCACGCATGCCAGGCGAACGTGCTACTGCTCGAGCCACATCCCCAGCCCCTAAAAACCATTTAAAGAGTCTGGTACAGTGGTACACACTTGTAGTCCCAGCTGTTGAGAGTGGAGGATTTTCAAGTTCAAGGAAAGCCTGGGCATTTTAGAGAGAGCCCATGTCACAATAAAAATAAAAAGGAATGGGGGAATTGCTCAGTGGTAAAACATTTCTGGGTTCGATCCCCAGTACCAAAATAAGAAATCAGAATAATTCATTTGAAATACTGTCATTAGCTTGAAGGGTCTAAACTGAAATCATATTGCCTTTTTTCTAATAGTAGTAATTTTTAAAAAAAATATTTATTTTTTAGTTGTAACTGGACACAATATCTTTATTTTATTTATTTTTATGTGGTGCTGTGGATCGAACCCAGGGCCTCGTACGTGTTAGGCAAGCGCTCTACTGCTGAGCCACAGTCCCAGCCCCAAGTAGTAATTTTTTAGTAGTAATTTTGTTGTCTTGTTTGCAATGCTAGGTACTAGACTTAGGGCATTGTGCATGTTAAGCAAGCACTTTATCACTGATCTACAACTACCACGTAAGAACTTTTAGAATTTAATTACTTGTGTTTTATTAGGTATACATGTGAAATTTGACAAATAATAAATTTTGCTCCATCTTATAAAAATATATTTGAGTACATGGCATGATCAGAGAACATTTAATATCAGATTAAAATTTAAGGAATTTGTTATAAATTGTGGCTTCCCTGATTTCCACAACTGTCTTCTTAAGTAATTCTGGTGTATATATATATTCCTCGAGATTATATTTGAAGCATCTTAAAGCAGTTTAAGAAAAATTGTTGAAGTCAGCATCCCACCCCATTTGTTAAATACCTGTTGACCTCAGTAATATGAAACCAAAGACTAAAAACAACTAAATCATTTATTCTAACAGCTGGAATTTTTTTGGTACTAGGATTGAGCACAGGGGTGCTCTACCACTTAGCTATGTCCCCAGCCCTTTTTATGTTTTGTTTTGCAACAGAGTCTTGCTACTTTGCAGAGGCTGGCCTTAAACTTGTAATCCTCCTACCTCAGCCACTTAAGTAGCTGGAATTATAGGTGCACCTTCTCACATGGGTATATGTGCGGTGAAGTGTGAGATTAGCAAAGCCTGTACTTCATAGATGGTCAAAAGAGAGAGTTTCTTCTTACCCAGTTTAATATGGTATTAAATGAAAGAGCATGCCCCTAACCAGCCATTGTGTATTCATTAGTATAATAGTTTTTTTTATCAGTTGGTTTTGTGGGTCAGTAGTCCAAATAATGAGACTTGCATTAATATAGGCCTGAGAAGATAAAGTCTCTAGTAAAGAAGATTGTAGTAGGCATGAACTTTTTTTTTTTTTTTTAATATTTTTTTTAGTTTTCGGCGGACACAACATCTTTGTTTGTATGTGGTGCTGAGGATCGAACCCGGGCCACACGCATGCCAGGCGAGCGCGATACCGCTTGAGCCACATCCCCAGCCCAGTAGGCATGAACTTAAATGGACAGATAATAAATATTAAGACTTGCCCAGGGGTTGTGGCTCAGCAGTAGAGTGCTCACCTAGCGTGTGTGAGACCCTGGGTTCGATCCTCAGCACCACATAAAAATAAATAAATAAAGACATTGTGCCCAATTACCAATAAATAAACAAAAGAATGGCTAAATGATACCTGTAGAATAGAGGTCTGTAAACTGAAGAATACATCAGAATCACTTGGAGAATTTGTTAAATAGTTTGCTGGTTCTGTAATGAGTCAGTTGGAGTGGGACCAGTTATTTTGCATTTATAACAAGTTTCCAGGTAATGCTGATGCTACTGGTTCAAGGGTGACACTTGGATAATGCTGCTATAAAGATATGTAGATTACTGGGGTTATGCTCAGCGGTAGAGCGTTTGCCTAGCATGCTCAAGGCCCTGGGTTCAATCCTCAGCACCACATAAAAATAAATAAATAAAATAAAGGTATTCTGTCAAACTACACTAAAAAATAAATTACAAAAAAAATAAAAAAGATTCTCTCCCATCCCCTTGTCATTTCTATGTAAAGTCAGTGCCAGCATGCGTGAAGTAAGCTGTCTCCTAATTGTTTTTTTGTTTTGTTTTTTTTTTAGGCCAAGTGATGGTAGTAATAATAACTCAACACAAAACATTGAAGTAATAAACTCACTGGATATTGAAGAAAGCATTTGGTCCCCTAGGTTTGGATTGAAGGGCAAAATAGATGTTACAGTTGGTGTGAAAATACATCAAGGTTCTAAAACAAAATATAAAATAATGCCATTGGAACTTAAAACCGGCAAAGAATCCAATTCTATTGAACACCGTAGTCAGGTATAAATAGTAAGAAAATTAAATGTAAATTGATTGATTGTTTGATTGATTATTTGGGGATTGAACTCAGGAGCATTCTTCCTCTGAGCTATATCCCCAGCACTTTTTAAAATTTCATTTTTAGACAGGATCTCACTAAGTTGTTGAAGCTGGCTTCAAATTTGGAATCCTCCTGCATCAGCCTTCCTAATAGCTGGGATTATAGACATATGCCACTATGCACAACCGAATGTTTATTTATTTATTTATTTTTAATAATTTGGCATGAACATACTCTTTATTTTTTTTTAAGAGAGAGACAGATAATTTTTTAATATTTATTTTTTAGTTTTCGGCAGACACAACATCTTTGTTTGTATGTGGTGCTGAGGATCGAACCCGGGCCACACGCATGCCAGGCGAGCGTGCTATTGCTTGAGCCACATCCCCAGCCCCTGAATGTTTATTTAAACATGTAGACTGCTTTTTATATTTTGGTTCAGTTTAGGTTATGTTTGTGTTTCATGTAATAACTTTTAATTTGTGATGCATTGGAGTACTCAGTTTGTTTTGTCAATATATACAAGTGCCGTAGAAAACTGTATCTGGCAAAGTAATAAAAGAGCTAAATATATAGGCCAGTGATGCCAAATTGATGCTGCCAAATTACTAGTCTAAATATATTTCTGAAAATCAGTAGTTCCTTATTCATGTAAGTTGTGGAAACCAAAGGTATTTGGATAACTTACCATGTGTATTAGCCTATTAAAAGTTCTGAGAAGGGGCTGGGGTTGTGGCTCAGTGGTAGAGTGCTTGCCTAGCATGTATGTGGCACTGGGTTCGATCCTCAGCACCATGTAAATGTAAAATAAAGATATTGTGACCACCTAAAACTTAAGAATAAAAAAGAAAGTTCTGAGGAATTATAAAGTAATATAGTTTGTCTTAGCTAGGTTTAACTCATTTTTTTCTAAACCTAATTATCATGAAACTATTTAATTTTTTTTTTTTTTTTTTTTTTTGATACTGAAGTTTGAATCCAGGGGTGCTCTACCACTGAGCTACTTCCCAAACCCTTTCTGGTTTCAATCTTTTTTTTTTTTTTTTTTTGATCATAAGGATTGAACTCATGGGCGCTTAACCACTGAGACATCCCCAGCCCACCCCCTGCCGTTTAAAAAAATTTTTTTTAGTTGTAGATGGACACAATATCCTTATTTTTTAAATTTATTTTTATGTGGTGCTGAGAATAGAACCCAGTGCTGCCACATCCGCAGCCCTTTTTTGTACTTTATTTTGATACAGGGTTTCACTGGGTTGCTTAAGGCCTCATTATTTACTGAGGCTGGCTTTGAACTCATGATCCTCCTGCCTTAGCCTCCCAAACCCCTGGGATTATAGGCATGCACCACCACCCAGCTTTTATTTTATATTTTGAGACAGAGTCTTTGTTAAGTTGCTGAAGGCCTTGTTAAGTTGCCCAAGCTAGCTTTGAAACTTGAGATCCTCCTGCCTCAGGCTCTCTGTAGCTAGGATTTTGGGCAATTGCCACCACTCCCACTTTCATTGACCTTTAGATTTTAAAATTATGTGTTGGCCATAAGATGATGTAGAGAAATGATGGTAGAAATTTCTGTAACAGAATTCTCATTGTTTGACAACCTGTCTTGCACAGGTTGTTCTGTACACGCTGCTAAGCCAAGAGAGAAGAGCTGATCCAGAGGCTGGCTTACTTCTCTACCTCAAGACTGGGCAGATGTACCCTGTGCCTGCTAACCATCTAGATAAAAGAGGTTGAGCTGTTTGCTTTCAGTTTTAATTCTCTGGCCCCTTCCCTCCCTTCAACTTTTGGTGATATAGTTTTACACCTGACAGTGTACTCACATACTTATCATGCCAACTATAGGTTGTAATTTGTAGTTGTAGTATTTTTAAGATAATTTTAATAATATGCTCTATAGTTGAAAATTATTAACCTTTTAAGTTTGTTTGTTTTTTAATATAAAAGTTTATCTTGAAGTTCTTATACTGGAGATATTCTAGATAACTTTATCTTCAGCATTCACCTAATAAAACACAAGGTTCAAGTCTTATTAGTTATGAGATTAGTTGTTTCAAGAACTTATCAAGTGACTAAAAATTTGAAGGAGACATAACAAAATATAACCAACAGTGCTTATTCTCGTATAGCAGGAACTGTGAATGTTATTTTACGTTGTTAAATCTGAACTTTTACTGATACAATGGAAAGAGTGTGATAAAGACACTTAGCTTTTTGTTTTTTCTCCCATAGAATTATTAAAGCTAAGAAACCAAATGGCATTTTTTTTGCTGCATCGTATTAGCAAATCTCCTGGAAAGGAGAAGACACAGCTCACTTTTTTGCCACAAGTAATTGAGGAAGAGAAAACCTGTAAATATTGTTCACAAGTGGGAAACTGTGCTCTTTATAGCAGGTAAACACTATTTTCAGAAAGCAGTATTTCAAGTTGAAAATGAACTGAACTCAAGATGACTTAGTATTGGTAGGTGGTCTGGTGTTGATGATTTCATTTTTTTGTTGTTTAATTTTCTTTTGTCCACATTTTTTATTGGTACATTGTAGTTGTACATATTGATGGAATTTGTTGTTACATATTTGAACATGCACACAATAGATGACTTCATTTTAATTATTTTTATTTCATATTTTCTTTTATGTATTGTATCTCTAAAATGAAAGGGGAAAAAAGTTTGTTTCCTGAGAAGCCCATTTTTCTCAGTAAATAATACAGTGCTTTTTAAACTTCTTCCAAAACTGAATGTTTTAATCTTTCTGTGTATAGTTTCTGAAATGAAATAATTTTAGGACTTATGGAATCTGGTTAAGACAGATATAGAATATTCATTTTTAGTACAATATAAGTACAAATACTTTTGTTCTTTGACAATATGGGGAATCTAACCTACTGAGCTATATCTCCAGCCCCTTTTATTTTTTATTTTGAAATTTTGCTGAGTTTGTGTAGGGTGGCTTTGAATTTGTGATCCTCTTCCCTCAGTCTGGGATTATGGGCATGGGCCTAAGTTATCTTAAAAGATAGTTCAAGAAGGCATCCATTTCTTTCTTTCTTTTTTCTTTTCTTTTTTTTTTTTTTTAATAGAGAGAGAGAGAGAATTTTTTTACATTTATTTTTTAGTTTTCAGTGGACACAACATTTTTATTTTATTTGTATTTGAGGATCGAACCCAGCGCCCCACACATGCCAGGCGTGCGCGATACTGCTTGAGCCGTATCCCCTCTTAACTGCTATTTTAATCTGAGGTCTTTTGTAGTTGCACACAAGGAAACCAGTTTTTCCAGATGGATAGTTTGGCATGACCCAGTGAATGGGCCTGTACTGTTTGTATATGGTTATTTTTGTATAAATGGTAAGTTTATTAGCTGTTATTTGAACAGCCATGTGGGCCTTCATAGGCTAGCTGAAAATTTGAAGCACACAAAAAAGTAGTTAGATGTAAATATAGACTAAGAAACAAGGTCAAACCAGAGCCAAAGTTCTAATGCAGCCTGAAAGTTTATATGAAGTATGAACTTTAAAAGTATTTTAAGATAGACAATTGACAACAAATATATGAAAAAATCTTCAACATTTCTAGTAATTAGAGAAATGCAAATCAAAACTACTCTAAGATTTCATCTCACTCCAGTCAGAATGGCAGTTACAAAGAATACAAATAATAGTAAGTGTTGGCAAGGATGTGGGGGAAAAGGTACACTCATACATTGCTGGTAGGACTGCAGATTGGTGCAGCCACTCTGGAAAGTAGTATGGAGATTCCTTAGAAAACTTGGAAAGGAACCACTATTTGACACGGATATCCCACTCCTCAGTCTATAACCAAAGGACTTAAAAACAGCATACTATAGTAATGCAGCCACATCAATGTTTATAGCAGCTCAGTTCACAATAGCTAAATTGTGGAAGCAACCTAGATGCCCTTCAATAAATTAATGAATAAAGAAACTATGATATATATCACAGTTTCTTTATATTATATATATTATTACATTTTATATATATATATATATATATCATTAAAAGAGAATGAAATTATGGCATTTGCAGGTAAATGGATGGAGTTGGAGAATATCATGCTAATCGAAATGCCAATCCCAAAAATTCAAAGGCCAAATGTCCTCTCTGATAAGTGGATGCTGATCCATAATGACAGGGGCATGGGAAAAATGGAGGAACTTTGATTAGGCAAAGGGGAAGGAGGGGGTGGAAGGGAGCATGGGGGCTAGAAAGATGGTGGAATGAGATGGACATCATTACCCTGGGTACATGTATGACTATATAGTGTGACACTACATCATGTACAACCACAGAAATGAAAAGTTGTGCTGCAATTGTGTATAATGAATCAAAATGCGTTCTGCTGTCATATATACTTAATTAGAATAAGTAAATTAATTAAAAGAAATAAAGTATAGAACTATGCACTAAAAAAATAGTTTTAAAAGTATTGTGTCAATATGTCCCTTAATGACAGAGTACTGTGTGGGATGTCTGGGACTATAGTACAGCCCAGTTTATTTGAAATCTTTCGTTTTACTCTCAATCTTTTGTATGCTGTCCTTTAATATATTTGTTTCTATGTGGAAATGTTTTAATTCAATAGTAAGGAAAATTGAATCTACAAATGATTTTCCATAGTTTTAAATTGACCTCCTTATGTTACAGAGCTGGGTGTACAATTTTTATGGTTTCAAGAAATGCAGTTGGAAAAAAAGCCAAAACTTATGTACGAGAATGAAGACTGGAGTATACCAAACTTGGCTTTGTTGTTTGGGGATGATCATTGAAGGAAAAATAATGCAGTAATCAATATCTTAAACATGTTGTTTTGTGACCAACCGCATGTCTGCTGGGTGTGGTGACTCACCTATAATCCCAGCAACTTGGCAGGCTGAGGCAGGAGGATTGCAAGTTCAAGACCTTCCTTGGCAACTTAGCAAACCTCAAAACTTTAAAAGGGGCTAGAGATGTGGCTCATTGAAAATCACCTGTTGGTGGGGGCTGGGGATATGGCTCAAGCGGTAGCGCGCTCGCCTAGCATGCGTGCAGCCCGGGTTCGATCCTCAGCAACACCACATACCAACAAAGATGTTGTGTCCACCAAGAACTAAGAAAAAATAAATAAATGTTCAAATTCTCTCTCTCTCTCTTAAAAAAAAAAAAAAAAAGAAAGAAAAAGAAAATCACCTGTTGGTGTAACCCCCAGTACCCCCTCCCAAAAAAAAGCCACGTTTTATCAAATATTCAAATGACGTTTAATTAGGGGCTGTGTTTATGAGTTATGGTGGTTATTACATTTGTATACTTATTTTAGAAAAACCTCATTTTATAGCCAAGTAGTAAAATGTTATATATACAACTCTAACTTGGAACTTTGTATTTAGAGCAGTTGAACAACAGATGGATGAAAATTCAGTCCCAGTGGTTATGCTGTCCAAAATTCAAGAAGAAACTTGTCATCTGAAACTCACACACTTAGAGTATTTCAGCCTTTGGTATCTAATGTTAACCCTGGAGTCACAATCAAAAGATAACAGAAAGAATTACCAAAATATCTGGTTAAAGCCTGCTTCAGAAATGTAAGTGGTCTATTTGAGTAAAGTGTCATTAATTTGTATTAGCTTGTGTGGGATGTGGAATTCATGACACATATAGGTTACATGGCATGTTAAAGATACGTGATTTCATTTGTTCATGAAAACTCCAGATGTCAATGAGTTGTTCCTAAGTAGAACATCATTTCTGCATGTGCTATGTGCTGTAATCATTGTTAGTTTTCTGTGTATATGAATAGATACTAATATTAACTCTGTTTTTGGGTTGGGGATACTGAGATTAAACACAAGACCTCCCACATGCTAGGTGGCAAGTGTTCTACAACTGAGGTACACCTCTAGCAAGGTCATATACTTTCAATAGCACACACCTGTAATCCCAGGAACTTGGTTGACCAAAGCAGGACACCAAGTTCAAGACTGGCCCTAAGCAACTTAGCAAGGCCCTGCCTCAAAATAAAATAATCAAAAGGAGTGGGGATGGGCTGGGGTTGTGACTGGGGGGGGGCGGTAGAGCGCTCGCTTAGCACGTGTGAGGTTGTGGATTCCATCCTCAGCACCACATAAAGATAAATAAATAAGATATTGTATCCATCTACAACTACAAAAAATATTTTTTTAAAAAAGGGAGTGGGGATGTAGCTCAGTGGTAAAGCACCCCTGGGTTCAATCCTCAGTACCAAAAAATAAATACAAATTTTTTAAAAATTATGATTTATTTATTTATGCCTCATCTCCAGACTTTTTATATTTTATTTAGAAATAGGGTCTCGCTAAGTTGCTTAGGTCCTAAATTGCTTAGGCTGGCTTTGAACTTGAGATCTTTTTTGCTTCAGCCTCCTATGTTATGAGATTATATATTTGTGATATCTGGAAAGAAATTTTTAAAATCATTTGTTAATTCTTTTTCATCAGTGATATCCATACAAACTTGAGTATGTCTTAAGGTTAATTGTTACATATTGGTAGAGTACATACTGCTTTTTTACTTTTTTTGTTTTTGTTTTTAGACTGGGTCTCACCATATTATCCTGGCTAGCCTTGAACTCTCAATCCTCTTGCCCCTGCCTTCTGAGTATCTGGGATTATGGGCCTGAGACACCATGTTCTGTTTACTTAAGTTTTCAAAAAGTGGTGTTTTAAAAGTGTATATTTTCTGTTTTGAGACAGATTCACATTTTCTGAAGGTCTATCTCATTTTCCTTGTGGCATCCACTTATGAAAGATAAATTATTAGAGGCTGGGGCTGTAGCTCAGTGGCAGAGCACTTGCCTAGCATGTGTGAGGCCCTGGGTTTGATCCTTAGCACCACATTAAAAATGAATACATAAAATAAAGGTATTATGTCCAACTACAACTAAAAAATAAATATTTAAAAAAAGATAAATTATTAGGATTTTTATACCTTCACATAGTATTTTTCTGTAAGTAAAATTTAGTTGCATTAATTCCAGTTTTGTTTTACTAGAATAAGGTGATAATAGTGTGACTTTAGAAATAATTGGATCTGTGTGTCCCTAATATTAGGCTTTAATTTAGAAAACATTACAGTGGAGAAAGTTCATGTTGTAGGTTATATAAGTATAACAAATATGTCAAGTACACATGCCAACAATTTGCTTCTGAGATTGTATAGTATTTAATAGTAATGTCTGAGAGGTTGTAAATGCTAAATACTTATTTATTAGAAGTAGTATAATTATGACAACTTGCTTGTCATTTTATTTTTATTTATTTTGGGTACTGGGGATTGAACCCAGGAGTTCTTAACTACTGAGCCACATTCCCGGTCCCCCCCCCCACTTTCTTTCTTTTTTTCATATTTTATTTTTGAGACAGGGTCTTACTAAATTGCTGAGGCTGGTCTTGAACTTGGGATCCTCCTGTCTCAGCTTCCTGAGTCACTGGAATTACAGGTGTGTGCCACCATGCCCAGTACTTATCATTATTTTAATAATAGTATTTTAAATCCTCTTATAAACACTAAAGAAATCGGTTATTCTTTTCTTCACATCTAGTTTAGGAGATTATTATGGTTTGTCTTCTGTAATGTTATATTTATCAGCACAGGATGTGGGGGTATTGTTATATCCATCAAGGATCCATGTGCCAATAAACACCCTGTTCAGACATCCCAGACTGTGGATGGAACAAGGAGGGGTGATTGATCACTTAGAAACAAATGGGGCTGGGTGTGTATCTCAGTGGGTAGAGTGCTTGCCTGGCATGCACAAGGCCCTGGGTTCAATCCCCAGCACTACAAAAACAAAACAAAAAACAAAAAGAAGCGGGTTGGGGTTGTGGCTCAGTGGTAGAGCCCAGCTCAGTAGTAAAGCACTTGCCTGGCATGCATGAGGCCCTGGGTTCAATCCCCATCACCACATAAACAATAAACAACAAAAAAGTTTTTTAAAAAATGGAGGCAATGTTTGTTTAGCGTTTCTATCACTTTAATGTAGATTGTGAAAAATGTAAAAAGGACAGACTCAGCATTAGTTTTCAGAGGCCAAATGAAGTAAATTGTAGAAAAATACAAACATAATTCTTACCTGATATAAATGGAAGCCTTTTCTTTCTTTTTCTTTCATAGGGAGGAGAGTGGCAACTGCATCGGAAACCTGATTAGAACAGAACATGTAAAGAGAGTTTGCGATGGACAGTATTTACATCATTTCCAGCGTAAAAATGGTTCTATGCCTGTCACAAACCTAATGGCAGGTGACAGAATTATTTTAAGTGGAGAAGAGAGAACACTGTTTGCTTTGTCTAGGGGATATGTGAAGGAGATTAACATGACGACAGTAACTTGTTTATTAGACAGGTAATGAAATAGTACATTTTTGATAATAGCATTATTGATAGGTATTTCATGTATCATACAATTCATGCATTTAAAGTGTACAATTTTCATGGTTTTTCATATATTCAAAGAGTCATAGCTGGGTGCAGTGGTTAAGGCCTCTAATCCTAGCTACTTGGAAGGATAAGGCAGGAGGGTCTTAAGTTCTAGGTCAGCCTCAGCAACTTGGCAAGACTCCATCTCAAAATTTTAAAAGACTGAGGATGTTACTTTGTGGTAGAATGCTTGCCTAGCATGTTTAGGACCTTGAGTTCAATACTCAGTAATGCCAGGAAAAAAAACAAAAAGAGTTGTACAACCATCACCACAAGCAATTTCAGAATATTTTCATAACCCCCAAAAGAAATCTCAGCAGTCACCCGTACCTTTACTTCCCTTCAATTCCCTCTGCCCAGGCAATGCTAGTTTACTATAAATTGGCCTCTCACAAACAATTAAGGTTAATATGGTCTTTTTTTTTTTTTTGGTACTGGGTTTTGAACTCAGGGGCACTCAACCACTGAGCCATATCCCCAGTACTCTTTTGTATTTTATTAAGAGACAGGGTCTCACTGAGCCTTTTTTTTTTTTTTTAAATATATGTATTTTATTTATACTTTATACAGTTTACCATTTTAATCATTTTATTTTTTAAAGAGAGCGAGAGAGAGAGAATTTTAATATTTATTTTTTAGTTTTCGATGGACACAACATCTTTGTTTGTATGTGGTGCTGAGGATCGAACCTGGGTCGCATGCATGCCAGGCGAGCGCGCTACCTCTTCAGCCACATCCCCAGCCCTTTCACTGAGTTCTTAGTGTCTCACCATTGCTGAGGCTGGCTTTGATCTTGCATTCCTCCTGTCTCAGCCTCCTGAGCCACTTGGATTACAGGTATGCACCACTGCGCCCAGCTAATGTGGTCTTTATGTGACTGTTTTTTTGTCAGTTAGCATATTGATTTTCAGATTCGTCTTCATTTTGTAGCATGTAGCAGTATTTCATTTGTTTTTGTTTTGTTTTTGGATACCAGGGATTGAACTCTGGGGCGCTTAATGACTGAGCCACATCCCCAGCCCTATTTTGTATTTTATTAGAGATGGGATATTATTGAGTTGGTGCTGGGGATTGAACCCAGGACCTTGTGCATGCAAGGCAAGCACTCTACCAACTGAGCTATATTCCCATCCTTCTTTTTTTTTTTTTTTTTTTTTGAGACATGATCTGTTAAGTTCCTTAGGGTCTCACTAAATTGCTGAGGCTGGTTTTTAACTTGATCTTCCTGTCAGCCTCCAGAGTTGCTGGGATTACAGATATGCACCACCATGCCCAGCTTCTACTGAAGGGTTTTAAAGAATACATGGTAATTGGTCTTGCATTTACTTGTTGGAGATTTGAATTTATTAAATGAAAGAGAAACCAGGAAGGTATTGTAATGACCCAGGTTATCTGTGATTGAAGTAGCATTGACCAGATATAGTGACTTTGATGAACTTGAAAGTAAGTTTGTCACGCAGTCAGGTGCTGATTAGGTATGGGGGCTGAAAAGAGGGTGAGGAAGAGGAAAGGATTCAAGTGCTGTTAACTGAGATCCCACCAAGAGGAGAGGCTCAGGTTCAACAGGAATGAGGAGTTCCATTTTAAATATATTGAACTTTTGTAGCCTGGGTTTTAGCCAGGTAAAGAGATCTTGGTGCCTGCAAATATTCAAACCTGAAATTTGGATAGGCTAGAAGATGTTGACCTGGGACCATAAGGAAATCCTAAGAGCGAGCAGTACAGTGGGCTAGGGAAGGAAGGGGCTGTAGGCCATAGCAGGGTTTAAGGAGGAGATAGAGGAGTGGGAGGAGGAGACCTGTTCTTCAGGCTGGAGGAGGGAGGAGCCAGGTGCTCAGAACCTTCTGGGGATGGTGAATTCCTGTTACAATGCAGGGTCAAATGGATTTTCAACAAATGTTACAGGTTCCTGGTTCTTAATTGCTCTGACCTTAGCTTATCAACTCTTTTAGCAGATAGCAGTATCTCTTATATAGACCATGGGAAAATGAAGAACTTTCATGTATGTTTGTTCTGCTGTTTTAGGAACTTGTCAGTGCTTGCAGAGTCAACTCTGTTCAGAATAGACCAGGAAGAAAAAAATTGTGATATAGATACCCCTTTAGGAAATCTCTCTAAATTGATGGAGAACACTAATGCCAGGTTTGTAATGATGAATGAATCTGAATTTCTCCCCACCTTTCTAAGAAATATTACTAAAAGTATGTATCTCCTTTTCAGCAAAAAACTTCGAGATTTAATCATTGACTTTCATGAACCTCAGTTTATACCCTACCTCAGCTCTGTTCTTCCACGTGATGCAAAGGATACAGTTGCCAACATTCTAAAGGGTATGCTATAATCAGCACTTTGGTTAATTTTTCTTGATTCTACTTACACCAAGAACCAAGAAATAGTCTCATTTCTTAATTGATTAGACTAGGAATTCTAATATTTACATAGGGGCTTTTGGAAGTAGTTTTTATACATCCTTAAAAAACGCCATAATAAAGCTGGGTGTAGTGGAGCACATCTGTGATCCTAATGACTGGGGAGGCTGAGGTAGGAGGACCACAAGTTCAAGGTCAACCTCAGCAATTTTGCAAAGCTCTAAGGAACTTAGTGAGACCTTGTCTCAGAAAGGGCTATATATGTGGCTCAGTGGTTAAGCCTCTCTGGGTTCAATCCCTGGTACCAAACGGGAAAAAAAAAGAAAAGTCACCATGATTTATATATTTTTTTAACTTTGAAAAGACATATTTAAGAAAATTCAGATTGAGATTGCTCTTCTTCGGGCTGGGGTTGTGGCTCGCCTGGCATGCGTGTGGCCCGGGTTCGATCCTCAGCACCACATACAAAGATGTTGTGTCCGCTGAGAACTAAAAAATAAATATTAAAAAAAAAAATTTTTTAAAAAAGAGATTGCTTTTCTTCTAAATTAGTGAATTTATTCCCTGAAATTTAATACTGTTTTTCTTGTTACTTTTTTATTTTAAATGTAGGATTGAATAAGCCTCAGAGACAAGCAATGAAAAAGGTTCTTCTTTCAAAAGACTATACCCTTATTGTGGGTATGCCTGGGACAGGAAAAACAACTACAATATGTACTCTCGTAAGGTTATTATTATTTTTCTTGGAACCTCAATATTTATATCAGCTTCTCAATTGAGAAGATATTCTATTTTATATTAAAATGGCTGAATTTTAATTCAGAATATTTATTTCAAATCAACTTTTTAGAATGACATGAGAAATAATAGAGCTGAATTATAAATGGAATCTTGTTTTGGATTTCTTGCATTTCAAATTTTTTAAGTTCTTTTTCTGTTGGTGTGAGATATGTGTCACTATTTTCCTTTTCATTTACAAATGGTAAGTCATGCAGAAATTATTGAAATCGATTTTCTTGAATTTTTTTCGTATCATTAATTTTCTAAGCAGTTGTAGAGTAAATAATCAATGATGGCAGCAAATATTTATTGGTTGAAACACTTGTGCCACATACAATTAAAAGTTTACATGTATTCAATTTTATTATCAGTTATATTATTAATAATGTACAGTAATAATGCCATATAATTTTTGAAAACATTTTGGCCTTATAATTTTTTTTAAGATACTTGGCTTAGTTCTTACATATACTTCCTATTGAGCTTTGTAGTTCTATGTAAAAAATATAAGCATGTTAAAAATTACTTGAAATGGGGGCCGGGCTTATGGCTCAGTGGTAGTGTACTTGCCTAGCACGTGTGAGGCCTTGGGTTCGATCCTCAACACCACATAAAAATAAATAAAATAAAGATGTTGTGTCCACCTACAACTAAAAAAATAAATATTTTTAAAAAATTACCTGAAATGTAAAAGTAATGCTTATTTTCTTTCTTATCCTTTATTAGGTAAGAATCCTCTATGCCTGTGGTTTTAGTGTTTTGTTAACCAGCTATACACATTCTGCTGTTGACAATATACTTTTGAAGTTAGCCAAGTTTCAAATAGGATTTTTGCGTTTGGGTCAGACTCAAAAGGTTCATCCAGATATCCGGAAATTTACAGAAGAAGAAATTTGCCGATCTAAGTCCATTAAATCCTTAGCTCTTCTAAAAGAACTTTACAACTGTCAAGTAAGTACAATTACTGTATAATGCTGATAGTAATTACTGTGGCTAGAATGAAGGAGAAATGATCTCTGGGAAATTAAGTCACATTGACCAGATTTACATGTGATTAATTTATATATGTATCTCAGGGAAAGTATATTAATGTGTAGCTCATTGTTTCCTACAAAACTGGAATGAGATTTTTGATTATTCCTCATGAATGCTTCCTTCTAGAAAATGAGTAATAATCAGGATGTTTTAGTGAATTTGAATTAGAAGTCTTGATACCTAAGTCTTATGATAAGTATTTAGAGACTTTGGTATAGAACCTAATTTTTATTTTTCTTTATTTTATTTTTCCTAATTTTTATTTTATTATTTAATCTCTATTTTTAGTGGGAAGTTTTCATTGATATTTTTGTCTTTAAAAATCAACTAAAATTAGCCAGATGTGGAGGCCAGCCTTAGCAACTTAGTGAAACTTCATCTCAAAATAAAACAGCTAGGATATGGCTCGGAGGTAGAGTGTTTCCCAGTACCAAAAAAAAAAAGAAAAGAAAAGAAAAGAAAATCAATTCCTAGTTTAATTTTGTCTTTAGATTGGATTTAATAGGCTCTTCATTCAAATCCTTTGTCCAGTATTAATACAGTTTTGCCTAAATCTATAGCAATTATTGAAATTACTGATGAATTTTGAAGTGATTTAAGATGAAAAAGTCTGATTGACTTTGTGTGTGTGTGTGTGTGTGTGTGTGTGCGCGTGTGTATTTTGCTGGAAATTTAACCCAAGGCCTCAACCATTGCTAATGGTAGAGAAGTGCTCTACCACTAAGCTATATCCCCAGACCTCCTGGTTGACTTTTTAAGTTAAAGTTTGTATTTTGAGAGCTGGGGCTGTAGCTGGGTGGTTGAGGTCTTGCCACCATTGGCATTGGTGAGGCCCTGGGTTTAATCACAGCACTACAATAAAACAAACTTTGCATTTTGAGGTGATTATTGATTCACATATAGTTGCAAGAAATAATGGATACTGTATTCTGTTGTGGACCGCAAATCAAGTCAAGATGGTGCCTGGCAGTTTGCCAGGAGGAGTGGTTTGTGAGGCAATGCCACCGAGCCATTAAGATGGTAGGAATTCCTTATTGGCTGATTCTGTAACTGGATGATGCTAATTGAGTCAAACTGTGTGTAATCAGTTAGGTATATATACCTCTGCTGTTTTGCAATAAAGCGGCTCCCGCTATCTTGGGTGCCCATTACCTTGAGTACCCACTACCTTGAGTTCCTGCTCAGTTCCCGCTGAGTTTCCCCACAATAAAGCAATTCCCGCTTCAACCTTCAAGTTGCTTGTCACCTCCTGGTTATTTTGCCCAGCCAGACAGCGGCAGTGTTCCATCTATCCATTGGTAACATCTTGCAGTTCTGTAGTGTATAACTAGGTAGGTTCTTTTTTTTTTTTAGTTGTTGATATAACTTTATTTTATTTATTTGTATGTGGTGCTGAGAATTGAACCTAGTGCATCACACATGGTAGGTAAGCGTTCTTCCATTGAGCTACAACCCTAGCCCCTATAATTACATTCTTGCCATCTTGCCATGGATACAGTCTATGCTCTATCACCATAAGGATTCCTCATGTTCTTTTCTCTCCTGCCCAATTCTCCCTAACCCTAACAACCACTAATGTATTCTTCATTTCTATATTTTTGTCATTTAAGAATATTATACTATGGGCTAGGCTCATGGCTCCATGTAGAGTGCTTGCCTAGCATGTGTGAAGCACTGGCTTCGATTTTCAGTACTGCATATAAATAAATAAATAAAATAAAGGTTCATCAACAACTAATAAGTTTTCTCTGATAAGTGGATGCTGATCCAAGGTGGGGTGTGGATAGGGAATAATGAAGAACTTTAGTTTGTGTAGAGGGGAGTGAGGGGAGGGGTGGGGCTTTGGGGATGGGAAGGACAGACATTATTACCCTATGTACACGTATGATTACACTACTAGAGTAACTCTGCACCACGTACAGCCAGAGGAATGAGAAGTTGTGCTCCGTTTGTGTTCAATATGTCAAAATGCATTGCACTGTAAAATAAAAAATTAATTAATTTTAAAAAAGAAAAGAATGTTACAATAAGGAAGTCATACTTTTTGGAGTTGGCATTTTTTATTCTGCCTATTATCTGGATATCCACCTCGATTGCTCTGCAGATTGTTTGTTTCTTTTTATTTGAGTATTGTTCCAAAATGTTTCTCTGCTATAAATTCCTGGGAGTGCAATTTCTGCGTCATTTGATAGCTGCCTGCTTTTTGGAGGGTAGTTCTTGTTGAACTGGGAATTGAATCCAAGGCTTGGTGCGTGCTAGGCCAGCACTTGGCCCCTTTGCTACGTCCCCACCCCTGCATGTTTATATTAAAAAGAAAAATCTACCAAATTACTTTTTATAGCATCGGGAACATTTTACATTTCCACCAGCAACGTATGTGTGGTCCTTGTCAGCCTTTGGTGGTGGTACAATTTTTTGTTTTAGTCATCCTGATAGGTATATAGTGATATCTCATTATGATTTTATTTATTTAAAATTGATATACGAGGCTGGGCACAGTGGTGCAATCCCAATGGTTCAGGAGGCTGAGGCAGGAGGATTGCAAGTTCAATGTAACCTCAGCAACTCAGCGCTAAGTAACTTCGTGAGACCCTGTCTCAAATTAAAAAGGGCTGAGGTGTGGCTCAGTGGTTAAATGCCCTGATACTGGGGGTAGGGGAGATTGAGGGAGGGAACTGATACAAGAAAGTCATGCTTATTTATAGAAGATGTTTTGATATATGTATGCATTCTCTAATGTTCAAATAAGGACAACATTTTTCTCTTCATTTATCACATCTTTATGGTCAAAACATTCCAAATCCTCACTTGGAGATTTTATCCATAGTTACCCTACTGTGCACTGACACGCCAGAACTTCTTGCTGGCATCTAACTTTACCTTATACCTATGGATCAGCCTCTCCTCATCTCTCCTTCCCCTCTACTCTCCCCAACATCTAGTAACCAACATTCTACTTAAAACTTCTGAGATCAGCTATTTTAGATCACAAATAATGAGTAAGGTCATATGCTAAAGATCTTTCTGTGCCTGGTACTTAACATAATGACCTCCAGGTCCATGCATGTTGTTGAACACTGTGTTACTTTGTGTGTATGTACTACATCTTCTTTATACATTCATCAGTCAGTGGGTACTTAGGTTGTTTATATTTCTTGGCTATTGTGAATAGTGCTATAGTAAACATGGGAGAGCAGAGGTCTCTTCAATATATGATTTGATTTCCTTTGGATATCTACCTTGTAGTGGAATTGCTGGATCAAATGGCTATTAATTAGCATTTCCCCAGTCACTAATGATATTTTCATGTGCTTGTCATTCATATTTACCCTCTTAAGTGAAATATCTCTTCATATCTTTTATCCATTTTGGATAATTTAGTTTTCTACTGTTGAGTTTTGAGAGTTCTTTAAATATATTCTAGATACGAGTCCTTTATTGGATATGTGGTTTGCAAATGATGGTAGCTTGTCTTTTCTTCCTCTTTACAGGGTCTTTTGCAGAACTAAATAATTTTTATAAAGCCCAGTATATAAATGTATTCCTTCTATGGATTGTGTTTTTGGTACTGAATCTAAGAACTCTTAGTCTAATCTAGAGGTGAGGGCAGTATCCTAATTTTTTCCTAAGTTTTATCTTTAACATTTAAGTCTGTGGCCATTTTGAGTTTAATTTGTGCTGTACGGTGTGAGATTTAGGTTGAAGTTAATTTTTTTGGCCTATGATTTTCCAGTTATTCCAGTACCACTTGTTAAATGACCACCATTCCTCCATTGAATTATTTTTGCACCTGTGGGCATTTTTATGTGATGAAAAAGTGCCCAACAAAATACTATCCCACTGAATTCAGCAGCGTACTTAGAGCATAATATACCATAACCGAGAAAGTTATATTCTCATAATGCAAGGATTGTTCTACATATGAAAATCAAGTTTAATACTCCATTTATTTGATTCCTTTTTTTGTGTGTGTGTTGATGGAGATTGGATACAAGGCATTGCTTATGCTAGTTAAATATTTTACTACTGAACCCCATTCCCATCCATTGGCTCTTTTTTTTTAATTTTAAAATTTATTCTAATTAGTTATACATCCATTTGCTGTTAACATGCCTGTATTATTGTTTTGAAGTGAGTCTTTTGTAGATAGGTAAGTCATGTTTTGCCAATCTCGCTTTCTCTCCCTTTCTTTTTTGGACCAGGAATTAAATCCAGGGGCACTTAACCACTGAGCCACACCCCCAGCCTTTTTATTTTTTCATTTTGAGACAGGATCTTGCTAAGTTAAGGGACTTGATAAATTGCTGGGACTGGCTTTAAACTCTCAATCCTCCATTCTGCCAGTTATCTCTCACTCTTTTTTTTTTTAGGATACTTTTTTTTAAAATATATATTTATTTTTTAGGTGTAGATGGACACAGCACAATGCCTTTTATTTTTTATGTGGTGCTGAGGATCGAACCTGGATCCCGCCCATGCTAGGCGAGCGCTCTACCGTTGAGCCACAATCCCAGCCCCTTAAGATACATTTTAAAAAATATATTTTTCAGTTGTTGATAGACCTTTATTTATTTATTTATTTATTTATTTATATGTGGTGCTGAGAATCGAACCCAGTGCCTTATGCACGCTAGGCGAGCGCGCTACCACTTGAGCCACATCCCCAGCCCATCTCTAGACCTTTTTAAAATTTTTATTTGGAGGCAGGGTCTCACTAAGTTGCTACCGCCAATTAAATTGCTGAGGCTGGCTTGATTTCAGGCTTCCACCACTGTGCCCTGCCCCATTTTCATTTTGATGTAGCTGTAGTTTGTTTTCCCCCCAGTCCTGGGGATTGAGTCTAGGGCTTTTTGTATGCTAGGCAAATGCTCTAACACTGAGCCCAGTCCTCCCTAGGCCACTTTTAAACTCACCAAAAAAACAAACCAGTAACCTTTCAGACTTATTTATTTATTTATGTTTTAATCTTTGTTTTATGGGTTTTTTCCTGTAGTACTAGCGTTGAACCCAGGGCTTTGCACATGTAAGGCAAGTGCTCTACTACTAAGCTACATCCCTAGCCCTGATCTATAGTTTTTTTTTTTTTTTTTTGTACTGGGGATTAAACAACTCAGGGGCACTTGACCACTGAGCCACATCCCCAGCACTATTTTGTATTTTGTTTAGAGACAGGGTCTCACTGAGTTGCTTAGTGCCTTGCTTTTGCTGAGGCTGGCTTTGCACTTGTGATCCTCCTGCCTCAGCCTCCCAAGCCGCTGGGATTACAGGAGTGCACCACCAAGCCCGTCTTGATCTATAGTATTTTGGGGAGTATCTCTTTGAATAACTTCCAGTGATTTTTTTCAAGGCATTATATTATATTATATAACATCATAATCTAGTGTCATTTTGCCAGTTCAGATGAAGTTGGAGACCCTTTACTTCCCTCTTCTGCTTATAATGTAATTATCTTAATTTAATTTGAGAACTAGATCAGACAATTATAAGTTTTCTTTCAACAATTGAACATAAATTTGAAAAGCCTGTTGTTTTTATCTATAGTTTTGCTCCCTCTAGATGTTCCTGATTTTCTTTTTTATTATATCCTTTCTGTTTAGAGAACTAACTTTATCAATTCTTTTAGGATGATAGGTAAACTGGAAACCAATTCTCTTCATTTTCCTTCAGTGTGGAAAATTTGATTTCCACTTCAGTTTTCAGAATTTTCATTATAATATGTTTTGTAGTGGACATTTTTAAATTTTGTGGAGAATTCTCTCAGGTCAGTGATTCTGTAAATTAATTAATTCCTTCCTTGCTTGGATTTACCCCAAGGGCACTTCACCCCTGTGCTATTTTAAGAGAGGGTCTTAGTAGGTTTTTGAGTCTGTCTTTGAACTTGAGATCCTCTTGCCTCAGCTTCCTAAGCTGTTGAGATTACAAGCGAGCACCACTCTGCCTGGCTTCACTTACTGTATTTTAAGTTCTAAAATTTCCATTTGGTTCTTTTTATCGTCTGTTTCTTTGCTGAGTCTACCTATTTTTTTCATTTAGTTTGAGATTTTCCTCGTTCTAGTTTATAAAGAGTGCATTTTGATTGAAACTTGAGCATGTTGGCATTGTGTTACTGAAGAGATCTGTATGAGTTGGCTTGCTCTGTGCTGCTCTGGTAGGAGAGGAAGTTGTGCCACCTCATTACTTCAGTGGGAGTGGAAGTGCAGTCTCCCTGCCCACTCGTCCCCATCCCTCACCCCCCACCCCCCACCTCCCACCTCCATGGGAAGCCAAACTTCCCAGAACACTTTGGGGGTGAGTGGTCTTGGGATTTTGGCTTCCCATGTGCTCTCTATTGACATTGCGGAGAAGAATTATGGCCTGATCCCCTGCTTGGCCTCCAGTACCACCCAGTGGTTACTAGGGTGCCTTGTTACAGCATGGAGGGCTGCAGTCTAGGCTGCCTACTCAGCCTTTCTTGGCACTAGGGGGGCTGGGGCTATGGTTGTGGGGTTTTTTTCCCCCTCTGTTTGTTTCTTTTGTTTTTATTTTCAGTGCTGAGGATCAAACATAGGGCCTTACGCCCGTGAGGCAGGTGCCCTTTCACTGAGCTACATTTCTGGTCTAGGTTTTTAGAAGTACTTTGTGGGAAGAATAAGGAAACCTAGTGGACATTTTTAAAGAAATTTACTAACTTCTTGCCTCTTAAATGTTTCAGATTTGCATTTAGAAACACTAAGCCTGAGCATTATTCATAATGTCTGAAAATTTTTACTTGATTTTTTTTTATTTGTAGAAAAAAATTAAAAACCACTTTTACATACTATAAATGCTTCAGAATTAAATAATATTGGAGAATTCTTGCTACTAGGGGCCAAAAATTGGTTTTGATCTTTTAATTTCAAAAATGGGAAAAACCAAACTGTATTTCTTTCATATACTAAATGACTAATCTATTTTCTTCATTTGTTTTCAGCTTATAGTTGCAACAACATGCATGGGAATAAGCCATCCAATATTTTCCCGTAGAACCTTTGATTTTTGTATTGTGGATGAAGCATCTCAAATTAGCCAACCAGTTTGCCTGGGGCCACTTTTTTTTGCTCAGAGATTCGTGTTGGTGGGGGATCATCAGCAGCTTCCTCCCCTGGTGCTAAACCCAGAAGCAAGGTAGGCAGGTATTTAAGTTTTGTTGTATTTTGATGTAATAGAGTTAGGCTTTCTCTGGGTTGTCCAGGCTGGCCTCTTAACTTCTGGGCTCAACTTCCTCCGGCCTTGGCTTCCCAAGTACCTGAGGACTATAGGCTCACACTAGCATGCCTATCTTTAAATTCATTTATTTATTTACTTATTTATTTGTTGGTGTCTGGGTGCAGGGTGTGAACCCAGGGGCATTTAACCACTGAGCCACATCCCCAACCCTTTTTATTTTTATTTAGTGACAGGGTCTCGCTAAGTTGCTGAGGGCCTCACTGATTTGCTGAGGTTAGCCTTTGAACTTGTAGACCTCTTGCCTCAGCCTCCTGAGCTACTGGGGTTACAGATGTGCAACATCATGCCCAGCTTTAAATTTTAATTTTAAACTGAATTCTTTTTTTTTTTTTTTTTTTTTTTAATATTTGTTTTTTTGGTTGTAGTTGGACACACTACCTTTATTTCATTTATTTTTATGTGATGCTGAGGATCGAACCCAGGGCCTCGCACATGCTAGGTGAGCGCTCTACCACTGAGCCACAATCCCAGCCCCAAAACTGGATTCTTTTTTTTTTTTTTTAACATTTTAAAAAAATTTTTAATATTTATTTTTCAGTTTTCAGCGGACACAACATCTTTGTTTGTATGTGGTGCTGAGGATCGAACCCGGGCCGCACGCATGCCAGGCGAGCGCGCTACCGCTTGATCCACATCCCCAGCCCAAAAACTGGATTCTTTTTAAGGGACAATATTAATAATGATAAGCCTGAATTTGATTTATTTATTTATTTTTGACAGTGCTCTTGGCATGAGTGAAAGCTTATTCAAGAGGCTGGAGAAGAATCAAAATGCTGTTGTACAGTTAACAGTGCAGTACAGAATGAACAGGTATTTATAACAGTGTCAGCAATAAATGTTTTTTAATGTACACATTTTCATATACCAGAACTTAAGTTTGTGTTTTGCAATTCTCTTAGTAAAATTATGTCTCTAAGTAATAAGCTGACCTATGATGGAAAGCTGGAGTGTGGATCAGACAAAGTGGCCAATGCAGTGATAAACCTACCTCACTTTAAAGATGTAAAGCTGGAACTGGAATTCTATGCTGATTATTCTGATAATCCTTGGCTGATTGGAGTATTTGAGCCAAATAATCCTGTTTGTTTTCTTAATACAGAAAAGGTAAAAAATATTTTTTTCTTTTGGTTTTACTGCTTTTGTTCTGTTATTTAAATTTCTCAGTTTCTATTAGTATACGTTTCACTGGACCTTATCAGTAGAAAGGCAAAACTGATATGTACTTCTCCCACTTCAACACAAGAGTCTTTTCTTTCTATAGCCCAATATTTGGGGGAGGAGATTTATTTGGGGGGTTGATGTCAAAATTAATCATTTTGTGGGAGAGGATTGAACCCATAGGCACTTAACCAATAAAACACATCCCTAGCCCTTTTTATTTTGAGATAGGGTTTTGCCAAGTTGCTTAGGGCCTTACTAAGTTGCTAAGGCTGTCTTTGAACTTTTGATCCTCCTGCATCAGCTTCCTGAGCTGCTAGGATTACAGGTGTGTGCCGCCACACCTGGCTTGTTTTATTTATTCACTTATTTATTTATTTTTGCAATGTTGGTGATTGGAACCAGGTGCTGGGCAAGTGCTCTGCTGCTGAGCTATATGTCTACCTACCTTGTTTTATATAATGCTTCTCAACATTGAGTTGGAAGTTCAAATAAAAGTGTAGTGACCATTTATGTATATGCATACTCCTCTAAAATAATTGTCTTTTGGGCCAGGGTGTGGCTCAGTGATACAATACTATTTCAGCATGTGTGGGATCCTGGATTTAATCCCCAGCACCCCCAAAATAATACTTGTCTTGTTATTAAGTCAGATTGTTCCTAGCCAGCCTCAGCAACTTAATGAGGTTCTCAGCAACTTAGTGATACCCTGATTCAAAATAAAAAATGAAAAGAGTTGGGGATGTGCCTCCATGATTAAGTACCTCTTGATTCAATCCCCAGTACCAAAAATTTAAAAATAAAAAAATGAGATGGGGGCAGGGGCTGGGGCTCAGTGGTAGAGCACTTGGCTTGCACGTGTGAGGTACTGGGTTCTTTATTCAGCACCACATAAAAATAAATAAACAAAATAAAGGTATTATGTCCATCTGCAACTAAAATAATATTTTTTAAGAGATGAAAAAAATAATCAAGGTTGCATAGGGATAATGTAGGTAAATAATGTGGATGATGTAAAGTATTCCTTAGAGAGTTATATCAGGTTTGGCAAAGCCTAGCACCCTTATTTTTCCCATTATTTGTATATAAGGAGACAAGAAAATGTAAAAACTGATACTACAACCAGGTCTAAGTTTGAGTCTTGTGTCAGGATCTGTTGTGAGGCCCTGGGAAAATTACTTGTTAGTCTGCCTTTGATTCCTATAAAAGGTAGGGTAATAGAGTGAATTACGTGAAGCCCAGCGTAAGGTCAGCTTTCCTAGAGATTTTAGTCTGAACTGCACAGCATGTTTAAGTTGAGTTGCCCTCATGTTCCTTTTTAAAAGTGCTCATATTCATTTCTATTGATTTTTTTTTTTCACCTTCAACAATATTTCTCCTGTCTCCAAACCATAGCAGTGGAGCTTCTAAGCTACCTGCACACTTAAGTACTCTGAACTTTAGAGACTGTATTATAAGTGAACTACGTATTTTTTTTAACTTAGGTTCCAGCACCAGAACAAGTTGACAAAGGTGGTGTGAGCAACGTAACAGAAGCCAAACTCATAGTTTTTCTGACCTCAATGTTTATTAAGGTAATTTAGAATTTTTAAGGCTAATCAATATTAAGGAGCAGAGTAATGAACTACTATTAGGCTGTAGGAAATTTAAGATCTGGTTTTAATTCTTGTTAACATAGAAGGACTGAAGCCCCATTGTTTTTGCTTCATTTGGAGAAAATTAATTCAAGATGTGTTTTTTAATAAGAACATTTGGGTTTTCCATCTAGGATGGTTTTGTCACTCTAATCGTATCACTCTGTTGCTGTAATTAATGTGATTGGGCACTGGGAACTTTTACATGGGGACGGGTTTTCTGTGTGCTCTTCTTTTGTGGGGTAGCACTTTTTAGTGGCCCATAAGCCATTATCCATCATCCTTCATAAATCTCTCAAAATCGAAGGAATGAAAGTCGGGATTCTTCATTTAAAACTGTCCTTTTCTGTTTAGGCTGGATGTAATCCCTCTGATATTGGTATCATTGCACCATATAGACAGCAATTAAAGATCATCAATGATTTGTTGGAACATTCTTCTGTTAAGATGGTCGAAGTTAATACAGTAGATAAATACCAAGGAAGAGACAAAAGAATCATCCTAGTGTCTTTTGTTAGAAGTAATAAGGATGGAACCGTAAGTTGATTGTATTTGCCACTGACTCGTTCGAGAATCAGTCATAGTCTCTGTCTTCTCTCTCTTTCTGTCATTTTTTTCATTTGGGGTCCAGGGCCTTGTGTGTGCTAGGCAAGTCTTCTACCACTGAGCTATACCTCTAGCACTCTCTTTTTAAAATTGTGGTTAAAAATAAAAAAAGAAAAATGAAATTTACCATTTTAATCTTTTTTGGAGAGGAGCAATGCTGGGGATTAATTAAAGTCAGGCATGTTTTACCGATGAGCTGCATCCCCAGCCCTTTCTATTTGTTTTTTAAATTTTGAGACAGGGTTTCCATAAGTTGCTTAGGGCCTCACTCAGTTTGTGGTCTTGCTCAATTGCTGAGGCTACCCTTGAATTTGCAGTCCTCCTGACTGTAATCCCCTGGGGGTATACAACCACAGTGCCCAAGTTCCCTTTTCATTTTATATTTTAAAACAAGATCTTGCTACTTTGCCCAAGCTGGCCTTAAAGTTGTGACCTTCCTGCCTCTGTCTCTTGAGTAGCTGGGACCACAGGTTTATGCCACTGTTCTGGCTCCATTTTAACCATTTTTAGGTACACAATTCAGTAGACTTAAGTATATTCATGTTGTTGTTCAAGAGATTCTAGAACTTTTACATTTTGCAGATCTAAAATTCTGTACTCATGAAAAACTCTCCATTATGTCCCACTTCAGTCCTATAACCACCATTCTGCTCTCTGTCTCTGACTTTGACTTTTCCAGGTATAAATGAAATCAAACAGTATTTGTCTTTTTGTGATTAGCTTATTTCTCTTGTGTTCATCCATGTTGTAGCATATGTCAGTATTTTTTTTCTTTTTTAAGTGTTCCCTTGTCTATACATACCATGTTTTATTTATCCGTGGATGGACATTTGGGTTGCTTTCACCTCTCGGATATTGTGTTTGAGGTTTTGTGGGGTTTTTTTGTTGTGGTGGTTGTTTGTTTGTTTGGGGCATTGGGCATTGAACCAGTGGCACTTGACTATCAAGCTATCCTCGCCTTTTGTTTTTTATTTTGAGACAGGATCTCACTAGGTTGTTCAGGCTGGCCTAGAACTTACAATGGTCTTGTCTCCGCCTCCCAAGTTTCTGGGAGTGCCACCACACATGGCTAGGTATTTTAAACACAGAGCCTTC
The DNA here is from genome assembly GCF_052094955.1 of Ictidomys tridecemlineatus. Classification (NCBI taxonomy): domain Eukaryota; kingdom Metazoa; phylum Chordata; class Mammalia; order Rodentia; family Sciuridae; genus Ictidomys; species Ictidomys tridecemlineatus. The sequence continues at coordinate 53,099,532 of NC_135477.1, forward strand.
CTTATACACTTTGACATTAAAGATAATTACAGATTTTATTTTATTTTGTTTTTGTTTGCATTTTTACCCCTTTATTTTTCTTGACTACTATGGTCTTTAAAATATGTATAAAATCTCCTTCCTCCTCTACTGCTCATCTACTCAGTTCTTATATTAGAGATACTCACATCTTTTTAGTTATTTTTGCAGTCTTCTAGATAATATTCCAGACTTTGCTTTTTTGACTTAAAATATGTTAGAAATCTTTCCATGTGAGTACACAAAGGAGGGGTTTAATTTATTTATTTGTTTGTTTATTTATTTATTTTCAGTTTCATAGTTGCCAGTGTATAGACATGTTGTATTTACTCCTCTATTTTCACAATTTTAATTACTATTATAAACATTGCTACAGTGAATGGAGATAGCTTTAGTCCTTTTTGTTACTTGTAATTAATAATTAAAAAATGTGCCTAGGATATCACACATAAAATATTTGAGGTTGGCAAGTTTTTCTAGCTGCCTAGAATTGTAATTGTGTTGATAAATCTTTTTTATAATTCATGTTTTAAAAGTAGAGAAATACTTCACGATAAGACAAGTTCTGTGTCAAAACAAACTCAAACATACAGTGTAAGAAAACTCAAAGAATCTAAAATTATTTATTTTACAGCTTGGTGAACTCTTGAAAGATTGGCGACGTCTCAATGTTGCTATCACCAGAGCCAAACATAAACTGATTCTCCTGGGCTGCGTGTCCTCACTGAAGCGCTATCCTCCTTTGGAGAAGTTATTTTGTTATCTAAACACAGAAAAATTAATATCCTTTTTATTACGTATATGGTCACACTCAATTGTGCTACTATGAGTACTTTATGTCCTTATATAAATTAAGATTCAGAGTCTTACGTTATCCATGGGCATATTTCAAAGATCTGATTCAGCAAAGGAAAGAGAACAATTTTCAGGAAGTCATGTAAGCCAGTAGTGAAGTAATGAGTTGATGGAGAAGATTAGTTTCTGAACTGAGGAAGAGAAAAAAGGAATGTGATCCATTGTCCTACAAATCGCAGGTACAGGAAAATGGGTTATCCCTCTGGTTCTGCAGCTCTAAATTTATAACTTTGTTTTCAAACCAAGGTAAAATATTACATTAAAAAACTGAGCCAGGTGTGGTGGCACACAGCTGTAATCCTGGCAACTAGGGAGGCTAAGACAGGAGGATTGCAAGTTAAGGCCAGACTCAGCAACTTAGCAAGGCCCTTGTCTTAAAACAAGAAATAAAAAGGGCTGGGATGTGGTTCAGTGGTTAATCCCTAGTACCAAAAAGAAAAAAAGGGCCAAGGGAGGGTAGAGGGCTGGGGTTGTAGCTCAGTTGCCACTCAGAGTACTTGCCTCGGAAGCGTGAGGCCCTGGGTTCAATCTTCAGCATTGCTTAGTACCTCGCTGTTGCTGAGGCTGGCTTTGAACCCACCACCCTCCTGCCTCAGCCTCCAAACCACTGGGATTACAGGCATGTGCCACTATGCCCAGCACATTCCATTATTTTTTACTTTATGGATATTATTTGTTCCTGACGATTGAACTTGGGCTTCATGCATGTTAGGCAATGACTCTACCATTGACTACATCCCTTGACTTATATTACAGTCTTAGATTAAAATATATAAATCTTATTGCCTCAGTGTATAAGTATCCATAGAATACCATAAGATCTTGACATTTCTTTGTAGTAAACCAAATCACAAAATGTGAAATAATGTCATGAATGTTTTTGTGCAATTTCATACTGTGTTTAGTGTATCTTCCTTAATTTGTCCTACATCATTGATCTCCCGTCAAGAGAACATGAAAGTCTCTGTAACATTTTGGATGATTTTCAAAGAGGATAAAATGCTGTTTTCCTTGCTTTTTGATATCTGGACAGTGTCTCTTGGCTCGTGTCTAAGATTCATAATTTAGCTTTGCTCTAAAGGCCGTGTTTGGTTAAACTGTGAAAATGACTTTTAATCTTTTAACATACAATTCTATTGCCATACAAAATTCAACACTACCTTTTTTCCAGTACAGATGTGCTCCAAACTTTGGAAAGTCTAAATTTATAAGTATGATAAATTCATTTTGTATGACCTAGATAAAGAGTTTGAGGCCGGGCGCGGTGGTGCAACTTGGGAAATTGGGAAGCGGCTCAGTGGTCAAGTGCCCCAGAGTTCAATCCCTGGTACCCGACCCCCCCAAAAAAAAAATTGACAAGATTTTTTTTACCAACTTTAAAGATGGATTAAATTTTGGATCTAAGCTTTACATTTTTAAGTTTAAAATTTCAAAACTAATTTGATTTATAGATTCAGTCATAAGAATTATATCTGCAAGTTGGGCACAGTGATGCATGCCTATAACCCCAGCAACTTGGAAGGCTGAGGCAGGAGAATCCCAAGTTCAAGGCCAGCCTGGGCAGCTTATCAAGACCCTATCTCAAAATAAAAAAGGCTGGGGGTGTGGCTCAGTGGTATAGTCCCCTGGGGTTCAATCTCCCCATCCTCAGTATCACACTCACAAAAAAAAGGTATAGTCCCTATTTTCAATTATTCTGTTTGTTTACCTCTTTGTTTGGGGACATTATTAAATTTTCCCTTTTTGTATAAAGATACCTCAGAGTGATTAATTGTATATATGATGACAGAGTTTAGCCTTAGGGTTTCCATCTTCTGGAAGAAAAATCTTTCTATTGAGTGTTTTTGTTTAACATTAATTTAACATTCGTTAAATATTTTTAAAATTATTGCTTCTACCTTTGAAATTCTTATTTAATAAATTGTTTTTTACTGATGGACTTTACTGTGTCATACATTATTAATATTGACAAATCTAGAAACCAAGTGAAAGGGTAAAGTTTCTAAGCTGGAAGGCTTGAATTAAAATGTAAAAGATTAGGTATTATTGAGTTCCTCTGTTACACCCAGATTCCTGAGATAGTTAAGACAACACCCTACTAGCCATTTAGCCTAGGGCCCTGTGCAGTTTGTCACAGGGCGGGGAGCCAATCCCCCGTGTGTACCCCGCTTAGGAATGACCAATCACCCCTGCCAATGAATTTGCCAATCACGTCTCAGAGTTGTTGTTCAATTTCCCCGCGCCTCATGATGATTTGTTCTGATGTATGCAAAGCCCACCGCCCTCTCCAAAAAGTGTATTTAAGCTCTGCTTGACCTTTGCTCTGGGCTCTGGGCTGCTCTCCCTTCTTGAGTGAGCACAGAGTCCCAGCGTGCTGGAATGGATCCCCAATAAATCCTCTTTTGCCAATTGCATGGAGTAAGTCTCTTGTGTGGTCTCTCCCTCCGACGATTCGCCAGACCTTTACACAAGGAGAGTTAGGATTATAGAGAGATTCCTGAAGGATGCACAGAGTGGACCTGATCGTAGACAATCATTGATCTGACAGAAGACTGCAGAGGACGCCGTTACGGATCATGAAAATATAAGTCAGGAAGGAATCTAAGATGATTTCAATTCCTGGGAGTGAAATGCATCAGAAAGTTCTTTGGTTTAGTCAAGTGGTTGCTTGTTTGTATGACCTGAGAAGTAAAGCTTCAAGAGGAGCCTGGGGAAGAGTTCCATGTCTCCTTTCATTTTGGGATCTCTCTTGGTCTCCAGATCTCACCATTTAGGGGCTGGAGTTTTGGCTCAGCGTAGAACGCTTGCCTGGCATATGTAAGACACTGGGTTTGATCTTTAGCACCACATAAGAAATAAAAGAAAGGTATTGTGTCCATCTACAACTAAAAAAAAATTTTTTTAAAGGTGCTATGAATTGGAGGCGGGGCATAAATTTGAGGTTCAGATCAAATCGTCAAAGAACTAACAGTGCCTGTGCCCCACAGTGTGACTCCATGCTCAGGGCCCAGAATAGGTGGCTACCAGTCACCAGTAACAGTAGTGTCATTGGTTCCTCACTTTGTGCATTTCTAGGTCAAAAGCACTATTAATCTAATCTTTCCTTATTGTTGGGTTAAACATGAACCAGTTTCTGGGAAAACTTGCAGTGAGATAAGTTCTCTAAAGGAATGTGGTAATGAGGGAAATGGGGAGGGGGAACTGGCCATTCCTCTTATCTCCAGTCCTTGGGAGAGAATCTGAAGAGAGTCACCTTGGTTGTAAAGTAATGTGCTCATAAAACACCTCAAGAAAGCCTCCTGTGCACTATGCACGCAGCCTGTCATTTACTCCTGCCTGTAGGCACAGTGAGGCCCTCCATTGCATCCTGGCCCACTGCTGCGGCGGAGTAGGTCAGTATTACAATGTCTTTTCCTCTGTTACCATTTATGCAATTCTATGCAGTACCAAAGACTTTAAGATTCCACCTTCTCCAAGGGTGCTTTTCTGATTTTTTTCCCTTCCAAACATAATTATCCCCCTTTCTACTGTAATAGTATATATGTGTTGCTTTATGATGTCTATATTTTAAAAATCAGCAGTATTAATAGTAGCATGCTTTAAAATTTACCAACATTTCTCATAGTTATTCTCTCAGTTGAATTAAGCCCTGTGAAGTATCTAGCATAGATATTCTGGTTTAATTAATGACCTTGGCCAAGTCATTGCCAGATCCATATGTTCCAATTAATAATTCAGCAATATTCACAGCCATTGTGTGTTCCCCATTCAGTGTTTATATATTTTCCCAGGTGCTATGCAAATGTTTAGAAGCATTACAATTGTCATTGTAAGAAAATCAAATCTTGGGCCAGATCGGGATACAACTGAAAGCTCTGTGGTGTGATGTGACAAGCTGGTCCACCTGAATTTAGTGGACTGATTTGGTCATTAAAAAGACCGCTTTTGCTGGACATGGTGGTGCCCACTGTAATCCCAATGGCTCAGGAGGATTGTGAGGCCCTAAGATTGGCAGCCATCATGAAGTCCAACAACAACAAGTGCTGGAGAGGATGCGGGGAAAAGGGTACACTTGGGGCTGGGGATGTGGCTCAAGCGGTAGCGCGCTCGCCTGGCATGTGTGCGGCCCGGGTTCGATCCTCAGCACCACATACCAACAAAGATGTTGTGTCCGCCGAGAACTAAAAAAAAATAAATATTAAAAAAAATTCTCTCTCTCTATATCTCTCTCTCTCCTCTCTCACTCTCTTTAAAAAAAAAAAAAAGAAAAGGGTACACTTGTTCATGGTTGGTGGGACTGCAAATTGGTGCAGCCAATTTGGAAAGCAGTATGGAGATTTCTTGGAAAGCTGGGAATGGAACCACCATTTGACCCAGCTATTCCCCTTCTGGGTCTATTCCCTAAAGACCTAATAAGAGCATGCTATAGGGACACTGCTACATCGATGTTCATAGCAGCACAATTCACGATAGCAAGATTGTGGAACCAACCTAGATGCCCTTCAATAGATGAATGGATTAAAAAAATGTGGCATTTATACACAATGGAGTATTACTCTGCATTAAAAAATGACAAAATCATAGAATTTGGAGGGAAATGGATGGCATTAGAGCAGATTATGCTAAGTGAAGCTAGTCAATCTTTAAAAAACAAATGCCAAATGACTCCTTTGATATAAGGGGCGTATAACCAAGGACAGGGTAGGGACGAAGAGCTGGAGAAGAAGATTAACATTAAACAGGGATGAGAGGTGGGAGGGAAAGGGAGCCAGAAGGGAAAATGCATGGAAAGGGAAGGTGATCCTCAGGGATATACAAAATTACATATAAGAGGAAAGGAGGGGTAAGACAAGATAATACAAGTGGAAGAAATGATTTACAGTAGAGGGGGTAGAGAGAGAAAAGAGGAAGGGAGGGGAGGGGAGAGGAGGGGGGATAGTAGAGAATAGGATAGACAGCAGAATACATCAGTCACTAGAAGGGCAAGATGTCAATCAATGGAAGGGTAACTGATGTGATACAGCAATCTGTATACGGGGTAAAATTGGGAGTTCATAACCCACTTGAATCAAACTGTGAAATATGATATATTAAGAACTATGTAATGTTTTGAATGACCAACAATAAAAAAATAAAAAAATTCGAAAAAAAATTTTTTTTTAATATTTATTTTTTAGTTTTTCAGCGGACACAACATCTTTGTTTGTATGTGGTGCTGAGTATCGAACCCAGGCCGCACGCATGCCAGGCGAGCGTGCTACCACTTGAGCCACTGAACTTTTTTTTAACATTTATTTTTTTTAGTTATAGTTGGACACAATACCTTTGTTTTATTATTTTTATGTGGTGCTAAGGATTGAACCCAGTGCCTCCCACATGCTAGGTGAGCGCTCTACCACTGAGCCACAACCTCAGTCCCTCAGCCCTGAACTTTTTTTTTTTTTTTAATATTTATGTAGTTCTAGATGAACACATAGTATCTTTATTTATTTATTTTTTATGTGGTGCTGAGGATTGAACCTGGTACCTCACCCATTCGAGACAAGCACTTTACCACTGAGCTACAGCCCCAGCCCTGCACTTTTAATTGCCAGATAACAGTAGACCAATTTAGACTTTTCATGAATTTTAAACTCTATGAAACACTATCAAATGTTCATTTTGAAATTATGAAAATGGTGACTATTTTTGTGCTGGTAAAAATTCTGGTTCTGTGACACTGGGCAAATTATTTACCCTTTCTGAAGTTAGTTTCTTCATCTGTAAATTGGGTGTAATTCCTTCTGGTAGGGTGATTTCGAAAGCCAAATGAGATTTCAGCCTAAAAACTGACCTGCTCAAATATGTTCATTGATGGATAAAGGAGATCAACATGAAATGAAAACGGTACAGTTGACTGTACATAAGGACCTATCTCACATTATTCACAAAAATCAATTCTGGATGCCATAACAGACCTAAATATGAAAAGCAAAGCTATTCTCTCAAGATTTTCATGAAGCTGGGGTAGTGAGGATTTCTTAAACAAGATACTAAATCATAAACCATAAATGTAACTATAAGAAAATTAAAGCCTGGTACAATGGTGCACATCTGTATTTCCAGTGGCTAGGGAAACTGTAGCAGGAGGATGGCAAGTTCAAAGCCAGCATCAGCAACTTGGCGGGGCCCTAAACAACTCATCAAGTCCCTGTCTCTAAATGAAATACAATAAAAGGCTGGGGATGTGGCTCAGTGGAGTGTCCCTGAGTTCAACCCCATTACCCCCCCCAAAAAAAAAAGAAAAGAAAAAATGGCAACAAAGAAAGAAAATTGGAATGTATACTTATCAAAGGTCATCATAAAGAGAAAAATCAGGCAAAAAAACCCCTCATACTGGCAACATATAACTGACATCAGAGTAGTATGTAGCATGTTAGGAAAATCATACAAGCCAATAAAGAAAAGACAATACAAGAATGGGCTAAAGACCTGAACAGTTTCTTGGCAAACTTGGATCTCCAAGTAAGTAGTAAATGTGGGCAAAAGTGCTCAATGTTATTAGTAATAATGATAAATACAAAATAAACTCACCATACAACTGCATATTCACAAGACTGGAAAACAATTTGACAATTCCAAGCACTTGAATGGACATTAAGCAACTGAAAACATTAAGTGCTGATAGGAGTGCAGATTGTGGAAAAGTTTTAAAAACACTTTGAATTTATCTGGTCAGTTTAAAGAAAGGTATACCCGCATTTCCAGGAATTCCAGTTAATCATATGCCCTTGAGACTTTTAGTACATGCACTGAAGGATGGATGTGCACCTTGAAAACAGTCCAAAGTGGAAACTCCTTGTGGACTTGGATGAATCTCAAGAACATGGTGATGTGCAAAAGAAAAAAGCAACAAAATTACTCAGTATTATGCCAGTTGGAAGCGACATTGTTTAGGAGTACATACTTAGGTGATGGTGTTATACATGAAAGCAAGAAAATTTTTCTCATAAAGGTCAGATGGTATTTAACTCTGGGGGATGAGTGAGACTACTGTTTAGGGGGATTTTCCTGGGAGGGTGACTCTGTTCTATGCTTGATGTGGTGATGATTACTTTATAGTGATTCCTTAAACCATATATGTAGTGTATATATATGGTTTCTGTGTGTGTGTGTGTGTGTGTGTGTGTGTGTGTGTATGTATAGTGTGTATACATACATACATTATATATATATATTAGTGTTTATGTATGGTTTAAAGAATCACTATAAAAGATATCTATCTATATACTATACGTTTTAAGGAACCAGTACATATTTTTTATACATTTTATCCATCTATGATTATCTCACAATAAAGAAAATTTAAAACCACAAGAAGCAGAACAGAACTTTATAGTAGCCAAATTGATAGAGAATTTCAATTTCACAAGATACCAGGTCTTTCAAGTTCAGTTATAATCTGAACTGCTAAAGATCTGACTAGGTAATAGATTACTTTTGCTGGGTGCGGGGGTGCATGCCTGTAATCCCAGCGACTGAGGAGGCTGAGGCAGGAGGTTCTCAAGTTCAAGGCTCAAAGCCAGCTCCAGCAGTTTAGCAAGACCCTAAACAATTTAGCAAGATCCTGCCTCACAATAATAATTATAATAATGGCTTAGGGGCTAAAAACTCAAAACAAAAATACATTAACTTAAAAATAATTACTTCTACTTTTCCTGAATTGACTTGACTTAAATCTAGTGTCTGTCATCTGGGCATTGTTTTATTTTTAAACATATTTCTTTATTTAGTGGCACGGGAGATTGAACCCAGGAACGCTTTACGACTGCACTACCTCCGCAGTCCTTTTTATTTTCTATTTTGAGTCAGGATCTTGCTCTGTTGCCCAGGCTGGCCTCGAATTCGCAATCCTCCTGCCCTGGCCTCCCCAGTCGCTGGGATCACAGGCGAGCGCCGCGGTGCCTAGCGATGTTCCCATTTTTCCGCTCCCCGAAGGAGAAAACACTAGTTTTCCCTCACACCTCTCCTTGATCAACGGGACCGTTGCTCGTGACACCTTATAAACCTGTGTATTTCCTGATTTAACGACGTGACTTGGAGCTGCCTGCCTAACTTCAAGGGCTTCTACCTACTGGGAACTGCGTCCTGTTTTCTGCCTTCCCTGGTCCGGGGTGAGTTTGACAAGGCGAGAGGCGGGCGGTCTGGGCCAGCCCGTGGCCACGGAAACGTCTGCACGTGCCTCTTATCCCCTGTTCAAACCCGGGATTTGGGCTCTGGCGAGGCGCCGGGGAGAGAAGCCCCGCCGAGGTCCGGCGCCGGCTCCCACTCCCGAGCTCTGGTCCAGCTCCCTTCCTTCTCTTCCGGGTCGAGTGGACACCGGGGCTGAGCGGGGCGGGCTTTCTCCCGTGCGGGCTGCGGGCTCCGTCGTCCCCCGCCGGAGCCCGGGCGCCGCTTCCCTCGGGGGCCGCCCGGGCGTCCTCCCGCCGCCGGGGGCGCTGTGGGCCGCAGCGGGCCCGTTGCAGATGCGGTGGCGGCCGCCGAGCGGCTGCAGGGAGCTAGTGGCCGGGCCCAGGGAGCCCCCGCCCGAGACCGCGCCGCCGCCATGGGTAAGGGGAGCGGGCCGACAGCTGACGCCGCCCTCGGTCGCGGGCTGCAGGCTGCGGCCGGGCGGGGAGGCCTGCGCGGGGGCTGCGGGAGCCGTGGAGTCGGATCTGGGGCCGGAACCTGGGGTGGGCGGGGGCAGCCTAGATTCGGGGGCTCGGGGTCGCCATGGCAACGCGCGGCCCCACCTTGTTCTTTCCCGCCCCCGCCTGGATTCTGGGGTCTGGTGGCCGAGGACTGGAGGTCTGACGGCTTCCAGGGAGCGAGGAGCAGGCGGGCTGGGTTTCGCTCCGGAGTCGGGGTCACAATCTGGGAAGAGCGATGACTTTTCAGATTTGGGGGTGGCGGAGGGAAGACGCATCTCAGGTTTTGGCCTGGGCGCCCCACGCCGAGAGAGGGGGAGCGATGCCGTGCAAGACCCTGGGTGAGCCCTCCGCGGGGGTCTTGGGGGGCTGCCGGAGGCGGCCTTGGGCTGGGGTAGGAGGAGAGGCAGGGAACGGGCTCCAGGCCTCGGCTAGGTGCGCAGAGGGGCCCATTGCCTGGTCTCTCGGTGCATCTGCAGCCTCACCGAGTCACGGAGTCCTGCTAGGGCGTGGCCGCAGCGTAAAGGTCCTCCGCCTGGCAGTCTCTGGTACTTAGCACCAACCTGCGCCCAGCAGCTGCGGTCACCCTTTGTATGGTTGTCATATCCCGCGCTACGGGTTTTGATGGGCACTATAAAATGAGAATCGTCACAGATTATGACACATCAGGTGGTTTCACTGGGGAGCCCTACCACCATGCAGATTTGAAGAAATAATGGTGCACACGTATTCCATTAAGTCGGCCTGGTCATAACACTTGGGTTTGGGTTTTAAATTCTTAAGAATTCAATGTCATGCTTCATGATAGCTAGCTGAAGTCAGATCTAGAATACTAAATTATGCAGAACTCTGAATTTTTGTTCAGTGAAGGAAAAATGGGCACTTTGACTACTTGGGCTTGTACATTAGTCAGATATTATAATTAAGTGTTATACGAAGTGCTTTGTTCCCCCTTTGTGCTAAAGGGGACTGAACTCAGGGTCGCTCTACTATTGAGCTATATTCCCAGCCTTTTCTATTTTTTTTTTTTATGTTGAAATAGAGTCCTGCTAAGTTGCCAAGGCTGATCTCAGATTTGCAGGTCTTGCCCTTCAGAGTCGCTAGGATTATAGGCATGCACCACAAAGTGTTTCATTTTTCTGCACCTCAGCTTTGTCATCTCTGTTTTCTGAAAATATTCCTGCCAGTCACAAGTGATGAGAGTATGGGGAAGCATCTGTATTTCTTTTTTTTTTTTTTTTTTAGAGATTTTTAATATTTATTTTTTAGTTCTCGGCGGACACAACATCTTTGTTGGTATGTGGTGCTGAGAATCGAACCCGGGCCGCACGCATGCCAGGCGAGCGCGCTACCGCTTGAGCCACATCCCCAGCCCCGCATCTGTATTTCTTAAAGAATAAAATTTGTGAGAGAGAAGATATATATATTTGGGAGTTGAAAATGTCATTTAAAAATCTGGACTTTAAAATATGTCTTGGCATTCAAACTCAAACACAGACATCATCAGCTATATGGAAGGACAGGGAACTGTGGTTCATGCAATACAAAACTACAATTGGAATGGAAAAACAAGATAGAAAGAAAGTTGAAGTGACTGAAAGAATTGAGCAGCTTCCGCTTCTGCGTTTTTGTCGGTGTTACTGTTTTAACTGCTGTGTTTGTTATGAGAGATAGTAGTATCTTAGAGCTTTACCTTTTATTTTATTATAGGTTTATTCTGAATATTTTTTGCTTGGAATTTATCCTTAAGAGCATATCTGTTATCTACCATTTGCATGAGACCCTTAAATGTGTCACCTATGTCCCCAACCTATCTCCTTAGAAAATAATTTTAAAAACTCATTTTGTTAGGGAAGAGTTTCCATAAAGTAAAACAACTGTAGGAGAATGGCAAAACTGCAGAAACTTAAAAATGATTCAGACCTTTGGCTGGAGCAGGCATGGCAGTTTGCTATGGTATGAGTGAGAGAGACTTAAAGAGAAGTTAGGTAGGAGATATTCAGGAAAAAGGAAAAGCAAACCAGTGTTCATTTTATAGAGGAAGGGACAAAGTTTGTATATTTTTTATTGTCTTGTAAATGATATTGGATTCCTTTCTTGTATTTCCAGCTACAAAAGACCCTTCAGCTGTAGAGAGAGCAAACTTGTTAAACATGGCTAAACTGAGTATCAAAGGACTCATTGAATCTGCTCTCAGCTTTGGTCGCACTTTGGACTCTGACTATCCCCCTTTGCAGCAGTTCTTTGTCGTTATGGAACATTGTCTGAAACACGGTCTTAAAGGTATCATGAAATTTTTAAAAATTCACTTTAGAATCCCTCCCTTTCTATCTTAGATAGCCTAGAAAATGTATTTTTGAGGCCATAATTACTGTTATTTTGTGTTTAAAAATATTTCTTTTTCTTTTTTTTTTTTTAAATAGTTAGTGGGTTGATTTGGGGGAGAAATACCATTTTATTTTCTAATAGGTGATCTTCAGAAAATGCTTAATTGTTTGTAAATTTTTTTTCTTTATTAAACATTTTTTCAACATGTACCCTTGAACTGGTTTCCATTTTCTAGAGCAATCAGAATTATTTTAAATTTCAAACTTCAAATGGTGATATGAACTCAAAGTTTGAGATCTATTAAACAAATACATTGAAATAGTAGATAGCGTAGCTGGACATGGTGGTGTACCCCACCCCTGCAATCCCAGCTCAAGTTCAAGGGTACCCTTTGCTCAACAACTTAGTGAGAACTTGTCTCAAAAAATAAAAAGGTCTGGGGACATAGCTCTGTAGAATAATATCCCTGCGTTCAATCCCCAATGCTATGAAAAACAAAAACAAAAAACATTAGATTGTTAAAATAGGAACCTCCTTATTCTATGGGAACATATCTAGAGAAAGTATTCTCTGGTTTGGGTTATTATAGAAATGAAAGTGATCCCTGAAAAAGATCATCCATTCTATTATACATTCATATTGTGAATGTAAAATGTTTGTTTTATGCTTAATTTCTTTTTCCAGTACTAGAAATCAATCTCAGAGCCTCCTGCATGCCAGACAAGTACTCTACAACTGGGTCACATCCCCAGTCCTAATAATTAAAAGTTAAAGAGTAGGTCTTATACAACATATACTTAAAAATTAAATATAGACTTGAGGATGTGGCTAAGCACTTGCCTAGTGTGCTTGTAGCTCTGGGTTGAGTCTCTATCACCAGACACACACACACAAATGACAGTTTGATTTGTAGTTCATATGATCAGCATCTACATGGATGGTATATAAGAGTTGTATGCTAGCCTTCATGGTAGTACACACCTATAGCTAGTAGGGAGGCTGAGGCAGAAGGAAAGCAAGTTCCAAGCTAGCCTGGGCAACTTAGTGAGACCCTATCTGAAAAATAAAAAGAGTTGGGGATATAGCTTAGTGGTAAAACATCATTGGGTTCAATCTATAGTACCCCCCTTGCCAATTTTTTTTCTATATGATAATATTCATTTTTACTTTTGTTTAAAAATGATTTTTTAAGATATTAGGGATTGAACCTATGGATGCTCTATCACTGAGCTGTATCCCCAGGCTTTTTATGTTTTGATTACTACGGATTGAACCCCTAGCCCTTTTTATTTTTTATTTTGAGACAGGTTCTTGCTAAGTTACTTAGGTCCTCACTAAGTTTCGGAGGCTGGCCTGGAACTTGTGATCCTCCTGCCTCAGTCTCCTGAATCACTGGGATGACAAGTATGCACTGGCTAAAGAATTAAAATAATTTCTTAAAATTGAGCTGGGCATGGTGGCACACACTCTAATCTCAGCAGCTTGGAAGGCTGAGGCAAGAGGATTGTAAGTTCAAAGCCAGCCTCAGCAACTTAGTAAGACCCTGTCTCAAAACATAAAAGGGCTGGGGAGCAGGGCTTGGTGACTCACACCTGTAATCCCAGCAGCTTGGGAAGCTGGGACAGGAGGATTGTGAGTTCAAAGCCAGCCTCAGCAAAAATGAGGTGCTAAGCAACTCAGTGAGACCCTGTTGCTAAATAAATATTATATATACACACATATATTTTAGGGGATGTGGCTCAGTGGTTAAGTACCCTGGGTTCAATCCATAGAACCAAAAAGAAAAAAAATTATATGAATGATAGTGAAATATACTTTTTGGTACAGTATTCCCCCACCCTACCTTATCTGTGACCCCTCAGTGGATGTCCAAAACCATGAATAGTACCGAACCCTATGGTTTACTTTGTTTTTTCCTATGCATGACTATGAAAAAGTTTAATTATCATTTAGACACAGTAAGAGATTAACAACAATAATAAAATAGAAAAATTATTACAATATACAGTAATAGAAGTTGTGTGAATGTGGTCTGTATGGAATTTTCTATGTAATACTTTCAGACCATAGTTGACTACAGGTACCAAAGTATAGAAACCTCAGATAGAGGGAACTATTGAAGTATATCAAACAATATAACATAAAATAACTCAAGAGCTTTGTAATGTTGTGAACAACCAATTAAAAAAAAAAGAATTGTAATGCATTCCGCTGCCATATATAAATTTAAAAAAAGAGTTCTCAACAGTGCATTGCGCATGGAAGAGAAAAAAAAAACATAAAATAAAATAATGAATGGCACAGTGGCAAAAATCTGAAGTCCCAGCTACTCAAGAGACTGAGTTGGGAGGATTCATTGATCCCCAAGTTTGAGACCAACCTGGGCAACACAGTGAGAACCCATCTCAAAAACAAAAACAAACAAAAATCATAACTACAGAGAGCAAAATATGAATTCTGTTCGTTCCTTTCTATTCATCTTCCTGAAGAGAATCATTCTTTCAGTTATTTTTCTGTTTTTTTTTTCCCTTTTACTCTAAATACCATTGTGTTTTATTATCCTGCAATTTTTGTTTTTGGAGAACTTTACGTAGAAAGATTCCTAAGAGTATTATTACCAGGTCAAAAGATATAATTGGCATTGTACAGGCTTCACTGATTTATCAACTAGCAGTGGACAAGAGCATTTGTTTCCCCACATTTTTGTTCTCTCCTGATGTTGTCAGTCTCTAAACACGTTTTTTGTTTTGTTTTTGAGAGGAGCTCTCCTTATC